>NC_050466.1:28492043-29184543 GCF_903995425.1 Onychomys torridus | reverse complement strand
TGGCTTAGATCATGTAAAAGGCTGTGCTGCCTTACAAAACTGTTAAATGCAGTTTTACAAATTTGTTCATTGAGATAGTCAACAGATGTAAAAACACTTCACCCAGAAAGCAACTGAACGTCCTATCAGCTCAGCAGTAATTTGGAAAAGGGTGAAATGCAAAAAAAAAAAAAAAAAATTACAGCTGAATGGTTATGAGATTATTTCAAGGGTGAAAAATTGATTCAGAGTAAGTAGTTCTTAGACCTTTATACCTCAAAGTTCCAAGCACCTCTTTAAGATGACTAGGTCCCCCCATAATCTTATATATAGTAACATTGAACTGTTTTTTCTTATTTACTAAATAAGTGATAGGAACATTGATGCATTAAAAAGTGTATACAATGCCTGATAGTGGTGGCAGCAGTGGCAGCGCCACACACCTTTAATCCCAGTACTCAGGAGGCAGAAGCAGGTCTGGACTACATAGTGGGTTCCAGAACAGCCACGGCTATTACACAATGAAACCCTGTATTGAGAGAAAAACAAAAACAAAAAAGTGTTTACAATGAGTAAACAGCTGCAAAAACAACTGGAGTCTGATGCTAAACCAGTGTATAAAGAGAAGCATCTTTTAGACTAAGATTTTAGAATGTATAATTATTTGGGAACAGCCATTCTAATGGAGAAGACATGGAAGATGCTTTTTTTTAATAAATAAATAAATAAATAAATAAATAAAAATCTTTTAAAAGATTTATTATTTTTTATGTGTATGATTGCTTTGCCTGCATGTACATGTATGTATGTATACACTTTACATGCATGTATATATATGTATGTATGTATGTATGTGTGTGTGTGTGTATGTATACATGTGTGCATGTGTGTATGTATACACACACACACACACACACACACACACACACACACACACATTGCATGCATGCCTGGTACCCACAGAGGCAGAAGAGGGAGCTCGATCTCCTGGAGCTACAGTTAAGGATGGTTTGTGAGCTGCCATGTGGGTGCTGGGAACTGAATCTGGATCCTCTGCAAGAGTAGTAAGTGCTCTTAGCTTCTGAGCCCTGGGAAAGCAACTTTGTTTGTTTGAGACAGGGACTCTCTATGTAGGCCTGGATGTTCTGGAGCTCACTATGTAGATCAGGCTGGTCTGGAACTCACAGAGATACCCTTCCTCCTGGAATTGAAGATGTTGAACACCACACCTGGCCTCAGAAAAGCAACTTTTTAACTTTAGCTTACACTACTAGAAGAGCCTGAAGAGATTAAAATCTTAGTGAACAGAGAATTATTTATAATCAGGTACTTAATAACTTAATATTTGTTCTATAAATTTGGTTATTACAAAGTACAACTTTACACTGGCTGGCCACCGGGTGGTGGTGGCACATACCTTTAATCTCAGCACTCGGGAGGCAGAGGCAGGCCTCTGTGAGTTCAAGGCTAGATGTTTTACAGAGTTCCAGCACAACCAGGAGTATACAGGAAACCCTGCCTCTAAAAACCAAATAAATGAATAGATGACAGGTAGGTAGGTAGATAGATAGATAGATAGATAGATAGATAGATAGATAGATAGATAGATAGATAAAACTTTACATTGGAAGAGAGGGCTAGAAGTCTAGCCCCATATCCAAATTAAAATTTTCAACATTTCATCTATGCTAATAACTCCTTGTTCTAAACATCTTTCTGAACCCTGCAGTGTTATCTGCTGTGAACTGTGCTGGCTTTGACTGGAGGAAAAAGGGATAGGGTAACAATGAAGGTAATAGAAAAGAGAGGCCAACAAATGAAAGTTGTAGGAAGTAGAAAATAATGGGGAAATGATATAGATCAAGGTCTCCAAGAAAATTATCAAAATCCAGTATCACAGTTAAGTGTCCAAGAGTGACCAACCACAAAAATACTACTGACCTCCTTTCTCTCATGATATTGTGAAGATCAAGTAATTAATGGAATCACTATTTTTAGTGCTCATCTGCTATAAACTTTAAGTGACTCTTAACAAAGTAAGTCAGTTTACCTCTCAAATAGTCATAAGAATGAGCTCATGAGCTAGACTTTGTTTAATATTTGCTACTTTTGATGAACAAAGTACTTCACTTCCCTGTGTGCTGATTTCTAATCTAAAAAAACAAAAATGAGATTATTATCTGCCTTGCAGAGTGGTTTTAAGGACTTCATTTTATAAATACATTATACTTACAATGGTATCTGGCACATAATAAATTATTGATCTCTCTCTCTCTCTAACACACACAAAATCTGAAGTACCTATTAGACTTGATCAGAGATGTGGAGTAGACAATGGCATATACACATAAAACTAGTATGCAGGTCAGGGGAAAGGCACAGGCTGGAGATGTCCATCCAGAAGTCATCAGTACTGTCTTAAAACCATGGCAGTACTGCCCTTTCTATTGGCTCAAGTTAGAAGTAATCTTTAACATAAATCATCTATCTAGTAATTCAAGTTTAAAATTAACATATACTATAGTACCTTCTGAACCTTTACTATAATACCTTTTTGTAGTCAGAGTTTTCCTGCCTGGCCCAGTCAGGACAAATGTCTCTTACCCGCCAGTCCCACAGTCGCTCAGACCCAACCAAGAAAGCACACAGAAACTTACATTGTTTAGAAACTGTATGGCCGTGGCAGGCTTCTTGCTATCTGCTTCTTCTATCTTAAATTAACCCATTTCTGTTAGTCTATACTTGGCCACATGGCTTGTGGCTTACCAGTGTCTTTACATGTTGCTTTTTCATGGCGGCGGCTGGCGGTGTCTCCCCAGCCTTCTACTTCCCAGAATTCTCTTCTCTCTTGTCCCACCTATACTTCCTGCCTGGCCACTGGCCAATCAGAACTTTATTTACACAGAGCGATATCCACAGCACCTTTTTATGTATTTTATCTGATACTTTGGCTACGGATTAATTCACTTAATCATTTGACAAATACTTACCATAAGCAACTTTGCTAGGCATTAAGAATCCAGGAGTCAATATAATTCCTTTCTTTCTCTGTTTTTGTTTTTGTTTTGTTTTGTTTTTTGTTCTTTTTTTTTCTGAGACAGAATTTCTCTGTGTAACAGCCCTAGCTGTCCTAGAACTCACTCTAGACCAGGCTGGCCTCAAACTCAGAGATCCACCTGATTCTGCCTCCCAAGTGCTGGGATTAAAGGTGTTTGCCACCACACCTTGCAACTCCTTTCTTTACAGAGATTTCAGCCTGAACAGAAATGTGTATGTTACTTGAATGGTCACATGAATACAATATAAAGTTATAAACTGTGATACAGTATAAGAAATTATAACAAGGAAAGTTAATGACATTAGGAGAGAGGAAATCACTTAAAATTTTCTATTAAGGGATATAAGTAATAATTAAAGAAGGGGCCATGAATGGGAGTCACAGGAGGAGCCAGAGTGGAGGGAAGGAGGAGTGGGGATGATGTAGATACCATGCTCATGTACTAAGGTCTCAAAAACAAGTTTAAAAAAATAACAAATGCAAATGATCAAAATAATAACAAAACAAACAAATAAGGAGAAGCTACTATACACCTACTAAAAGGTACCAAAACAATGATACCACCAAATGCAGGAAGGATGTAGAGCAACAGTAACTCTTGTTCATTGCTCCAGGAAATGCAAAATTGTATAGCCACTACAGAAGAGTTTGGCAACTGTAGTTGGAGAGCTTCTCTCCAGGTGCCACCAAGCCCCCGCAGTCCCATAACCCACGTATAAAATAATCATACAGACACTTATATTATTTAAACTGCTTGGCCATTAGCACAGGCCTACCATTGTCTAGCTCTTACTCTTATATTTAGCCCATTTTTATTAATCTATATTTTGCCATGTGGCTCATGGCTTACCAGTACCTTACATCTTGTCATGGCTGTGGCTGGCAGTATCTCTGCCCAAGCCTTCACTTCCCAGAATTCTCTTCTCTGCTTGTCCCGCCTATACTTTCTGCCTGGCTACTGGCCAATCAGCATTTTATTTACACAGAGCGATATCCACTGCAGGCAACTTCTTGTATGATTAAACATTCTCATACCATTCTGCAATCATGCTCCTTGATATTTGCATAAGAAAACTAAAATGTTACACCTACATAAAATCCTACACACAAATGTTTACCACTTCTTTATTATTGCCCAAACTTGAAAGCAACAAAATGTTCTTTAATAGGTGAATGGATAAAGGATAAACAGTTGTGTACAGGGGAAACAGAGTATTATTCAACACTGTTAAGGTTTGGATCTTAAGATTTGCCCACCTAAGAATCCCATGTTAAGGTATTGGTCTTTGGCTGATGGTATCACTGGGATGTAGTGGGAAATGCTGAGGTAGGGCCTAACTGCCAGAAATAGGTCAATGGAGGTACATCTTTGAAGGCTATTTTGGTACACAGGTCCCTTCATCTCTTTCTCCTTACTTCCTGGCTACTCCAAAGCAGATTGCTTTCTTCTATCATGGTTTTCTGCCACCATGGGCCTCATCACAGCTCCCAAAGCATGGTCATTTCACCTAATTGAACCGAAATTTATCAAACCATGAGCCAAAAAAACCTCTCCCTCTTTATGTTTCTCTGGTATTATGTCCCAGGGACAAAGTGTTGTCTAACATAGCACTAAACCAAAATGAGATAGACAGCCATGAAAAGATATAAAATGGGGACAAAGAGATGGCTTGGTGTTTAAGAACACTTATTGCTCTTGCAGAGGATGCAGGTTCAGTTACCAGCAACCACATGGCAGTTCACAATCTTCTGTAACTCTAGTTCCAGGGGATCCAACACCCTTTCTTGGCTTCCAAGGAGCACCAGGCACACAGGTGGTACACAAACATACAATGCAGGCAAAAAACCCATGCACACAAAACAAAAATAAAGAAATCTCTAAAAGACATAGAGGACACTTAAATGAACATCACTAAGTGAAAGAAGCCCATGTGAGAGGCTACTATATGATTCCAATTATGACACTCTGGAAAAAGCGTTACCATTGAGACAGTAAAAGTCTTGGTGGTTGTCAAGGGCTAGGAGGATTTTTAGGGCAATAAAACCATTCTTTATGATTCTCTAATGGCAGATATATATTGTTAAACACTTGTCAAGATGTGTAAGCCTTAGCCACATGGTAACATCCAATCTTCCTGCACTATGAAGCTTTGGCAAAGCCTCTAAGTAAAGCTCTTTCTCCTCCATCCTCCTGCAGCTTTTTGATCATCCCTCTCACAGTGCCTAGAACCAGTTTCTACTGTAAGGGAAGCTTTAAAAACAGAGACAGACTCATTCTTCCTATCCCTGGCATCCAGGAAATAAAAGGCACATAACATTTGAATAAACACATGAGTGGATAATTATGAAGACCTTCACTCAGAGCACAGGGCTGTATTTTAAACCTTGGTTAGCATTTAATCTGTAGAACCTTCCAAATGACCCACTTGCTTAATTGTTTCTTCTTCTGGAAAGAACCACTGCCTTGATGTTTAGAAGTAGCATTATGTTGACAAATGGCCTTGCAAAAATGCAATGTACTTATTCTACTCCCATCAATGTGTTTTAAGAGTCCAGTCTTGATTTCATAGTCACTTCCACTTTTTCACTTCCCAGAGAACGTAACTTAGAGTTAGGAAAGAAGAGGGTAAATGAAGACAAAGTCAAAACGATTCAGCCAATAAATAGTTTAATGAGAACCAAGGTCTATAACATAGATAGCAGTAACTGTGCTGGTAGCCTTCTGCTGTAGCCCATCTGGGGATAACCAACTACATTTAACCCACATTTGAAAAGAAGGCCCTTTTGAATGTCACCCATCAGTATCCATCTTCACAGAAGACACCAATCTGGGGGCACACTCTCAATGTTAATACTTCCTCTTAGGGAAGAGGTAACACAAATGCATAAACAACCTTAAGTCATCCTTCTAGTCTCCCATTAGAGGGCCCTTGGGAGACCACTGGTTCTGTAAACACATCTTTGTCAAAATACATTAGGAACACAAAGGAGAACAGTAGAAAGGGTGGCAGGGCTGGGCTCAGAGATGTTCAGTTCTTAGATCTGAAGCCTCTTGAGCTGCTCATATGTAATAAAAAACTGAAAAATGAGTCAGGGAAGATTTCTGAGTTGATACTGAAAGTTGAATCAATTTTGAAACTGCATTGCATTCTCTTAAATAAATGTACTTAGTCTAAAAGGGATTGCCTTAAAAGACTTCTCTTAAGATAAAATGTGTTGAATGCCTACTATGTACCCATCATGATCAATGGTACTCAGCAATGAAAACAGATTATAATAAAGTTATAGTTTCCAAAAGCAAACAGAACAAACACAACACAACACACAATTTCAAAGAGAGAAAGAAATATTCTCTCTGTTCAGCCTACAGATAGCAGAAGGGTGGGGAACTATTTTCCACCCCTGCCAAGCTCACAAGAACACACATAGCAGCACACACAGTATCCAGCACATGGCTCTAAACACATGAGGTGTTCCAGCATGGCTGAAGGGGAGACATGCACTCACAATAATAGAATCCCACTTGGCTGTGGATTCTTTCACTGTGTAAATGCTTTGTGTCCTGTTAGGATTTTCCAGCTATTTGGGTCTCATAGTTATTTGTTAAGAAATCTAGACCACGCTGGGTGGTGGTGGTACACGCCTTTAATCCTAGCACTCGGGAGACAGAGGCAGGCGGATCTCTGTGAGTTCGAGGCCAGCCTGGTCTACATAGCAAGATCCAGGACAGGCTCCAAAGCTACACAGAGAAACCCTGTCTTGAAAAATTTTAAAAAAATTTAGAAATCTAGATCACAATAGCATGCACTTTCCTGTGAGTATCTTCCATCAGTGTTGCTAAAATTTTCATAGCCCTTTTAAGACCGGCTATGCTTGACATTTTGTTTGATTACATTTGTTTGTTTGGTTGGTTGGTTGGTTGTTTGTTTACTATTTGCTGGGGAGGGCATGCACCTGCCAGTGTGTGCATGGAATTCAGAGAACAACTGGCTTTGCTTGACATTTTGTTGCATTACATTTATTTGCTTATGTAGTTAGTTAGTTAGTTAGTTAGTTGTTTATTTGTTGGGAAGGGTATGTACCTGCCACAGCATGTGTATGGAGTTCAGAGGACAAGTTACAGGAGCCAATTCTCTCCTTCCACCATAAGTCCCAGAGATTAAACTCAGGTCACTGGGTATGGAGGTGAGCACCTTTATACATGGAGCCATCTTAGACATTATGATCTGAAGAGGAACATTTGGCACATCTTTTCTGTCACTTTAAGTGTGTATTTGCCTCCAAAGGAAAGTTATTTCCCTATTGGTTCCATTCACACTGGTCTCCAGTGGGATGCTTGAGTTTCTTACCTGCCTCTATAAAGCATTTACTATCAAAATTATCTTCCATAACATAGGATTACCTGGGACATTACAGCACAGGCTTGTATTCTCAATTTCTAAAAGGATACAATGATGTTCCAGGGTCCAAGTCGAAGCCAGTTTGGCCAAAATCCTTTATAGAGGGCAAAAAAGCCTTCATGTTTCCACATCTGAGGTAAAGACATAACCAAAAATAGTGAATTTTCCTTTCTTTTTATATTTGACAACCATTTTCCATGCCCACCCCCAACAACTTTGGCTATAATGAATGATCTCTTTTCTGAAGATATACTTTGGAGTCTAAATAATTGGTAGTCTAAATCCATCAAACCATTATTCAACAATTATTACTGAGTACCCAACATATACAACACATACTTCTTAATTCTGGGAATATAATTGTAAAGAAGAGCTGGTCACAGCAGCACATGCCTATAATCTTTGCATTCTGGAAGTAGAAGAAGTAAATAGGGAGTTCAAGGCTATCCTTAGCTATACAGTGAATTTGAGACCAGCCTAGGCTACATGAGACCCTGTCTCCAAACAGCCTAATTAAATTTAGTGGGTCACAAACAAACAAAAAGGATAAGAAATAGAAGTTGCTGGGTAGTAGAAGGGAGTTTTGAGGGAGAGTGACAGGAATAAGAGAGGATAATAATGCAGGATAATTGATCCAAGTTTTTTTATATGAATGAATGTAGTGAAATTATGAATAATAATTTTACAGGCATTATTATATCTGCAGTAACTAGAGATAGCTACATAAAGTGATGGCACACCTAAAGGACACTATTGAAGTGTGATGCTAATTAGTCTTATCAATAAAAACCAAGAGCAAATATCAGGGTGAAAATCAGAGAAGCAGAGCAGCAACCACTCAAGACTTCTTACCTCTATGAATCCTCTACCAGAAAGAAGGGCTGAGATCCTGTTCCCACCCTCCTTATGTTCCTGTCTCGACATCCCGATTGTTCTGGGATTAAAGGTATGAGCCTCCCATGTGCTGGGATCAAAGGCATAAGCCTCTCAATTGCTGGGATTAAAGGTGTGAACCACCACCACCTGGCCTCTATGGTTGACTAGTGGCTAGCTCCACCCTCTAATCTCCAGGCAAGCTTGGAGAACACAAACAAAATATTGCACAACATTTCTCCCTTTTTGTCTAAATACAATAAGTACAATAACTATAGGCAAGAATTATATTAACAATGTCTAGTCCATTAACATTTGACAAATTCAGAGAAAATACTCCATTATCTATTCTGTCTTGGTGAGTCCAAGCGGTTGTACCTAATTCACTTTCTATCC
The DNA here is from genome assembly GCF_903995425.1 of Onychomys torridus. Classification (NCBI taxonomy): domain Eukaryota; kingdom Metazoa; phylum Chordata; class Mammalia; order Rodentia; family Cricetidae; genus Onychomys; species Onychomys torridus. Next base: position 29,175,837 of record NC_050466.1, on the reverse strand, counting down.
TAACTTGCATTATCACATTTCTATAACCTGTTCCCAGTCATCCATATCCTTGTGTAGTCCTCACTCACATCATAACATATCAGGACTGTTGTGAGTTACCAAAAGAACATAGCAGAAATTAACACTGCTAGACTATAAAAGGTATATATCCTCCTTTCTTGAATTATTCACTCTGAAGGAAACCAGCTGTCATATCATGAAGGGAGGCCTACATCACAGAGAGCTGAAGCATTTAACTAACACTGCCGAGTCATCTTTGAAGCAGATATGCTAGCCCCAATCAAGCCTTGATGATGACTGAAGCCCTGGCTGACATACAACCTCTTAAAAGGTCTTAATCTAGAATAATTCAACAAGGCTGATTTTCTATTCCTGATCCCCCCAAACTGGAAAAGAATAATTGTTCTTTCAAGACCCTGAGTTTTAGAGTAATTTGTTACACAGCAGTATATAGCTTATACAGTCTGTGCCCCTATAGAATGTATATTCTAGTGTGGACAAGCAAGTACACACATTGTTATAGATAGACAGATATTGGTAGATATTGATATATTGACACATATTGTATCCAGAAATGATAGAAGGGATGAAGAAAGCAAGGAAGGGAATAAGGACTTGAGAAAGTCATTTGCCTTCTCTAACTCTGTTTTCTACTTTTAAAGTTATTGTGACTCCATGGTATATTTCATGTCAATGCTTTAAGAACCATGTGTGAGGAACAACATGAGCTACTTTACATTGTGGTGCCCTTATTTATATAGTAGGGGGTCTCTATGCACCAAATGGTCTCAAGAATTAGATGACAAACTAAAAGTCAAAAGCTGATGTCATATGCTGAATTCTGCCAAAAAGTAGTTTATAAAATAGACAAATATCTATTAAGTAATGGCAATATGTTGGGTATTTTGTCAGATACTGAGAAATGTTGTTCTGCCTTTTCATTGGTGAAATGAACTTTACCATTGTTTTAAGAAATGGACACATTTTAATAAGATAATGATATGAGCAGCCAGATTTAAAAATATCTCTCTTCTCATCCTACAAATTAAGAATCTAGAAATAAGTGTCCTCATTAACCACTTGGGAGTGGGGAGGACAAATAATTACATAGTAATGATACTACTGATAGACAGCCATAGATAAGCTGCTTCTACTAATGGACCTCCAGCAAATTCTGAAGGACTCAAGCCAAAATCCATGTTTTCATTTTTACAACTACTCAAAATAAAGCTGAGATGCAGATAACCTAAAGATCTATAATTAAATGACAAGAGACTTCAGACATAATCCAAGTATCCTTACCTCAAATACCACAATAAAATCCTAATTGGTCTAAGATCTCCACCTACAAACTAAAATCAATCTTTAAGGATTGTAAATCAGACCATATTATATCCCTACTTAAAAGTTCTCAGGTGGCTTCATTCTAGTTGTAAATTCTCTGCAATGATCTGCAGGATCCTTCATGATTTAGACCCTGTCCCTCTCTGCAGATTCACTTCCTACTACTTTCTCGTTCATTCACCACACTCAGCCACACAATCCTGAGTTTTAACTCTAATACATCCAACTCATTTCAACTCAGGTCTTTTATAATCTCTTCTTTCTTTATGAAATGGTTTTCTCAAGGTTTTCACATGGCCACCTCCTTCCCATTATCCAAATTATCCATAAGATTTCTTAAGCATCCTAGCTGAAGGAATTCAGACCACCAAGTTGTTATTTCAATATGCTGTTATTTTCTTCATAATATTTACTTATATCTAAAATTATTTGTCTATCTCTCTCAACTACATTATAACTTTCAATAGAGAATGTTTTTGCCTTGTTCATCTCTATATACCCACCACCTCATACCTCTTGGAACATTAAAGTTTTGTTGATTTTATAAATGCACACACACAAAAATAGTATGATGCTCTAACAGTTCCAAAACTCATCTGAATCCTTATAATTCTCCAGGACATTTGAAGAAGCAGGTTATGTGTAAACAAATAAGAACTTCTGCAGGTAAACACAGATAACAGAGTTCTGCAATAAATATATCAAAATATGGTATTAATATATTAATATCTACCAATACCTATCTATCTATATCAATTTGTGTATTTGCTTGTCAATATCACTAGCACATACCTTCCATAGGGGCACTGACAGTATAAGTTATCTGTTGCTGTGTAATAAATGAATACATCGATTTAATAAATAACTTGTCCTGGAAAAACTAATAAATGGAAATGTATGCATCTCTGTTTTCATGAATCTTTACTGGGACAAACAGTAAAAGCAATTCCAATAAAATGTACTAAATATGAATAAAATGTGACACAGTCATGCAATGTAGTATTTTATTCAGCAATAAAAAGAAGCAAAGAATTGATACATGCTACTATGTGTGAACCTTGAAAGCATGCTACTTTGAAAGGAGCCAACTAAAAAGGTCATACAATATGATTCCATTTTGATAAAATACTTAGAACAGACATATTGATAGAAATAGGAAGTAAGCTAGTGTTTACTTAGTTCTGAGGGGATGGGAGAAATAGAGGTGATAAAAGGGTAAATAGGTCATTTTTCAGGTCATAAAGATGCTCAAAAATTGGCCAAGTAATTGTTATCCACATCTCATCATTATATACTACACACCATTTTGAATGAATTATTTTAACAATATGTGCATTTGTCCTCAATGAAGACTTAACTATATATTAAGAGAGAGAGAGAGGGAGAGGGAGGGAGGAACAGAGAGAGAATGGTTAATGCTATGACAGGAATTTTAAGAAACCCTGCACACTCAGAAGGCAGAGGCAAAGGAATCATATGTTTGGGGCCAGACTGGACTAAATAGTGAGTTTCAGACAAGTCTAAGCTACATAGCAAGATACTTTCTCAAAAAAAATAAACAAATATAAATAAAGAAAAAATAAATAAATAAGCAAAAGGAAAAAAGAAACCTTGCATATATAATCTAGTCCAATGGTCAGTAAAGGCTCTTGTGGAAAAAGATATGCATCTGGAGAATCTATAGGAGTGGGAAAAAGCAAAAGGCACATTTAAGTTATTATAGCAGGTATCTAAGAAAGTACATGGATGAATACTTAGGAGAAAAAATCTAGGGCTGGACAACTTCCAGTGCATTTGGAATGTAGAAAGGGAGAATGGGGGGGGGTGAAAAGGATACTAAAGAACCATACACTTCTTTACAGAAGTAGTGACTGACTGAGACAGCAATCCTCTGTAGGATACAGTTTGGCACAAGCCTTGACTGCAAAAACCGTATAGTGCTTTAGCATCCTCAGAAAGTAAAAAGGTTGTGAACTATTTTATCTTCTCTTTGGTTATGTACCAATCTGGATGCTAATGATCCCAAGGACACTCACCTATAACAACAAAATTCCTCCAACTTAGGCCGAATATCTCCTCATCAAACTACGCATCAAAAATAATGTCTCCTATAAAATCTGTTCTTTCAAATTTTTGTATGTATATGGATGTTTGTCCACGTACCACATGTGTGCCTGGTGCTCACAGAGGCCAGAAGATGCTGTTGGATCCCCTGGGACCGGAGTTACAGATGCTCATAAAACTGTCATGTGGGTGCTGGAAATTGAACCCAGGTCCTTTGCAAGAGTAGCTAGTACTCTTAACTGCTGAGCCCTATTCATCTATGTCTCCATCACTGAATGCCACCATCTGGTCACCAAATCCAAACCCAGGAAGTCATCTTTGACATCACCTCCTCCCCACACCTATGTATCATCTCAACAAAACTCTATTATTCTAATTATTCAAGATTATTAAATTAATCTCAACTAAATTATTCTCAAATCTGTCCTATCTTCTACACTCCCAGTCATATTGAGGCTCAGGCCTTCATCCTTTCTCACTCAGATCATTACAGAAGACTTTTAATCAACATCTTTATCTGCAGGTCAATGGCTCTTTAAGTCAACCAGATCAGAATCAGTACTACCCGGGAACTTCCTGGAAATACAAATTCTCAGGTCCCATTTCTCATATGATGAATTAATTCAAGTAATTCTGAAACATGTTAAACTTAGAAGACTCATTCACTGTCCCACCCTTATTTCCTTAGATTAGTGGTCTTCAAACTTGGATGAACACACAACCACCTGTGAAATTCTAAAACTTTTGATAACCCAGGTTCTGAGTTGACTGATATAAGGCAAACATGGGAGCTGTGAAATTAATGAGTGATTTCAGTGTATACCCAAGATTGAGAACCACTATCTTAGATCCTATTTCCACAAAGACAAAGTGACCTACTTAAAATACAAATGGGACCTGATTAAAGCTCTCAATATCTGAAGTGTCTTGGTACAACATTCAATACCCTTTATAACCCAACCTATAGCAGTAATCTCAGGGAAGCACCAAGTGTTCTAGTTAAGAACGCTTCCTCACGCCAACGGATCTGAGTTTACTGCAGCAGTCTAGTGAGCCCTCAAGGCTTCAATGGCTACCTTAAGGGATAGTGAGGAGAACTCAGTGACTGAATCCATGGGAGTCTCATTAGAACAGCTCCTCTCATGCAATACAGCATTCAACAAAAATGAGTTATTATTCAATTTACTAACATCTCCAGAGAACGTACTTCAAACTTCTCAAGTGTGGGCTATAATTTCCTACCATAGATTTCTGAGTTTTATCACTTTTTAGGCTGTATGGATTATCTATCTGTAACTGCCAGTACTTTAGTAATAGCTATAATTTCCCTTTAGCTATTAAAATAGTGCCCCATAAATAATAAATAGCTGTTCAATGAAACTGATAACAGCAGAAAAACCATATGGCCCCTTCACATTTTATCCCTGAATTTGTTTTTATAGCAGTAATGTAACAAATACTTCTGTATACATTTATGACATTCAACCCCAACAGGAATACTCAAAGCAAAATGTGATCAACTGAACAACCTGGAACTTAAATCAAGTATTGGGTTTGAGGTTTCTTAAGTACCAGGCTTTCTAGGACAGGGTCTCTCTTATTTGAGGCTGGAAAACATGGGATATTATACATCCTATTAAATATTTTATTTTGTCTGTATAGGTGTTTTGTCTGCATGTGTATCATATGCTATGTGCATGTAGTGCTCATAAAGGCCAGAAGAAGGTGTTGGATCCCCTGGCATTATAGACAGTTGTAAGGCATCATGTGGGTGTTGGGAATTAAACACAAGGCCTTTGGGAGAGTAACCAGCACTCTTAAGTGCTAAGCTATCTCTCCAGGCTCTTGATTAAAAAAAATAGAATCTCATACATAAGTACTCATTTATATCACTTCCACCCTTCCTGCTCCACTTCCACCTTCCCCTTCCATGACCTCAGGTATACTCAATCTTGAAATTCTACAGAGTGCTATTAACACATGTATCCTGTATTTTCAAGCATTTGAATTGGAATAATATTAAGAAGTACTACACATTAGCAAATTTCCTAGGAGATAGGTTATTTGTCTTTGAATGATTCTCAAAAGCTACTGAAAATACACATAATGGTTGTTTGATGTTCAGAATATGTAGCAAGAAGAATAAAGACTGAAAAAAAGTCTTAAACACCAAAGAAAAACTGAAAGTGTAACCCAAATCCACAGTGCACATACCTTTAAAATACCATCCAAAGTACCCTTGTAGAGGTCCACATGGCCCACTATTGCCCTCTGATTCATCATTCGCGTTCTCACAACATCAACTGGGTTAGATGCCAGAGCCCCAGCCAAACCACAGGTAAAGCTAGAACTAAAGGAGAAAACTAATTTAGAAGACAGATTATTCGCACTTCCACCACTTGCCCACTTAAAGAGAACTTATGCCAAAGGCAAAAGGTATAATAACTCAGATCCATTAGATAAAGCCTGACATTCCCTCATTATAATCTAAAGAGAAAGACACTACTTTCTAATAAAAGGCTGTCCCTTCCATTCTCATTCTAAAACTCGGCCTCTAAAACTAAGCAGGAAGTGCCCTGTACTACTGATAAGTTACATAAAATTTTCTGACCACAGTATCATATGCCAAATGCATTTAAGTAGCAGAATATCATAGAGGTTACACGACAAAAAAAAAAAATGCAAGATGAGAGCAGAAATAGTCTTCATCCAAAAACTGTTTAGCTTCAGAAACTCTACAAAATTTGACCCTTTTTTTCTGGGTCCCATGAAGAGCAAATTTCCCTTCAGATAAGGAAAAATAAAAGCTAGAAAAATAATGTGCTTATAAGAAGTACAGGTTGATGGGACCTGGCTGCAGCTCAGTTCAGTATTTGCCTAGCAAGCATGAAGGCCAGGCTTCAATCCCTAGCACCGAAGAAATAGGTTGTGCTAGTGCCCTTTGCACATCTGTAATCCTAGCACTCTGAAAGTAAGGGCAGGAGGATCAGAGATTCAAAGTAATCCTTGGCTTCACACTGACTCTGGGGGCAGTCTGAGCTCCATGAGGCCGTTCCTCCAAAATACGTAAGTAAATAAAGCACAAGCTATCTAAGAATATCATACAAGCTGGGCGGTGGAGGCACACACCTTTAATCCCAGCACTTAGGAGGCACAGGCAGGTGGATCTCTGAATTCAAGGCCAGCCTGGGCTACAGAGTCAGTTCCAGGACATCCAGGGCTGCACAGAAAAACCCTGTCTCGAAAAACAAAACAAAACAAAAGAGTATCATACAAACATCTAGTAGGTCTCTACACTATACACACAGTTCCTAAGTGGCCAGGTGTCCACAGTATCTGAGGATAAGTGCAGTTAATGGAAGGGGGGAAATATAATCAGAGTACTTCATATGCATGTTATGAAAATGAGCATGTTATGTTATTATATAATACAAATGTGAGAAAATGTCATACTGAAACACATAATCTTCTATAATGAATATATACTAATTAAATTATGAGAAAAGTAAATAACATGAAATGTCATAATAAAACCCACTATTTTATATAATTAATATATAGCAATAAATTTAAAACATACAATATCCAGAAGGCTTGAAGTATTGGCCATAGGAGACAAGTGTTAAGGTCATACATGTCAGTTATAAATCTACCTGATGATACCGGTAAAAGAGGCTTCTTATGTTCAAACTGCTAAACACAGAGACTGAAACAAACACAGCTCACTTACACAAAATGTGTTAAAATGGTGTCTCCCAGCATTCCCGACAGTATCAGGTGCTTCTTGGTAATATCATAAACTGGCAACTCCACTCCCACAACGATGGCAGCACGCTGAGCAGTTGGGACCACACCCTACAAAACCAAAGTGACATCAGACACCTGAGAAACACAGAGTGGCAAAGATCTTAAAAGTGAACAAAAATTGGTCGATGGTGGAAATTACCAGAAAAATAAACTCAAAAATGTATAGTTCATTCTTTCAAATCAGTGCCTAACACTGAGATGTTTATTATTCCTAATCAACAAGCTGTACTACAAATAAAACCCTTCCTAACACCTAAAGCACAAAAGACAAAAAAATATAGATAAAATATGTTAAGTTGGACTATACCATAATCCAAAACTTGCAATTTAAAAAATACCATGGAGTGAGGAAATAACACACACAATGGAGAAATACTTGAAAATCATAAATAATTCAGTCATTAGAAAAATATACATCAAAACCACAATGACAGTCACGCAATGGTGGCACATGCCTTTAATCCCAGCACTTGGGAGGCAGAGGCAGGTAGATCTCTAAATTTAAGGCCAGCCTGCTCTACAGAATGAGTTCCAGTACAGCCAGACCTACCCAGAGAAACCCTGTCTCCCCAAAAAACAATGACATGCTATTTCATATCTACTGGGATGACTGCAGTCATGTTTTCTAAGTAAAATGGTAAGTGTTGGTAAAGATGTGAGGAAACTGGAACCCTTACCACTGCTGATAAATACATAAAATAGAGCAACAACATGGTAAACAATTTGGTATCTCCTCAAAACATATAACATAAAATTAGCAAATGATCGAGCAATTCCCGTTATAGTTCTATACCCAAGAGAACTGAAAGCACATTTTCTTTTGTTGTTGTTGTTGCTGCTGCTGTTGTTTGAGACAGGCTTTCTCTGTGTAGCCCTGGCTGTCCGGTCCTGAACTCACTCTGTAGATCAGACTGGCCTTGAACTCACAGAGATCCACCTGCCTCTGCATCAGGAATGCTGGGATTAAAAGTGTACACTGCCATCACCTGGCCTGAAAACACATTTTCATGCAAAAAATGTACATAGCAATGTTCACAACAATAGCTAGCATATTATTGAAAAGCACAAAATAATCCAAATGCTCATTAACTGTTGAGTAGACAAATGAAAGACACAGCATATCCCCAAAATGGAATCGTTATTTGGCCACTAAAAGAAATGATATACTGAGACTTGGGGCGTAGCTCAGTGACAGAAAGAGAGGAGGGAAGGAGGGAGGGGCAGGAGGGTGTGCATAGCTACTCCCTGAAGACTGACAGAATACAATCCTACTTGGATGAAACGTGAAAAGTAGGCAAATCTATATGGACAAAAAGGAGAGTGGTGTGTTCTGAGGATTGGCAGTGATGGCAATGACCACCAAAGGTAATGAAATGTCCTCAACTTGGACAACAGAGACGGGGGCATAAATCTATGAAACCACCTGATATTACTGTCTATTTTAAAGATGAAAATTTTTACAATGTGTGAATTTTCCCAAAAAAGCTGTTCGGAAAAAATAAGATCATAAAGGAAAAGGCACTGAAGAGGGCAGAGTTCAGTAATGAAGTGGCGAGTTAGACGGTTCCTTCCATATGACGCCCAAAATAAGATGTCAGGGCAACAATGGGGAGTCTGTATCACAAGGACAGAAAGAGAACATGAGGAATCAAGGAAGAGGTTAAAAGACGGCTAAAAACACAGAGACACAGAAAGGTGAGGCAATGAGACCTAAGGAACAGTCCGTAGCTCCAGCCCCATCAAGAGGGTGAGAAAGATGCTAAGTAGCAACCACACATAAGCAGTAGAATCCGGGCAGTCTGAGTGGCAACCAAGTGGCAGTCCCATATGGAGATTTACTGTGACACTGAGTGTTCCTGAATGGCAGGCTATCATTGGAGAAGCAGTCCACTGCACCACTCCCCAAATGTTGGAGTGTAATGATCAGGTAGCATCTTGAAAGGGGCCCGTTGCTTGACTGAGCTATTCTATAGAACTGAAACTGAGCACAAGCCCAGGAATAGGAATACTTAAGACACCTAGGGATACCCTGTCACAGTGTCTGGATGGAAGATGCCCATCAGAAAAAGCCACATAGAGAGAGGGTTCAACACAGACTTACTGAATTTTAAGCGGAAGGAAGTGTGAGGCATGGAGGATGAGGAGAGAATGTGCTCCCATCCTCCACAGTGAGCAGCGAATCCTGTTACCTGTGGATTGCATCAGAGGCTGAGAACTCTAAGCTCTCACAGAGGACCTGAGTTCAGTTCCTAGCACCTACATCAGGTAGATCACAACTGCCTGTAACTCCAATTCCAGAGGGATCCCTTTCCTCTCCTTTAATTCCAAAGCACCTGCACTCACAAACACATACCCATACATAAATACATACAAATGTTCATAATAAAAATGTTTTTAAAAATATAATCATGAGCCCTTAGGAAAGGATAAATCTTGATAGAGCAGGTAAATAAAAATTAGGAGAGAAGAATCAAACATTATTAACTCTTTAAATAAGGCAATGACTAAGATAAGGAAGAGACAGAAGAGTACATACCTTTTCAATAACAGCATTAAGTGTAAATGATATTAAGTCACTAAATTAAAAAGCCACAGACTGGTTACATGGAATCAAAAGAAGAACACTCAAGACCTAAATGTTTGTTATCTATAAATGACTTGCCTCACTAGCAAAGACATACTAAATGGAAGGTAACAAAAAATGATATTCAAAGCAAAGAGAATCTGAAAGTAAACAGAATTAGCTACTCCCATAGGTGACAAAGCTGATTTCGAAGCAAAGTTATTAAGAAAAACTAAAGAGGGTCCCTGGCTGGGGTTATGGCTTAGTAATACACTACTTGTCTGGTATATAAGGCTTAGAGTTCAACCTCTAGCAAAGAAAGGAAAGATGGTCACCACATATTAATAAATAGAATAATCAACCAAAAAAAATATAACAACTGCATATATACATGTACCAAATAATGGTGCACCCAATTTCATAAAACAAACATGACCAACATAAAACGACAAGTAGGTACAGAAGCAATCATACTGAGCGACTTCAGTAACTCATTGCCACCAATAGATCTCATCTAGGCAAAAACAATAAAGAAACCAGTTAAACTATAATACAGATTAAATGGACAAAATAGACATGCGCATCTACAGAATATTATACCCAACAGCTATCTAATACAAATTCTTCTCAGTAGCCCATGGAAATTTCTACAAAATACATCATATTTTAGGCCATATAAAAAGTTTTAAGGAGCCAGGCATGATAACACCACCTTTAAACCCCAGCACTTGGGCTGGAGAGATGGCTCAGAGGTTAAGAGCACTGACTGCTCTTCCAGAGGTTCTGAGTTCAATTCCCAGCAACCACATGGTGGCTCACAACCATCTGTAACAAGATCTGATGCCCTCTTCTGGCCAGCAGTCATACATGCTGTATACATAATTAATAAATAAATCTTAAAAAAAAAAAAAACCACATCACTCAGGCAGATCTCTAAGTTCAAGACCAGCCTGGTCTACACAGCAGGTTGCAAGTCAGCCAGGGATACACAGAGAAACCCCATTTCAGTTAAAAAACAAACAAACCTGTAGCATGAATCTTAAGGTACTTGTTAATAGAAACAAACCTGAGGCCAGTTATTGGGGTGAATGCTGGAAGATCAGAGAAGCAGAACAAGCCACGGCTATCTCACCTTGCTAGTTCCTCTGGTGATCCTGTTTCCTCAGGCTGAAAGCTTCTGAGTCCTCCTCCACATGAATCTCAGCTGAACTGTGCTGCTCCAAAGCCTGAACGCTTAACCAACCAAATGCTTAACTAACTACATGCTTTACTCTTCCTTTAGTTCCTGGTCCTCAGGCTTTATATACATTTCTCTTTTTGTCCCCACTCCCTGGGATTAAAGGTTGGGTTTCTGGGATTAAAGGCGTGGGTCACCATGTTGGCTTGTCTCCTTGAACACACAGAGATCCACCTGGCTCTGTCTCCCAAGTGCTGGGACTAAAGGCGTGCACCACCACCGCCCCACTTCTGTTATGGCTTACTCTTCCCATTTTCTAGCCACCATTTTTGGCTTTGTTCTAGTGGCTGTCTGTTCTCTGACCCCAGATATGTTTATTTCAGGGAACACACAATATTTCAAGGAACACAATACCCACCACACAAACTATGGGGCTGAAGAGTACTGGTTGTTCTTAAATAAGACTAAAGTTCAATTCCCATCACCTCTGCAGGCACTACACACCATGTGGTAAATAGACATACATGCAGGCCATCCATACACATAAATATAGTTGTTGTTTTTTTTATTTTATGAAGGGTTAGAGAGATGGCTCAGTGGCTAAGAGTGTGCACTGTTGTTGCAGAAGACCTGAGTTCAATTCCCAGCACCCATGTCAGGTGGGTCACAACTGCCTGTAACTCTAGCTCCAGGGCATCCATTACATGGCTTCTAAGAGAACCTGCAAACACACAGAGATACATGTAATTAAAAATAAAAAGAATAAATCTTTTCTTTAAGTCTTAAGGGGCTCAATCGTGAAGTGCTTGCTATATGAGGAGCTCACTTCAACTCTCAGTGAGTCCACATTTTTTAAAAAATGGGGTGTGGTGATACATATTTGTAATCTCAGTAGTGAAGAAGAAGAGAAAAGACTCCCTCTAGTGAGAGACCGTCTCAAAATAACAAGGTAGACAGCTCTTGAGGAATCACATCCAAGGTTATTAGTCTCTGTCTAATATATATATATAATAATAATAATGCTTACATAGACACACACACATACGACATCAAAGCAAAAAGGGGATAACATGTGAAGATGAAGGGAATTAGAGGGCAAGTACATGCAATGGGGGGTGAATACAATCAAAACATGCTATATGCATATATGAAAATCTCAGCATGAAACTTTTTTTTTCTTTTTTTTTTTTTTTTTTTTTTGAGCTGAGGATCCAACCCAGGGCCTTGAGCTTGCTAGGCGAGCACTCTACCACTGAGCTAAATCCCCAACCCCTGAAACTCATTTTCTATAATATACACTGACAAAATGTTTTTTTAAAAAATGATAGGCCTGGTGATCCAGTCTTGGCAGTTAATCCCAGCTACTTATGATGTTAAGGGGGAAGAACCCTAAAATCAAGGACAGTGTTGACTACACAAAGAGTTCATGGCTAGCCTTACCAACCGAGTGAGACCCTATCTCTCAAACTATAAAGAAGAAAAGGGGGCTGGAGAGATGTCTCCGAGGTTAAGAGTACCAACTGCTCTTCCAGAGGTCCCGAGTTCAATTCCCAGCATCCACGTGGTGGCTCACAACCATCTGTAATGAGATCTGGCGCCCTCTTTTGTGTATATAATAAATAAATAAATCTTTTGGGAAAAAGAAAAGGAAAGGAAAGGAAAGGACTGCTGATACAGTTCCGTGGTAGAGCGCTTGCATGGGACACACGAGGCCCTAAACTCAATCTGCAGTACTGGAGCAAGTTTCTCTAAACAAGGTGAGACGTGAGTCCACACTCATTACAATGACAAAATAATAAAAACATTGGCAGCTGTGCTTTTTGGTACACACCTTTAATCCCAGCACTTGGGTGGCAGAAGCAGGTAGATCTCTGTGAGTTCAAGTCTACATAGCAAGTTCCAGGCCAGCCAGAACTACATGATGAAATTTTATCTCTAAAATTAAAAAAAAATTGAAAAAGACAACAGAAGTCAGTGAAGTGAGGAAGGGAAACTTCCCAGTGTGACTCCCAGAATGCGAGGGTGAGAAGAAAGAATGACACTAGGGTGAAGGACAAGTGGGAAAAGCTGGGAAAAGGGCAAAGGAAAACAGTCCCTCCCTTACAGGCCCTTCTGCAGCGAGAGACCAATGAACCAACAGAATATGCCTACCCCAACTCTTGTGAGCACAGAGAGCTGGTAAGGCATGACAAGTCAGACTTCTGTCATTATCCCAGTGATGTGAGCAAAGACGGATCCTTGGGGCTTTCTAGACACCCACTCTAGCAGACTCAGTTAAGTTCCAGGCCAATGAGAGATTCTTGTCTATGGTGATATTGTGTCCCCCCAATACATTGTAAACCCTAATAAACTTATCTGGGGTCAGAGGACAGAACAACCACTAGATAGACATAGAGGCCAGAAAATGGTGGCACGCACACCTTTAATCCTAGCATTCTGGAGGCAGAGATCCATCTGGATCTCTGTAAGTTTAAGGCCACACTGGAAACAGCCAGGCTTGGTGACTCATGCCTTTAATCCCAGGAAATAATGCCAGGAAGCAGAAAGGTATGTAAGGATTGAGGACCAGGAACTAGATAGAGGCTGTTAAGCTTTTAGGCTTTCAGCAACAGTTCAGCGGAGATCCATTTGGGTGAGGACTCAGAGGCTTCCAGTTTGAGGAAACAGGAGTGGCTGAGAAGTTGGCGAGGTGAGGTTAGCTGTGGCTGGTTCTATTTCTCTGATCTTTCAGTGTTCACTCCAATACCTGGCTCCCCTGTGTTTTTTGTTTAATAAGACCATTTAGAACTTCGTGTTACACTTGTCTCCAAAAAAAAAAAAAAAAGATAGATGACACTTGAAGTTGTCCTGAAGCATTTTATTAAATGCATGATATGAAATTATATCCAGCACTGCTATTCTAAGTTTAGAGAGAAAGGAATATATACTTTTCAGAAAAGATTAGAAGGAAATACATTAAAACATTTTATCTGTCAGATCAGAGATGAGGTAATTTCATTTTATACTTTCCTTTTATCCTTTTTTATTGTATTTTAATTTTGTGTGTGCATGTGTGTGTTTGTGTTATATGTGTAAGTACACACACGCATGCTACCCATGTGGATGTCAGAGGACAACTTGCAGGAATCAGTTCTCTCCGTCCATCTCATGAGTCCCAGAGACTGAGCTCAGGTCATCAGGCTTGGAGAGAGGTGTCATTACCCAATGAACCATCTCACCAGGCCCTCATTTTTATGCCTATAATTTTTTAAAATTTTCACAAGAAATGTTTTGCCTTTATGAGTTTCATTGATCATTACTCCTTTTGTGTGTGGGCAGGTGCATGGGAAAAAACCTCGGAAGCTACCCACATTGATTTTTGAGACCGGGTCTTTCATAATACTGGGAATGAAGCGCACACCACCGTGCCCAGCTTTTGATAATTTTATGGGGGTTATGGTAATCAAACTCAGGTCCTCATGTTTGTACATCAAACATTTTACCAACAGATATATCCACACAATACAAATTACTTCTTAATTATGCATAAGGGTTTTGTTAAGTACACTTGGACAAAAATAGAGAATCAATGAAAATAAAAAACATTTAAGACTGAAAATAACATATTATGTAAATAAATACTTTCTGAGGCAACTTTTATATTAAAGTATTTCATCATCTCTGAATTCCCAAACCCTAAGTACAGGTGATGCAGCTGTGCCAAAGTTGATTTTGCTGATCTAACAGTAGCTTGCTCTATGACTCTCCCATCTGCTTCACTCTGCTAAACAGAATGACCATTCCCATAAGACCACACTGGTAACCAATAACGTCCTAATTTAGGGTATATTGGCTGATTTCATTCCACAGATGTTATTTATGTGGCCTATACAACATTTCTAAAAGATTTGGTTAGTTGATGATTAAGGGGTTTCACATAGAAATGCAAGTTTCTAGCTTCTCTTGAAAAGTCAAATTTTAGGGGCTGGAGTGATGGCTCAGAGGTTAAGAGCCCTTGTTGCTTTCACAGAGGACCCAAATTCACTTTCCAGCACCCACATAACTTTCTCTAACTCCAGATGAAGGTATCTGATGCCCTCTTCTGGCCTCTGCTGGCACTGCATACATTCTGGCAAAAGACTCATGCACATAAAATAAAAATAAATAAATCTGGGTGGGGGGATTCACTAATGCATGACAGCAACAAACCACAGCTAAAAAGCAGCTATCCTCTTTGAACAGGTAAGGTATACTCCAGCTAACAAGGCAAGCCTTAGCACACAACTGTCTCTCCAACTCTTATATAAGTTCCATTTTGTTAGCACTTCTCTATACAGAGGAGTTAGGAACACCTTGAAATTTCTCAGGAGCAAATGTTACAACCAAGACAAGAATATTAAACAGAATAAAAGGATGCACATATCTGCAACAAAGTAAATGTATTTCTTTGTTGAAACGTTTGGATTTTTTTTTTAATTTGAAACAAAATTGGAGTTTATTAAGAAAAGGTGTCAATACAGATTTGTATGCAGGCATACCGGGGACTGAACCTATGGATTCATGCATGCTAGGAAAAGTAGCCACACTGGGATATACTTTTCTCAGGACTATATTTTTACAGGTATCCTCAGAACTATATTTTTACATGTAAATAAAATGTATTTATTCTTGTGGAATAATCCTTTTGTACACTGTGAAGATGTGTCACTCAGGTTGGTTTATATAAAAAGCTGAACAGCCAATAGCTAGGCAGAATTTTCAGGACAAAGAGGATGCTGGGAAGAAGAATGAAGAAATGCCATGGAGTGAGCAGGATGAGCACTACAGAGATGGGGTAATAAATCTACAAGGCCGAAAGTAAATGAATAGTAATGGGTTAATTTAAGTTATAAGAGCTAGTTAGAAACAAGCCTAAGCTATTGGCTGGGCTTAATAATTAATAATAAGTCTCTGTGTCATTATTTGGGAGCTGGCTGGAGGGAGAGAAAAAGACTCACTACTACATATGGTGCCCACTGTCCAGGCACATATTTCAATATAAAACACGAAAAAGCTTTTTAAAAGGTTCCAAACACAAAAATGGAGTCAAATGCAGCTTCCTAACCCCATAGTCTCTTATGCAGGCGGGAGATACAGAGACATGTCTCCCAGCAACAGCCTGAGGGCTTGACCCATAAACTGTGTGGTGGTTTAAGATCTTGCTAATGCAGACAGAAAAGGTTACAGATATACAGTAAAGCAGGTTCAGATGGAAAAGAACTCTAAATAATTGCAATGTGTTTAACAATGTGTATAGGCTTAAGAAAAAAAGGAAAATAATATATACAGTCATAAAAATAGATGAATAAATTGTTTAAAATAATAGAGTAATGCTTTAAAGAAAGAGTAAAGTAATTTAAAAATAAGGCATGTAGAGATGGGAAATACACAAGGAGTCTGGATCCTGTATGCTGTTGTGTTGTCTTTGAATTTTTTGATTGCTGATAAGCAAAGGCTAGCTGCTGGGAGACACTGGATTGTGAAAGGGACTGTGGAAATAAACCACCCTAGAAACTTTAAGAATGCCTTAACATTAAAATGGAATTCAAAAATTGTATTATTTGGGGGAAGAGGTTATACTTTTGTTTCCACATGCAAAAAAAGACTGTGGATTTGTTCAATGTTAATAGATATCAGATTTGATTGGGGAAAACCCCCTGAAAATCCTAGTTACAGACATAAAGAAATAAACCTAAAATAATTGCAAGATGGGTGACGTATATTGTGTACAATGCACAGTCCATACTTGTGTCAATGCAAATATGTGTATTTATATTGTGTACAATGCACAGTCCATACTTGTGTTAATGCAAATATGTGTGTGTATTTATATATATATACAGTCTGTCTGTGAAGTGTTTAAATAATATACATACATATATATTATCCAGTCTTTAACAGGAAGGAAATTCAATACTTTCTATCACATGGATGAATTTCAGGGACACTGTGCTAAATGAAATCTCATAAAAGGGCAAACTTAGATGAATCCACTTATTTGAGTTACTTGACAAATTCACAAAGACAGAGAGTAGTATGGGAATTGCCAGGAGCTAGGGGAAATTAAGAAAGGTTGTTTAGTGGTTATAGAGTCTCAGTTTTGCATGATGAAATGAATTCATCATGGAGCACAGAGAGGCTCATGAGGCCCTACTCCTCATTGAGGATTTAAAGGCCAGTAACAGTTTCTAGAAGAGAGAGGGGCTCATGAGGCCTCATATCCACCTGAGGATCTATAGACAGTTCATGGTTGCTGGGGGAGGAAAAGACATTTTATTTTAGTGATATACAAATTGGTAAGGTATCCATGCTCCTGTAAATAAAACTAATTAAACACATTGGTTCACAAATAAAAACAAAAACATGGAAGCAGAGAGACACAAACTGGAAAGAGGACAAGGTTCAATGGGAGTAGAAGGGGAACAAGAGGGGAATAAGGGATGAAATGAAACTCATTGTTTAAAACTAATATATGTTAATAAAAATAATCATTTTTTTAATTTCTGGATATTGGTTGCAAACAATGTGAATAGATTCAATACTATTGAAATTTTATGTGTATTGTATAACAATTACCACAAGTAAAATTAAAAATAAAATTTCTTGGTTTCCCTAACCTAATTTATAATCTCATTGTTTGGTTTTTGTCTCTTGGCATCAATTCATGAAAATGTTCTAGTTAGTTCTATTCTTGCTATAAATTGGACTAATCAGGAAAGTACACCCTACTGTTATCAAAAAGCAAACCTCAAGGATCATTAATGGTGCTATGATCACTAAGTAAAAAGTTATGTCTATATCAAAAGAATACATAACACAATGTACTTTGCTTCTGTACATTATGTGCCAGGATCATTCAAGTAGCGTGGCCATAAAAGTAGTTATATTCAATTATTAGGTATTGGGATATATGCATGTTGTCAGTATTTCACCTCATAAATTACCTGCTAATTGCAAAAGGATGAAAAGTTTGCCTTTTACGACAGCAAGACCTGCTGGACATCATATGACTAAGTAAGCATCTCTGCATAGCTTAATGTGGCATAACCAAACATGCACCTCTTACCTTGATGCAAAAGGTTTATAATGAATGTAAGAAAGTAAATAGTCTCAAGTTTCAGGCAATAGAGGAACAAGCCAAAGACCACATGGAAATACACTATATGAAAACTATCCTGGTCTCATAAATAGGTGGAGTTTTAATATGGTCTAGGTTTTAAGTATTAGGGTCTTTTATTCAGATTTATTTATGCATATGCATGTTTTGCCTACATGTATACCTATGCATCACGTGTGTGCCTGGGTTCCTGCAAAAGTTAGAAAAGGGCTTTGATTCCCCTGGAACTAGAGTTATGGATGGTAAAGCTGCTATGAAGTAGTTGGCAACCCAAATCTTTCCTCTTCAAGAGCAGCAAGTGTTCTTAACCACTGAGCTATCTCTTCAGCCCCTTAAGTACTGTTAACTTCCTTACAATTGACAACAGTATTGCTAGCATAGAGAATGTTTTGTTCTTTTTCTAAATTTATTTTACTTTTTATTTTTAATTATGTGTATGTCTATGAAAAGGTATGCCCACATGAGTGCAACTACCTGCCATTACATTTAGCCCAAACTCGGGTCTCTGTGAATGCAGTCTGTGCTCTTAACTGATGAGCCATCTCTACCTTCTTCTTATGAGACACATCTTGAAGTGTTTAGGGGACTTTCATAATGTCTATAACATACTATTATATTGTTTAGCAAAATAGTGTGTGTGCTTCTGTACTCAAAGAGACAGATCAAGTAATTATGCCAAAGCGTTATCAGCTGTCTAATCCAGATCATGGGTACTCATAGATCTATTCTTTCAGCTCTATTTTGTTTGAATTTTTAAAGAATTAGCTGTAGAAAATTATAAAGGAAAGAAAATAATAAAGCTCACAATTTTATTTAAAAGTCTATCAATGGACTTGCCATGCCATTCTGCTCTCTTTGCATATTCTAATAATAGTCTTATTTGCTTAGAATAATTCAATGTTCACAACAGAATAAAAAGTTATTCAATAGCCTAGTGTGGTGGTACATGCCTTTAATCCCAGCACTCAGGAGGCAGAAGAAGGGAAGCTCTGTGAATTTGAGGCCAGCCTGGTCTATATAGTACATTCTAGGCCAGCCAAGACTACATAGTAAGATCCTGTTTCAAAAGGAAAAGTAATGCAACAGAAGTTAGGTATAGTAGAACAGACCTGACTTCTCAGCACTCAGGAGACATAGGCAGGAGGATCACAAGTTCAAGACCAGTCTGGGCTACTTACTAAACCCTACCTCAAAACAAAACAAAAACAAAAAGTTATTGCAACAATGACAGCAAAAGGCAAAGTATAAATAAAGACTAGACAATAATGATAAAATGTTCAAAGTGATTATCTCTAAGTGGTGGAACTACTGGAATTTTTCCTCATATTTTAGTAAATGTTATCAATATTTTATGGTACATTTTATGCTTTACAATTATACGGTTAAAAACACTGTTATACTCTTTGAACATAAGCACTATAGAGATCATGTCAGACAAACATTAGTGTGTTTAATCCAAAACTGACAAACTGTAAAGTTTAGGAGAGAAAAATGGCTATCTCAAATAATACAGCATTTTTTTCATACATACAACCCTAAACTGTATTATAGAAATAGGAACTGCTGGTAACTTTTGATCCTTTCAAGGGTGGCAAGTCGCTCTTTACCTTGCTTGGGGTTAGTCACAATCTCATGGCTTAATATGAATATCAAGTAAGGAGTAAAATACAACACCAGTAAAAGAGTACTCACTCTCCACAACCCCCTGGTACCTTCTTGCTGGTATATATCGATAAAGCTGCCAATCATGCTCCCTTGGAACAAACTTCCTTGAGCCTGCATCCGAATCTAAAACAAAAAGAAGTGAACAATTTATTTTGACAGAGAAAACCAAAATGAGAGAGTTCACTCCTTTAAAATTAAGGAATTATTTTATATAATTTGTGCCAAAGTATACTCTATAAAGATTTTTACTTGGCCTCATATTTCCCATAGTAAATTTGTCTTTTCTGGAGTTGGAGAATAGCAAGTCTTCAGTGAAATATAACTAGTTTGAGCCAGGCACAGTGACACATGCCTTTAATCCCAGCACTCAGGAGGCAGAGACAGGTGGATCTCTGTGAGTCCAAGGCCCACCTGTTCTACACAGTGAGTTCCAGGACAGTCATGACTACAAAGTAAGACCCTGTTTGAAAAAAGCATGTAATTAGTTCAGTAAAATATTAGGGACTATTCAAATGCCAAAAATCAACATCAACAACCTATTGCTTACATAATGACGGCATCCATTTAACAGAATACAGTGGAGCCATAACATTTTCCCCTAAAGTATTAAAAATTAACTGTTAAACAGAAAGGTGCTGTAAAGCAGTATATATAATTCTTACCAAAAACATGGGAAGTTTAGAAAAAACTATAAACACAGTGAGAAGACTAGATGATCATACATACCCAAATATTAATAGAGGTTTATGAATGGGGATTCTATAGATGAGCATTGTTCTCTTTTGAGTCCAAACCCTAGAACTCATTGTCAAAAGAGAGCTGATTTCAAAAGGTTTCCTCTAACCTCCACATGTACATACATGTGCCACACACAGAAAATTATAGTAATGATGATGATTATAAATTTAATTTGGGGGCTAAAGAGTCAGCTTAGAGTTATTTCAGAGAGCCTGGGTTTGGTTCTCAACCCCAACATAGCAGCTCACAACTCTCTTTACAGTTCCAATGCCCTCTTCAGGCTCTATGGGCACTAGGCACACATGGTACACATGAATACATTCAGATAAAGTACACATACACAAAAAATAAATATTTAAATTTTTAATTTTCTTTTTTCTTTTCCTTTTGAGACAAGGTTTCTGTGTGTAGCTTTGGCTGTCCTGGAACTCACTCTGTAGACCAGGCTGGCATTGGACTCACAGAGATCCACCTGCCTCTGCCTCCCAAGTGCTAGGATTAAAGGTGTGCGCCACCATCACCTGGCTAATTTCATTTTTAAAAAGAATGATAATTTATACCAGACAAATAATGATCAAAATAGTCTGCAGTTTTATATTTGTGGATTCAACCAATCCCCAATTGAAAAATCTTTCGAAAAAACTGCACTTGTACTGAACACATGTAGAATTTTTCCTTATCAATATTTCTGGAATAATACAGCAACTATTTATACATGTTTACATTATATTAAACATCATACATAATCTAAAGTGGATTTAAAATATCTAAGGGAATACACACAGGTTATGCACAAATACTGTTTCATTCTATGTAAGGGACTTGAGCATCCAAGGATTTTGTTATTCACTGGGGCAAAGTCCTGGAAGAAACCCCTCTTAGATTGGGCTGAGTATTCTCTTATGCATTATAAACTCTGCTGTTATTGCTGTAAGGTGACTCTCCTACCACTGGTTTGCATTATCCTGGATCCTGATTTGTACTTTCTCTTATTATAAGGAATGAATTTGAATTTTTTTTCTCATAACTCAGGCCTGGAGACATGGCTCGGTAGTTAAGAGTACTTGCTGGTCTTCCAGCAGACCTAGGCCCAATTCCAGCACCCACACAGTAGATCACAACTGTCTGTAACTCCAGTTCCAGGAACTCAGATGTCCCCTCCCAGCTTCAATGAACACTGAGTGCACGTGGTACACAGACACACAGACACACATGAAGGCAAAACACCCACACACATAAAACAATATTTTTTAAACTTGAGATTCATGGTTATAAATACCTGTATTCCCAGTAAGGCAGGAGGACCAGGAATTCAAGGTCATTCTTTGCTACTTAGTGAGTTCAAAGATAGAATGGGCTACATAAGATCAGAAAAACAAACAAAAATCCCAATTTGTGATTCCCTCACATAGTTTAATCATACATTTAGTGCTTTATTAATTAAGAAGGACATTTTTATCATTTGTCAGATAAAGCTGAAGGCTGGCATTAAAATAAATGTTTCATTCTGTAACTGCTAAACACTAAAGAAGTCCAATCACATTCTTATAAATCAGCACGATCCAAGATATATCACATTGAAAGTCAAAGCTCATCTTTAATAAAGATGTAGACAAGATAAGGAAAGATAGAAACAGTATAAATGTAAGGTAAAGCAGTCATGAAAAGAAACTCTCTAAAAAACTCTACCTCGATCTATCCTAGTTTTATGTCTCAGTTTATACTACAGATCAATACACCATCTGAAGATTTGGAATAGATAAGGGATATGTCTTTGTCTTGTAAAATGGGAAAAGGGCTATTAGAAACACAAATTCATT
Organism: Onychomys torridus; assembly: GCF_903995425.1. Lineage (NCBI taxonomy): Eukaryota > Metazoa > Chordata > Mammalia > Rodentia > Cricetidae > Onychomys > Onychomys torridus. Next base: position 29,153,524 of record NC_050466.1, on the reverse strand, counting down.
CTCACACCACTTGAAGAATATAAACAGAATAAGGAGTCTCAAAATCAGTTCCCTGCACAGCTTTGAAAAGAACCTGTAGTGGACTGCAAAGCCCAAGCTGAAAACCAATGGATTAATGCATATCACCTTAAAATATTTTTGAATATCTACTATGAAGCATAATGTTATACAAGTTTTCATATGTTATCTCTAATTCTTAACAACTTTATGCTATAAGCACTGCATTATCTTCATTCCAAAACAAGAATGAATGAGACATTACGTGGTTAAGAGATTTACCCAAGAATTTAGAACTAAGAATGGACAGATAATAATCTGAACTCGAATCTGAGTTAAAGCTGTAGTCTTTCAACTCACATGGCAGATATCTCTCTTACCTTTAGAACATCAGTGGGATTGGCTATAGTAGATGAAATCACTCCTGACACTACCCCACAGATCATATTAATTAGGAGAGTTTCATCTGTAAAAATGTAAAATAAATAAATAAATAAAGGTTCATTTTATTAAGCACTGGTGCCTCAGAGTCCCTGAGACACTGTATGAAGAAAATCCTTTCCAGAGAGATGACATGAAAAGGAACTTCAAGGTTTATCAAAGTAAAGACTTTCAAATATTTGTAGACCATCCCAAATTTATACAAAAAAAATATACAAATTATAAAATATAAACCATTATTTCCTTAAAAACATTATCTTGAAGACATCATATTCTTCTACATAATTGTCAGTATACTACACAAATTAGAATGTGGTATTTCTTTATTGACCACTTCAAACATATAATGCATCTGATTTTAAATTTTTTAAATTTTTTTGAGATTATAATTTATGGTTTTGTTTTGTTTTTCAGTTTTTCAAGACAGGATTTCTCTTTGTAATAGCCCTGGCTGTTCTGGAGCTCACTCTGTAGACCAGGGTTGGCCTTGAACTCAGCGATCTGCTTGCCTCTGCCTCCCATGTGCTAGGATTAAAAGCGTGTGCCACCACTGACTGAGATTATAATTTAATTACAACATTTCCCCCTTCCCTTTTCTCCCTCCAAATCCTTCCCTATACCTCTCTCTGTTCTTCAATTTTATGGTGTCTTTTTACACTAATTGTTACTACTTATACATATTGCCAGGCGGTGGTGGTGCACACCTTTAATCCCAGCACTTGGGAGACAGAGCCCGGTGGATCTCTATGAGTTCGAGGCCAGCCTAGTCTACAGAGCAAGATCCAGGACAGGCACCAAAACTACACAGAGAAACCCGCTGTGGGATGTTCTGTATGCTGTGAATGTGTTGCTCTGATTGGTTGATAGGTAAAATGCTGATTGGCCAGTAGCCAGGCAGGAATTATAGGCAGGATAAGCAGACAAGGAGAATTCTGGGAAGAGAAAGGCTGAGTCAGGAGATGCCAGCCTGCCATCCATGAAGCAGTATGTAATGACACACAGGTAAAGCCACAGAAAACATGGCAACATATAGATTAACAGAAATGGATTGAGTTTAAGTGAAAGAGCTAGTCAGTCATTAAGCTTGAGCTAATGGCCATACAGTTCATAAATAATATAAACCTGTGTGCATTTACTTAGGTCCAGCAGCTGCAGGTGAGAGAGATTTGTCCTGACTGCAGGCCAAGCAGGACACAGAAAAACTCTGGCTACAGAAACCCTGTCTCAAAAAAAATAATAAAATAATAAAACGGAAAACATATGTATATACATATATATTCCTAAATATAACCTGTTCAGTCTCTATAATGTTACTTGTATGTATGTTTTCAGGGATGACCATTTGACAGTGCACAACCAGTTGGTGTGCTCTTCCCTGGAGAAGACCACCTCTCATCCTCCCATCTTTCTGTAGCTGCCTATAGTTCTCTGTGTAAGGTTGAGGCCTTGTGGGCTTTTCCCTGCCCAGTTTGGCATACAGGTTGGTATTATCCTTGTTCAACTTTTAAGTCCTATTATGGATAGTCAACTTTAAGACTTTAAGATGCTAAAAATATAATCTTATGAGTAATAAAGTCACTTAAATATTAACATTAAATGTCTTTATATCTCTCCTAGCCTCCATTTATGTACAGAAGGCTTCTATAGTCAGATATAAAAAAGCAGTAGTGTAATTCCTGGCACTGGATGATGGAGAGACTTTATACATGCTAGGCCAGCACTCTGCTACTGAGTTACACCCTCAGATCCAAAAGAAATAATTTAGACTTAAATTCCCTCAGCTAGACACAAGAAGAAAGGAATAACAGAACATATTGTTCTACAGAGAAAATCCAATCTTCACCATTCCTTCTCCTCATGAAGAGCCAGCCTATAAATAGAAAGTTAGTAAACCCACATGAACAATCTATGAAAGGAAAATATTTCCAGGAAAGACAAAAGTACATCCTTCAGGATTCAAAATGATGAGGCTCCAGAAAAAATGCTGATTTAGAATAAAAAAGTGCTTCAAGAAATACTGCCAATATGAAGTCTCTCCAGCTTTCCCAACCATCCAGTAACCCCAGGCCTATGATAAAATATATTCATCATGCAAGTGTCAGGCTCAAATGGAGAAACATACAACAGCTCTGCATGTGGATAAAGTGGCCATAGGTACATTGGCATCCAGACTATAACAGACTCAAATTTATCTACCTACCAAAAGCTTATCAAAATTGGCCTCTAGGAAATGCCTTCTAACTGATGAAGACAAAATTCATTTTCAGGACATGGCTGTTCTAGGCTTCTTCAAGAATGACAACAATTTTTTTTTTTTTTTAAGAATTGCTATTTTGCGGGGAGGACATATATCATGGCATATGTATGGAGGTCAAAGTTCAACTTTACCGAATGTGTTCACTCCTTCCATCTTTGCATAGGTTATAGGTATCAAACTCAGGCAGTCACACTTGCATGAATTTACCCATTAAGCCATCTTGGCAGACTACAAGTTTTTTAGTTGATTGTAAAAGATACATCTGAAGAGCAGGTTCCTCTAACCCACATATTCCCTCTGTAGGGATTTAGCCCAAGTCAACAGATGTCCCTTTATGCCCACAGTGACTGTCTTTCACTCTCTGGTATCATGAGATAAATATTCCACATTAAGCATGAGTTCAACAATCCTTTGAGGATAACCTCAAAAGAGAGTTGAGCATACTGACCTTCCAAACGTTCTACAAATAACCGCTTCAAGCTTTGGTAAATACCAATTTTGATGGTGCCATATGATGCCTGTCTTAGTAAAGCAGGGGCAATTCTGCCCAAAATAGAAAGAGAAAAAGAGAAGTTAATTTTATTTAACACGCACTTGTAGATTTTACAGTTCTTTTATCTATATCTTCCCAAGCAATATAGCATGCATTTTTTTTTCACTCACCCATGAAAAACTGACAAAGAAAGCTCATATCCCAGGTCATAAAACAAACATCAACAATGTTAAAAGAACTGAAATTATACAGAATATATTCTCTGACCATAGTGGAAGCAAAGCAGAATCTGAAAAGGGGAATGCTCAAACACTTAGAAATCAAACAAATACACATCTAAAACAACATATGTGTTAGAAAAACTTGCAAAAGAAATTTTTTCAATGTATAGCTATGAGTAAAACTTCAAATTCATCCTATAAAATACATGGGATAACAACAATTAAAGAAAAAGATGCCATGAATATGAGAGAGGGGAAAGAGATACATGGGAATGGGTGGAGGGAGAAAGGGAAGGAGGAAATTATATAATTCAAACAATTTAAAATACTATAAAAAAGTACACGGGATACAGCCAGGTCAGACAGTACAGGAGAGTGAGGCGTTCCAGGCCTGCTTGAACTAGGGTAAGTACAAGGCAAGCCTGAGCAGCTTAACATGGCCCTGTCTTACATAAAAAGTCAAAAAGAGGACTAGGCCGTTCACAGATAGAGCACTTGCATAGCATGTGTTAGACTGTAGGCTCAGTTAACAGTATTAGAAAAGAGTGGGGAGTAGGCAGAGAATATGTAGCCAAAGCACAGCTGAGAATAATTTATAGTCAAGTGCTCACCCAACCTCTAGAAGTATGAAAAGTTCATTCCTGCTATTTATAAGACATCAAGTATATGGTACTTTGTTACAGTGGCCCAAACTAAGAGTATTAAAATTTTACAAAATAAAATTGAATTCATAGTTTTTAAATTTTTCAGATTATGTTTACTTTTATTTTATGTATATGGGTATTTTGCCTACAAGTATATCTGTGCACCATGTGCATGCAATGCCCATGGAGGCCAGAGGAGGGCATAAGATCTAGAACTGGAGTTACAGGCAGTAAATCACCATGTGGGTACTGGAAATGGAACCCAGGTCCCACGGAAGAATAGCCAGTGCTCTTAACTACTGAGCCATCTCTCCACCCCATTGAATTAATAGTTTTATAAAAGTTCAAAAATTAGAAATTCCCAGCCCAAACAAGTTTACTGAAGAGTTCTAAAAAATGGTTGAAGAAATAATATTAATCTTATACAATCTCTCCAGAAAACAGAAGCAGGAATGTTTCCCAAATCATTTTGGCTAGCATTACCTTGATAGCAAAAAACCAGACAAAAATAGTACAAACAAAAACCACAGACCTATATTGCTCATGAACTTAGATGCAAAAATCCTTTAGAAAAGATGAACAAATTGAATGCAGCCATCTACAAGAGTTAAGACACTAACCCATACTTTACAGGTTAAAAAAAAAATCAACCTTTATTTCCTAAAAATTGCAGATACATCTTTAACCTGATCAAAAAGGTAGCAAGGGTTGGGGATTTAGCTCAGTGGTAGAGCGCTTCCCTAGCAAGCACAAGGCCCTGGGTTCGATCCTCAGCTCAAAAAAAAAAAGAAAAGAAAAAAGAAAAAGGAAGCAATAGCGCCAAGCTCTCAACCTACTTAAATTCTGCTCATAAACTGAAGATGTTCTCACTCATGCCTCCTTTGAGATTCATCCAAATTACAGAACTATACTTTAGGAGATATAAATAGAAATAAAGCAACAGCTCAAATGGTTAAGATTGAAGAAGAAGAAAAAACAGATGACTAAATATGCATATTTCTCATTCTATTACTTATATCAGGAAAAGAATATCGAGGTTATCTATGCTAATGAAAGAACAAGGTAAATGAGATGATCCATGAATCATTTCATTCTGGATAAAGATCGGTTTTTTGTTTGTTTTTTGCTTTTATTTTCCTCTAAGTAAACTATATTTTGAATAAGCCCAACTCAGGTCACTGATAAAATTGATTTCCATCCCCCAGCAATTCTGGTAGCCTAGACTTAGGATGGGCTAGGAAATTAGCAGTAGGTGAACTACAAACTGGACAATAAATCATAAACTGAGGGGTAATCAAGAGGTGATGAAAAAGATTCTCCCTTTCTCCTATTCTTCATTCCTATTTAATATGCCAAAATAATGTGTTTTCACAAAGACCATCTTAAAGGAAGCCAGTGTTTGCCAAATCAGGAAAATTTTCACAAGAATGTATACAGCTAACTGGTGCTGCTTTTACAACAGCCATCAATGAGTGTCAGGAAGCCAGGGAAAAGCTTATGCTGTAATGACATTATCCATTTTCACATTTCTTACATACAGCCAGTTTAACACAAAATCCAAAGCTCAAGACTTACAAGCTGATGAGATATACAAAAGCCCACCAATACAGAATTACAAATTGAAATGTGAATGGTATAAACTATTATGCAGTTATTCATGACAGAAGGAAAGAAGCCAGACTTACCCTGAATACAAAGCCAAAATCCCTTCTTCTTTATAAATTCGGAACAAGGCATGAAACATCCCTCTATATTTTATTTCTTTGAAACGGACATCAATGCTCTGGCCTTGGACTTGCAGCCGTGTTTTAGTAAGGTCCACAGGGAAAGTGCCTATGAAGGAACATTCTCCTAAGCATTTACAAAGAATACAAGTATGTTTTGGCTAAATATAAGGCAATGGTAATATTGGAAATCTAAGACAGGGCCCTTTTCATAACACTCAGATATCTACTCCACTACCAGAGGGTAAAGGCTATAAGTGAAGTAAAATGCACTAGCCTCTCTAGGAAGCAAAACTTGCCACACAGTAGACCTGATACTTTCTGTCAGAAATACAAAGAAGTTTAGATGTTTCTTTCACTTTGTCTGTCACATACCAATGCCAATAACATTTATTAGCCTTTTTCTCCCATTCTCTCCCACCTCAAGTCTCCCTATCTCTCCCTCATAAAATCTCCCCACATTATCACAAGCATAGGAAAGCATGGGATGGCTGCTTTAGATGCTCTTAGATGCAGTTCCAATAGTGTGGGTGTGGGGGTGTTGACGTGTGTGTTTACTACTTCCTAATATTATGAGAGAAACTGGCCAAGTCTCACTTGGTTCTACTCACTACGGTGCCTTGGATAGTTCAGGAGTAATACCCGTAGAGTACTTAAGCCATTATTTTTTTCAATTATGCTTTATTTGTGTGCATGCATATGTATGTGTGGAGGTACATTTGCCATGGCTCATGCATGGACATCAGAGGACAACCTACAGGAAGGAGCTGGTCCTGTCCTACAACCACATGGGTCCCAGGGATCAAATTCAGGTCCCTCAAATTTGGCAGCATGCATTTTTACCTGCTGAGCCTTCTTGTCATCTCTAGCAGGATTCTTCAATAAAACTCTCTTTTCTTATCTCAGCACATAAAAGTGGTTGTTGCATGAACAAACTGAGTTTTAAGAAAGACTTCAAGATCTAAAACTAGCAAGCTCTTTATATATGTAGTTCTGAACTTTTGTGACCTGGATAGTATAAGACCAGAGTATATAGGAAGAAAGTCAACAAACACTGCTGGATTGTAGATACTTAGGAATCATTTAGGGGAAAGAAAAATCTGGAAAATGAAAAGTCACAATCTAAAAATATTATAAAATTTAAACCAAAATAGAGATCACTCTGGTTTGATCTTGTTTGCTTCTAAAATGGAAGTGAGATTTTCAAAAAAGAAGCCTTGACAAGAAAAAAATTATAATCAGCATAAATGAAAGATCATTAGTACAAGGAATATACAGAAACCACTATCATATATAAACCTCTATGATTATGTATATTTGGCTTGGAAAAATTAACAAATCACTAAGCTATCAAAAATGTTCAAAATTTGACTTCTTAATCCCATTTGCTTTATCATTATTCCTGGATAGCTACAGAACAACAATATTTTTTGGCTTTTCAAGACAGGATTTCTCTGTGTAACCCTGGTTGTTCTGGAAATCACTTTGCAGACCAGGCTGGCCTCGAACTCAGAGATCCACCCGCCTCTGCCTCCTGAGTGCTGGGATAAAAGCTGTGCACTAACACTGCCTGGCACAATAATTTTTAAAACAAAGATGACAACACTCTTTATTTGTTTTCTGGTTTTCTCCAAAAATAATTGGCACCATATATAACAATCTGTGGCATAAAACTCATATTTGTCATTCTTTTTTCAGATTCTTACCGAACTCGGCAACAATAGAGGCAAGGCCGCCATACACAAAAGGTTTCCAGTTCAGACCAGACATCTCATGGCTTAAAGTGGAACTTTTCTGATGCTAAAAATAAACACGAATCAGAAAAGGGCACAAGAATGAAGAGAGTATTGGTTAACACTTGATTATATGATTTGAATCAACAAAACTGGCAAATCAAACAAATGTAGAGGAAAAAATAAAAATCACCAAGTGAAATGAGACAAAATGGAAAGTCCTGTTTCATGTGCTGGATGATGATGAGTTCATTCTTTAATGTCATTCTGTAGGGTAGGTGTACAATCACTCAAAAAATCAACATATGCCCTTCATTCTTTCTAATTTAATTTTCCATTGTTCCCCACCCAAAGAAGCTTCAGCCCATCCAGCACACCCATCTGTGACATTCATCTAGACAATCATGAGTCAAGGAAACTGGAATTCAAGTTACACAGGCTGAGGCATCTTATAAATGCAGTTCATGGTATTCAGTTAGCTTGATTCAGGCACAAAGGACAAGCTCCCAACACTACCCCATAATGTTCTCAGCTCTCTCAACTCTCCACTAAAATTTAGCATCTTAGTTCTAGGAACTGAGTTAGCTATACACCAAAGCAGCTAACTCAGTGAGGCCCACACTGAGCTAAGTAGCAATTCACCTTGCTTCTGGCTCCTGGAGAAATGACAGCAACATAGATATATCACACTTCTGACATTGAACATCAGCCATCCAGTGATCTCCTTTCCCTTCCTCCTGAACTTGATTAACATATGCAAGTACTATACTTTTTATGTTCTAATTCTTTAGTAATGTACTTCTATCCCCAGCCATTACTTCTTCCCCATCAAATCCATCTTAGATCTGGCATCTTCAAAATCTTCAGTTTTGTCTGGGCAGTGGTGGCACACGCCTTTAAGCCCAATACTTGAGAGGCAGAGACAAAGGCAGGTGGATCTCTGTGAGTCTGAGGACAGTCTGTTTGACAAAATTCCAGGACAGCCAGGACCACACAGAGAAACCCTGTCTCGAAAAACAAAAACAAACAACTTCAGTTTTATGTTTTCAGCCACTCTCAGCTCCTTCACTCTTGGATTTGTTTTTCCACAACTCTAGCATCTAGGCAAATATTTGTCAAATTGTAGCATGTACCAGAATCATCTAAAAGGTTATTAAAACATGAACTGCTGAGCCTCTCCCCCAAAGTTTCTGATTGGTGGTTTAAATCTTGCCCTGAGAATCTACAAGGTCTCAAAGAATACTGATGCTTTAAAACTACTGCTGTAGGTGTCATCTGCTAAATCCTGGTCCACTTGGAAACACTACTTATTCTTAAAAGAATTTCAGATTTCCTTGAAATATGTCTTCCTTTTTCAGAGCTTCAAAGTTTGGATACTTCCTGATTTCAAAAAGGTTAACTGTCAAAAAGGAACACTGAAATCAGATCATCTAACATTGAATAATGGCTCCAGATTCACATCTTGACTATCACTTACTAAATGTGGCTCTGGGAAAGTTATTCAATCTTTCTCTGCCTCCATTTTCTGAAAGTGATAATAATAAAAACTCATCTCATAGGGTTGTTGTGTTGTGTATAAATAATACATATTAAACACCTAGAAAAATCCGTGAAACTTTGCTCAATAAGTTAGCTAGTTATTACTACACTGCTGAATTTACATTTTAATAGATAGCATTTGCTGTCCATCTTCTCCTTGCCAAGTTTGGGTTAGCACCATTGAGTCACATTCTGTTCTCAGAGGCAACAGGGTTTTGATTTATTTTTTACAAAAGTAATTCTCTAAAATGAAGCAGAGCAATTTTCCAGAGGGGCTAGCAAGCATGCAGATAAATGTCTTAGTTACATACTACAAAAATAATTGTGGAAGCTTCCTTTCAACCATAGTATATATTGCATATGTGAGAGATACCCCTATAGGAGGAAAGTTCATTAAAACTCTAAAGATCAAATTGATAGGAAAAATAGAACTACGACATTCCTCCTAAGTTGACAAGAAAAAATAAATTTTAAGTCTGACGTGGTGGCACATGCCTGTAATTCCAGCACTTGGAAAGAAGAGTCAGGAGGATCAGCAGTTCAAAGTCACCCTTTTCTATACAGGAAGCTTGAGATCAGCCTGAGCTATATAAGACCCTATCTCCAAAAAAAACACAAAAAAAAGAGGGGAAAAAATCACTCTCTGGTGTCAAATTTAGAGATTTCCCTAAATAGTCTTTGATATTTCAAATGTCTGCTGTGCTTCTCCCCCAGACTTTCCCTTTACAACTTCATGAATCCTTTCTCAGTATAGAAAAAAATTCTTCCACATCTTTAGGACCTACTCTTCAATGTTTTAGAAAATATTTAGTGTTTTATCATTTTCTGTGTGTATGAGTGTTTGCTTACATGTGTGTCTCTGCACCACATGCATGCCTAATGACCATGAAGACCAGAAGAGGGTGTTTGATCCTCTGGAACTGGTCACAGGTGGTTGTGAGCTGCCATGTGAGTGTTGGGACTTGAACCTGAGTCCTCTCCTCTGGCAGAGCAGCTACTGCTCTTAACAACTGAGCCATCTCTCTAGCCCTCTACCCAATCTTTTAATAAGAAAAATGCTCAATGTTCAGGAGCAATAACAAATCACTAAGTGTTGGGGACAGAGTCATACTAGGAAACAGAAAGATCAGTCTCTGGATCTTAAGTCAGGTAGCCCAGGGGTTCCTAAGGAAGTTTTTTTTTTTTTTCAGCTACACATATGTCATCATTTAAATGACTACTAAATCCTATTGTTTATCCTGGGAGCACTGATAAATAATCTTTCTTACATAAAATGATAATAGTAGGTAGTTGATAATATTTAGTGTCTTTATTTGGCAAGATAAGCATAGCGATCTTTATCTGTATCCCCTCCACCATATTTTCATCTAAATTCTATTAGTCCATAAAATTACACAAGCCTGTAGAAGACTGACCAAAACCAACACTGTCCCTTTACCACCTCCATGGTCACATCTGATAGTAAAATCTTTCACTCCAATGTTAGAAATCAAAGTTATGAAAGAAATTCTGTATCTCCTTTGATTAGACTTTATACAGCCCTTCCTTACAACAATTTGGAGGCACTCTGAACAAATTTATGTCCGCACAAATGAGCCCTTCAAATATTGAAAGTCAGCTTTAATGTCCCTACATTTTTCTCTTTCTCAGGCTAAATAGTCGTGATCATTTTCTTCATTGCACATGTTTTACTTCAGTTACTATGCCTCTGTTTCTTTTCAGAGAGGCATATCATCCAAGTGAAGCATTAAAGTTTCAGTGAATATCAAAGTCTTTTACATAAAGCTGGATACATGGATGCAAGTTATGCCCCACCTATCATTCTACACCTATGCAATTTTTTTGAGAAATCTGTTTACTCAACATCTTAAATTCAGGCATAAAATGATGACAAGGGTGAGGTTTATTCTCTAGTTATCCCATCTCTTCTCCTCTTAAATAGGTAAGATTCCCTAAAATATGACTTCAAAAAACTTTTTATAAACCTCATAAAAACTAGTATAGAATGAGGACAAACATATCAAATAGTTGAGTGTCTTATGTATGCAACCTGTATATAAACAATTACAGAAGAAGCCACAAAAGTAATTTGCTGGACCTGGCCAATACTATACACCCTATACAACACTCTCCTGATCCCCAGATTCTCTACCTACAAACCCTTGTCTCTTGCTTTTGTTGCAGAGAATTACTTCATAAAGTATCCCAACTCCTCATAAAGCTATTTTGACATATGGAAGCTAACCTAAGTTTTGGGTGAAAGGACAGAAAACATATCTAAGTAACAATATAAATAGTGTCCTAAATATTTTTATTATATAAAGAAGCCAATGAAATTTGTCTTCAGAATTTGTGCATCTATTCCTAGAATCTGATTGTGGAAATCTTGAAAACCTAACAAATAACAATAAAAATATCCTAGAATCCATATTATATAGCCCCTACACTTACTTCAAAGTCTGGTCAGGAAATTCTGGGTGACCTTCTTGGTTTCTCCTTTAAGAAAGAGTAGGTATTAGACACGTTCAGAACATTCTCATGTTCGGATGATAGCACTAGGCCTAAAGCTATGTGTTCAAGGCATACGAAATACTCAAACCTGCAATGTGCTCTCAATGTAACTGGTCAAGCTTGTAAAAATCACAGCCTGGTGTGGTGATAGATGTGTTTGAATCCAGCACCTGAGAGGCAGAAGCAGATGGTTCTCTGTTCATCTGAGGTCAGCCTGTTCTACATAATGAGACCTTGTCTCAAAAAAAATTCACAGAAATATGTTCCAACATAGGCAATATTTTTCAGTCCACCTATCTTCCCTGGACAATCATCTGGTAGAAGAAATTACTACTGTGTAGCAATCTATAAAAGCAAGAAAACAAAAGGCATGCATTTGAATACTTTGGAAAAGCTATTGGAAGTGAGAAAATTGAAACTGGGTCTCAATAGTAAGCAGATTGAATCTGGGTAGGAGCAGGTAAGGAAGATATCTGGGATGGGTGAATAGGATAAATAAAGACAAATGTGCAAACATACACAATCATGTGGAGGTAGGCATCAATATAGTTTGTACTGAGACAGAAATGAAGGACCCAAGCAGAATACACAATAGGCTTTTTGGCAGAACAAGTGAAAGGAGTAGGTTCTACTGAAAGGCTTGAAAACAAGATGTTGGAGGAAGACTAGTTCTGTTTATAGGGAAGTGAATTAAGGTATTATATTAGCTACTAGGGACTACAAGCGCAGTGGATTGCAAACAGAAGAGGTAGGGAAATAGCTTAGGAGGGTGTAAAGTAGGCAAAAAAGAGTGCTCATTAGCAATGGGGTTAATATGTTGAAATGGAGACAAAAGACACTTCATGATATAAATGAAGAGGAGGAAAGAGTTATGGCTACTCTAAGCATCTCTAGGGGTTGGGCAAGGAAGCACTGGTAGAAAACTATAAATGTCCCTGCTGTTACCTTATCTGAGAAACAAAATTCATGTTAATAATAGCTGTGATCCCAATCAAGTAACTGAACTGCATTTTAATAGATGCCTTCAACGCCTCAACCTCAGGAGTGACGGGGGATAGAAAGTGATAGGGAGCATCTTTCAACAGCATCCCTCACACTGATACAATGGAGATGTTTGCTTACTCCGCTTACAATCACAGCCGCCGTTGCAAACTTCACCCTTAGAAAAATTAGGATTATTCCGGGAAAGATACCCATTCACCCTCTGGGTAGCAGGATCTTGCCAGTTCCTCAGCTGTCAGAGCGAGTTCGTAGAGAGAAGGGAGGCGCCTGAAGGAGGCGGCCTCCCGGGGGGATCGAGGAAGCAGGGTTCAATCGAAGAAGTAAAGCCACCGATGCCAGAAGAGTGAAAGACAGGGAAGGGACTCAGCTGAGGGGAGAGAGAGATCAAAGGACCGTTAAGCCCCTCCCAGGCCGGGAACCAGGCCAGCTCGGCCCTGCGCAGCCTGTCTCAACCCAACCCCGCTCCCCAACCTGGAAGTCCAGGAGCTCCCCCTCACCTGCTCAAGCTCATCAGGCGACTGGAAAGCGGAGGCTCCCACAGTAGGAAACACCACCGCAGCGCCAACCCGGAAGCATTGAAAGAAACGGAAGTAACCAAGGCGTCGCCTCGGTAACAGTGGCGCAAGCCATCCTAACTCCGCCCCCTCCTAACCTGAAAAGGAAGGCGCGAATGAAAGGAAGCCATTAGGGTCAAAAGGCCAGAGTCTGAAGGCTGTGTGTGCAAAAGGTCGGGAGCTAGCCACTGCCTTTCCAGAGAGGGCGCTAAGGCGTGAGAATGCAGCTGCTTCTGCAGCGAATGTGCTCACCAGAGAGGGCAGAGGCGATGCCTTGTCACCCACCCACCTGGAGCTTACCAGATGGTCCGTGTAGCCTTAAAAATGCAAGACGGAGGGAGGGGCATCACGTAGAGGGAGGTCGATCAAAAGATTTAAGATAAAGTGGGAGAATTTCTTTTGCCTGCTTTTGGGACCCTTTTCCTCCTACTGGTTGACTCGCCCAGCCTTGACATGAGGGTTTGTGCATAGTCTTACTGTAACTTGTTATGCCATGTTTGGTAGATATCCCTGAGAGGCCTGCTCTTCTCTGAAAGGAAACAGGAACAATGGGTCCTTGGGGACAGGGGAGGGGGGGGGGGGGGTCTGGGAGCAGGGAAGAGTGGGAAAAACTGCGGTTGAGGATGTAATATATGAGAGAAGAATAAATAAATACATTTTTTTAAGAGTGGGAGAATTTAAGATTAAAAAAAATGAAAACTAGGAGGTGAGCGGAATTTAGACACTGAACCCGGACTCAGAAAGGAAAATAAGGATGGATGAGGGAAGCAAATAAGCCTCATCTACTGAATGTCAGATAGCGGGAGCTGAAGCTACATGCCGTGTTCTCCAAGCTGGGAGATAGAAACTTCGGGAACAGAAAGAGGACCATGAAAAGTTAAAGCAAATGAATCTGAAAAGAATAATGGGAGTTAATCCGCACCTCATAATTGGCCAGAAAAGCTTAAACATCAGCTTCAGACCCCAGTTCCTAGGGCCACTGGAAAAGAAAACAATAAACTTCTGGGTGAATCCATTAGCTAAATTAAGGCTACCCCCAATTTTTTTTCAATGTATCACAGTTTCCACAATCAACAAGTGTTAATAATCGTGCTTATTATTTACATAAGTATAAGTGAGTTCAAGGCACATGGTCCTGAGATTATTTGTTGAATAAATTAATGTTTTAAATTCATTTATTCCAAAAGAATCTTCCTCATCTCATTCACAACTACTTTTTTTCCACCTGAAAATTTTCTTCAGGCAGCACACATGATAATAGATGACATTATGGAGTACTTAACCATGTGCCAACTGTGATGCTAAGAGCTCTTTTGCTTGCAGCTGCTTTACAATGTTGATACAATTATTTTCCCCTCCTAACGACTAGGAAAAATTAGGTCATGAAAGTGTAGCAGAGTTACATCATAACTGGCAGAATTCAGATTTCAACTTGAGACTGACTTCAGTCACCAAGCTCACAACTCTAAAAAATGACTTTGTTAATGTCAGAAACATCATTACTCTAGAGATAAGAAACACTTGCATGCATTTCAAAATGTGAATTCTATGAGACTGAAGAGATGGCTCAGCAGTTATGAGCACTAGCTGCTTTTCTAGAGGACAGGGGTTCAATTCCCAATACTCAGTTCCCAAAGCTCAATAAACGGCAATAACTCCAGTCCCAAGGGATTCAATGACCTCCACTGACACCAGGTACTCAAGTGGTGTGCAGAAATACATGCAGACAAAACACCCATAAAGTAAATATTTTTTTTATTTTAAAATGTGAATTCTCTTTCATTTTAGACACCAGCAGAGCAACACCCTTTCAGACAAATGGGTAGACTATAACTTGGAAGGTTTGGACTCTCTTCAGTGACATGAAGTATATGTGCAGCTATGGCCTGGGTTTGTGTTTCACATCCAGCTCACTGAAACTTGTAGATTTATGGCCTGTCCCTCAAGCAAACCACTATCTTAGCTTTTGTACAAGACTATATTTTCCCACTCAGTCCCTACTACCAACAGTTAATCTACTTATCGACTAGATAAATTTTTAAAAGGTCATTTGTTTTCAAATGATTCACATTTAAAATTCTACACGTGAGCAAAGAAAATAGCAATTGTAGAAACATTATAAGCACACAGCACACTAACACATTTGCAATGTGGTTGCATTCTTTCAGTTTTAGCATTCTTTAATGCTAAATGAATACACAAAGATCTTTAATACACAAAGTTCTAATCCGTATCAAAGTTGGACATTTCCCTTATAAATTGTCTTCTATGATCTAGTCTCTCCCATAAAGATCGGTTTTTGACCACACATATTTTGTCTTGGGTTATGTTTAAGTTGTGATTTACCTAATTATATAAGCTATTCAAGAGGACAGAATCATGGAATCTAATTCTTTTTTTTGTTTGTTTGTTTTTGTTTTTCGAGACAGATTTTCTCTGTGTAGCTTTGCGCCTTTCCTGGAACTCACTTGGTAGCCCAGGGTGGCCTCGAACTCACAAAGATCCACCTGGCTCTGCCTCCCGAGTGCTGGGATTAAAGGCGTGTGCCACCACCGCCCTCATGGAATCTAATTCTAATGTAACTTAGAAGGTTTTTTATAGACACTTGTTTAGACCCTGCTAAAACATCTCTTGCTGCTCCTAAGAGCCATTCTCTCCCTGTCCATTTACCCTTCCTATCAGCTTTGAGTTCTTTCCAGACTACCACAACAAAAGAAATAAATTATTTAAGATTGTGTCAACTTTGAGATACCAGCCAATCTCCTAGATTCTTGGGTGTTTCTAAATCTTTCTTTTTCACATTTTTACTGTGCTTAGAGGCTCAAACCTAGGACCTCATGCATGCATGCTAGGCAAGTGCTCTCCTACTGAGTTCCACCCTAATCCAATATATTCAAAACATTTCCATTTCAGATTTCAGTCAATAGAAACTATTGATGAGACAATTTAGTCTATTTTCTGCTGAATCACTATGTATTTTATACTTGCATTACACCTCAGATTCAGACTGGGCACTTTTCAACTGCTCAGTAACCACATGTGGTAGGTGGCCACCATGCAAGGCAGCAGAGATCTGACTCCTTGCTCTATCCTATGCATTATCATGTACTTCTCAACAAAGCATCTAGCTCTCTGCTACTCAGCTGAGAACAAGTGACAATATCAGGAACACTTGGAGCTTATAATTAATTCTGATAAGTCAGACTCCAGCCAAGTCCTATTTAAATCAGAATCAGCATTTTTCATGATGCCTATGTGATTAGTTTGAATATGAAAACTTAAGAAGTCTGTTTACACATCTTCTTGCACACATCCAATTCACACTCAAAAGACATATACTACCCTTAAGTGATTCTAAATTATTACAAAAACATTTATCAATATTTTATTGAATATTCTTTATGAGCCCAGAACTATATCATATTTAAAGAACACTATGAGGTAGGGGCTAATTTTGGCTCCTTATCATTTGTTTGTAATTATTGTTTGTGGAAAAAACAGAACTTTTCATAAATTTTTTTTATCTTTTTTCTTTTATTGTGGCAAAATGTTTTATTTTAGAAAAATTTGGAGGAGGGTGTGGTGGACCATGCCTTTAATCCCAGCACTCAGGAGGCAGAGGCAAGTGGATCTCTGTGAGTTCAAGGCCAGCCTGGTCTACAAAGTGAGTTCAAGGACAGCCAAGGCTGTTACACAGAGAAATCCTGTCTCAAAAAAAAAATCTAGAATAATTTGGATTTACATAGAAGTTATAAAGATACTACAGTGTTCTCTTATCCGCTTCTCCAAGCTAATTGCTAACATTTATGTAACTTGGCATGTTAGTCAAAAAGCAAGATATTTATGTGGTATAACACTATTAACTAAACAATAGACATTCTGAGCTCTCCAGCATTTACATGAATTTCATTAAACCATTCTAGTATCCAGTTCAGTGATATGGGCTGCAGGAATATATCCTAAGAACTCAGCTGGTTATGGCAAAGTCACTACCTGAAGGGATCAAGGATTTCCTCCAGAGGAAGCCAAATTCCAAGGAGCTTTTGGTGTTAATTGGCTTGTTATATATCAGCTGTGTTCTGTTATGAAAATCATGTGTGCCTTTATAGTTTTCCTAATTGCCCATCTGTTTCTTCTCCTTTTACCGCTGGAATCAGATATCTCCCTTAGCTACATTTAAGGACTAACAGGAATAACAGTCTCCTGAACTAAGGTAAATTCCACAAGGAGACACTGCCTAGGTCAGGTGGACCTTAAGTAACAGCTTCGCACAATTTAGCTCAGACCCTCCTTTTCTTACAGCCTTACTAACTTTATAGACTTCTAACTCCTTTCCTAACCACTTCTAGGAATATTAAGATAACCTTCTGTGCTGACAGCTAATGCACAGCCAGACCCCAGTCCAAACCTCCCTGTAATTTATCATCATTGGCAGCATCTGGCCAGGTCCATCCCCAGACCCAGGAAAGTACCTTATCAGAGATACCTCTGTACTCTCTAGGAACAGACCCTAGCCTCCAAACTACCTGTTTGAGAAGGCCTGGCGGATGTGCCAGTTAAGCTTAACTTTCTCCTTTCTCACATCTTACCTCTAGTTCCAGATCTCCCTTTAACTATCACCAGAGGCATCTAGCTGTACACAGGTTGCCTAGTGACAGAGCACACTTTCCCCTACACTGCAGAAAAATTGGCAGATAGCTTAGACAGATAAGGGTCAAAGGGATAAAAGGCAGTTTTATTTTCAGAGAAAAAGAGATAGATTGTTGTTTACAATAGGGCCTTGCCATAAGTTTTTAGAGAACAGCCTGGATTGATGGGGATTCCTATGAGACCCCTTTGGCCAACAACTCAATTAGATGTAACCCAATCCCAACACTGAAAACTTCATTTGATGACAAGAGATACCCAATTGTGACTCTGTCTCATCCATTATTTGGTGATTTCATTTAGATCGCCTTCATATATGTATATATTTTAGGAAGCTTCTACTATATTAGGTTTCCATATAACCCCTCAAATGACCCTTCGTTTTAGCTTTCTCTTCCCATATTCTTTCCCTCATCCTCCTTCCTCTTCCCCTCCCAACTTGATCCTCCTATTCCAGGCCCTCCAGCTATCCATAACTATCTATTCTATTTCCCTTTCCTAGGAAGATCTATCTGTTCTCTGTAAACCCTTACTCTAAGTCCATACCTAACCCCTGTGATTCTACAGAGCTTGGTTATCATTGACTTAACAACTTATATCTGCACATAAGTGAATACATAGCATATTTATCTTTCTGAATCTGGGTACCTCACTCAATGATTTTTTTTCTATTTGATCCATTTACCTGAGAATTTCATTATTTCATTTTTTTAAGTCTGACTAATACTCCACTGTGTAAATGTACCACATTTTCTTTATCCATTCTTCTGTTGAGGGACATCCAGGTTGTCTCCAAATTCTGAGTATTATGACTAGAGCAGCAATGAACATGTTTGAGCAAGTGTCTCTGTGGTAGGATGAGGCATCCTTTGAGTATATGTTCAAGAGTGATATAGCTTGATGGGTTCCAGCTACACTGGTTTCCATAGTGGTTGTACAAATCTGTACTCCCACCAGCAATGAAAAAGTGTTCCCCTTGCTCCACATCCTTGCCAGCATGAGCTGTCACTTGTTTTTATTGATCTTAGCCATTCTGACAGGTGTAAGATGAAATCTCTAAGTAGATTTGATTTGCATTTCCTTGGTGACTGACGATGTTGAACATTTCTTTAAAGTTTCTCATCCATTTGAAAATCCTCTATTGAGAATTCTCTGTTTATATCTGAACTCCATTTTTTATTGAGTTATTTATTTTCTTGATATCTAGTTTTTTGGTTTCTTTGTGTATTTTGGATATTAGCCCTCTGTCAAGTTTGTAGTTGGTAAAAATCTTCCCTCATTCTATAGGCTGCCCCTTTGTCAGAAAGATAATGTCCTCTGCTGTGCAGAAGCTTTTGAGTTTTATGAGGTTCCATTAACTAATTGTTGATCTTAGTGCCTGTGCTAGCAGTGTTCTCTTTGGAAAGTCTTTTCCTGTGCCAATGAGTTCAAGGCTATTCTCTACTTTCTCATCTATCAGGTTCAGCGTAACTAGTTTTATGTTGAGGTCTTTGATCCATGTGGACTTGAGTTTTGTGCAGGATGATAATTATGGATCTATTTGAATTCTTCTACATGCAGGCATCCAGTCTGACCAGCACCATTTGTTGAAGATGCTGTCTGTTTTTCAGTGTGTATTTCTGGCTTTATAAAAATTCAGGGGGCTGGAGAGATGGCTCAGTGGTTAAGAGCACTGACTGTTCTTCCAGAGGTCCTGAGTTCAATACCCAGCAACCACATTGTGGCCCTCTCCTGGCCTGCAAGAACACATGCAGACAGAACAATATATGTATATTAAATAAATAAATCTTAAAAAAAAAAAAGGCATGTGCCACCATACCCTGCTGAGATATCTAGCCAGGCAGTTGTGGACATGCCTGTAATCCCAGTACTTGGGAGGCAGAAACAGGTGGATCTCTGTGAGTTCGAGGCCAGCCTGGTCTACAGAGCTAGTCAGGACAGGCTCCAAAGCTACAGAGAAACCCTATCTCAAAAAACAAAACAAAACAAAACAAAATTCAGGTGTCCATGGGTGCTGTGGATTTTTTGGCTGGGTCTTCAATTAAATTTCATTGATCAATATTTCTGGTTTTATGCTAATACCATTCTGATTTTATTGCTATAGCTGCGTATTATGACTTGAAATAAGGGATGGTGATACCCCCAGCAATTTTATTATTCAGGATTCCTTTTGCTATTCTGGTGTGTGTGTGTGTGTGTGTGTGTGTGTGTGTGTGTGTGTGTGTGAGAGAGAGAGAGAGAGAGAGAGAGAGAGAGAGAGAGAGAGGCAGAGGGGAAGGGGGAGGGAATGAAAGGAGAGGAGGGAGAGGAAACTGTGGTTAGGATGTAAAATAAATGAAAAAAATTAATGAATAAAAAAGAAACATTCCAGAAGCAAAGACCATTGGAAACCAAAACCACAAGGAGTGTATAAAAATCAAGTAAAGGCAGCTTTGTAACACAAATTGCTAAATGGTCTTATTAATAAAAAAAAAAAAATCCAGAGCTAGATATTGGGGTAAAAGCTGAAAGATCAGAGGAATAGAACAAGCCAGCCACAAATTCTTACTGCTAGGCAATCTTCAGCCCAAGAGAGCTGCTTCCTGTGTACCTTTATGTGCCCTGCCATCTTACTTCCTCTCTCTGCTCAGCTACATCACTTCTTCTTTCCACCCAACTTTATCACTTCCTGTCTGTCTGTACAGACTTCCAGACCTCTATGGTTAGCTAGTGTTGGAATTAAGGGCATGTGCCACTACACCTGGCTCTGTTTCCAGTGTGGCCTTGAACTCACAGAGATCTCTGCCTTCTGAATGCTAGGATTAAAGACGTGTGATGCATTATTTATACAGAGGCAGCAAAGAAATCTGCACGTCTAAACAGGACATTAAAGTTCAGATGTCCAATTTGAAAGAACCTAGAGTACCTCCTTCTCAAAGCAGATGTAGTTTACACTACCTAATCACTTTGATTCTCTCCTTTCCTGGAAACCTCAACAGAATCCCAACGTGTTTCAGAAAGTACATACTGCCCTCCCATCCAGAGGGCGGCTTGGCGACCTGTTGGTCCCTATGGCGGCCAAGTGCTGCAATGGAGCTAGTCTTAGGACAACCTAAGACTGGAGAAAATGGCTCAATGAGAAATGACCAAAGCCAAAATCGTGAATAAGGATTCCCCGTGGGGTGCTATGGAATAGGCAAACTATTATGGGCTTCAAAGGCCACTTGAAGTACTTCCCATTCTGGCATAAAACGGTGCAGGCAGGAGGTGAGGCAGCCCAGTGCCCCCACTGGTGCAAAAGGCTATCAGCTCCTCTGTGCTGCCAGAAACCAAGCAGTTCTCAAAACTTTTTGTCTTCAGTTTCTGCTTAAGGGAGTGGTGGCGCTCAAGGGGAGCTTTGCAATGACCTACTCGTGGGTAAGGATGAAATTGACCAGTTGCATAGTTGCAGATAATTTGCCCTTGACAGAGCAGGTTTAGCTACTGACACCCTAACAGCAGCATATCCACAGTGCAGTGCGGGGAGGGGGGTGAGAAAGCGCCTCTCTGGAAGTGGGGGAGGGGAGAGTAGAGAGGACCAGGAGGGTGACAGAGAGGAAGGGAGACAACTACTGTTCCTTTTACCAGTAGTCCTTCTTCCCCATTTGGCCTCCTCCCACTTTTGCTACCCTGCCAGGACTGGCCTGCCCTAGACTTTGACTGGCTTGGGAGTCCTACGCTATCTTCTCTCCTGAGCTCCCTGAAGCACAGGAGCATGTCTGAACCACGTGCACGTGCAGAGGTGTGTGTGTGTGTGTGTGTGTGTGTGTGTGTGTGTGTGTGTGTGTGTGTGTGTGTGTTCGCCCCATCTCCGGATTGAAGTGCCTCTCATCCACCTCTAGCACGCCCTACCTCCCCACCCCCAGTGCTCCACGAACACCTAGCAGCGGCAATGTTTGCCCTTAGTGCAATAGTTAACTAATTGAATGAAGTTCCCTGGCCTAAAGAAACAGGTCTGGCTTCCCCCTTTACCACCAGTGGTCCCTTTGTCCAGCCTGGCCCTCGGGTACGTGAAGAGGAAGCTGCCTGTCCCTCAGAAAAGAGAGGGTGAGCTTTATCTTCTCTAAGGAGAAGTGCTCCCTCCTTCAGCTCCCAGTGAAGGCGATTTCCTTACCAGCCTCAAATGCCTTCCAAACGTGGAGAGAAAAACTCCCAAGTTTACCCTTTAGTCCCCAGTTTGCTTCTGCCACCTGCTGGAAGGAAGTGGGCTGCTACTGAAAGAGCACCAGGGAGCCTTCAGAGGCACTGAGGGCCTAGTCAGTGACTGGAGCAGAAAGTCCTCAGTAAGGGCATGGGGACAAGCTTCCGGGCTCTCTGTAAGCCAGGCAAGAAGAAGAATGCCCCCACCTTGAAGAGCAGGGAGCTGTAAGCAGGGAAGACCCTCCCCTCTCTCAATCTCTCTCCTTAGAGCCTCCCAAAAGCGGGCCGGGACACATAGCTGCAGAGGCACGCTGTCCATGATAGAGATGGCTGTCCTCCTCTGTCCTCAACTCTTGGATTCAGGGAGGCTGAGCCCTAAAAGGCTCAAAATGATGCTTAGCTCACAGAAAGGAGGAATGAGAGTCCTCTGTCAGGTTGGATGTGTGCCCAGTTTTCACAAGGCAAAATGGGCTTTAAGTTTCCAAACCCAGCACCCACTCAACTCCCCATGTCTGCAATACTTTCCAATATGACTTGGGGCCCCAGAATAACACAGCAGGAAGGAAAATGGACCAGAAACAGTCTTCTTCGTTTTACAGAATAGGAGCCACTACCATTCTGACACAAGTTATGTATTTGGCCTGAGGAAGAAGCTTAAAACAGAGCAGAAAGGAACAGACTTCAATACTGTTCAATTCGGGAATGGAGGTCAAGATTTTCCAGAGACAAGCAGTCAATTTTGGGGTCCGCGGATGCAGTTTAGATGTAAAAGGCAGAAGAGACATTGCTGAGAAAGAAGGCCCACCTGGAATAGTAAGCTGCAAGGAAAAAAAAAAGTTTGAGGACAGTGGAGCAGCAGAAAGGAGCCACTTGAACTCTGGTTGGAATATAATGGAAATGGTTTATTTTTCATTTTGTTTTCTTTTGGTTCTTTGAGACATGATTTCTCTGTGTTACCCTGAAACTTGTTCTGTAGACCAGCAGGCTGGCCTCGAACTCACAGAGCTGTACCTGCCTCTGCCTTCGGGATCAAAATGATTTCTTACAACCCAGAAGTGTTCATCGCATGTGTGTGTGTGTGTGTGTGTGTGTGTGTGTGTGTGTGTGTGTGTGTAAGAGTCGATTGTAGTTAGGGAGTTCTGTGATGATGTCAATGGTTAAACCATGACCCAGTGTCAGACCCTGTTGTAGTCACCTCCAGTTCATTTGTGTCACATACTAGCCTGTAGGTTTCCATTATAAATGAATTAGCACAATCCCAGCTCAATAAATCTAAATAGTTACATTCTAGGCTATTGTTTAGCTATGATGCAATTGAAGACCATGAGAGTTGGTTTTAGGAAAGTTTTTTGTTTTTTATTTGTTTGTTTGTTTGTTTGTTTAGCTATTCTTCTGTGGGAATGTGCTGGCTATTTTTATGTCAACTGACACAAGCTAGATAGAGTCATTGGAGAGGAGGGTGCATCAGCTGAGAAAAATGCCTCTATAAAAACCAGCCTGTACACATACCTGTAGGGCATTTTCTTAATTAGTGATTGATGGAGAAGGCCCATCCCATTGTGAGTGGTGCTGCTGGTCCTGGGTGCTATAAGAAAGATGGCTGAGCAGGCCAGGTGGAACAAGCCAGTAAGCAGCAGCACCTCACAATGGCCTCTGCATCATCAGCTTCTGCCTCCAGGTTCGTGCCCTGCTTGAGTTCCTGTCCTGACTTCCTTCAATGATGAACAGTGATGATGAGAAATCAAACAAATCCTTTCCTCCCCAAGTTGCTTTGGTCAAGGTATTTCATCACAGCAATAGAAACCCTAACTTACACAAGGAGTTTTAGAAGCAACTAACTCTTCTACATGTATTCAGAGAAACAAGGAACCCGAGGGCTGTGGGCAGCCATCTTCCAGCCACAAGAAAAGGCAAGATAAAATTAACCAGACTTTTAAAAAGAATAGGCAGAAAGAAAATCTTTGATTCTCCCATTGAGCCCCCAAATACAAAACTTTCTGAATACAGTTCTACATTTACTGATTAGAGCATTAGAATTTAAGGTTTCTAGCTGTCATCATAGAGCCTTTGTCCAGTGACTGATGGAGGCAGATACAGAGATCCATGGCCAGGCACCAGGCTGAGCTCCAGGAATCCAATTGATGAGAGAGAGGAGAGATACTGCAGGTGAGGGATGTCAGGATCATGATGGGAGGTCATGCAGAGATGACCGGCCACACTAGTGTAAGCCCATGAACTGTGGACTGGTGGCTGAGGAGCCCCCATGGGACTGGACTAGGCCCTCTGGATACGGAAGAAGGTTGTTTTTGCTCAAATTGTTTGGGGGCACACAGGCAGGGGGATTGGGCTCTGTCTCTGGTGCATGGGCAGGCTTCTGGAATCCGGTGCCTGTGATGTGACACCTTGCACAGCCTTGGTGCAGTGGGAAGGGGCTTGGACCTGCCTAGGCTCAGTGTGCTGGGCTCTGCTGACTCCCCATGGGAGACTTCAATTTGGGGGATGTGAGAATGCTGGGTGGCTTGGGAGAGAGGGCTGGGGGTGGGAGGAGGGGGATCTGTGGATAGTATGTGAAATGAGCAGAAAATTTCTTAATAAAGAAAAATGAGAAAAAAAGAATTTGAGGTTTCTGTTACTTATAATAGAGTTGTTTCTGACTAGTATAGGTTCAATGGCCATTTTTTGGTAACAAAGGCCCAAACATGAAATGAGTATATGGAGTTTTGAGGACTCCACAATCAGTGGTATAATTCCACAGCTCAGTGGTGAGGCTACAGACCCCAGGGAGGAAGAGGCATATAATCTTATCTGATAGATTAGTATTTCTTTTCCAGAGGAATGAGTACCAGTTTGCCACTTTAGCCAGAAAACTATTTCAGAAGAAGAAACAGCCATTTGCTCAGATCCTCAGCCTTGTCTGCTCCTATGGGAGACTAGCTGGTGAAATGTTTTCATATTTATTACGACCCATAATCATTTGCTTTATACTTCTTTCTCCTTGTCCTATGGCGGATTTCTTGAAGGGTAGGGCTATCAGGCATCATTTCTGCACCATTCAGTGAATGAGTAGGACACTAGAAAAGTGAGAGCTGGCAGGAAAGCTATCAGTCTTCAGACACACACCATTTGGGGATTTTTGCTGTTGTTGTTTCGAGCTCTAATGCAGTCTGCCATTTCGCATATGTCATTTTGATGGGAGGATATGCTATTATTCCCACCAATGTAATTCCTACTTAGTGTTAGAAGAAACAATATGATGTTTTTAAAAATAGATTAATAACAAACAGATTCGTCAGTTCATGGCATACCAATCACAGCTGAATTCTCACTATTTTCCTCTACTAGGCAGCAAGAATATACCACTTACATGGTTTCTTGATAGAATTATTTACATTTATAATTATTTACATTGTTAGATACAAGAAATTCTCTAAGCTCTGTTAGTGTTCATATTTATTTTTAAGATGAAATTCAACTAACATACAAAGAACTGTTTTACAGTGTTCAATTCGGTGGTAAGCAATATTTTCATCCATCACTTCTCTAGAGTTTTAAATCCTTTCATTATCATAGGAACAATTCCTGCTCACTAAGTAATCACTTCTCATTCACCGTCCACCCACACCCTGGCAACCACTAATTTGCTTGTCTCTATGGATACAACTATTCTGAATATGTGGTATTTTTAAACATCGGATAGCATATGACTTTTGTATCTGGCTTCTTCATTTTAGTACTATGATTTCGAAGCTTACCTGTGTTGTACCATTTACTGGAACTTCATTCCATTCTCAGGTTAAATAATATCCCATTTATGAATGCATCACATGCCCCTTGGAATGCCATGAGAGAAAAAATAGATTTTCCACATAACAAAGAAGGATTTTGTAACACACCCCTTAATACAAACATGAATCAATACAAAATAGACCAAAGACTTAAATATAAGAATTACATATCTCAAAAGAAAATATAGGTATGTTACTTGGACCTGGTATAAGGTCATAGCTCTTTAAACTTGATATCAAAGGCAAAAATAAAAAGCAGTTAAATTGAGCTTCATCAAAATAAAAAAGAAATGTTTGTGCCTAAGGCCATAGAATGAGAGAAAATGTTTGAAAATTATTATTATAAAAATTATGATTAAGACTACTAACAGAACTCCTACAAGTCAGAAATATAGGCAATTTAGTTTTCAAAATGGGGGGTGGGGATGGGGGCAGCAAGTGGATCAACAGGTAAAGGTGCTGGCTGCCAAGGCTGACAACCTGAATTCAATCCCTAAGACCCATGACATAGAAGGAGAAAACCAAAGTTGTCCCCTGACTTCTCCATACAAGGGGTTACACACACACACACACACACACACACACACACACACACACACACACAAATAGATTAATCAACTAATTAATAACAATCAAATAAATAAAATGTAATAAAAATTTTAATGAAAAAAAGACTTCAATATTCTGTAGTAAGAATCTTAAAAGTTCTTATTAATGAAACCAAACCCGAGGCCAGTTATTGGGGTGAATGCTGGAAGATCAGAGAAGCAGAACAAGCCACAGCTATCTCACCTTGCTAGTTCCTAGGGTGATCCTGTTTCCTCAGGCTGGAAGCTTCTGAATCCTCATCCCAATGGCTCTCAGCTGAACTGTGTTGCTCCAAAGCCTGAACGCTTAACCAACCAAATGCTTAACTAACTACATGCTTTTTCTCCTTAGTTCCTGGTCCTCACACCTTATATACCTTTTTCTTTCTGCCCCCACTCCCTGGGATTAAAGGCGTGGGTCACCATGCTTAGCTGTTTCTAAAGTGGCCTTGAACTCAGAGATCTGGCTAGCTCTGACTTCCAAGTGCTGGGATTAAAGGTGTGTACCACCACCACCCAACTTCTGTTATGGCTTACTCTTCCCATTTTCTAGCCACCATTTCTGGCTCTGTTCTAGTGGCTGTCTGTTCTCTGACCCCAGATATGTTTATTTCGGGGAACGCACAATATTTCGGGGAACACAATACCCACCACAATCCAGCCTGACAGACTACCTGAACATGGACTTGAAACAAGCCCTGCACTTTATCATTATGCAGCGGCTGGACAAATGCTACAGGGCTTGACAATTAACCCAAAAATTTTCTTTTCAGGATCCCCTAAAGATGGAAGTAATTTTAAGAAGATGACGCCCACATCCCCAAAAGGTGGGATGGGAGGTTTTCGGTCGTTTAATGAGTTTCAGATATTGTCATTGTTTATGATGGTTGGTAACAAGTTGTTAATTGTTAATGGTCAGGAAAAAAGCTGAACATGGAGATTAGATTCAGAGGTTTTGTTTAAAAAGAAATAAGAATATAGATATGAGGTAGATCACTGAATCTACTCTTAGAAAAAAGATGAAGAAATAATAGGATAAATGGGTAGATCACTGAATCTACTCTAAAAAGAAAAAGGAGAAGATATAAAAATGACAAAAGGTAGATTACTGAATCTGTTATGAAAAGAAAAATACTTTAAAAAAAAAGAACTATTTGTTTTAAATAGGATAAGTAATGAAAACTTTTTTGTCTGAGTTTATCAAATGTTACTGGACTGGACATTGTTAATATATATAAAATGGAGTTTTTATCTGAATTTGTCAAATGTTAATGGACTAGACATTGTTAATGTAATTCTTGACTGTATATATTGTATATACTTATTGGATAATTTTTCTTGTATTAGTTATAACCTTTTTTTAATTTTAGACAAAAACAGGGGAAATGTGGTGGTATATATATAATATAGTATCTATATTGGATACAGAGCAAACTCCAGGCCATCCAGGAACTATGTACTGAGACCCTATCTCAAAGAAAAAAACAAAAAATTGAAGAACACCCTAAAAGTTGATAAATGACTGCCTATATTCATGGATCAGCATAGACAATATTTTTAAATGGTCATATTCCTGAAAGTGATCAGAAATTCAAAGTCAGCCTCAGTTACATAGTGAGTTTAGGGTCAGATTGACTTCAGTAAGACTCCATCTCTGATAAATTAATTAGTTAATTAATTAAAACAATGTACGTATATATGGCATGAATATAGAAGTAAAAGTGTTAATGGTGACAAGAGGGACTTACAAGAGGGAAAAGGTGAAAAAAGGATGCTTAGGAGAGTATGAGCAGAATATGCCCAATGTTTAATATAAACTTGTACAAAACTGAAGGGGGAAATTCCTCACAATTCTAAAAGCATAAAAGATTAAATAGGCAACATAGGCTTTAATCTTCATGAGTTTGGATTAGGAGTAGTTTCTTATTTATGATATGAAAATAGCAATTAAAACAGTGAATTATGTTTCATCAAAATTAAAGATGATGGTACTTTCTAGGAAGCAATAAAAGAAACTACAGAACTGGGGCTGGAGAAATGGCTCAGAGGTTAAGAGTACTGGCTGCTCTTCCAGAGGACTTGAGTTCAAGTCCCAGCAACCACATGGTGGCTCACAACCATCTGTAATGAGATCTGATGTCCTCTTCTGGCCTGCAGGGATACATACAGGCAGAACACTGTATACATAATAAATAAATTAATTTTAAAAAACTACAGAACAGAAGAAAATAGTTACAAATCATGTTGGTTCAGATATGAAAGGTTCTCAAAGACCTCTAAACAGAATGATATCACTATTATACTAATATTTTTGTAATTATAGTAGCATGAATAACCAATAGTCAGATACTCGTCCAACTGTACTGAAAATATTTTTCTTATGGTTTGTTTGATCGCACTGAGACTCAGGTACGTTCCACTAGCCTACAGGAACACAAACTGGGTTTCCTCTGTAGAATGACTCCAGCAGTTGAATGATGGGCCCTAGTTTATTTTATGAGCCAAGTCTCTAGGGACTTTGCAAATATTGAATTAAAGTGGCAGCAGATATGAATGAAACCTGAGGGAAGGAAATTATTTACAAGTAGCTCCTGGTACTCATAATTCCTCTGAGGGTTCCTGGACCTTTCATTGTTAGTCAAGAGGCAAACCTTGGTGAAAATGACAACTGAAAGATTATGTTGCTAAGCTTCATTGGAAATAGCCTGCTGCATGCTCATCCACATAAGTAGTTTTTAATCTAAAAACTATTCTGTTGCCACTAAGAATTATAGATAGAAAGCCATTCTCTTCAGACCACACAGAATTTGCTATTTGGTTGCTTGGCAATGTTTATTGGCTAAAATGTAAGGCTAAATTAAGCCATCCTACCTACACACAAATGGAGTTGGGTATGTATTTTGTAGCACTAAATTTTTTGACATTGTGCTTCTGATTGACTTATCATACAAACTGCCTCTTCCTAAACTGAATGTTCGAGACTTTTTTTGAGGTTTTTAGAGACAAGCAGCAGTCTTTGTTTAAAAAAAAAAAAAGTAAACGTTTTACAGAGGAAACTCAGTATGTAGTGCACGTTTGTGTGTGTGTGTGTGTGTGTGTGTGTGTGTGTGTGTGTGTGTGTGTGTGTGTGTGTTTCGTGTTCCGGCTATGGGTTGCATGTGGAGATCAGAGGACAACTTGAGTAACTCTGTTCTCTCATTCTACCATATAGGTCCCAGGGATGGCCCTTACCTACTCAGGACCGAAATTCTTCTTTAACTTGCTGGAAGTACCAAGAGCAGAATCGCTTGGGTTGCAGATTTTACCTTTTAAATTTTTTTCTACCAACATGAAAGGAGAAGCTAGGGATGCTAGGAAATATTGTTTAAAATTTGAAAGACAAGGTTTAGAAAATGATCACTTAAGTATTTTGGCAAGTGTTTTTCTTGTAAATTTTTAAAAAGCCGGGCATAGTGGTACAAGCTTTTAATCTCAGCACTCGGAGGCAGAGGCAGGTAGATCTCTGAATTCAAGGCCAGCCTGGGCTACAGAGGGAGTTCCAAGACAGCCAAACAGCAAGGCTACACAAAGAAACCCCGTCGGAAACAAAAACAAAAATTGAAAGGAACTTTATAAAACTATAGGACTCTATACCACAGGAGTGACAAAGGAAAAACAAAATTGTGTTTAAAACAAATGTGGTGGGTGCCATCAGTCAATGACTTAAATAAATCGACTTAATTTCTGTTTTCTGTTAAAACCTGAATGAAAGATACAAACGTGGTAGATGCCATCAGTCAATGACTTAAGTCGATTTAATGTCTCTTTTCTGTTAAAACGTGGAAAGCGTATCAAGTCCGGTATCTTTAAAAACGTTGATTCACAGGGGGATCTCAGAATTTCTATTTGCGTGTGTTCAGATACAGTATGTAGCCCAAATTAGGGGGTCAGTGTTCCCGTGGCTCCTTTCCGTTTTCCCACGGCTGGTAACCCTGCCTAGCGCCAGAGCCTTCGAGGCTGCTTGTGGCGACGCACATGTTAGCACCCACCATTGTCAAAAACGTGCCCGGATGTACACGTTACGAGTCGCGATTTACCCATCAGACAGTGCGCATTGTTATTTTCTGGGTATACTCAGAGTGGCTCCTTTGGCGCTGGAAGTCGTGGTGGCTGTGGCCGCCTCCATCTGAGTGGCGGTCACCCAGTGTTTCCGCGCTCCTCCCTTTCCGCTCTTCCTCGGCCTGGGCCTCCTCCCCTCCTCTTGTACCCTCTCCCCCCTTCCCGCTCTTCCCCTCCTCTTCCTCCTCCTGCTGCTCCTCCTCCTCCTTCTCTTCCTCCGCCTGCTCCCGCTCCTCCTCCTTCTCGGAGCTCCAGACGTCCTGCAGCGTTGTGGGTAAGCCTCTCCGCACCCCCCCACCTCTGATGCCAGGGAAGCGGCCGTGGCACGCTGCTGGGGTTTCCATGGCCCTGGAAATTGGGGAACCCGGCGGCGCGATGGCCCGTGGCCTACCATCTTGTTTAGGCCCCGGAGAGGGGAGGGTTTTGGGAAAGGTCGCCCGGGCAACGCAGAGCTGGGGCTGGTCGTGGTGCCGGCGAGCGGCCACCTCCAAGGCCTGAAATGTGCATGCGCCCCTTGCGGGCCTGGCCGCATGGGCCAAGGTCTACCGGAGGCCCGGGAGGCTGGGTAGCTTTGCTTTCTTGAGATCCCCCTCAGTCTGCTTTTTACATTGGATATATCTTTTGTACATTGGATAGCGACGAGACCCTCCCATCCGTTGGTCTCTGCAGTCCTGGGAAAAGCTGGTGGGCCAATCTGAACTTTCCAGCCTCAAGCTCCTGAGGCCCTTGGTTCTGCCCAACCCCTTTCCCAGGACCCTCAGTAGTTTTTCTGTGCTGGTACCCGTATTCTTCCCAAAGGAGCTGCCCTCCTCTGTCACAGAAATCTTGCTCTATTTAGTTATTGTCTAGACTCTAGAGGATAAAAGCCCTGAGGGGACAGATGTGGATTTAGATGCACGATTTTCCATCAGTGAGCAGTGCAGGGTTTTATTAGCGATGGGGCAAGCATCTCATCAGAGGAGAAAAACCTGCAGACATGGAAGTCCCTCTCAATGCACCTCAAGTGTGAATTCTTTTCATGAAGAATTCTCAGTGTCCAGGAAACCAGTTTCTTCCAAATGTGGGAGATTATACAAAGACCTCTCTTTGTTTGGAAGATTTGCTAATTTTTCTTTTAAATCTATGAGCTTCAATTGTTGGTTTTGTTGGTTGGATTTGGGGATTTTGGGGGTTGGATTTGTTGGTTTTGTTTTGGGTGTTGGATTATGAGTTTTAGTGTCTCTAAAACTGTATTTGATAGCTAAAAACAGTTTTAAACTACAAAAATCCCCTAGGTATTTGAGAGCTGTCTTGCTTTGAGAGTTACAGTATAAATTCAAGCCATCCTATGTAAATATATATATATATATATATATTTATTTATATATATATATGCAACGAATCTATGAAGGCGCTAGTTTGCTTATAAAATTCAGTTAGATTTGTGTGATTTGCTTTAATACCTGTGCAAGTGTAATTATCATAGCATTTGAATGTCTTATTGATGTTGCTCTTTTACAGGGCTATGAAGTATTAAAGACCGGGTTTAAAGGTGAAGAAATAGCATCAAGCAGTTATGTGGTCCGTAAATAGAACCAGTTGTGGTGTTTTTTCTTTTAGATTACATTTATTTATATTCTCTCTCTCTCTCTCTCTCTCTCTCTCTCTCTCTCTCTCTCTCTCTCTGTGTGTGTGTGTGTGTGTGTGTGTGTGTGTGTGTGTGTGCAGGTGTGCTCACACCACAGTTTGGAGGTCAGATGACAACTTGGTAGTACAAAGTTCTCTCCTACTGTGTAGGTCCCGAGGTTGCATCGCTGATAATCAGTTTTGGCTACAAGCCCCCTTACCTACAAAGCCCATCTCATTGACCTCCCTCCCATTTTATTTGTTTGTTTGTTTTGTTCGTTTTTGTTTTTGTTTTTGTTTTTTGATAGGGTTCCATGTAGTACAGGCTGAACTTGATAGGTAACTAAGGCTATCCAGAACTCTTGATCCTGTTGGCTCAGCCTCCCCAATACAGTGATTACAAGTAAGAGCCATCAGTCCTCTCTCCTTAGAGCCAGTTCTTGAACCAGTGTCTTCTGACTTTCACCTAAGGTTCAACTCATTAAATAATACCTCACTTTTTATTTGTGAGCATCTCAAAAAGTGCTAGAGAAAGATAAGCAAGAGGGTCACCTAAAAGTTTTAAGAAGTATTATTCAATTTCCCCTCTCTACATTTATTTATTTATTTATTTTTCTTTCTTTCTTTCTTTCTTTCTTTTTTTTTTAAGTTTTGTTTGTTTGTTTTGTTGTTTCAAGACAGGGTTTCTTTGTGTAACAGCCCTGGCTGTCCTGGAACTCTGCAGACCAGGCTGGCCTGGAACTCACAGAGATCCATCTACCTCTGCCTCCTATGTCCTGGGATTAAAGACATGAACAACCACACCCAGCCTCTGTCTACATTTTGTTTTGTTTTGTTTTTTTGAGACAGAGTTTCTCTGTGTAGTTTTGGTGCCTGCTCTGGATCTCACTCTTTAGACCAGATTGACCTCAAACTCACAGAGATCCTCCTGGCTCTGCCTCCTGGGAATGCTGGGATTAAAGGCATGCACCACCGCCCAGACCCTGTCTACATTTTTAAGACTTTATATTTTTGTACATTTTAACATTCAAATAATAACTGCATCCAAGTATGTTGAAAATTGAAGACTGGTATTGAAAAAGTCCTGTTGATAAAGAGTTCCAAGCCTCAGCTTTTCCTGTTCAACTTCTTTCCTCCAGTTGTTAAATGTTTCAATATAGACTGGCCTTTCCAGCCAAGTATTTTACCACTTAACATTGCCTTTTTGTTAAGGAAAGGGAAAGAAGTATAGAATTCTATGCCTTCCTTTTCTTCTGCTTATTTTTCTAGGAGAACATTTAGAACCACACAATTTTGGGGGAGTACTAGGGATCAATTTGTATGTACTAATTCTTTCCTGTTTCTTTATGCTTTAGAGAGGACTTTAAATTAATTGTTTTTCTGGAGCCAGCAAGATGGTTTACCAGCTAACACCAATCCTGAAAATTTGAGTTCAATCCCAGGGACCCACATGGTGGAAGGAGAGAATCAACTTCTTAAAGTTGTCTTCTGACTTGCACACATGCTACAGCATATTCAAACACACACACACACACACACACACACACACACACACACAAATTTGAAAAATAATTGGTTTTTAGTTAGATTGTTGTAACAGTTTAGGAAGACTTGATTTACTCAGTGACTTGAATAAAAATGTACATCTAGACTTTTAAAATGCATTCTCTACAAATTAGTTTTATATTAAAGGGTATTTCTATTATTTTTATTGGGAAAAATTGTCATCACTATGTACCATCTGGGTCCAATGGGACACTTTAAGTTAATTCACAAATAATTTGCATAAAGGTAAAAGAGATGCAGAAACAGCTATTTGATAAAAAAAAAAAACAACGTGTTTTTTGTTTTGTTTTTTTGTTTGTTTTGTTTTGTTTTTTTGCGACAGGGTTTCTTTGTAGCTTTGGAGGCTGTCCTGGAACTCGCTTTGTAGACTAGGCTAGCCTTGAACTCATAGAGATCTGCCTGCCTCTGCCTCCTAAGTGCTGGGATTGCAGGCGTGTGCCACCACCACCCGGCGTGTGTTCTTTTTTGTACTTATAAAAATGAAACACATCCAGGCATGGTGTTGCACACCTGACAACTGGGAGGAAAAAGCAGGAAAATCACTGCAAGTTAAGGGCTGGCCTGGTGTACAAGTTCAAGCCAATCAGGGTTACACAATAAGACCCTGTCTCAGAGGGAGAAAGAAAGACAGTATGAAAAGGAAGGAGAGAGGAAGAGAAGAGGAGAGAAAGGAATGAAATATAAACAAAAGCATTTAATTATTTTTACACTTTGTGTGTGTGTGCACGCGCGTGGGTGTGCAAATATACATGTGGAAGTCAAAAGACAACTTGTATAGTTGGTTTTCTCCTTCCATTATGTGGGCTCCAGGGATTGAACTTAGGTAACCAGGCTCGATGGCAAGTGTCTTTGCTCACTGAGCCATCTGCCTAACACAGCCAATGCATTTTAGGAGCTAAGACAATCTCTTTTCCTCTCTTAATCCTAAGAATCAAACCCAGGCTCTAGTGCGTACTAAGCAAATGCCCTGTCACTGAGCTACGTATCTAGCTCTTGATTTTTCAAGCCAGGGTTTCACTATGTAGCTCAAAATAGCATTCACTTCCTATATAGCCTATCCTAGTGTTCAACTCATGATTCTCCCACTTACCCTCTCAAATTCTGGGATTACAGTTGAAAGGCCATCACATCTAGCTATAACCAAGATTTTAAAAATTTTTATAGAGAATTTGTAGAGTATATGGTATGAAAATTCAGGATATGACTTAAACTGATTCTTTTTTAATGAAGCTATTCAAATTTTTGATCATTTTAATGTAACATCTGTTTTAAAAGGTGCAGATGGGGCTGCAGGATGTTGCTTATGGAAAAGCACTAACTTATCACATGTAAAGCTTTAAATTTGACCACCAGCACCATAAAAATAGAAGCCCTAATACTTAGATTGTAAATTTCTGAAGAATAGAACTATGTTTTATTCTGTATTTTCCCCTAGAGTATAGAAGGTAATGGGGATTTGGTAGTAAAGTAATCTATGAAGAACTTTAGGTAATTTTCTGCTACTTTTCAGCTAAAAAGTGATGAAAATATATATGAGCAAACATTTATATGTTTTCTTATAGTAATAACATTTTTAAATTGTGAAGAATAAGTCATAGTTAAAGATGTCACTTATCATACTGAAATTCAGATTTACTAAAACACGACTAGATAATTACTCATTTTTACATAGCCTTTTAATTTTTATTTCTAACTCTATAATTCATCCTGTTTCTTCAAGTAGTAATTGCTTAAAATATTTATTAGTTTGTATGCTAAATTTACATTCACTCAGGAGTAAACCAATTTGGAAAGTGAGTTATAACTAAATATTACTGTAGATTAGATGATGTGTACATTTAATTTAATAGTCCCTAGTTGGGGTGGGGTTATAGCTGCGAGCAGCCATGGCTAGTTTTTTACATGCTACTAAGGCTTCAGAGTTAGGTCTTTATGTTTGCCTAACAAGTACTCATCCCCACTGAGCCATCTCCCCAGCCCCTAGTATTAAAATTTTATTTTAAGATTTTATTATGCATTGTGTATTTGTGTGTGCAGGTGTGAGTGTGTGTGTGTGCACATGGGTGTATGCATGCCACATCATGCATGCAGACATCAAAAGACAACTTGTAGAGAGGTTGGTTCTTTCTCAAATTCAGGTTTTCAGACAGCAGCACTTACCTTTATCGTGAGCAGTCTCAGCAGCTGATTTTCTAAGCACCTTTATTTTCGAAGTCCTAACTTGTTACCTTGTCAGGAGTTATATGATAAGTTTGCTCAAGATTGAAATTAGACTAAAGGTTTTATGGTTTAGTATTTAGTATTATTTTGACCTAAATAAATTGATTGGCATCATGTGCTTGTTTTTTCTGGGTTTTGTTTTTTGTTTTTCATTTTTTAAGATTTTTTTTTATTTTTTTATGTACATTGGGGTTTTGCCTTCACAAGGATGCCAGATCCCTTGGAACTGGAGTTACAGACAGTCGTGAACTGCCATGTGCATGATGGGAATTGAATCTGGGTTCTCGTGAAGAGTGGCCAGTGCTCTTAACCACCTTCAGCCCCCCATGTGCTTGTTTTTAGTTGATTCTTCAATTTGATGGATAAAGACAACTGTTTTCAGCAACAACAAAATAGTTTCTGCAATTATGTGGCTTCTTAAACTTACATTTATTTGTGTGTGTGTGCCTGCAAACATGGCAGTCAGAGCACAGCTTGGGGGTGGTCTTTCCTTCCACAACATGGGTCTTGGGAATCAAACATGTCATCAGGCTTGATAGCAAATGCCTTTTGCTGGCTGAGCCTTCTTGACAGACCATGAATAGTGTTTATACTGATAATCTTTCTTTAATAGGATTGCTGAGAGACAGGTGGGCACATTTAGTGTTTACTTAGATTGATTAAAGTAACCCATATAATAAAAAGTGAATGGGGCAGCGGTGGCGCACACCTTTAATTCCAGCACTCGGGAGGCAGAGGCAGGCGGATCTCTGTGAGTTCGAGGCCAGCCTGGTCTCCAGAGCAAGTTCCAGGAGAGGTGCAAAGCTACACAGGGAAACCCTGTCTCAAAAAACCAAAAGCGAATGATCTACAATAACAATGCGAGTAAATGGCTAAGGTGATGGCTCCTTGGGTAAGAGTGCTTGTTGCACTAGCATGAGAATCTTGGTTCAAATCCTCAGAACGCAGGTGAAAAATCTAGGTGTGGCTGGGTTGGCATCTGCAATCCTAGCACTGGGTATGGGGGCCAGGGAGAGGTGGATTATTGGAGCTAAGTGGCAGCCAGCCTAGCTCCACATTCAGTGAGAAATTGTGTCTCTAGGAAATAAGATGGAGAGTGACAGAGCAGGACACCTGAGATCTTCCTCTGGTTCTCATGGACACACGCAGGTGCACATACATCACACACATACACACACAAATGTAAGGTAGAAATGAAATGTTAACTACTCATCCCCAAAGATAACTTTTATTTTTTAGGTTTAGTATACCTAATCACAATTTTCAAAATGAATCCTAAATATCTATGTTACTACATATTTTTTCCAATTATTATATGTGAAATAGTATATTCAGGGATATATCTTTACACTATAGAGTTGAGGGCAAGTATCTGGAGAAGAATGTCAAATCCTATGGGCATATGCCAAGTAGTGGTAGAGCTTGATCATATGATAGATGTCTTGGTTATTCAAGAACAAATGATCACTCCTAAAAGCATGTGAATAAGTAACATTATAAAGGCTAAGCAAATTGTACTTCTGAATAAATATATGCATACATGTCTTATATAACAAAAAATTAATGAAAAAGAGGCCATGAATTTGAAAGAGAGCAAGGAAGGGTTTGGAGGGAGAAAAAGGAGGAGGGAAATGATGTAATTAGAATAAAAATAGTTTAGCCAGGCGATGGTGGTGCATGCTTTTAATCCCAGCACTTTGGAGGCAGAGGCAGGCAGATCTCTGAATTTGAGGCCAGCCTGCTCTATAGCATGCCAGGAAAGCCAAAGCTGCTACACAGAGAAACCCTATCCCAGAATGAATGAAAGGATGAATGAATAAAAGTCCTGGCTGTTCTGTAACTCACTATGTAGCCACCTACCTCAGGAGTGCTGGGATTAAAGGCATGTGCCACCACCACCATCCAGCTGAAAAAATTTCAAAAAAATTTTTTTGAGTTTTTTTTATTTATTTAAAAAAAATCTCATTTTACGTACCAACCACAGTTCCCCCACCATCCCTCCTCCCATGACCCCTTCCACCTCCCCCACTAGCCATTCCTCCAAAAAGGTAAGGTCAACACAGGGAGTCAACAACTGATGAACCATTTGTCCAGGTCATCTGCCCAGCTTTTTTTTGTGGGCTCTGGGATCTGTACTTTGTTCCATATGCTTATACAGTAAGTGCTGTATCCACTGGGCACTTTCCTTTGATTGCCCTCCATTTCCTATGATTGTGTGTGTGTGTGTGTGTGTGTGTGTGTGTGCAGGCATGTAGCATATAAGGAGGTGAGAGGACAATTTGTCAGAGTCATTTCTCTCCTACTATGTGGGGTACTGGTACTCAAATTCAGGCTGTCAGGCTTGGTGGTAGGCATCCTCATCTACTGAGCCTTCTTGCACACCCTCTTTTTTTTATAAAAAACAAAACAAAACAGGGTCTCATGTATTCCAGGCTATACTTTAACTTTACTCACAATTAACCAAGTGTTAAGGAACACTGTGTTCTCTGGGAATGACCTAGCCTTTACCTTCTTGAACTGTCAGCAGCTATGATTTCCTGAAAGAGACCTAAACAAAATTGGGTCCGTTAACTTTTCTTCACAGAATGGGAAAGGGGCTTATGACCCCCCTCCTACCCCAAGGATTTATAGACAGTTAACAGTTACTAAAGGAGGGGGCTCGTGAGGCCACATCCTTCCCCAAAGTTTTACAGGCAGAAAGATGCTAGGAAGAAGAGAGCTCATAAGGCCTCTTCCTCCCCCAAGGATTTATAGGCAATTAAATATGAGATTGAGAATGTTAGATGGCTCAGTGGGACCAAGCCTGGTGACCTGAGTTCAGTCCCTGGGACCCACAAGGTGGAAGGAGAGAATCAACCTACTCAGTGATGCCCTCACAAATAAGTGTAAAACAAAAAAGTTGACAAGGGAGAGGCTCAGTTAACAATTGCCAAGAGGAGGGCTCATGAGGCCCTGCCCCTCACCAAGGAATTATAGACTGTTAACAGTTGAGGTTTGCAAGAAGAGGGATTGATGGTTTTCTAGACAATAATTACTAGGGGAATGAGCTTCAGAGGCCATAGATCTGGCCAAGATTTGTAAACAATTAATAGGGGAACAGGTTCAGGGGCCCCAACCCTCTTCAAGACTTACAGGCAGTTGTTTCTGGGGGAAGGGTTCATGCCTGTCTCCAAACAGAAAGCTTTTGCATGGGGGGAGGGGCTCAAGAGACTACTTGCTAGGTGCAGAGGCTTTTTCTTCAGTAGTGAAGCCACCCTCCATAAATTGCTCATGAGCTTGTAAATAACCCCCAATTAAAATATCTAGAGGCCAGATGCATGTGCCTTTGATCCTACTGCTCCAGAGGCAGAGGCAGAGGAAGGTGGATTGAGTTCAAGACCAGCCTGATCTACATAGCCACTGCTAGGCCAGCCAAGGCTATCTATAAAGGAGACTGAGAGGGTTAAATAGGCAATGAGGAAGGAGCTGGGGAGAGGAGAGTGTGCAAAAGGATGCATAAAACTTAAGAGGAAGCCGGGCAGTGGTGGCGCAAGCCTTTAATCCCAGCACTCCTGAGGCAGAGCCAGGAGGATCTCTGTGAGTTGGAGGCCAGCCTGGGCTACCAAGTGAGTTCCAGGAAAGGCGCAAAGCTACACAAGGAAACCCTGTCTCGAAAAAACCAAAAAAAAAAAAAAGAGGAAAATGGGGGAGGTGGCTGGGCAGGGGTAGCAGGGTAATTGGGAAAATTAGGAGGGGTGAGAGTCTACTTAAATACACATTGTTTGAAAAAACACAGTAGTACTGCTATTAATATTTTGTATGCTAATTTTTAAAAACTTCATTGGTTCACCAAATTACACTTGGCGTTCCATTGATTCCTTGTCTGGGTGCATAGACGTTTTTGTTCAGGAAAAATATGTTCACAAAACACTGAGGATGATCTTAAACTGCTGATTT
The DNA here is from genome assembly GCF_903995425.1 of Onychomys torridus. NCBI lineage: Eukaryota > Metazoa > Chordata > Mammalia > Rodentia > Cricetidae > Onychomys > Onychomys torridus. The sequence goes on along the minus strand of NC_050466.1, from coordinate 29,113,806 downwards.
TTCTGTCTCATCTCTACAATATTGAGATTGTTGCAGATGTGTGCTGCCATGCTTGGTTTATATGGTGCTAGTAATTGAATCCAGGGCTTTGTATATACTGGACAAGTACTCTATCAGCCGAGAGACATCCCTGGCCTTTTTTTTCTATTCGCTTTTTTTTTTTTTCTGGAATTTTCATTAGATGACTTTGTACATTTAAAAATTGTATTTCTGTTTCTAGCTGAGCATGGAGAGCATATGCCTGTAACTCTATCTAGCATTGGAGAGGCTGAGGCATTATTTTATTTGTGTGTATGTGTTTGTGTGTGTATGTGTGTGTGTGTGTGTGTGTGTGTGTGTGTGTGTGTGTATTTCAGTTCTACATATACTCAACTTTTACTTTTAGGATACATTTTAGCTAATGTCCCCTGGTTTATTTTTAATCATTTTCTGAATGGTATTGTTTCTGTGATTAAATTTCATTTTATTGTTATTGGTGTGTATATATTCTGTGTGCACACATGTCATAGCATACATGTGGAGGTCAGAGGAGACCTTTTGTGAGTTCTTTTACCTTCCACTTTTTTACATGGGATCAGGGAATTGAACTCAGGCCATCATCCTGGGGCAGTAGGCACCTTTACCCACTGAGCCACCTTTCCAGCCCCTATTTATTAAATTTTGTCAAATCTCTAGAAGATTCTCATTATATACTTTTTAATATTTTCTCCTCTCCTCTGTATTATCTGTTTTGTTTACAGTCTTAATTTGTTTCATTGCTTTGGTCTTTCACATTAGAAGCTTTCCTAAAATTTTTGGTGCTTATTAGTTATCCATATCTGTTTTTGTTATTTTTTTCTTAATAGATTTTTAAAGATTTTTTATTTACTTTGCTTTATAAGTGTTTTGCCTGTGTGTGTGTGTATAGGCACCATGTACTCGCCTTGTGCTCTCAGAGATCAAAAGAGGGGATCAAATCCCCTGAAACTGGAGTTACAAGTAGTTGTGAGCCCCAATGTCAATGGTGAGATATGAACCCAGGTCCTCTTGCAAGAGCAGCAAGTGCTCTTAACTGCTGAGCCGTCTCTCCAGACATTTTTGTTTTGTTTTTTGTTGTTTTTGTTTTGAGATAGGTCCTTGGCTAGCCTGGAACTCACTGTGTAGACCAGATTTGCCTTGAACTCAAGAAGATCCACCTGCCCCTGCCTCCTGAGTGCTGGGACTAAAGGTGTACACTACCATGCCTAGCTCATCTCCGTATTCTAAGAATGTTGGCACTGAGCTGGCATGACAGCACACACTTGTAATCCTAGCACTCAGGCTGAGGCAGGACAATTGTGAGATTGGGGCCAGCCTGAGGCTCCATAGTGACTTCCAGAACAGGCCAGCCCAAATTACATAGAAAATCCCTATCACAGAAACAAAACAACAAAAACATCCACCCCAAAGGAGTGAGACACTAAAATGTTTGTTGTGAGCTGTGTGATTATTCAGAACTGGTAGTATTTGCAGTACATCCTTTGTTTAATTTCTTGAGATGAGAAATGTCTACTCTACCCTGGAATAGAATAGGCTTCTCCATTTTCCCTGTTTTCATCCTAGTATCTCATTTTTCTTTGTTCTGTACCCTAATATCTCTGAATCTGATGCAGTATTTTCCTTCTTCCAATCTAATTTCCTCTTATTCTTGGTTTATATCCCTTTTTAAAATACAAGAGGTGGGTTTTTGTTTCAGGTAATGATTATCTATCCTTTTGTATGTATAATCATATCCTTGTCATGTAACATGAATTTAGTTTGGTTGGATTTGATTGTAAATTTTTGGCCACCTGGCGCTAGAGAGATAGCTTATCAGTTAAGAGCACTGGTTGTTCTTCCAGAAGACCCCAGTTTGTTTCCCAGAACCCACACGGCTGCCAAAAAACTCCAGTTCCAGATGACCTTACCTCTTCTAGCTTTTGCAGGTATCACATGCATGTGATGCGTGGACATACATGCAAACAAAACATCTATATATGTAAAGCAAAAATCTCAAAAAGAAAATTTTGGCCACTGTAACTCAACTGCTGTTCCCAGTCCTCTAGCTACTTAGCCATTTATTACTAGCTTTGTTTTGTGACAGGGCTTCATTGTGTAAAGCAGGCTGGCCTCAAAAAATGCTACTCTGTTCTGTTAACTACAACCTCCTGAATGAATGGTAGGTAGAGTGGCAGGGCACACCGCTACACTGAGCTCCTAGTTTAGATATTACAGATTGTTTTCTCAATTTATTCTTGCTATGATATATGTTATGTAGTTTTTCAGTTATTCAGTAGGTTCCCTTAGGATTATTAAAGTTTATCTTTAATTAGCATACTTCCTATTACAAAAAAAGTATTTTTCCTTTTGAAACTGAGGGTTGTTTCTCTCCTTTTGGAAATTAGATAATTCAAAAATGGCAGAACTTTTCATGGAATGTGAAGAAGAAGAGTTGGAACCATGGCAACAGAAAGTAGAAGTTCAAAATAAAGATGATGATGACGAGTTGATCTTTGTTGGAGAGATATCAAGTTCTAAACCAGCCATTTCAAGTAAGCATTTATTTCAGTGAAGTTTCTTATGAGGGTTGTTTGTGGTTGTGGTTGTGGTTGTTGTTGTTTTGAGTGGGAAAAACCTGCGACTGTTTTATTTTTAGTACTTGATGTACATATTCAGTACAGAGCTTAGCTGAAAAGCAAGGAAGGTCTAGGGAAATGCTTTAGCAATTAATGCACTTGCCATGCAAGCTGCAAGCACATGTACTGGGATGTGGATCCCCAGAAGCCGTGTAAATGCCAACTGGGACTGGCAGCCTTCCTGTAATCCCAACTCTTAGAAAGCAGAGACAGGGGGATCCCTGGAGGGAAGTGACTGACTAGAGTCTACACTCATTGGCCAGCTCTGGGTTTAATTCTTTGCCTCAGTGAATAGAGTGAAAAGAGATTGAGGAAGACCCCAGCATCATGATGCTTTGGGCCTTCTACAAGCATATATGCCCACACAGGTGTACACACATACATACACATACACACCTAAAAAATTTAAAGAAAAAAAGCAAGGTAAAGGTCAGTAAGAACTTAAGATGTTCATGGTAGTGATGTGATTGGGACACAATAATGAAGGTGAGAGGTTAAAATATCATGTGTAAGAAAAGGGGAAATAATCAAATTAACTAAGGATTAAGTTTACCTGACTGCATTATAGGCCTTATATGATAGAGATCCTACTTTTCAAATATTTTTATGATGGACATTTTAGTGCATGTATGTGTGAGAGAGAGAGTGTGTATGTGTTTGTGAGAGAGAGTGTGTGTGTGTGTGTGAGAGAGAGAGAGAGAGTGCGTGTGAGAGTGTGTGTGTGTGAGTGAGAGTGTGTGTGGGGGTGAGAAAGAGTGAATGAGTGTGTGTGTATGTATGTGAGTGTGTGTGTATGTATGTGAGTGTGTGTGTGTGTGTGTTAGAGGGTGTGTGTGTATGTGAGAGAGAATGTGAGATAGTGTGCATGTATGTGTGTGAGAGGATGTGTGTGTATGTGAGTAGAGAGGGTGTGTGTGTATGTGAGAGAATGTGTGAGAGAGGGGGTGTATGTGTATGTGAGAGTGTGTGTGTGTGTGTGTGTGTGTATGAGAATGTGCATGTGTGTGTGTGACAGAGGGTGTGTGTGTGAGAGAATGAGAGTGTGTGAGAAAGTGCGAGAGAGTATATGTGTGTGAGGGAGAGAGAAAATGTGTGAGAGAGGGGATGCGTGTATGTGAGGAGAGAGGGTATGTGTGTGTAAGAGTATATGTGTGTGAGGGAGAGAGAAAATGTGTGAGAGAGGGGATGCGTGTATGTGAGGAGAGAGGGTATGTGTGTGTGAGAGTATATGTGTCACAGAGTGTGTGTGTGTGTGTGTGTGTGTGTGTCACAGAGAGTGTGAGAGAAAGTGTGTGTGTGTGAGAGAGAGAGACTGTGTGTGTGTGTGTGTGTGTGTGTGTGTGTGTGTGTGTGTGTAAAGGTAACCATCTGATTAAATAAGAAACACAGAGGCAAATGCTGAGTTAAAAGCCCAAGAGGTCAGAGCAGTAGCGGAGAGCTGAGACTTAAAACCGCCTTTCTTACCCTTAGCTGCCGCTGTCCTTCCCCTCCAAAAGAGACCTACTTCCTGTCTATCTTTTTATTGACTTTCTGTTCTGCCTTCTCATTGGTTGTAAACCCAACCACATGACCTCCTCATCACTGCCTGTCTATACAGACCTCCAGGTCTCTATGGTTCGTATTGAGATTAAAGACATGTGTCTCCATGCTGGCTGTATCCTTGAATGCACAGAGATCTGCCTGTCATGTGATCTGAATTAAAGGTGTGCACCACCGCTGCCTGGCTTCTGCTATGGCTTGCTATTAGCTTTGACCCCCAGGCAACTTTATTTATTAACATACAAATAAAATCACATTTCAGTACAAATAAAATATCACCGTGTGTGTGTGTGTGTGTGTGTGTGTGTGTGTGTGTGTGTGCGCGCGCAGACAAGAGAGAGAAAGAGAGGGAGAGAGAGAAAAAGAGAGAGAGATGTACATGTACATGAGCATGCCATGGCATGTGAGTGGAGGTCAGGGGACACCCTGCAGAAATGGGTTTTCTCTCTCTCTACCATGTGGGTCCTGGGCATAAAACTTAGGTTGTCAAGCACCTTTACTTACTGAGCCATCTCACCAGCCCCCCTAGTTTGTTTGTGTATGGAGGGGGTTCCTTTCATTGAAAATGTATATTTTTCTCACATATCCTGATTATGGTTCCCCCTCCTCTACTCCTCCCAGTTCCTCGCCACCTCCTCTTCCATCCAGATCCACACCCTTTCTGTCTTTCATTAGAAAAAAATAGACTTCTAAAGGATAATAATAAAATAAAGTAAAAAGGGAGCTGGAGAGATGGCTCAGAGGTTAAGGGCTGTTCTTCCAGAGGTCCTGAGTTCAATTCCCAGCAACCACATGGTGGCTCACAACCATCTACAGTAAGAGATCTGGTGCCCTCTTCTGGCCTGCAGGCTGAACACTCACTATTAAAAGAAGAAAAATAATAATAAAGTAAAAATTTTTAAAAACCCTAACACATCATAATAGGACAACATAAACAAACAGAAGGAAAGGAGCCCCTAACAAAAGACACAAAAAACATATAACTGTAGAGACCCACTCTTTCATACACTTAAGCATTCCATAACAACATTAAACCAGAAGCCATAATATATATGCAAAGGACATGTAAGATAAAAAGAAAGAAAAAAAATATATACATATATGTTGTGGATATCACTCTGTATAAATAAAATGTTGATTGACCAGTAGCCAGGGAGAAAGTATAGGCGGGACAAGCAAGAAAGAAAATTCTGAAAAGTCAAAGGCTAAGACAGAGATGTTAAGATACTGGTAAGCCACAAGCCATGTGGCAACTTATAGATGAATAAAAATGGGTTAATTTAAGATATAAAAACAGTTTAACAAATAGCCTGCCATGGCCATACAGTTTATAAGTAATATAAGTCTCTGTGTATTTACTTGGTTGGGTCTGAACAGCTGCGAGACTGGCGGATAAGAGAGATTTGTCCTGACCCTAGGCCAGGCAGAACCAAAAAACCGCTAGCTACACATACATATTAAATAAAATAAAATGAAAATAAAAATAAAATAAAATTAAGAGCCCTGACACGACATTATGAAATAAGGAACCTCAAAATATGTGTTGAGTTCATTTTCAGGACTTGCAGCCTAGCCTTAATAGTAGATAGTTCCCCCAGTGAGACTCTCTAAGAGAAAAGTAAATTTTCATTTGCAAGTGGTTATCAATCAGAGAATGCTTCTGGGTTGGGGTGGGAACATGTGTCCACTTCTCCTTAAAGCTCTAAGACTCCATCTGATGCAGACCTGTGCAGGTCCTGTGCACGCTGTCTCAATCTCTGAATTTATATGTGCATCAGTCTTGTTGATTTACAGGGCCTTGTTTCCTTGGTGTCCTCCATCCCCACTGGCTCTTACACTCTTTCTGCCTCCTATCCCAAGGGTCCCTAAGTCCTGAGGGGAGGGGTTTGATGGAGACATTATGTTTAGAGCTGAGTGTTCCAAGGTCTCTCATTCTCTACATGATTCTGGCTGTGGGTCTCTGTGTTTGTTCCCATTTGCTGCAAGAAGCAGCTTCTCTGATGATGGCTGAACAAGGTACTGATCTATGAGTATAGCAGAATATCATTAGGAGTCATTTTATTCCTATACTTTCTTGTTGGTTTGTTTGTTTGTTTGTTTGTTTTAGAACAGTAGTATTTGGTTTTACCCTAGGTCCCTGGGCTATAGTGTCAGATATGGGTTCCATCTTAAATCAAATCAGGTATTGTTTGGTTACTCCCACGACCTTTATGCTACCACTGCCCTAGCATATCTTACAGGGAGTACCCCATTGTAGTAGATAGAGGGTTTGTGGCTGGATTGGTGTTAGCGTTTGTCTTTTTAGAGCATGTCTCTACCAAAGACATTGGAATGTAGGGGTGAAGGCTCTACAGAGGCACCAGCTCAACAACTCCAAGTTCAATGAGTTGTGTAGGTTTTTCTTCAACTATGGGGCCTGTTGTCAGTTTGCAAAAAGCAGCCTTTTGTATTGGCAACAGCCTGGGTTATTTGGGGGTTCCCATGGGACTCCTTTGCCCAACAACTCAATTAGATATAACCTAGTCCCAGTACTGGAAGCTTCATTTGGTGACAAGAGATACCCAGTTGTGGCTCTGTTTCATCCATTATTTGGTGATTTCATTTAGATCGTCTTCTTTATATGTATATGATTTGGGAGAATTCTACTATAGTAGACTCCCCCAAAACTCCTCAAATGGCCCTTGATTTTAGCTGTCTTTCCCATATTTTCTCCCTCATCCCCCACTACCCTCCCGATCCCTACTTGATCCTCCCTATTCCAGTCCCCCCATGCATACATAACTATCTATTTTATTTCTCTTTCCTTATTAGTCTGTGCTCCCACCCTAGTCCCTTACCCCATACCTAACCTCTGTGAGTCTATGGATTGTAGCTTAATTAACATTGACTTAAAAGCTAACATCCACATGTAAGCAAATGCATACCATATTCGTCTTTCTGGGTCTGGGATACCTTGCTCAGGATGATTTGTTTTCTAGTGCTGTCTATATATCTGCAAATTTCAAGATTGAATTGTTTTGAACAATTGAGTAATATTCCATTGTGTAAATGTATCACATGTTCTTTATCCACTCATCTGTTGAAGCATCTATGTTGTTTCCAATTTCTGGGTGTTATGAGTAGAGCAGCAATGAGCATGGTTAAGCAAATGTCTATGTGGCAGGATGAAGTGTCCTTTGGGCATATGCCTAACAGTGGTGTAGCTGGATCTTGAGGTAGATTGATTCCCATCTTCCTGAAAAACAGCCATTCTGATTTCTATGGTGGCTGTACAAGTTTGTACTCCCACCAGCAATGGAAGATGTTCCATTTATTCCACATCCTCTCCAGCAAGAGCTGTCACTTGTTTTGTCAATTTAGCCATTGTGATAGGTGAAAATGAAATCTCAAAATAGTTTTGATTTGCATTTCCCTGATGGCCAAGGATGACGGACATTTCTTAGTGTTTCTCAGCCATTTGAGTTTCCTCTATTGAGAATGCTCTGTTTAGCTCTGTACCCCATTTTTAAATTGGGTTATTTATTTTTTGATATCTAGATTTTCTAGTTCTTTATATATTTTGCATATTAGCCCTCTATTGGATGTATAGTTGGTAAAAAAAAAAATCTTTTCCCATCTATAGCCTGCCACTTTTTCTGAATGACAGTGTCTTTTCCATGGAGAAGCTTCTCAGTTTTATGAGATCCAATTAACTAATTGTTGATCTTTTTTGCCTGAGCTGAACAAACCCAGGGCTTTGCGCTTGCTAGGCAAGCGCTCTACCACTGAGCTAAATCCCCAACCCCCTAATTTTGATCTTAATGCCTGTGCTAACAGTATTCTCTTCAGAAAGTGTCAATGAGTTCAAGTCCATTCTCCATTTTCTCTTCTATCACGTTCAGTGTATCTAGATTTATTTTGAAGTCTTTGATGCATTTGGAGTTGAGTTTTGTGCAGTGATGAATATAGATCTATTTGGATTCTTTTACATACAGGCATCCAGTTTGACCAGCACCATTTGTTGAAGATGCTTTCTTTTTTCAGTGTGTATTTCTGACCTCTTTAAAAAAAAAAGTCAGGCGTCCATAGGTGTGTGGATATTTATGGCTGGTCTTCAATTAGATTCCTTTGATCAACATGTATGTGTTTGTACCAATACTATGCTGTTTTTATTACTATACCTCTGTAATACAACTTGAAATCAGGGTTGGTGATACTGCTAGAAGTTCTTTTTTTGTTTTTCAAGACAGGGTTTCTCTGTGTAGTTTTGTGCCTTTCCTGGAACTCACTTGGTAGCCCAGGCTGGCCTCGAACTCACAGAGATCTGCCTGCCTCTGCCTCCAAGTGCTGGGATTAAAGGCATGCACACCACGCTAGAAGTTCTTTTATTGTACAGGATTGTTTTAGTTATCTTGAGCTTTTTGTGTTCCCATATGAAGTTAAGAATTATCTGCTCAAGATCTGTGAAGAATTGTGTTGGAATTTTGATGGGGACTGCATTGAATCTGTACATTGCTTTTGGTAGGTTGGCCGTTTTACTGTATTAATCCTACAGATCCATGAGCATGGAGAACTTCCCTTCTTCTGATATCTTCAATTTCTTTCTTCAGGCTTTAACATTTTTCTCATACAAGTCTTTCATTTGTTTGGCTAGAGTTACTCCAAGATATTTTATATTATTTGAGGCTATTGTGAAAGGTGTTGTTTCCCTGATTTTTTCCTCAGGCCATTTATCATTTATATGTAGGAGGCTATTAATTTTTGTGAATTAATTTGTGTTCAGCTACTTTGCTGAAGGTGTTTATCAGCTGTAGGGGCTTTCCAGTTGAATTTTTATGCTCACTTATGTATACTATTATATCTTCTGCAAATAAAGATAGTTTGACTTCTTCCTTTCCAGTTTATATCTCCTTGATCTCCTTTAGTTGTCTTATCGTTCTAGCTAAGACTTCAAGTACTATATTGAATAGGTATGGAAAAAGTGGATGGCCTTGTCATGTTCCTAATTTTAGTACAATTGCTTTGTTTCTCTCTACTTAAATTTATGTTGGCTATGGACTTGCTGTAAATTGCCTTTATTATCTTTAGGTATGCCTCTTTTATCCCTAATCCCAGTACTTTCATCATGAAGGCTGTTGGATTTTGTCAAAGGCTTTTTCAGCATGTAATAAAATGATCATGTGGTTTTTGTCTTTCAGTTTGTTTATATGGTGGATTACATTTATCGATTTGCATAAGTTGAACCATCCCTGCATCTCTGGGTTGAAGCCTACTTGGTAATGATAGATGATCTCTTTGATATGTTCTTGGATTTGGTTTGCAAGTATTTTTATTGAGTACTTTTGCATCTATGTTTATAAGGGAAAATGGTCTGTAATTCTCTTCCTTTGTTTTGTTTATGTGGTTTGGGTATCAGGGTAACTGGCCTCAAAAAGAATTGGGCAATGTTCCTCTGTTTCTATTTCGTGGAAAAATTTGAAGAGTATTGGTGTTAACTCTTCTTTGGACGTCTTGTAGAATTCTACACTAACACCATCTGGGCCTCAGCATTTTTTTTTTTGGTTGGGAGACTTAATTACTGCTTCTATTGCACTAGGGATTATAGGTCTGTTTAAACTGTTTATCTGACATTGTTTTAACTTTGCTAAGTGGTATCTATTAAGAAAATTATCCATTTCTTTTAGATTTTCCAATATAGTAGAATATAGGTTTTCAAAGTATGTCTGTATGATTCTCTGGATTTCCTTGATATCTGTTGCTATGTCCCCCTTTTCATTTCTAATTTGGTTAATTGAGATATTCTTTTCACCTTTTAGCTACTTTGAATAGGGGTTTGCCAATCTTACTGATTTTTCTCAAAGAACTATTTGTTTCATTGACTCCATTTTTGTTTCTATTATTATTGATTTCAGCCCTTAGTTGATTATTTTTTGCCATCTATTCCTTTTGAGTGTAATTTTTTCTTTTTGTTCTAGTGTTCAGTTAAGTGACTAGTATGAACTAACTCTCCATTTTTTTAATGTAGGCACTTAGTGCTATGAAATTGTCCTTAGAACAACTTTCATTCTGTCCCATAAGTTTGGGTATGTTGTACATCCTTTTTTGTTCAAGTCTAGAAAGTCTTTCATTTATGTCTTGACCCATTTTTCCATTCAGTAGTGAGTTGTTGAGTTTCCATGAGTTCTTAAGCTTTCTGTTGTTTTTGATATCCAGCTTTAATCCATGGTTATCAGATAGGATGCAGTGGTGTTACTTCATTTTTTTTTTTTTTGTATCTATTGAGACTTGCTTATGTCTGAATATGTGGCCAGTTTTGGAGAAAGTTCCATGATGTGCTGAGAACATTTATATTCTTTTGTGTGTGGGGAGGGGGGGGGGGTGAAATGTTCTGTAAATATCTGTTAGGTACATTTGGTTTACAAAGTTAGTTAGCTCCAGTATTTCTATGCAGTTTTTGTCTGGATGCCCTGTCTATTGGTCAGGTAGGGTATTGAAGTCTCCCACTATCAGTGTGTGAGAGCTAATATGTGATTTAAGCCGTAGTAGTATTTCTTTTATGAACTTGGCACTTGTGTTTGATGTATAGATGTTGAGAATTGCAGTGTCCTCGGTGATTTTTTTCCTTTGATGAGTATGTAGTGTCCTTCCCTATCTCTTCTGGTTAGCTTTAGTTTGAAGTCTATTTTGTCAGATATTAAAATGGCTACACCAGCTTGCTTCTTAGTTCCATTTGCTTTGAATATCTTCTATCCTTTTAGCCCAGGTGATGTCTATCCTTGATGTTAAGGAGTGTTTCTTGGATGCAACAGAAGGATGGATCCTATTTTTGCATCCATTCTGTTAATTTATGTCTTTTATTGGGGGAATTGAGACCATTGATGTTGAAAGATATCAATGAGCAGTGTTTGTTGTTTTCTGTTATTTTGTTGTTGTTGTTGTGGTGGTGGTGGTGGTGGTGGTCTGTGTGTGTATGTCCTCTTTTGATTTGCTGATCTGTGATTATTTATTCTTTGTGTTTTCTTGGGTGTGGTTAACCTCTTTAGGTTGGGGTTTCCTGATAGCACCTTCTGTAGGGCTGGATTTGGATTTATCATGAAATGTCTTTTTTCTCCATCTATTGTGATTGATAGTTTTGTTGGGTATAGTAGTTTAGGCTGGCATCTGTAGCCTCTTAGAATCTGTAGACTATTCAGACCCTTCTGGCTTTTAGAGTTTCCATTGAGCAGTCAGGTGTCATTCTTATATGTCTACCTTCATATATTACTTGATCTTTTTCCCTTGCAGCTTTTAATATTCACTCTTTGTTCTCTAGGTTTAGTGTTTTGATTATTATGTGCCAAAGAGAATGTTTTTCTGGTCCAGTCTATTTGGTGTTCTGTATTCTTCTTGTACCTTGATAAGACATCTCCTTTAGAGTAGTGAAATTTCTATCCATTATTTTGTTGAAAATATTTTCTGTGCCTTTGACCTGTGTTTCTTCTCCTTCCTCTATTATTATTATTAGATTTGGTCTTCCGGTAGTGTCCCAGATTTCTTGCATGTTTTGTGCCAGGATTTATGTTTAGATTTATTTTTATTTTTTTAAGATTTATTTATTTATTATGTATACAGCATGTATGACTGCAGGCCAGAAGAGGGCACCAGATCTTATTACAGATGGTTGTGAGCCACCATGTGGTTGCTGGGAATTGAACTCGGGACCTCTGGAAGAGCAGCCAGTGTCTCCAGCCCATTTGGGTTTTCTTTATTGATTCTATTTCCAAGTTTTATTCATTTCCTTCCACTATGTTTTCATAGACTCTTTAAGGAATCTATTTATTTCCTCTTTAAGAGCTGCTAACATTAATAAAGGCTATTTTAAGCATATTTCTCATCCTTCAGCTATGTTGCAATATCCAAGGCCTGTAATCAGGGTCGCTGGGCTCTAGTGGAGAGACATATTGTCCTGGCTGTTATTGTATTTTTATGTGGGTGTCCAGGCACCTGGGTTTGGGAAGATTGTAAATCTAGGTGTTGATATCTGTTCTTGTCTTTGTTGGGTGCGTGTTTTGTTCCTTGATTTCTTTCCCTCTGTCTGTTTTGTTTGTTTTAGTTTTAGTTTGTTTGTTTTTTCAAGACAGGTTTCTCTGTGTAGTCCTGGCCCTCTCTGGTTCTTATTGCCTGGTAGGGAATTCTTCTGGAGTCTTGACTGGTATGGCCACTGAGGTTTCCAGGTAAAATATGTTTCTAGATATTGAGATCTGATACTTAGAGAATAGGGATGGGCTAAGCGAGTGGCAGGAGGTCCCACAGGAGGATGAAAGCAGTGTGTACCACCAGGATCTGCTTAGCTCTGGGAATGGTGGCAGAGAATGCATAGAGGCCTGTGTAGAGGCCCTCAGGTGGTCTTCTACAGAGCTGGGGATAAGACTGGGGCATTCATCTTGGGTGAATAGAAAGAGAGGTGAAGATTTTCAGTTAGCCCATCTTCCCTGGACAGAGTGCACCCCCTAGTTTTTAAAGAATTCAAATATCTTGTTTGTTAATTCTTTGTCTTTTCTCCTTTTAGTTCAAATGTACAGAACAAGAAGTATTTGGAATGTTTAGTTTGTTTGTGTCTGAAAATGATTCTCATGTCCAGACAACTGCTTCATCATTTATACAGTTTTATCAGAGGTAGAATGGTAGAGTACAAGTTGTAAAATAAAATAAACCCTTCCCTCTCCAAGTTGCTTTTGGTCATGGTGTTTTTATCAACAGCAATAGAAACCCTAACTTAGATATCACCTTCTTGTGATAAGAAATTTTAATCAAATTTTAAAATTCTAAATTTAAATATGATTCCTCAGTAATCAGAAAATCACACAGGGACAAGAAATAACAGTCTGAAATGATCTAAGAGTATCCTGTCAGGCCCAAATTGACTTCTAGAATAGTGTATTTAATTCCTGAAACTAATCAAATAATAAAATCTAGGTTTGACTTAATCTATTATCTGATAATTTTCCTTTCAGAGGTCAAGCAATGATACTGAGAATCATGAGATAAGCAATCCAGTCAGCTAGTCCATAATGAAACTTCCAGACTTCTAGGGGTGTAAATGTGGCATGACGGTTGGGCATGGGCTTGATTTTTGAGTAACAAGAACTTGAGTCTTAAAATCTTATTATCATTAAGGGGAATAAATATATTTGTATCATTGGTTGTGTATGTCTATTTTTAGACAGTTTTCCATTATCTTACTGTGTTTCATTTCAGTAATGAGTTTTTAAATGTTCTTGTAGATATTTTGAACAGATGTAGCCCTGGCTCATCATCAAAGGGACTAAAGAATGACTCACTCAGTCCAGGTACAGTATTACTGTACTGTCTTACTACTACAGATTTGTTTAATTTTTTATTTATGTGTATGTATTTGTACCTGTGTGAGATTTTTGCGCACCATGTATGTACAGGTACCCATGAAGAGCAAAAGAGCGCATTGAATCCCCTGGAAATGGAATTAATATATGGTTGTTAAACACTTGACGTAGATGCTAGGAACTGAACATGGTCCACTGCTGCTTAATGGCTAAGCCCTTACTATTTTAATTTTAAATTCAACTATTTGACACAGTTGTATACCAACATGTTCATTATATATATTTTTTTTACATATAGCTATTTCTAACATATTCAAACCTGCAAATCGACACTATAGAAATCCATCACCTAATCCAGTGGCTGCTTTGCCTATATTTCATCCTGAATCCAAATCTTCAGAGAGTTCTGGTGTTCAGACTGTGTCTAAACCTGTAAGTATTTTTTTTTTAACTTCACTTTAACTTCACAGTTAATTCAGGAACACATTGGATACGATATATCCAGCTAGAATTGAAAATGGTCATAGCTAAATACCATAGCTAATTACTCAAAGAAAATGTCATTATTTTTAGGTTTTCTGTTTTGTTTGTTTTTTTTTTTTCTAGAAAGGGTCTCACTATGTATCTCTCGCTGTCCTGGAAGTCACTATGTAGACCAAGCTGACCTTAAACTCAGAGATATCCACCTGCCTCTGCCTCCTGAGTACTATGATTAAAAAGCATGAGCCACCACACTCAGCTTTTTTGTTTTGTTTGTTTGTTTGTTTGTTTTTCGAGACAGGGTTTCTCTGTAGCTTTGGAGCCTGTCCTAGACTAGCTCTGTAGACCAGGCTGGCCTCAAACTCACAGAGATTCACCTGCCTCTGCCTTCCAAGTGCTGGGATTACAAGCGTGTGCCACCACCACCTGGCTCAGCTTCATTTTTAAACTAAAATTATTTCATGGTGTTAAAGAACACTATTGTGCTGACACAGTTATATAGCAATAAAATCAATATATTTTGTGATTTTTATATAAAGCTTTTCCCGTATATTAAAGTCAACACTACAAATCCAATGGCTACTTTACCTAGAATTTTTTGTAGTAGCCCATATTCTACTCCTAGTATTTGACAAAGAAGCCAAAAACACATCAGAGAAAAGCTAGCATCTTCAAGCATTGGTTCTGGAAAACTGGATATCTACATATAGATGATTGAAATTAGACTCATATCTATCACCCTGCACAAAAATTAACTCAAAGTGTATCAAATTTGCAACTTGAAACATGGAAAGTGCCAGAAGAAAATATAGGTAGTAGCTAAGTGATATAGGTATAGGAAAAGACTTGAATTGACAAGTGGGACCTCGTAAAACTAAGAAGCTTCTATATAGCTATAGAAAGAATCAAGTAATGAGGAAACACACAGGAAATCAACTTTTTAAGAGAGTAAACTTAGGTGTTCTTAAATGGGACAATTATTCCAACAAACCATGGCTGTTTATTCTCAAAATCCTTTTCATTGTTTAGTTCTTAAACATTTTAAGCCAGCATGGTTGTTAACATGCCTGTATTCCTAGTACTTGGGAAGCTAAGGGCAAGAGGATTGTGAGTTTGAGACCAATCTCCTCATAGTAAGTTCTAGACTAGACTGGACCACATTGTGTGACTCTGTCTCACAAAACAAAATAACTCCCCAAGTGGAGCAATAACAAAAGACTTTGCATAGAAGTAAGAACTAGTGGTAATTCTTAACATTTGAAGGGAAGCTGTTAATATGTGCAAATGTAATTCTCATATAATTCTTAGGACATTACTATGAGGGAGGCTATTATTCCCAATTTATGATTGAGGAGACTAAAACTCAAAGAACATAAATGATTCTCAAAGGCCTAAGTAACTAATAGACATGGGATTTCAAACCATATTAACCCAGAGGTTTATACACATATCTGACCATACATTTAAGTACATACTTTTAAAAAAGGTATGGGTCACCACTGCCCAGCTGATTTAGGTAATTTCAATAGCTGTCTTCCGAATTCTTAAGTCTATGTGTATGTGTGTACACCATGTATGTATACCTAATCATCTCTCAACTTGAAAACATAAAACATGCAAACAAAATCTTTATATTCCTATTGTGAAAGTTACGTATATGAAAAGAATTAGAAACAAGGAAATAAATACATTTTATATGTTGATTTTTATTTTCTGTAGATAGTATAGTTTGTCATTCAGGACCATATTTACCCAGATTTGATAACTATTCCTCATCTTCACTGAATATTGTATTGAAAATATATTTCTTTGCCATTCATTGTGTATTCCTCAAAACTATGATGATGCTTAATAGTCTGTCAACTTATTTAACTGTTCTTCTGTTGGTGAACACACAGGTTTTCATATTTTGCTATTATAAATACTCTTAACATTTTCATTCCCTTAACACAAATTCTTAGAAGTGGAATGATTATATCAGAGGATATGGACTTTTTAGGTTGTTTTTTGTTTTTCAAGACAGGGTTTTTCTATGTAACAGCCCTGGCTGTCCTGGAACTTGCATTGTAGACCAAACTGTCTTCGAACTCACAGAGTGCCTCTGCCTGCCAAGTGCTGGGATTAAAGGGCTTCACCACCATCGCCTGGCTGGATATGTACTTTTCAAAGCCTTTAGTAGATGCTGCTAAAATGTTCTTGCAGAGAAGTTATACCAAAATGAAACCTTGCTAGTGTTATCACTGTTTTTTTTATTTTAACAACTTTTACAACTAATTTTAGTTTTCCAGAAAAATTAAAAAAAAAATGAAGAATGCCAATATGCTTCTCACCCAGTATGTGCTCATTTTAGCAGAGAGTAGTAATTGCATTTGTGTTTTCTAACTTGTCTTTGTAGTACTAGCATCCAGTTTGGTTTACATTTCTAATAATTGACAAACAAAGTATCTTTAATGTTTTACAGAGTTTTTCAAAGACTTCATCACAAGATGATCCAGTTGCTTCTTCTGTCTTACAGTTAGACTCAACCAAGGATACACCATCCTCCAGCATACTGAAAAAGAGTACAAAAGGTTGGGTTTAGTATTTCTTCTTAAAATCTATAAAAAGAGACTTCATTAATGTTCATATAGAATTTCTATACAGCTGGTAAAGGTGCTTGCTGCCAAACTGATAACCTAAGTTGGATCCCTGGAACCCACTTCATAAAAGTAGAGTTGACTCCATGCCATGCACAGATGCACATTAAATAAACAAATTAATAAAGATTTTAAAAGCCAGCAAGATGGCTCAACAAATAAAGGCAATTGTCGCCAAGCCTGATGATCTGAGTATGATCTTTGAACCCACAAGATAGGAGGCTAGAACTGACTCCGGCAGGTTATCCTCTAACTTCCACAAATACACCCACATACATACACACATACATTTTTAATTCTCTTCTGAACTCGGTGCCTTCATGTTATTTTTGCATCTAAGATGGAAATAGAGCTAGTCATTCCTGAATGCCTTTTATGTACAATCTTAAATTATTTAATAATAGACTATTTTCTTTCTCTTTTTTTAAAGATTTATTTATTTATTACATATACAGTGTTCTGCCTGCACGTATCCCGTAAGCCAGAAGAGGGCACCAGATCTCATTACAGATGGTTGTGAGCCACCATGTGGTTGCTGGGAATTGAACTCAGGACCCCTGGAAGAGCAGTCAGTGCTCTTAACCTCTGAGCCATCTCTCCAGCCCCATTCTTTCTTTCTGTTAGTTTAGCTAGTGTGTGCTACTTGAACTTATTCTCCCTTCCTTCCTTCCTCCCTTCCTCCCTCCCGCCCTCCCTCCCTTCCTTCCTTCCTTCCTTCTTTTCTTTCTTTCTCTCCTTCATTCTTTCTTTCTTTCCTCTTTTGACTTTTCAAGACTGGATTTCTCTATGTAGTCCTGGCTGTCCTGGAGCTCACCCTGTAGACCAGGCTGGCCTTTAATCCCAGGAGAGACATACACATTTCTGTGAGTTCAAGGCCAGTGTGGTTTACATAACAAAGTCCAGGATAGCGGGAGCTACAAAATAAGACTCCGTCTCAAAAATTAATTTCAAAAAGGTTCTTTTTCACCAGGCGTTGATGGCACACGCCTTTAATCCCAGCACTCAGGAGGCAGAGGCAGGTGGGTCTCTGTGAGTTCAACACCAACCCGGTCTACAGGGTGAGATCCAAGACAGGCACCAAAACTACACGGAGAAACTCTGTCTAGAAAAAAAAAAAGGGTTCTATTTCATCATTTTATTATTAGACAATTTCACACGTGTATGCAATGCATTCTAACCACATTCCTTCCTTCCTACCCTATACCTGTCATACCCCCACCAACCCCCAGTCCTCTAATCAAGTCCCCACCCCACTTTTTGTCTTTTTGTTTTGTTTTTGTTTTTGCTGTGTGATCCACTGGATTTAACTAGGTCCACCTGCTCATTTTTATTTGTCTAAATAGGAAGACTTGAAAGTAGGGAATAGCAAAGACCAAAAGCAAATAAAATTAACAACTTGAAGGATCAGTATTTAAAACTCATTATCTCAGAGTAATTTTCTGTAATTAAGATACCCCTCTGCTTCAAAAGTTATTAGGAGGCTGGTGAGATGGCTCAGCGGTTAAGAGCACTTGCTGCTCTTCTGGAGAACCTGAGCTTGGTTCCCTGCACCCACGTCGTGTTAGTCAGCTCAAAACCACCTGAAGCTCCAGCTCCGGGAGATCTGACACCTTCTTCTGGGATCTGAAGACATATGTATAACATACATTCACAAAGATGCACAAACATACATGTCCATGAATATAATAAAAATAAATCCTTAAATATTATATATTAAAATGGTCTATTTTTATTACCTAGCATATTGTATAATATTACCTAGTGCAAAATGCCAACATTTATTGATTATTCAAGTGACACAGGAATCTTAAAAAAACATTAAAGTAACAAAACCAAAGTCAGTTTCAAGTGCTGGCAATAATCAATCATTCAGTAACCATAGCCTCCAATGATAGGAAAGAGAATTCTGCCATCTCAACAAATGAAACATCATGAATTTGACAGAGGAGTCTCTACCTTTCCGAGAATATGTCTTCTGCTTCTCCTGTGAATGTATGCTTGAGAGCATTAAACTATGGATGGTTTGAGAGCCTTTGTCACAAAGTACAATTTCCTTTCAATTATTTTATAAAATAATTTTTTGGCATAAGATAATTTTTTCCTTTGTCTGTGCCTCTTTCTCAGACAGATGCCATGGATTATTGAATCCTTTGCATGCTAAGATGATAGTTTTCAAACAGAACTATTTCTCCCAAGTTTTTAAATTACAAAAGTCAGATAAAAAATAAAAGGAATGGCCCTGTCTGAAATGCCCTTTATATCTAATCAACTCAGGATAGTGGTTGGTAGGCCATTGGAAAAATTCTAGATTTTATATGACTGGTTGAAGTATACATATGGAACAACCAAGTAATTTCAACAACTTGTCAGATTATTAGTTGGGAGAAGACCAAATTCAACTTTCATTGCATAGCTCAAGATTTTAGAAAGACCTTTAAAAAAATTCTCCTGAATTTTAGAATGAGTATATTTTAAGTTTGAATGTATTTAATCACCAAAACATAAACTCATTTATAAGAACTTAGCTCAGAGAAAGTTGTCTACCTTTTTTCTCTTTCTTTTTGTTATATTATTGTTGCTTTGCTTTAGGTTTTTTGGGGTTTGTGCTTTTTTTTTCTCTGCCTCCTTTAATGGATAGCTTTATTTGAAAGTATCTTTATAGTTTCCCTGCATCAAGTTTATTTTGTGAATCTGAAATATATATGATCCAAAGAAGCTGCTTCCTTGTATAGTTTCTGCTTTTTTATTATATAATTTTTTCATTAAGTTAGCTCTAAGGCTTTTTTACTAAATTTTAAATCTAAGGACATTTTTATAGCAATTTTAAAGAGTAATATTCTATACTAAAGCACTTGTAAATATCTTTCCTGATGTTTTAATCTTTGTAGGTATCGATCAAGCTTCATTAGGATTAAAACATCCTTCTACTTCCAAAATAAACAGTGTTAATCCAAAAAAGCCAAAGACCAATGCAAGTGTTTCTGAAGCAAGTCCTTCCTCTTCATCATCTTCAAGCAATTCTCCTTTGGAGGCTTCCTCCCAGGTTATAGTAGCAAGTAAGTATGAAATCCACATAGAAAAATGTATTCATTAGAAACAAATTTTAATAATTGTGATAGATTTTTTAAACATGTTTAAGTTTTTTAAAAGACCAATTTTGACTAAAGGCCTCAATTTATTTTAGATGAAAATACCTCATCAATTCAGCCTGAAACTGGAGCACCTTCACTAAGATCCTGTCCAAAGTGCAGTGTTAAGTTCAGCTTTTTGGATCCTTTGAAATGCCACATGAAGGTAAAATAGTTTCAAATTTTGATATTTGAAAATGTTTATGAATCCATGAAATATTAAGAATAATAGAGAGTAAATATTTGTTTGTCTAGATATTTAAATAATAAAGCTTCTTTTATTATCATTTTCATATGAGTAAAAGATTAATTTTCATAATGATTATACAAAATTTAAATTCTTCCCAATCATGAAATTATAAAACTTAAGTTCATCATACATATACTGTAGTGTGTGTGCATTGCATTTTAATTTTAACTGAAAATTAATAAGCCATTATATTTTATTGACTAAATAATGCCATTCTTTTTACTTCTCATAAAGCAGGCATTTTGTTAATTTTTTTAAAGATTTATTCATTTATTTTGTATTCAGTGTTCTGTCTGCACGTATGCTTGCAGGCCAGAAGAGGGCACCAGATCTCATTATAGATGCTTGTGAGCCACCATGTGGCTGCTGGGAATTGAACTCAGGACCTCTGGAAGAGCAGCCAGTGCCCTCAACAGCTGAGCCACCTCCTTAGCCCCAAATTTTATTAATCTTAAATATAACTTAAAATGTCTTCCATTTTACTTTTTCCATGTTGTCATATTTATTTCATATTTCTCAACGGAAATCTTAGCTTTATGTCTTAATTTTCCACAATTTCTTTGTGGGGGCATTTCTTATGAAATGATAGTTTTAACTCAATCCAGAATAGGATATATAGAGTTATAAATGAATTGTAGCTTTATATTGGAATTTCAAGCTCCTGAACTTAGGTTTTACATAAATTTGAAGCTACTAAAAAAGTCTGGGATTTGGAGGGATTTCTACTTAAAGTATGGTAATAGTATTCTATGGTATCTTCGTAGAGAGTAAAGGTCTTCTCTTTGCGTGCCCTATGTGAATGGCAGTGAGGAAGGAGGAGGGAACAGTAAGATAAATAAGATAGGTGATATGTGGAAAAGAAGGCTAGGGAGAATGCAAAGAAGCATCTTAGGAAAAGGTTCTGCTCACTGTTCCAAAGACAGATTGTTATTAAATCCCACATCTTGGAGAAAAGTAGAGGAGTGAGAAGGAGTTCTCAAAATTTCAAATACAAATATCTATCTATTCTGGGAGCAAAACTGATACTGGATGTTAGTATGTCTTATCTCCCTGAGCATGTGAGAATAGTGAATCCAGTCTTATATCATCAGTACTTTCTTTGATATTTGACAATTCTATTTTGTATTCTCTTTAGGATATAGTTCTCGTTCTCTCTCTCTCTCTCTCTCTCTCTCTCTCTCTCTCTCTTTCTCTCTCTCTCTCATAACTTCCCTGGCATTTTAAATAAAGTATCCTTTTTGCCTTGTTGCTTAATGCATTCTGGCCTAAATTCTATTTTAATTTATTTATCTAGTCATTTAATTATTACTTATCCTTTATGTGTAGAGTGTATGGATATGTCTGTGTACATTTGTGTGTTTGAGTGTAAGTGTGCACTTCTCACTGTACACATGTGCAGATCAGAGGACAACCTCAGGTGCTAGTCCTTGCTTTCTACCTATTTAGAGACAGGGTCTCTTTGTGGGTGGTAGCTGTGTATGCTAAATTCTCCTATCTCTGCCTCCCATCTCTCTGTAGCAGCACAGGGATTACAGACATGTGTTACCATGCCCGGCCTTTCTCGGTTCTGGAGATCCAAAGTCAGGTTCTCACCCATGTACAGAAAATGCTTTACCCACTGAAGCATTTTTCCAACTCCCATAATCCTTATTTTCTTGTTTCCATTTGCTTGTTAAATTCCTTTATTTATTGATTGATTTATTTTTGAGACAGGGTCTCTATGTAGCCCTGGCTGTTCTGGAACTTGTTATGTAGACCATGCTAGCCTTGAACTCACAGAGATTCATTTGCTTCTGTCTCTCAAATGCTGGGATTAAAGGCACGAGCCACCTTGCCCAACTACTTGATATATTCTTATTTTATCCTTTTATTTTTAATATTTCCAAAGCCCTTTATTGTTTATGTTTCTAATTTTTACCTGTGTTGCCTTTTCTTTTTAACCCTATGTGAAAACTCCTTTTCCTTCAGGAGTTTAGCTAAACCTATTTGCAGTCATTGATGTAAAAGATTTAACTGGTAGTATAGGTATGTGGACAGAAGTGAAACCGTAAGCATAGACACTTTTAGAACCTTCCTACCTGCCCATTTTGCATTTTCTGTGATAACAACATAAAATCTATCCTCTTAGCAAAAGTTTAAGCATCCAATTAAGTGTTGTTAGCTATACATATTAATGCTGTACAGTAGATCTTTAGAGCCTTGAATAACTTGAATAACTAAACCTACAGAGATTGTGGCACTCAGCATTCTACTGTTTGTAGTTTTATTTAGACTATTGTAGATTTCTTATGTAAATGTATTCATGAAATAGTTGTCCTGTTCCTGACCTATTTCACTTAATATAATATCTTCCAAGTCTATCCATTTTTGTTGGAATAGGTAGAATTCCCTGCTTTCTTAAGGCTGAATAATATTCCAAACTGTCTATACACCACATTTTCTTTTTCATTTGTACATTAGTAGACTTAGATTACTTTCATGTCTTGGCTATGAATAATTCTATAGTGAACTTGAGCCTGTAGATTTGTCTTTGATATCCGAAATTAAATTGTTTCGGATATATACCCAATGTGACATTGCTGGATCATATAGTTGTTATATTGTTTTTAGGAACGTCTATATTGTTTCATATTGTTTTACTGGTTTATATTTATACCCACAGTATAAAGGAATTGGCTTTCTCCACTTACCTTTTCTCTTTTAGATAGAGCCATCCCATTGAGGTGAAACCTCATTGTATTTTTGGCGATTACTATTTTGAGTGCTTTTTCATATATCTATTGTTCATTTTATATGTCTTTTAAAAAGAAATGTCTTCTTGGTCCCTTTGCCTTTATTTATTTTCCAAATGTTTATTAGAAAGTTTAAATAATGAGAACTAATGAAAAAAGTGAGGAAAGGGTCCAGGATCCATGAGTTAGTTGTTCAGTCTCAGCAGTCTGGTGCTGGAGTCCCAAGTCTAGAGAGCTGCTGATTTGCAGTCCACATTGGAATCCCAAAGAACTGAGTTCGAACACCAGTGAAGGAATGACTCAGGAACATGCTAAATGAACTTGCCAGTGAGATTGAGGAGAAGCAGGCAAACAGCCCAAAGCTCCTCCTGTGTTCTTTTATGTGTGCTGCCACCAGAAGATGTGACCCAGATTTAGGATGGGTCTCACCTCAAATGATCCAACCAAGAAAAATCCCTCACAGGTGGGCCTAGTTGCTTGGGTTTTAGTTAATTCTAGATTTAGTCACATTGACAAGCAAGATTGGCCCTCACAGACAGTAATGTAAAATTCTTTCATAAATGGCCGATGCTAATCCAATCAATCATGACTTTATATTTTAAATACAGAGTAGATAACATTTACTGAAATTTAATTATATGGTCATTTTCTTCTGAAAATAATTTTTGTCCTTTCATGCATAAGCCCCTTTCTAGTTTCCTACCATCTGTGTCTATTTTTAGTTGGTTTAGGATATTTTTAATGTTGTTGTTTGTTATTGCTGTGCTACTGATTATAAGATTTCTCACAGTTGTTTTCTAACACTTTAAAAAATTTGAATATTGAACAATTTTAAGAATTCAATGGTTTGCAAATATTTTTCCTGTTATATTTTTGTTCTCCAGTTACTATTTTAAAGATTTATTTTTTTTATTTTATGTATTGGGTGCTTTGTTTGCATGGATGTCTGTGCACTACTTACATGCCTGATGCTCCTGGAAGCTAGAAGAGGCATTGGCTCACTGGACTACAGTTACAAACAGTTGTGATGATGTGGTGCTCAGAAATGAGACCCAGGTCCTCTGGAAAATTAGCCAATGCTCTTAACTGCTGAGCCACCCTGCCACCTCTCCTGTCTGCTCCAGTTATTCTTAGAGAATCCTCCTAGAGAAATTCTACCATATAATAAAAAATTATTTTTTCAATGAGAAAAGACTTAGGTGTGAAAAGTACTCTACATTAGAATCAGTTTAAATGAGATTTTGGTTTTATTTGAGGTAAATTTCCCCCATGAAATATTTAAGTGAATTTGGTGAAATTATTAAGGCCACTCCACGTAGTTAAAAGGGAGGTTTATTTTGTGGGGTAACTTACAAATGAAGGGATAGGTTGTAGGGTCTGGCAGAGGTATGGCACAGTCTGGCGGTGTTCTCTGGAGAACTCTGCTCGGTCTACCTCCAGCATCCAGCGTCCCAGAACCAAGAGAGAGCCCTCCTCTCTATCCTGGGTCTTCTGCTTCCTCCTCCACCCCGGCTTGTGGGCGTGACCATTACTGAAGCCTCAATGGGGGTTGGAACTTCCAGGCCAATGCTGGGATGGCTATCCACTACAAAGTGTTATAGATAGAATGCATTGAGATTTTGAGGATATAATTGATGAATCTTTCTTTGTGGGACACACATTATCTAGTGCCTTATATTAGGAGAATGACATTGTGCTCAGAAGTCTAGTTCCAACTATGCTTTACTAAAATATTACTATGTCATTAGGTAATTAAGCTTCATACAGAATGATATATGTAACTTTTAAGTTATATCTTGACATTAATATGAAATGTATATTTTCAAAAAGCAAATTAATAAATCTTACTCTAAAAAGAAAAATTACAAGGTAATTTAAAGTTTAAAAGTTTTCCATTTATTTTGAAAGTTATTTCTTTCATTAAAATAGTGGTGTTTACCAGTTTTAAATGAATCCCCAGGGGAGTCTTGGCCCTGGAGGAGATGGGAATGGAGGGGGGTGGATGGGGGCGGGAGGAGGGAGGACAGGGGAACCCATGGCTGATGTGTAAAATTAAAACACAAACATAATAATAATAATAATAAAATAATGACAATGAAAAAAATAGTGGTGTTTATTGTTGGAATTTTTGCATTTTATAAGGAAGGAAGCTAGTGTATTTAGTGGATGTCTTCCCATTACTAAGCAGAGCTTAATATGATCTGAACCTATTATAAATATTGAACTCATTTTTGACATCTGACTTTTTTTATAAGAGGTACAAATAAAACAAACTATTTCTCCACTTTTAGCATTGCTGCCCAGACATGATAAATAATTTTCTGGAGACTCTTAAGTCAGAACATTCAAGGGCTGAAAACAAAGCTAACATTGACTCGGACAAAGAAAAGTTGATCATGCTAGTTAGTGATTTTTATTATGGAAGACATGAAGGAGCTATTGAGGAAGACCCGAAGACTCACACAACTTTTAAATGCTTCAGTTGCTCCAAAGTTCTTAAAAATAATATTAGGTATGTAAATACTTATTTTTATTTGTTTGAAAATTAAGAAATGATGATTTGCATCTTGATCTTTTAATATAAATGTTTTGGTTTTTTTTCTTTGCTATCCTTAGGTAAACCATTGTAATACTTCTACTAAGAAAGGCTACTCATTATGCCAAAAATTGTACCAGGCTTTTTTTTTTGTGTGCCACTAACCAGTTCCCAAAAATGACATGGGGACTTATTAGTTTTAAGGACTCGACCTAGCTTAGGCTCTTTTCTAGCTAGCTCTTTTAACATAAGTTAAATTGTTTCTCTTTATCTACCTTTTCTTCTATATATCTTACTTTCACTGCTTCTTGTGTCTGGCTGGCTGGCAGCTGCCTAGCTGGCTGGCAGGCCCTGGGCATGTCCCTCTCTTTCTCCCTTGTTCTTTTCTCCTTTTTCTTCTTCTGTCCTCCTCCTCTCCTATTTATTCTCTCTGCCCAGCAGCCCTGCCTATCCCTCTCCTGTATAACTATTGACTGTTCAGCTTTTAATTAGACTTATCAGATGCCTTAGGCAGGCAAGGTGAAATAGCAACATATCTTTTCATAATTAAACAAGTGCTGCATAAACGAACGTAAAACACCTTGATATGGTTAAAGTAATATTCTGTAGTAAAAATGAATTTAAGACATCTTTTCCCAATTAAAATAATATCTCACAGCATAAAGTTTCTATTTTTTCTTGTATTTCATAGTGATATCTGGATCTACCCAGTTATAATTTTTTTCAGATAGCTTAAGACAAGAGTATTTACTGTAACTTAGGAAAAATGACATATTTTCAAGCCTGGTCTACAGAGCTAGATCCAGGAAAGGCGCAAAGCTACATAGAGAAACCCTATCTCAAAAAAAAAATGACATATTTTCCATTTGTTGGAGTTACTTTATTATTGCTGAGATAAAACACTATGACCAAGGCAACATATAAAAGAAGGTATTTAATTTGAGCTTATTGTTTCAAAGAGTCAGAGTCCATGATGATGAAGCAGAGGCATGGTATCGGGAACAGCTGAGAGCTCACATCTTTATCCACAGCTAAGAGGCAGAGAGAGATCAAGACACTGAGAATGACCAGAGTCTTTTGAAACCTCAAAGCATGCCTCCAGTCACACATCCCTACTAACCAGGCCATACCCCTAATCCTTTCCCAACAGTTCCACCAATTGGGGGAACAAGTATTCAAACATAGGAGCCTATTAGGTCCATTCTCATTCCAACCACATTTCAATCTGTATTAGTCAGGGCTCTCTAAAGGAACATAACTGGAAGCATGAGTATATACATGTATTTTAAAAGGGGATTGGTTAGAGTGGCTTACAGGCTGTAGTCCAAATAGTTCAACAGTGGCTGTCTTTTGATAGAAGGCCAAGGATCTGGTAGTTGTTCAGTCCATGAGCCTGGATGTCTCAGCAGTTCACAGTCTGGTGCTAGAGTCCCAGGGAAGTTCTAGAGAGCTGCCAATCTTCAGTCTTTGTTGGAATCTAGAAAAAGTAGGTTCTAATATCAGCAAAGGAATGGCTCAGGAACAAGATAGATGAACTTGGCAGTGGGAGTGAAGGCAAGCAGGCAAAAAGCATAATCTTCCTTCTTCCATATCCTTTTATGTAGCTCCCATCAGAAGGTGAGTCTTTTGAGTCTTCTCACCTCAAATGATGCAGTAAAGAAAATCCCTCATGGATGTGCTCTGCTGCTTGGGTTTTAGTTGATCCAGATGTGGTCAAGTTGATAAACCAAGATTAGCCCCCACATCCCTATATTTGTTTTCTTGTTGTGTTGAATCTTATATTTCTTTACATAACAAGAACTACTTTATTCTGCCTAATATCCTCCATACTAGTCTTATTTTCAATATTAGCTCAAATTTTTATACTAGCTCAAATTTTTTCAGCTCATATTTATAATTTTTAGCATACTTACCTCAGAGGGAAAAAATGATTCTTTTTTAAACTATCTTCTTTAGAGAAGTTCATGTTTTATACAACATGTCTGCTTTGCTTTTGTACAATTTTGATAACACATATATAATTCCCAATTGAGTTCTAAAGTTTTTTCTGAGACAAGCTCTCACTGTATACCCAAACTCATTATGGAGACCAGGCTGGCCTTAAACTCTGAGATGTGCCTACTTTGGCCACCTGGGTACGCCAACATACCTGGTACAATTGCTAAAAATTTTATAATTTTTATCTTAAAATGTAAGAACTTACATTGTATTATCTGAGTTACATGGCATGCTGAATGTTTATCATCAAAAGTAAGATAGTAACAGAAAAAAGTAACAAGTCAATTGACTGATATTTTCATTGCTTTTATAGCCTGATATTTGTGGTAAGTGACATTGTTTTCCCAAATTTTTCTAGAGAAAAACTTTTGGGGACAAGGTCTCTCTATTTTGTAGCCCTGGCTGTCCTGGAACTCACTATTGTAGCCTAGGCTTACTCAAATTCACAGACATCTACCTGCCTCTGCCTCCCAAATGCTGGAACTAAAGGTGTGCACCATCATGCCTGGCTTAGAGAAAACAAAATTGAGACGGGGCCTCACTGTGATACCTGTGACTGGTCTGGAACTCACTATGTAAACTAGACTGGCCTCAAAATGACATAGATCGCTGCCTCTGCTTTAATCCTGAGTACTGAGTTTAATGATGTGTACCACCATGCCCCACTAGAATTCTTTTTGTAACTGTAACCTAGTAGATTGTTCAAAAACTGATCTTTTAGTCATTCTTTCGTTATAGTCATACTTATTAAATTACCACTATTTGTAAGATTTGGGCTATGAGCTCTGTCAAATACAGACATGAGTCTAGTAAAATCTTCACATGGCTTGTAGACATTATACAGACTATACAGTATATAGCTTTAGGGAAACTGAAAAACAAAGTATGGGGTAGTAGCCTTTTTCTTGTCTTTTTTATTATTTGAGAATTTTATACATGCATATAATACGTTTGATCAACTCCACCCCATTCCTTCACCCTCAATACTGCCCCATGCCCCCATACTTTTCCCTCCCAAGGTCTTTGCTTTTTTCCCTTAAACCCACTGGCTCCACCTAGTGCTGCTTGGTGTAGGATGTTGGTGCTATGCACTGGAGCATGAGCAATCTTTCAGAGACCACATTCCTGAAGAAAACTGACTCTCCTCTCCCACCAGCAGCCATTAATTGTCAATAGTTTCTCAATTAAAAATGAAATTTCATGAACTCTTTCCCAATCCATGCTGAGATTTTGGCTGGTTTGATCTTGTGCAGGCCTTGTGCGGGCCTTGTGGATAGTCACAACTACTGTGAGTTCGTGTGTATAACAACTCTATTTTCCCAACATTTTAAAACAAAATTGTTTAAATATTCAACAATGTTAAAAATGTTTTACAATGAGCATCTGTTTATCAATTTGATTTTACCATTCACATTGTACTATATAAGTCAAATAAATTGATTTATGTGTCTCTTACAGTTTTATTACATATAGCCTAAAAATTCACCTACATTTTTGTTGTTGTTTTTTCGAGACAGAATTTCTCTGTGTAGTTTTGGTGCCTGTCCTGGATCTCACTCTGTAGACCAGGCTGGCTTCGAACTCACAGAGATCTGCCTGAATGCTGGGATTAAGGGCGTGCACCACCACCACCACCACCACCACCACCACCACCATCTAACCTTCACCTACATTTTATATTAATTTATATGTGTCTTACTTTGGGTTTCTATTGCTGTGATGAAACACCTTCACCAAAAAGCAACTTGGGGAGGAAAGTGTTTATTTCGATCACAGTTCCATATAGCAGTTCATCATCAAAACTAGTGAGGGCAGAAAATCATGCAAGGCAGGAGACTATGGAGTATGGAGGGGTGCTGTGTACTGGCTTGCTCCCCTTGGCCTACTTACCTGCTTTCTTACAGAACCTAGGACCACCAACCCAGAGATGGCACTACCCACAATGGGCTGGGCCCTTGCCCATCAATCACTAATTAAGAGAATGCCCAATAGGCGTGACCCCAGCCCAGTCTTATGGAGACATTTTCTCAGTTGAGGCTCCTTCCTCTCTGATGACTCCACCTTGTGTCAAATTTGACATAAAACTAACCAGTACATGTCACATGTAGTAAGGTGCACTTTTTGAGTATTAAGATGCTCAAAAATTTTTGAATTTCAGATCAGAGTTCAACAGGTACTTGATAAACTATATCCATACTCATTCACAGAACCATGTAATATTTTGAATGCTTTTCAAAGTAAATTATAGACATCTACCAAAACCAAAGGAGTAGAGAAGATATTGCACTCAGCATGATGGTGCATGCCAGTAATGCTAGTACCTGGAATGCTGAGACTGTATGATTGAGAAACCGTCCTGGGCTACCTAGAGACCCTGTCTCCAAAAAAAGTAGATATTATAGATTATAATTATAACCAGCGATAAAGAACAGCATTTTGAAGCCTGTAATCCCAGCACTCAGAAGGTAAAGGCAGGAGGATCAGCTGTGTAATGAGTTCAAGGCCAACAAACAGAAATACAGTGCTTTGGTGGTGGTGTGAATAGGAGATGAATGATCAAAGCCTCTGTGATGATTGCTTCTCTAAACTGATAATATTATCACTCCTTGTAGGATTGTTTTCTTTTTTAAAGTTTTTCGAGACGGGTTTCTCTGTGTAGTTTTGCACCTTTCCTGGAACTCACCTTGTAGACCAGGTTGGCCTCAAAATCACAGAGATCCACCTGCCTCTGCCTCTCGACTGCTGGGATTAAAGGCCTGCCCCACCACCGCCCAGCTGTAGGATTGTTTTCTATAGAGATTCATAGTGATTTATTATAGTCAACCTAATCTTAAAATTGCTTTTGATTGTCGTTTCTCTTACATCCTGCCTTAGCCTCCCTAGTTCTAGGATTACAGGTGTGAGCCACCACACCCAGCAAAGTATTTTGATTGAGTTATTTTACTTTGAAATTCAGTCTGGTAAAGGCTTTAACATAGATATGCCCATTCAAAGCATAAGCTTTATCAGGAAAAGTCAAAAGAAGTTCCTTCTCATAAGCAGTCATTTTTAGGGAAGCTGAGATAACAGAATATAAAACTGAGCAAGTAGAAGCTGTTACAAAGACGAACACACTGCAAGGAAAATAATATTTGTTGTATTACAATTTTTGACATTGTGACAAATATCTAAGAGAAATAATTTAAAGAGGAAAGGCTTGTTTGGGTTCATGCTTTCAGAGTTTTCAGTCCAAAATTAGCTGAAGCCTGTCTCGGGGTAGAAGCACCATGGAGAAAGGGCGTAGTGAAGGAAAGTTGTTCACCTCTTTGGTAGCCAAGAGGCAAAGCAACTGGCAGGGGCAAGGTACATCATTTTAGGGCCTGCATCCAATGACCTCCTTCCCTCAGTTAGGCCCTGCCTCCCAGAAATCCTATCTCATTACATGAATTAATCCATTGATTAGATCAATCACTTCCCAAAAAAGCCTGTCAGCTGGTATCCAGGCCCTCAATACATGAGCCTTCAAGGAATACATCAGATTCAGACTGTAGCAGGTAGTTATAACAACAGTAACCCAGTATCACTAAATAAAGCAAAACTTCTAATTACAGGCAATAACGTTTTTAATTTCATGCATTTTGAAAGCAATTCATTTAAGACCTTGAAAAAAATATATGTCATGCTACCTCTGATGGTAGATTGCCTCCTCTAAGTATTTTATTTTGAAATAAAAAGCAAGGCATGGTGGTACACACCTTTAATTCCAGTACTTGGGAGGGGGGCAGAGAAAAACAGATCTCTGAGTTCAAGCCCAGCCTGATCTACAAAGTGAGTCCCAGGACAGCCAGGGCTGTTACACAGAGAAACCCATTATAAATAATATTTTATATATAGAAAGGAAGCTTGCTATTTTATTTTTACCAACAATAGCTATAAATCTGAAATGATGATAATTATAGTAAGTTAGTGGTATTTAATATTGGACATATTACTGGATGGAAAAGATGTTTAAAGAACTCCTTAATGAAGTTAACTTTTGTCTTAGGCAGAGTCTTAGACTGGCCTCCAACTGACTGAGTAGTAGAGAATAACCTTGACAGTATGATACTCCTGTTTCCACCTCCCCAGTGTTGGGATTAAATGTACAACTTTTGATTGGTGATAGAATCTGCTGTGTTTCCCAGATGAGCTGTAAACTCATAACCTCAAATTAATCCTGCTTTCTCAATATCAGTTAGTTCTGTAGACACAGGATGTCAAGCTAAAGTATTGTCTTAGTTACTTTTCTTTTGCCATGACAAAATACCATGACCAAGACAACTTATATAAGAAAGCATTTAATTTGGGGCTGATGTTTACAGAGGCTAAAAGAGTCCATGCCATGACAATCATGGCATAGAGCCTGGCAGTAGCTGAGAGCTTAAATGTTGAGACAACATCACAAGGCAGAAAGAGGCAGAAAGTTAACTTGGAATAGCAAGGGCTTTTAAAACCTCAAAGCCCATCCCCAGTGACACACCTACTCCAGCAAAGCCACACCCAATCCTTCCCAAATAGTTCCACCAACTAGGAACCAAGCATGCTTATATATGAGACTATGGGGACCAATCTCATTCTAACCACACCACAAGTATACACTTTTCTAGGGGGATTTAAAGCCATAGAGATAATATTTTGAATTACAGTCATGCAATTACATTTTAAAATTTTGCAATCAGATAATTATTTGTGAACCTTTCGTTGTTATAAATCTTCATTTTTGCACTTGTTTTACTATCATTTATAGGTTCATGAACCACATGAAACACCACTTGGAACATGAAAAACAGAACAGTGAGTCCTGGGAAAGCCATACTACATGCCAGCACTGCTACAGGCAGTATCCCAACCCCTTCCAGCTACAGTGCCACATTGAGAGTACGCACACTCCTCATGATTTTTCTAGTAAGTGACAGTTTTACTGAATTTGATTGTCTGAGTATGAGGGAACCTTAAGAACCACCTATTCCTATTCCTATTGCTAGTAGTAGTGTTGCCTTATTACTTGATGTATGGTTATACAAAATGAATCTTGTTTTCATATGCATGTGAAAAATGCTATAATATGTTTTTTCTCTTTCAGCTATTTGCAAAATCTGTGAATTGTCATTTGAAACAGAGCATATGCTTTTACAACATATGAAGGACACTCATAAACCCGGTGAAATGCCATATATTTGCCAGGTATATGTGTTGATTGTATACTTTGTTCAGTGTTTGCATGCCATGAAATAGTATTGTTTCTTTTGATTTCTGAAGCATTTAAATAAAATTAGTTAGTATACGAAAATTGAAAGGCCTCTGTGTTTAGTGAAATTTCCCTTTGGTTGAACTCATGCATTGTAGGTGGGTGTAATGAGCTGGATTTGGCCTTCCTGGCCACAGTTCTCTGGCTACTGTCAGAGATGATTGTCTAACTGGAGAAAAACAAAGATGGGCTTATCATCTAGGGAAGAATATAGATGTTTGGGAGAAACAGGAAATATTAGTGAACCTAAATAAATATTTTTTGACCAGTGTTTTTCAGAGTTTGAAGTGACTCCCAGTATTAAGAAAGCAACATAAGAATAAACTGTCTCTGGCTTAGCCTTTAAAATCCAAATTACAAAAATACTGTTTTGTGTAGCAGTAAAAAGCATAGAATAAGAGGTGTCAGTGTTTGAAAAGTTTAAGTCACTGTAAGGGATGATAGATATGAAAAGAGAAATAAAGTGTAGCTCTTGTTTGAACTATCCTAGTGTAGGATGTTTTTCTAAACCAATGATGTATCGCTACTAATTTGATGTCAATTATATGCAAATTTTAAAATTTGATGTTCAACTTAAACTTTCTTGATATTTCTAGGTTTGCCAATTTAGATCATCAATATTTTCTGATGTAGAGACTCACTTTAGATCATCCCACGAAAACACTAAGAACTTGCTATGTCCATTTTGTCTCAAAGTTAGTAGAATGGCAACCCCTTATATGAATCATTACATGAAACATCAGGTGAGATTTATACTTTATTTTTTCATATTGTTTTATTGAAAAGATGTACATACTTAGAACATTAATTAAAGTTATTCCAAGGAAAGAAAACTGTTCCAACTGACATGTTTAATTAACAGTTTATGCTGATTTATGAAACATCTACTTTTTTTTTCTTTCCTGCTTTCAGGTAATACTGAGGTCCATAACCAGTGAACTTTCTGAAAGATTTCACTAGGAATAGAAGAGAGGGAAAGGGGTAAATGAGTGGAATGTATAAGCTGCATATTTTGGCATCCAAGATTGGTAGGCATTGTGTCTTGTAGGTAATTTTGAAGAGCAGAGGAAAGGATGTGAACTGAAAAGGCTAAGATTTAAGATTCATAACCTTGTGATTTTCTTTTTCTTCAGATTTTTACACTTGCTAGTCCATTTTGTTGTTTTTGTTATGAGAAGACAGTACTTGTCATCAGTGACCCAGGACGATTTCTAGTAGGAGCTGCTAAAAGAGGAAACAGTTGTGACTCTTACTATCAGATTTGTAAACTGTCAAGGAACTGTACTTAAGTTGGAACTTGCTTCCTATGTGACTTTTGCCAGTTCTACTATATAATTTCTAAGATCCCAGTATCAGTGCTTACACCTTTCTCTTGAGTTTTGATTTTGTAGTCACATAGTCTTTTTTGAAATCTTTAGCCTGGACTTTGGCTGAAAGCTTTAGTGAATCTGTGAGCCTATTATATGCTTGACAGAGCAACAAACAATATCTTTGGCCGGATACATTGATGGTTTATTGACCATGTAGTAAACTTTTACTTCTCGCTGATTGGCTCACTGCATTTTCTTATCCATTGCATTGTCATTGCCAGTTGACTCAGCACCGCTGCTTAATATATGACTTTGGTTCTAGTCATTAGATTATTATGAAATTAACTTCTTGTTAACTGGGGAAACAATCTTTCACCCTTAAAAAATTCTGACAAAACTCTTGCCAGGTAGTGGTGGCTCACACCTTTAATCCCAGCACCTGGGAGGAAAGGCAGATGGATCTCTGTGGGTTCGAGGCCACCCTGGTCTACAGAGCAAGTTCCAGCACAGCCATGGCTGTTACACAAAGAAATCCTGTCTCAAAAACAAAACAAAACAAATTAAAAATTCTGACAAATCAATTTCTGCCTACCTTCCTTTTTTCTCTCTACCCCTCCCTCTATCCCTTTTTCCATCCATCCACCCTCCTTCCCTCCCTCCCTCCCCGTCTCTTTCTCTCTCTTGCTCTTTTGATGGTATGTCACTATGTAGCCCTGGCTGGCCTAGAACTCTGTATAGACCACACTAGCCTCAAATTCAGAGAGCCACCTGCTTCTACCTCTGCCTCCCAAACACTAGGAAATAAAGATATGTTCCACCATACCCTGCAACAAAATCTAGTAAATTATTTCCCTAAGACAGTTCTCTTTCAAATACTTTCTGATAAAAGAAATGACTGGAGTTTTAAAATTAAGAATTTAATTGTGTGTGTGTGTGTGTGTGTGTGTGTGTGTGTGCGTGTAAGAGAGAGAGAGAGAGAGAGAGAGAGAGAGAGAGAGAGAGAGAGAGAGAGAAACCAGGCTGTCATTGAACTCACAGAGATCCTTCTGCTTCTGCCTCCTGAGTGCTGATATTAAAGGCATGTGCCACCATGACTACCCTAATTTTTGTTTTGCTTATATTTTTATTATAAAGAGAAAATTTTAAAGAATATATTTTTATTTTATTTAACTGGGTCACAAAAAGTTACTTTCATGCAAGTCTATAATGTACTTTAAACAAAACTGGGAGAGTACCAGCTTCTGATTCTCATAAGTAATTCCACTGAATCAGCAAACCTAGGGTATTCATGGGGATCATTAACGTACTATGAGTACTCTCTTAGTCTGTTCAGGCCTCTATAACACACTATCATAAACTGGCTCAAATAATAAATAATATTTCTCACGGTTCTAGAGAATGGAAAGTCTGAAATCAATGCAAATCAAGGCACCAACAGAAATGGGTCTGGCAAGGGCCTGCTTCCTGATTCATAAATGCCCAAGTTCTCACCGTGTCCTCACATGGCAGAAGGGGCAAAAGACCTCTCTTTTATAAGGACACTATCCCACTTATGAGGGCTTTGCCTCCATGATCTAATAACCTTCCAAACACTCTGCCTCCCAGTGACATTGCATTGGCTCTCAGTCTATTCATTAAGTTAAGAGAACCTAAGACATAAACATTCTGCAGGAAATAGAAAAAATATTTTCATAAGGCTTATCATGTATTTCTCAGGTATTTTCAGTTTGAATAATTATTCACAAAAGACCAAAAAGCCAGAGCTGAGGAGATTTGGTCTTGTAATGGAAATTACATTGTTAACACACTAATAATTATTGAATTTGTAGTTTATTATTATTTTTGAAGATTTTGGTTGTAATATTTTTCTTAAAAGAATATTATTTTGAAAATAGTACAGTTTACATAATGTTTACAAAATATTAAAGTTTTTAGATATGTTAAATATTTGTATTAACTTCTTAGTAGTAAAAGTAATTACCAACTGTTAATTACTTGCCTTATGACAAACAGTGGTGCTTTTATGTTCATTATTTTAACATATGAAAATTAAGTAGGTATGTGATTATTTCCATTTTATAGAAGGTAAAACAAGGCTGGGCGGTGGTGGCACACACCTTTAATCCCAGCACTCGGGAGGCAGAGCCAGGCAGATCTCTGTGAGTTTGAGGCCAGCCTGGACTACCAAGTGAGTTCCAGGAAAGGCACAAGGCTACACAAAGAAACCCTGTCTCCAAAAACCAGAAAAAAAAGGGAGGGGACAAATCTTTATAGAAAATAATTTGACCAATATCATAGTCTCCAACAAATGACAGCTAAAAATTGATTCAGCGCCTAATCTTTTACCACTGTCTCAAAATCCACAATGGTAGGTAGAAAGGCAGAAATTACAGACAGTTAATATTACCCCTGAAAATCCTTCAAAACCATCAAAGAGTAGATTATGCTTGTCAAAAATTTCAATGCAGGAAACTTTTTGTTTTTTTTTTTTTAAACCTTTGGAAAAAAATCATTGTTTCTTTGGTTGAACATCATGTTATTTCTGTATCAACCTTAGTACCTACCTTGCAACATATATACACAAGACAGACATTCACATTTTAAGTTTAGTTCATTTGAATATTAGATTAATATTGCCAACACAAGCCTCTAGGAAAATATTCTTTGAATGGAATAGCAGACATTTTAAACTCATTGTGCTCAATGCTTATGTATATTCTTCCATTCTCTTGCTGCCTGACTTGCTATTTATTTAACCAATAATTTATAGTGTGTAAATTTTGGGATACAGAAGTAAGAAAAGCAACCTTTGCTGTCTGGAATTTGCATTATACTGGAGAAAGTTGTATGTGAAATTTACATACATACCAGTTAGTAGTAAATGGGAAGAAACTTAGAGGTGGATTGGGACTTCTAGATATTTGGTGAAGGAGTAGCTTCTCTTTTTTACATGAGTTGGTCAAAGAAGACCTCTCTAAAGGAGATAAGCAAATATTCTAAATATTGGGAACATTTTAAGTAGGTTAGATAGTGAGGTGAGCATAGATTTGGGATGTTGGAGGAATAAGCAAGGATGTTAATATGACTGGAGGACAGTAAAGAAGCAGTAGGGCCAGTTGGTGGTGGCACACACCTTTAATCCTAGCACTTGGGAGACAGAGGCTGGCAGATCTCTGTGAGTTCAAGGCCAGCCTGCTGTATAAAGTGAGTTCCAGGACAGCCAAGGCTACACAGAAAAACCATGTCTCAAAAAGAAAAGCAAGAAAGAAAAGAAAAAAACAGCGGTAAGAAAAGTAGTAGCTGAGGATTTGGTAATGGAAGATGGAGGGTAAACCAGATGAAGTAGGTCTTCTCTAGCAGAGTCAGGATTCCTGAATGTAGTGGAAAGCCACCAGAGGATTTAAGCAACTGAGAAATGTATAATGTGTTTAAGATCACCCCAGCAGCTATGGAAAGGCATGACCATACTAGGGGTTAAAGGATAGAAACAGGGAGAAGATAGGAACCTGTTTCAAAGTTCACATTTATACTAGTATGGATGGTAGCAGTGGTTGGAGGTAATGAAAAATAGAAAGAGAATGTTTTAAATATATTGCTAATAACTTATTATAGGTTGTATTATTGTGTAAGAAAGAGAAGTGTTAAGAGTGACTAAGTCTTTTTTTGTTATGAGATGCTGAAAAAATGGAATTTTTATGTACTGAAATTTTAGAAAAATATGGAAGAAATAGATTCTTAAATGTATATAATTTTTTGAAATTATTATATTATTTCCCCCTTTTTCCTCTCTCCAGACTCTCCATTACCTCTTCTCTTCTTGCTCTCTCTCAAATTCATATCCTCTTTTTCTTTACTTGTTAAACAAACAAACACACACATACAGACCCCTAAACATATAACCTTCTCAGTCCATGTCATGTTAACTCTATGTATATGATCTAGGACTGCCCATGTGGTACTGGATACCACATGTGGGGCCATTTCATGATACTTTTACATGGAAGCATATAGTTCCGTGTTCCATTCTGGACATGAAAGAGAAGCTGCTATTTCCTAGAGAATATGTAAATTTGCATCAGTGACATATAAGAGATTCAGATTCCAAGTATTCATGATGTCACTGAATATTATCTAAAACAGTAAAACAGACACTTTACATTTATGTTGTCTATCAGTCCGAATATCATGAAGAACTTTTATCTGCCATTTGCCTGCTGCACATCAGTAACTGCTAGATACTTTGTGTGTATGTATATAGTACCTTGTTTTGGTTTTCCTCCATGATTATTTTTTTTACAAAGAAATACTTATGTGCTTGTGGACATACAGATTTATTAAAAAATGACTATTTTGCACTTATTTTGCTTAAGATTTATATGTAAATATAAGGTATGTGTAATCAATGAGAATATATACATAAATATTGCAATTAACAGATAAAAGAACACTAACTGGCTATAACAAGTGACTTGATTTTTCTGGAGTTCTATTTTGTATCAGCAAAGTAATAATATATCTGTTTGAAAACTCAAGTAAAAGGATCATCAAACAGTAAGTTGGAAAGAGTTGTTTTATGCCTCCATATGGATGCAGCTCAGCCTCATAATATCTAATGATGTGTGTCTATTTAAATTTAGACCTACAAAAAATAAAACTACAAAATTATCTTCTCAGTTGCACTTCTCTCTTTTAAAGCACTCACTGTCCATTTGTTTCATTCAGTTGTTGTTGTTGTTGTTGTTGTTGTTGTTTTGGTTTTTGAGACAGGGTTTCTCTTTACACCTTTCCTGGAACTCGCTTTGGAGACCAGGCTGGCCTCGAACTCACAAAGAGGCAGAGGCAAGTGGATATCTGTGAGTTCGAGGCCAGCCTGGGCTACAGAGCGAGTTCCAGGACAGCCTCCAAAGCTGCAGAGAAACCCTGTTTTGAAAAACAAAAACAAAAACAAAAGAAAGTTAATTTTGTTTTACCAACTTGTGAAATAAATGGAGATAGCAATAAAGAATTTACTTTTTCTAAGGATAAAAATAAAATGTAATTTTATTTTTGTAATTTTGCATGTTTGAATTCTTCATACATCAAACTTATAATCAGAAGTGCCTTTACACCACAATAGGTGTAGAATTTTTCCCAGTAGATTCTGGTTGATGTAAGTTCATGTTGGGTACTTTGTATCATAGCAAATACTTTTGAAATTCAAAGACATCCTTTTTTAAAAAGTGGAATAAAGTGCTTTCCTAGTCTACATGAAATCCTAGAATTCATCTTCAGTATCTCACAAACAAATGAATGATGAATGAATGAATGAATGAATGAATGAATGGCTCCGTATAGCCCAGTGGTAGCATAAGAGCTTGAGTATGATCCCTAGCACCAAAAAGAAAAAGAAAGAATATTATGGCATTATTTATGGTGGGAGATGGTAAAATAGTCACTTTTTTAAATTATAGAGATGTTAGTCAAAGAGATATTCAGGTCTCAGGGTTTGTGATTGGTAGTTGTTAGTGTCTCTAGAATATGGTGGTGCTGCATACCTATAATCCTAGTGCTTGGGAGGCTGAACAGGTGGATCACAAGGGACCAACAAAGTATACTGCAGCTGGGGCTGTATAGTGAGGCCCTTTCTCATAAAAGAAAATAAAACATATTTTAATATCATTTTAAATATTTTTTATGAACAGAATAAAGGAATTCATCGTTGCCCAAAATGCAGACTACAATTTTTGACCTGTAAGGAGAAAACAGATCATAAGTTAGAACATCGTACATTTATAAAGCCTAAAGAACTAGAAGGATTGCCTCCTGGAACAAAAGTGAGTATTAAATGTGTTGTATTTTAGCATTTGTGTAGTAAACTCCTGGGCTGGGTATGGTGGTGGATGCTTTGAATCCTAGCACACAGTAGGCAGAAGAAGGTGGGATCTCTGAGTTCAAAGATAGCCTGATCTACATAGTGAGTTCCAGAACAGCATGACTCTGTCTCAAAAAAAGAATAAAGAAAGGAAGGAAGGAGGGAAGGAAAAGAAAGAAAAAGAAAAAAACCCTGTCTGGTCTTATCTATTTAATATAATATAAAAATTTATCTAATTTTATTAAGAACTAAAGTTAAAGTTTTACTATTCTTTTTAATTTGTGTGTGTATATATGTATGCTATATGTTAAGAACTAAAGTTAATGTTTTATTACTCTCTTTTAATGTGTGAGTGTGAGTGTGTGTGTGTGTGTGTGTGTGTGTGTGTGTGTTATGTGTTATATTAGTACCTGTATAAGCCAGATAAGGGAGTCAGATACCCTGGGGTTACAAGTAGTTGTAAGCCCCACCCTACAGGGATTCTGGAAACCAAACTCAGGGCCTCTGCAAAAGCATCAAGTGTTCTTAACTGCTGAGCCTTCTATCTCTTCAGCCAGGTTTCATTATGCTTATGCTTGCAAAGGAAAACTTTTGACTGTTGTTTGAGTTGATTGACAGATGCCTTGTTGAAGTGACATCCTTTG
Source organism: Onychomys torridus (assembly GCF_903995425.1). Taxonomy (NCBI): domain Eukaryota; kingdom Metazoa; phylum Chordata; class Mammalia; order Rodentia; family Cricetidae; genus Onychomys; species Onychomys torridus. The sequence continues at coordinate 29,073,483 of NC_050466.1, read as the reverse complement.
TAGAGTCATTGTAGGATGAGTGTCTCTAAATTGTTTTAGTATTCTGTAGGCTGTTTTTCTAATCTATTACATGCCTCCACTGCTAGACTACAAACATTTGAGACTGGGAATCATGTTTAATTGATCTCTGTGTTCTGAGCATCTGTCATAGTGCCTTGAATGTTATGGATGTGTTGAGGTTGATGTTACTGCATCTACTTTCAGAGAAACAAGTTCTTTTACTGGATAACATTACTGTTTTTAGTGAATAAGCACACATTTGACTATAAGATTCATTTTCTGTGTTTGCCATGTTTTTTCTCTGACTTCTTTATATAAAATTTGCTCCTGAATATTTGGTCCAGCAGATGGATGGATAATCCAAAATTATATTGTTCCCAAGCTTTCATACTTGGCTTTTAGCACATACTTTTGTGACTATATCATCTATTAGAATTACCTAAAATCAGATTACCTAAATTAATATAGAGCAATTGCCATGAACATCTAGAGTAACAAAAGCATTCCAGTGTAACTTCTTGCAATCCATTTATCCCATGTTGAGACTAGACATAGAGAAAACTAATGTGAACATCGCAAACCTCTCATATTTTCCATATTGTAATACAATGATAGTAATAATATCAATAAAATCCATGTCTTTTTAAAAATATCTTCTAATTTATCCAGTCAGCCATCCAACAAGACAGGAAAGTTAGCTAGTATTATCTCCGTATTTAGATAAAGGGACGGGACTTAGATGGAATTAATTCTTTACTTAAAATCACAGGGAGGGGGCTGGAAAATGCATTTCTTTAGATACTCATATAGTTTACACTAAGTTCTAATTATCCATTAATATCTGTGTTTACCTATAAATGTTGCCAATATAAAAGTATAATATTCAATAGCAAATAAACATCCAACTAAATTTCATTTAACTGATAAGACCATTTAAAATATGGGAAATGGGGCCAGTGAGTAAATGTACTTGCCACCCATCAATGCAAGTCTGATTACCTGATTTCAATTCAAGGAACCCATATAAACAGAATACAAAATCAATTCCAGAGTTATTCTTTGACCTCTACATGTGCACCAAGTATGCACACATACACACAAAAAAATAAACTACAAAAAATAGAACAAATGGAAAATATATCTAATTGTACCTTGTGTTTACTACTTTAAATAAATGATATTTGATTTTTTTAATTATACTGGTTTTTATAACAGCTTATTTAGAATATAATTCATGTACCAGACATTTTTCCATTTAAAGTGCTCAGTTAAGTGGTTTTATTAACATATTCAGAGTTGTGAAAACATCATCTTATGCAATTTTAGACCATTTGCATTATCAGTGAAAGGAACTCTACATCCATTAACAGTGACTGTATTATAGATTATAGCACCACTCAATGCAAGCTTTAGTCTCTTCCCTATGAATTTTTCCATTTTGAAAATTCCATAAAGAGGAAATCCTACAACAGATAGTCTTTGAGGATTTCTTTTATTTGGCATAATGTTTTCTAGGCTCATCCATCTTGTAGCATGTTTCAATGCTTCATTCCTTTCATGACTGAACATATTCCATTGTGTGTATATTTTCATTCATCAGTTGGTGGCATTTGATTTGTTTTAGGCTGTGGCAATGATGCTATAAATATTTTTGCAAAAGTTTTTATATAAGCATATTTTTTCATGTTTCTTGGGAATGTACCTAGGAGTAGAATTGTGGACTCCTTTGCTAACATATATTTAGTGTTTATATCTTCTTTGAAAAGATGCCTTCTTGTCTATTTTGTTGTTTGCTTATGCTTTGGATGGCATATTTAAGAAATCATTTCCTGCAGGCATGGTGGTGCCTTCAATCCCAACACACATGGGAGGCAGGTGGATCTCTGTGAGTGTCCATCTTGGTCTATATAGTAAGTTCCAGGACAGCCAGTGCTACATAGAGAGATCCTCTCTCTCTCAAAAAGATGTAGAAGTCATTGACTAACCCTCATGGTATGAGAATCTATTTCCGTATTTTCTTCTGAGAGTTTTATAATTTTAACACTTGTTTCATATGAAGTCTTTATAGCACTCCTGCCTAAACTGTTTTGGCACTCTTGGAAGACAAAGCATTTGATCCCAAGTGTGAGGGCTTGGGCTGCCTGGAGAGATGGCTCAGTGGGTAAAATACTTGTACAAATGGGAAAGCTGAAGTTTTGGATCCCAAGCATCCCCACAGAAAAAAATCTGAGTAGGTGTGGTGGTCCAACTGTAGTCCCAGAATGTGGGAGGAAGAGACAGGGGATTCTGGGTGCAGGCTAGCTAGCTAGACTAGTCAAATCAGCAAGCTCGGTGTTCAAGCGAAAGGCCCTGCTTCGGTATATAAGACGGAGAGCAATTGAGGAAGATACCTGGTATCAAATTTCAGGCCCCCACATACATGAACACACTCACACATATTAGATAACTAAATGTGAGCCCTTATAGGCAATGGTTTTTGTTTTATTTTTAAAGATTTATTTATGTATTGTGTATACAGTATTTCACCTGCATGCATGCTTGCAGACCAGAAGAGGGCACCAGATCTCACTACAGATGGTTGTGAGCCACCATGTAGTTGCTGGGAATTGAACTCAGGACCTCTGGAAGAGCAGCCAGTGCTCTTAACCACTGAGGCATCTCTCCAGCCCCCGGGTGGTGTTTCTAATGCCACTTTAATAATCTAAAAATACATCCTGCCTTTGTTTTTCTAGGTTACTATTCGAGCTTCATTTGGATCTGTTCAGTCAAGATCATCAAGCCCACCTTCTAGTCCTATTCCAAGTACTTCTCTTCAAGTCTCATCTCCAACTTCTAAAAGTACAACTACTAAAAATAACACAAAAGTATCTGCAAATAAAAGTAAGATAAGTAAGGCCCAGACAGTTTTAAGCACTACGATAAGTAAACCCAATACAAGTAAATCAGGTACAGGTGCAACGAAATCCAAAGCCAAGCCATCCTACAAGCAGAAGAAACAGCGCACCAGGAAAAACAAATTCAGTATAGCTTTGAAGAATTTGAGGTACTATCTTTATTCATTATGTGTGATACTAACTTAATCTCAAAAGTTAAATGTTTATTTTAATGGCTTACCATGTCACAGAACCTTCTTACACATTGAAAGGACAATTACTCTTCTACTATGAAGACTACGCAGATAATAAAATGGTACTTTTTTACAACTACTGAGCAGAATTTGAACTGCTGTGTTTATTCTGTGATTTTTATCTTTTTCACTAGTCTTAAACTTCATATTTTTACCTAATGACATTAAATTGCTTAAGTAAGCACCCCCCTCCTTCTTTGGTTTTTTGAGGCAGGGTTTCTCTGTGTAGCTTTGTGCCTTTCCTGGAACTCACTTGGTAGCCCAGGCTGGCCTCGAACTCACAGAAATCTGCCTGCCTCTGCCTCCCGAGTGCTGGGATTAAAGGTATGTGCCACCACCCTGCTTAACTAGGCCTTTTTATTCTAGGGAAATATTTTCATGTGTTAGATTTTTGCACTCATTTTAGCTTATTGCTTCAAAGCAAATTTTCAAAATTTAAATATCTATTTGGTTTTTAAAAAATTCTCTCATACAATATACCCTGGCCACAGTTTCCCCTCCCTCCTCTCCTCCCAGTTCTCTCCCCTCTCCCCCAAATCCACTGCTCCTCCATTTCCCTTCAGAAAAGAGCAGGCCACCCAGTGATATCAACTGAACATGGCATTACAAGATGCAGCAATACTAGGCATAAACCCTCATATCAAGGCTGGGTAAGGCAACCCTATAGGAGGAAAAGGGTCCCAAGAGCAGATAAAAGAGTCAGAGACATCCCCCACTCATACTACTTGGAGTCCCACAAAAAAAACTCTAGCTAAAGAACCACAGCCATGTATGGAGAGGCCCTGATGCACACCCATACAGGTTCAGTGATTGCTGCTTAAGTTTCTGTGAGCCCTATGGGCCCTACTTAGTTGATTCTGTGGGCTGTGTTCTCCTGGTGTCCTCAACCCCCCTTGCTTCTACAATCCTTCCTCCTCTCTTCCGCAGAGTTCCCCGAGTTCCACCTAATGTTTGGTTGTGGGTCTCTGCATTTACTCCCATCAGCTGCTGGAGGAAGCCTCTACGATAATAGTTGGGCCAGGCTCCGATCTATGAGTATAACAGAATATCATTAGGAATCATTCCATTTGTTTTGTTTTGTTCAGTCATGTTTGCTTCTACCTTAGATCTCTAAGCCATCCACCTTCCAGTTCCTGGCCATCCAGGCAGTGTTGGGCATGGACTCCCTCTCATGGCTTTGGCCTCAAGTTAGACCAGTTATTGGTTAGCTACTCTCACAATCTTTCACATGTGTTAGGCTCTTAACACTCGTTTTAGCTTATTGCTTCAAAGCAAATTTTCAAAGTTTAAATCTGTTTGATAATCTTAAACATCTTCATTTCAATTAAATAATTATTAATAAAGATTTCCTTATTTTGTTGTATAACTTATTTTTTTTATTTTTTCTGTCTCCAAAAGATGTCACCAGGGTATTCACACATGTATGGAGTGCCATTCCAAAATAAAAGATTTTTCAAGCCACTTTTCTACATACATAAATTGTGATTTTTGCAAGTACATCACTAACTGTAGCAAAGCTTTTACAAATCATATGAGGTAAGTTGAACATGTGAGGTGCCAGTCAAAACTACCTTTCAGGGCTTGGGGTGTAACTTCCTGGTATACCTTTCCTAGCATGTGCAAAGCCCCAGCACCGAAAAAAAAAATTTCCATCCATATTTGATGGCAAATGCCTATAATCCCAGCAGTTGTGAGGTGGAGGCAGAAGGCTCTGGAATTCAAGCTTATCCCCAGATATATATTCAGTTTAAAGGTAGCTTGGTCTTCATGAGACCCTGTATCCAAAATTATTACCCTTTGAGGAGTTTGTTGTTTGTTGTTTATTTTAAAGACAAAATTGTCCTATTACAAGTAAGTGTGTCTTCTCATTATGGAAGTACGAATCTAGAAATACAGAATGTCTAGGATCTTCCTTGTATGTTTTCAAATGTAATAATTTATAGAACCACTGGGACAGAAATGATAAAACCAGCTAAATTAATACAATTAAAATGGCTTTATTAAATAAATGCAATTTTAAAAACTTCTTTATTTCATATTAGTATTTTGCCTGCTTGTATATACATACACTGAGTAGGTACAGTGCCATAGAAACCAGAAAAGGGTGTCAGATTCCCGAGGGCTGGTGTCAGAGAAGACCATGAGATGCCTAGAAGACCGTGACATGCCATGTGGGTGCTGGGAACTGCCTATCTCTGTCTCCTGAGTGCTAGAATTCAACACATTTGCTACTACATCTAGCTTTTCTTGAAAATGATTATGCAAGATTGTTGTTATTTTCTGTACATAGTGGGTCCCTTTGAAGGACTTGCCCGCATGTTTTGATGACTTCAGCTTTAGTGTAGTACTTCCTGTACACTTTTGACTTACTAAATCCTGTTTCTGTCTTACTACCATGACACATTACCTCATTATATGAAACATTGATCTCAGTTCCTCCTTATTAATGTAGCTCTTGGAGCCTTGGCCTGCGTGCCTTCCTTCCTTCCTTCCTTCCTTCCCTCCTCCCTCCCTCCCTCCCTCCCCCCCTCCCTCCCTCCCTCCCTCCTTCCTTCCTTCTTCCCTTTTCTTCCTTTCCTTCTTCCTTTCTTTCTTTTTATAAGGGGCACAAATCCTATGTGTAAGGATTCTACCTTTGTGACCTAATTGCTTCCCAAATGTTTTCTTCTAATGCCATCACATTGATTGAGGTGAAGGGGAGGTTAGGATTTTAATATATTAATGGGTAGATCCTTGCTCAGACCATACCAGGATCAATATAATCTCATTATTTATGTCATTAGCTTCTATTCAAAATTAAGAAATTAAGCATAGACTTGAAAACAGGCTCATAAAATTAATATGACTTACTCAATAATAAAAGTAATAAAATCTTGTTTGTCTTTTATCTGTCAGCTCTCATAGTGACCACCCAAGTAAACAGTTTTATATTTTTAAGAAGCATTCAAGAGCAATCAGGTAATTAATTGATCTTTTTCTGCTCTTTGTATTAAAAAGTTGTAATTACATTTTTAACCAGGTATTGGTATACCTAATTTGAAAATCTAAACAATTGTCACTGAATATGATAGAGTTATGTTTGTTATATTCTTAGAACAAAGGAAGGGATAACCTATCATATGACTAATCTCTGTTTCAGTGGTCCCAGATATTGAATTGAAACTTTCATGCATTTACACTGTAAAATGAAAATAAAAGTCTCTTTAGCAGTACTTGATTGGGAGTAAGTTAATTAAAATACTAACATATTTAAAATTAATATACAGTGTTTATAAATGTCAGCTTTATTCTTTTTAAATGTACTTTAGTTTATTATGTGTGTATGGGTGTCTTGCCTGTATCTATGTCTGTGCACCACATGCATGCCTGTTATCAGCATTGGATCCCCTGAGACAGGAGTTTCAGATGGCTGTGAACCACCATGTGCATTCTGAGAATCACACTTGGTTCCTCTGTAAGAGCAGCCAGTACTCTTAACTGAGCCATCCCTCCAGCCTGTCACTTTTATTCTTTATGAAAAATGTATACAACTTCTTACTATACAGAAAAACTGTCCGGTCACTATTTCTAAAGGCAATGTTCTTTGTTATATCACACATTTTGCTCAGAATCAACTAAGTACTGTGGGATTTTTCAAATTCTTCTGATGTTTTTTTACTCCATTTTCTTTTTTTTTTTTATTATCCCACTCATGTTGTCAGACACTAAATTGTGCCTGGCACATAATAGACACTTAGTTAAGTTAGAATATGTATTAAAAATATATGTCTGTGATATTAGGTCATTAGCTCATAAAAGAAAGAAGGTTTGATGCCATTTTTTAAAAATACATCAGAGTTGGAGAGGTAGGTTATGGGTTAAGAATACTTGCTGCTCTTGCAGATAATGAGAGTTTTATCCCCAGCCCCCATATCAGGCATATCATGTCAAAAGCCTGTAACTCCAGCTCCAGGGGATCCAGGGATCTTCTGGCCTCTTCAGGCAATGCATATATGTGTGCATATACTCTTCCCATGCACATAATTAAATACAATCTTAAAGTATATATATTTATTGTTGTAGCACTTAGGGAAGCATGCCTATGACCCCAGCACTAGGGAATCTAAGACAGAAGGATAGTGAGCTCAAGGCCAGCCTGATCTACATAGCAGGTTCCAAGCCAGCCTGTTACTTGTCTCAAAGTAACAACAATTAATAATAATAGTAAATAAATGTTATTTTTTAAAACATGACTGATTCAATGAATTAGAAAAGAAAAGTAAATTAGATAGTACATTTACTGGAAATATTTGTAAGTAATAGGAAATGGATTTTTAAATATTATTTTATGTTTAATTGTTCATTCTTTACCTATTTATTGTTCATCTATCATGTGTAACACAAAGTATCAAGTCATGTTCAGATCAATGATGAAGAAGACTTGGTACCAGCTTTCAGGAATGTACAATTTAAGCTGGGTATGGTGGAAATATGCCTCTTGTCCCAGCACTCAGGAGGCAAAGATAGGTGCATCTCTGTGAATTCAAAGCCAGCCTGTTCTACATAGAGAGTTCCAAGACAGCCAGAGCTACATAGTGAGGCCCTGTCTCAAAACAATGTACAATTTATTGGGAGGATATAAACAAATGAACATAAATAAATACAGTGATATCAGGAAATTTGTCATAAATGTAGTGAGAGTTACTTATTTCAGAGGAGATAGAGGTTTCTACTTAAAAGATACATGAAGAAGCATGAATTGACATGCAGAAACAAAAAGGAGAAAGTTTACATGTACTTCTGAGTCACATTGAATAACTAATAATAAAGTTTGAATGGAGCACAAAGTTCATATATTAGATCAAAATATGGTGAAATCATTTTGAGCTTAGAGACAAATTTTTTTAATCCAAAAAACAGTTCTAAGGAATTAAGAATTAATTTTACTTTGAAAGACATTGAAAAAGTCAAAACAGATGCTTTGACTAGAATCAAGGACATGGAAAGAAGATCAATTTGGAAGAGTATACATGATGAGTTGTAGCTGCATAAACCACACAGTAGTTAAGGCTGTTATTTAGTCATTGATTGGGCTGGGACTAGAGAGATGGTGAAGTGGTTAAAAGCACTTGTTGCTTTTACAGAGGATCTAGGTCCAGTTCCCAGCACCTATACATGATGGCTTAAAACCATACATAATTCTAGTTTCAGTGGAATCTAATGTTCCAACTTCAATGGGCCCAGGCACACATGGGGTATGCATACATACATGTAATCAAAACACTCATACAGAGAAAATAAAACAATAAATCTTTTTTTTTTAATCCCAAAAGAAAGAACAGGGAGGGGGGCTAGTGAGATAGCTCAGTGCTTAAGAGCACTGGCCACTCTTCCAGAGGACCCGGGTTCAATGTTCAGCACCCACATGGCAGCTCAAAATTGTAACTCCAATTCCAGGGGATCCAACACCCTCCTACAAATATACATAAAGGCAAAACATCAATGAACATAAAATAAAAATAAATTGTATTTTTTTTTAAAAAAAGAAGCCCAGCTGGGCGATGGTAGTGTATGCCTTTAATCCTAGTAACTCGGGAGGTGGAGGCAGAGGCAGGTGGATCTCTGTGAGTTCAAGGCCAGCCTGGTCTACAGAGCGAGTTCCAGGACAGGCTCCAAAGCTACACAGAGAAACCCTGTCTCAGAAAAAAAAAGCCCATTTGTTAAAATATTATATAATTAAATTAAAATCTTACAACAAAGCTTATGGGCTATTTAAAAAAAAAAAGAACAGAAAATGGGTTCTGGAATCAAAGGGCTAAGTTTCAAACATGGGGCTAGCCTTAGATAAGTTACTAAACATGACCTTATCCTCTTTAGAAAAGTAGTCATAATAGCACCTAACTTTTGGGGTGTTTAGGTCATTTGTTTAAAAGAGATAGGTCTAAAACCTCTAGTTTAATACAGTGTAAATGATATTTGAAATTGTTATTAGATATTTGAAACATTGTTTTTATTTGAACCTCAGAAGCAAGGAAACGGCAGCATAAGAAAAACCAGGAATAAAGGGTTGTTTCGGGGAGGAAAACATGATTTTGATTGTTCAAGGACACTTTTTTATGTGTATAACACCTAGTCTTAAATATAAAACAGGATGTTAAGACCAGAGCTGCAGAGAAAAAAATCAGCATAAGGTATACTACTGGGTTTTAGACCTATAAAGGTAAGGTGTTTTATATGATAAAGCCGGTTGTGGTGGCTCACACCTATAATTCTAGAACTGGGGAAGGGAGGTAGGAGCATCCTGAGTTCAAGGCCTGACTGGGCTAATAGTGAAACCCTGTCTCAAAGCAAACAAAACACAAGTAAAATATCAAGTATGTATGTGCTTTGTTGATAGAGTAATAATTATATTAAATGGCTAAATTTAAGGCCTTCGCATCTCTTCTAACTTTATTTGGACTTAAATACACTAGATTATATGCTTCATGAACTGTACTGTTTTGTTTGCTGTTGTATTCAAAATAACTAGTAATGTGATGTATAGAGAACATCCTCGGGCTTATTTTTAGTTTGTTAAAGAGACTCCATTCTGTTTTCCATAATATTACAAATGTACACTTCTGACAATATTGTGTAAGAGATTTTTCTCCATTATCTTCACCAGCATGTGTTGTTATGTTTTGCATATTGATATAAGCCATTCAGACTTGAGGGAAATGATATTTCATTGTGATTTTCATTTATATTTCTTTGGCTAATGATTTTGAAATCTTTTTCAGACCTCTTGATTATTTATATTTCTTATTTAGAGATCTTTTGCTCCTGTTTGTGAAAAATAGGGCTGTGTTTTGTTCAGGTGTATATGCATCTGTAATAATATGAAGAGACAAACAAGGTCTTCAGCCAAAATGGATTTTGAATGAATGTTACATTCTTGCTTGGCATGGAATCACTGTGACTTATACAGGTTATAAAAGTTGCTAGTGGATCCAAGACTGCTCTGTGTCTCTGGATGCCCATCTTTTAGCAACAGATTGAGAGTATACAACTTATAAAGCACTAAATGATCACATAATTTAGCTATGGCTAGGCCAATTTCTTGAGAATCTTTTCTTGTTTTCAATCTAGTGATCAAATCTAGAGCCTCGCACATGGAAGGCAAATACTGTCTACAACCCAACCCTTTGAGAAACGTATTAGATTGTAACAAATTGGGCAATGATAGTGATAGCACATAAAATAAAAATCAAGAGTTATTACATGAAACAACAGTTACTGAATGTAGGTGAGCTTCTGTCTTACTCCTCTCCTCTCTTTTCATAGGGGCATCACTCTGGTGTGCCTTAAATGTGACTTCCTAGCTGATACTTCTGGCTTAGACCGCATGGCCAAACACTTAAACCAACGTAAAACTCATACTTGCCAAGTTGTAATAGAAAATGGTATGTACATGTGTCTATTATTATGAATTTATGATGTGTATGAGCCAGTAGTTTGGATCTATTACAGTGTGAGCTCTTACAAATTAAACTGATACTCAGTCTTCGTGTGTTACATTTATAAACATAAAGTCTTCTCTGATTTCAGTTACTGAAAGAACTTCTGAATCCACTTCTGAGTAAGTTTATTTTCATTCAGCACAATTTACTTTGATAGATTTTAGTACTGTTGCAATTTTTAACTGTATCGTTAATAGAAATGAAAAATATTAAAGTATTTTGTTTTTGTTTTTGTTTTAAAGCGGCTTGTTGAAATAGATTCCTGCTCTATGGAGCTCGTGCAACCTGGTGCAAGACAAGTTGGAATTTCCTAAGTTCAAAGTTCTGCAGTGTTTGCTTTCACAAATCCAGTTTCCTAAGTTCAAAGTTCTGAAATGTTTCATGAAGGCAGTTAAAATCCACAACACTAGCTCTCATTACTCAGCTCTTTTCAGCTTTCAGATGGCAGAAGATTCTTATTCCACCTTATCTTTGTGTCAGGTTAACATATCTTAACATGTACTTTCCTTCTCCAGTTGACTCTGAAAAAAGAACTTTTGCTATAGCCTTTTCTTGCTTTGCTTCACATAAGTTGTGTTTTTCTCTGCTGTACTTGCCTTCAGAATATTACATATGAAACAGTGTAGCTCTTCCTATTTCTTTTTGCGTGTTTTGTCTGCTTCTTAATTTCTTATAAGTCTTGCTGGTCAGATAGCTGCTTTTTCCTTCATTCTTTGTCTGTCATTGTTCTGTTTTCATATTTTTCAGATGCAGATACAACACAGAAATTTCAAAAAATGTCCAGTGTACTCCTGGACAGTGTCCCCCTTCGATGGACACAACTGATGCCTGTTCTGTCTTTCCAAGGGATGTGAATTGTTTGACTGTGAGACCTGTTTCAGTTTGTGGCCTTGGGAATTTATCAGTTCTTAGGCACAGTCCCTTCCTACCTGACTGGCCTTACATAAGGCTGATGTTGATTTGGCCATCAGTGACTTCATGGTCCACCAAATTGAGCACAACTTTTCTCTGGGAGCTTTGGTTCTTAAGTTTAGGCTTATGAATTGATTATAATCATGAAACTCCATCAAGTAAGTGCTTCAACATCCAAGTTCAAGTTCAGTCATTCCGGCTGCAGCCTTTTAATCTTCCTCTAGCATGAATGTGGTCTGAGGTGTATGAAAATCCTGGTTGTGTAGGGTGTGAAGATCACTTTCATTTTCTTGTGAAGTACTAGCTCCAAAGTAAGTTATTTATGTTGGTTGTCCTTTAAACTTTTAGCCAGTATTTCAAGAGTTCTCAGCAGTGCTAGTATTTAAATTCCTAATTTTTCAAGAATTAAAGTTTGATAGCTTGATTTTTGTCATTCACCAAATTGACTGATGTCTAATTTGTATGTCTACTTTTGTAATTTCTGATTAAATCTTTTGTTTTGTGTTTGTTAAAAATGCCAAGGAATTCCTTTAATATTTTCTTCAGACTTCATGCAGCTACCTGTTGGTAGTTTCTTTTTTTCTTTTTCTTTTTTCTTTTGGTTTTGGTTTTGGTATTTTGAGACACAGCTAACCTTGAACTCACAGATTTCCACCTGCCTCGGCCTCCTAGGTGCTGGATTTAAAGGCATTGTGGTACTTGTTCAGGTCATTAGACATTAATATATGCTCTGTCTATCATGAGACTATCAGTAACATCTTAGGGGTCAGGAATTCTAAGACAAGAGCAAACGCTCCCCTTACAAATCTTAAAACACATTTTAAGTTACATTGCTATTCACTTAGTAGTGGTCTTCTTAGCCATTAATGTAATTCCTTTAGATAAAGATAATATATTCAAAAATATTGGGACCAAAAATGCACTTGTTTCTTGCCCACATATATATAGAGAAAGATGTATATTTTTTTATGTTGGTGTTTGTTTATTTTGGTTACATCAAATACAGATTTTTCTGAACAGTTTTGATGTTGCTTATTTTTTTAATAAAATTTGTATTGTTAAACACTCTTGGGAATTATTTTATAATAAATTCATATAAAAGCCTATAGATTGTATCATATAACAAGAAGAATTGTTTTCCTTTTCACATGGAAGCCTAACTGCTTTGCCTTAGACTGAGATCTTTATCTACAGAACACATCCTGTACTGTTTCTTTAAGCTCACTTAAAAGCTAACTAATTTGAACTATTTTACAAGCTAGCAAAAGATGGGTTAGGGTTAAGCTGGTAAGAACACTGCTTCCAGAAGACTCAGGTTCAATTCCAAGCACCCATATGGTAGCTTAAAACCATCTGCAATTTCAGTACCAAGGAATCTTATGTCCCATTCTGGCTTCCAAACATACCAGGCATATATGTGGTACACAGATGTACATGCAGGCCAAACACCCATACACATAAAATAAAATTTGCTTTAAAATTTTGATGCAGCGTCTTTATGTATAGACCTGGCTGTCCTGGAACTTGCTGTGTAGATCAGGCTGACCTTGAACTCACAGAGTTCCATCTGCCTTGGCCTCCTGATTGCTGAAATTAAAACAAACCTGGACTAAAATAAATTTTTTAAAGCTAGCAAAAGACTTGTTTTCTTAATTACAGTGAAAGGAAGCAGGGTCTGAAGCCCCAGTTCAATCATGAGGGTTTTGGTTAGTTAGTTGCTTTTTTGTTGTTTGTTTTGATTTGATTTAATTTAAAGTCAGATCTATATGAGCATACTTTGAAACATACTAAAAGCTAATTCAAGTGGTCACTTATCATGTAGTATATCCTTTGCAATCATAATCAAGAGTTGAATTCATTGAGTTAATTTGTCATACTGATACCTGCTACCAATGTATTTCAAAATCATTGGAATTGACTTCCTTTGAAGTAGTGACTTTGGTGATGCTCTAGACTTTTATTTCTGTACCTAACTCAAGGAATTTTGTTAGTTACTACTTTTCCACTCAATTTTTAAAACATTTTGTTTTAGCAGTATTAATGAAAACCCAATTTTTAAGTTTTAAACTCTTATAACTTTCTTTAAATAAAACATTTCAGGAAATCAGTACTAAACTTGCTTATAAGTTTGAGTTGGTAGTAAAGAGTTTTAGCTTGACATACCCTATTTTCCTTCAGGCTATTCTAAGTCTTTTCAATTCCATATAGCCATCACATGATACTGCATAGTGGCTCCCCCCCTCCCCCGATTGAATAAAAAAATATAATTGGTTTACTTTTAGTTCATTACCTTCATTAGAAAAACAATCACTAGCTGGGTGGTGGTGGCACACACCTTTAATCCCAACATTCAGGAGGCAGAGGCAGGTGGATCTCTGAGTTCAAGGTCAGCCTGGTCTACAGAGTGGGTTCAAGAACAACCAGGATTATACAGAGAAACCCTGTCTCAAAAAACCAATAATAATAATAATAATAATAATAATAATAATAATAATAATCACTAAACTATACAGACTTATTTCCTTACCCTCCATTTTAACAATACATAGTTGGAGCTCATTGGTTTGTTCATTCAACATTTATTGAGAACTTACTCACTGCCACTATTCTAGGTATTTCAGTTACTGAAATCACTGCCCTTCCTTGAGAAATTGGTATTTCAATAGTGGGGGACAGACAATAGAAAATAAATAAGTCCTAAATACTCCAAAATAAAGGAATCAACAAAGACTTTCTGAAAATAACTCTAACAGCTCAATAAAAGGTTGTAAGAATCGATAAAAAGGATAGTTTGGAATGAAAATGTTTCTTTGGAGCAGCAAAGGAGGCAGTCAGAGTGAAGCGACAGCCTAGAGAATGGGGACAGACATCTTTGACAACTATATATCTACCATGGAATTAGTATATAAAATCTATCAAGAAATATGTTGTTCTGTGTAGTTAATATATGCTAGTAAAACTATAAAACCACCAAACAAACAGAAGAAATACAAGCATTGAACAAATAATCCAGTCCATAAATCAAAAGACATTCTTCAAAAGAAATAGAGGTGGGGGGGGCTGGAAGATGGCTCAGTGGTTAAGAGCACTGACTGCTCTTCCAGAGGACCTGGGTTCAATTCCCAGCACCCACATGGCAGCTCACAACTGTCTGTAATTCCAGTCCCAAGAGACCTGACACTCATAATGCACATAAAATAAAATAAAAATTTTTAAAAAAGAAATAGGGGGCTGGAGAGATGGCTCAGAGGTTAAGAGCACTGCTTGCTCTTCCAAAGGTCCCGAGTTCAATTCCCAGCAACCACATGGTGGCTCACAGCCATCTGTAATGAGATCTGGTGCCCTCTTCTGGCCTTCAGGGATATGTGCACTGTATACATAATAAATAAATAAAAATAAATAAATAATAAAAATAAAAAAAGAAATAGAGGGATGGTTCAGCAGTTAAGAAAACTGGCTGCCCTTTCAGAGGACTGAGGGTCAATTTCTGGTACCCAAGGGCAGCTATAACCATCTACAACTGATCAGATGCCCTCTACTGGCCTCCATGGGCATTACATGCATGTGGTGCACAGACATGGAAAAAAAAAACATAAAGTAAAAATTCATTTCAATTTTAAAGAATATGGCTGTTAGGATTGCTCAGTGAGTAAAAGTCTTGCCACCAAGCCTGATAATCTGAATTTGACCCTTGGGACTCACATGTGGAAAGAGGGATCTGGCTCCTACAAGTTCTCCTCTGACCTCTACATGTGCCCTGGCATGCATACACACAAAATAAATAATGTATCTTTTCCTTCAGAGATATACAAATGGCTGATAAATACAAAAAATATAGTCAACACCCTTAACCATCAGGAAAATGCACATTTAAACTGTATTAAGATTCCATCTTGCCACAGTCTATGAATGGCCATCATCATAAAGTTGTGAGGAAAGAACACTTACATACCTCTGGTAGGAATATAAACTCATGAAGACACTATGGAACTCAATGAGGTTTCTAAAAAAAAAAAAAAGTAGAAGTGCCATATAACCCAACTGTACCTCTTTGACCTAGATACCTAAAGTACTCCAAGTAAACATGCCACAGAACTATTTGTATATTTATTGCAACACTATTTACAATCATCAAGATATGAAATACCTAGATGCTCATCAACAGTTGAATTGGAGAAAAAGTGAATGAATAAAGAAAAGATGGTATATATGTACAATGGAGTTTTTGTCAGCCATCAAGATGATGATAATTGTGTCATTTGCAGGAAAATAGGTGGGACTAGAACTTACTGTGTTGAGTCAGTCAGATTCAGACAATTATCACATTTTCTTTCATATCTGGAAAGTAACTAGTGGTGGTGGTGGTCTTTGTAAAGGAAGGAGTCAATGGAATGGGGAACAAGACAGGATGATAATGGGATAGAAAAGAGAAAAAGACCATGTTTTCTCATGTGGAGCCTAGAATAAACCATTACTTTTTTCTGTGTCTAGGTATTTTGCCTGCATGCATGTCTGCACCATGTGTATTCAGGTGCCCCTGGAGTGTCATCACCCCTGGAACTGGTGATATAGGTATTGTAAGTCACTCACTATGGGTGCTGGGAATTGAAGAACCTGGGTCCTAGGAATGAGAATCAAGTGCTCCTAACCACTGAACCCACTCTCTAGCCCAGTCAGAATGTCTTTTTATAAAGAATTTGGGTTTAGTTTTCCTTAAATTCCGTGGAACTTACTCCTAACCACACCATGTTCTTGATCTCATAATACCTTACTTCTCTGAACTCGATGCCTTTCTGTAGCCTTGCTCTTATTGCTTTTGTATTTGACCACCTTCAAGAGTTTCCTAAACAAACTTAGAGGGGCTGTTGTGTTTCTCTCCTACTCTTTTTAATCATTCACAGTGAAGTATAGCTATCACACTGTTATATATGATGGTGTGTTTAGAGAGCAGTCTTGAAATCAGCATTCTAGGGGTCAGGCTGGAGAGATGGCTCAGAGGTTAAGAGCACTGGCTGCTCTTCCAGAGGTCCTGAGTTCAATTCCCAGCAACCACGTGGTGACTCACAACCATCTGTAATGAGATCTGGTGTGTGGAGGCCCACAAAGGTTTCCTAGTGAGATCTGAGCTTGCTTTACCCAGCAGGGCTGCATTAGAGGATTGCTTAAGCACATTCGTGGTTACAAAGTGATTGGAAGGATCTACACTTGGCTGAGCTAGGGGGAGGTCTTTTGCCTCACCCCTTGGCATTCCTATTAACAGCCCTTTAGAAGAGACAGAAGGAGCCAGTGGATAAGGATGCAGGCCCTCCCAAGGCTATTCTGTGTTTCTGTTTCTCTCCCTTCCATCCTTCTGTCTAATATTTCTTTTCCCTCTCTCCTCAAGAGTACCCTGTCATAAAATGTGGGAGCCAGTCTCCCAGCTGGGCTTCCACAAATGGCCCCTGAACAGGGACAGGGAACTTGGTGAAAGGAGAGAGGGGATATTGCAAGTGAAAGGGGGCATGCCTGATAGGGAATTAAAAATGAAGGTATTTTATTCTTGGGAGTGAAAGTAAGGCGGCTGAATGCCAAAGTTGAAAAGTGAGGTGCAGCGAATATTTATATCTAGGTTTCCTTCTTTTTCTATTTTAACTTCTATCTTAAAAAAATTAAGGAAATAATATAAGGTAGAATGTAGGAATATAGTGTAGAAAAAAACTTAGGGTAAGAAGGAAAAATATAAGGTAGAATATAGGAATATAGTGTAACAAAATAAAACTTAGGATAAGAAAAGCAACAAGACAGAGGAGCTGTGTTCTTGGGACTCTGACCACAAACTCCTGGGAGGGAATCTCAGTCATGAAAAAATAATATTAAAAAAAAAAAAACAGGCAGAAAAAGATTCTTGTGGAACTTTGAGCCTGTGAAGATGAAGAGGTCCACAGCCAAGAACCCAGATTCCATCATAATCTACCTGATTAGATGTTATTCTAGTAGGAAAGAGTTTTTGTTTAATTTTATAACATTTATTTATTTAATCATTTATTATGTGTGTATGTGTTTGGGTGTGTGCACTAATCTTAAAAGGTCTTATTAATAAAACGAAACCTGGACCCATGTATTGGGGTGAATGCTGATAGATCAGAGAAGCAGAACAAGCCACAGCCACCTCACCTTACTAATTCCTCAGCTGATCCTGTTTCCTCAGACTGGAAGCCTCTAAGTCCTCATCCAGAATGAATCTCAGCTGAACTGCTGTTCAAAAGCCTAAAAGCTTAACCAGCTCTAATTCCTGGTCCTCACGCCTTATATACCTTTCTGTCATCACTTCCTGGGATTAAAGGCGTGAGTCACCATGCCTGGATGTTTCCAGTGTGGCTTTGAACTCACAGAGATCCTGCTGGATCTCTGCCTCTAGAATGCTAGAATTAAAGGTGTGTGCTACCATTGCCTAACCTCTATGTTTAATATTGTGGCTGTTCTGTTCTCTGACCCCAGATAAGTTTATTGGGGTGTACAATATATCAACCACAGGTGTGCACATTCCATAGCTCATAATTGGAAGTCAAAAGATATTTTTGGAAGTCTGATCTACCATGTGGATTCAGAGGATCAAATTCAGGTTTGGCGATGGCTGAGCCATCTCACTTGCCCTGGAATGAGATATTACTATTTAGCAAATCTTCAAAGCCTCCAAAAAATAATTATTAGTAAATGAGTAGGATATTTAACCAGTTTTCTCTCATTGATTGGATCAAATGCCCTAAAGACAATTTGAAATAATTTTTAAAGTTGACTTAGATCTCTTAGTAACCTGCGAGTGCCTCTGAATAAAAGAAATATAAATTCAACACAGAATTACTTTTTAAACTAAATGGGGAAAGATTGTGTGACCTTCCATTTTCATTCATTTCAATCCAAAGAATTCAGGGTTTCTGAAGGTGTGAGTACATCCTTTAATCCCAGCACTCAGGAAGCAGGTAGATCTCTGAGTTTGAGGCCAGCCTGGTATACATAGAAAGCTCCAGGCCAGTGAAGGATTCATTGAGAGGCCCTGTCTCTAAATAACAATATATATATATATATACACAAATGTCTATCCAAAATGTACATTTCACATAAATTGTCTTCTTTGAACCTTCCAAAATTCCTGAACAAATGATTTCCAACACTATATATTTATATATACTAGGATGACATAATTCTGGAAGATAACATCATTATCAGGAAGTATTTACAATGCATGGTAGAAGTACCATTTTCCTTGCCTCGTTTTAGGAAAATCAGAGCATTTTCTTTTTACTAATAAAGGTTTTTTGGTGGTGTGGAGGTTTTTTTGGGGGGGAGACATGGAGATGAGTTTTGGGGGTTTGGTTGATTTTTTTGTGGAGGTGCTGGAGATGGAACTTAGGGCTTCATGCATGCTAGGCAATACTCTACCACTGAGCTATACCCCAAGCTGGAGACAGTGTTTTTGTTTGTTTTTTGAGACAGAGTCTCTACATACTTTTGGCTGTCCTGGGACTCACTATGTAGACCAGGCTGGCCTTGAACTCACAGAGACTCTGCCTACCTCTGCCTCCTGAGTGTGGAGATTACAGGCATGTGCCACTATTTCTGGTAATAGGAAATGAACCCAAGGCTAAGCAAGCACCTTGCCAAACTGAGCTATATCCTTACCTATTGTGGAATATTAGTTTAAGATGTGTTACATTCATTTATGCTGTGGAATGTTTAATGATGCAAAGATGTGTTGCATTCTTTTATGTTGCATTTGTTTAACTCTGTAAAGCTGTGTTACATTGCCTGTCTAAAACACCTGATTGCTCTAATAAAGAGCTGAATGACAAATAGCCAGACAGAAGAGAGAGATAGGTAGGGTTGCCAGGCAGAGAGAATAAATAGGAGGAGAAATCTAGGGAAGAAAGCAAAGAAGGTGAGTGGGAAAAAAAGGAGGAGAGGAGAACACCAAGGGCCTGCCACACAGCCAGCCATGGAGTGAAAAGGAAAGAATAAAGAAAAGTAAAAAGCCCAGAGGAAAAACGTAGTTAAAGAGAAACAGGATAATTTAAGTTAGAAAAGCTGGCATGAAACAAGCCAAGATAAAGCCAGGCACTCATAAGTAAGAATACATCTCTTTGTATTTATTTGGGAACTGGGTGCCAGGCCCCTAAAGAGTAAAGAAACAACTACACCTAGTCCCTGAAGCATTTTTATCAGAAATTTTGCACTATTTAAAGCTGACTTCTGATCTGTAAACAGGCATGCAATCCTTATCTAGTGGCCTAAATCTTCATTATCTTCATAGTTAGCTTAACATGCATATGTCCATAAAAAGTATTGCACAATCCTAATATTTTTATTTTTCATGAGAATAGTGAATTGGAAAGAAACTTACAGGTCATATCTCCCCATTTCCCAAATGGTACAAGAAGTGTCTGTAAAACACCTCTTCTTTAAAAGCTCCAGAGTTCGAAACAGCTACTTCCTAGACTTCCCATCCCTCGCCATTCTCTTCTCTCCTAGGATATTTTGATCCTCATGTGCCTATGGACTCCCAGGTTCTAGGACAAAGCCTGTTCTAAGGATGATTTAACCAACCCAAGCTTGCCCTGGCATCCTGTATCAATCCCCATTTATTTTGCTGATCCTAAATGACACTTATATGGGATCACTAACTTCAGGCCAAGAGCACTTTGTTTTCTCAGGTTTGAGATGTAGTGGGGTAAGAGAAGTATGCATTGTGCTTCAGGCCATTCTACCCTATTCCTACACTTGGCAGCCATGTAGCCCTAGGCAAAAGAGTTGGCTCATTCTGTGCTTCAGAGGTTATTGTGAGGATTAAGCATGACAGCCCATGCTAAGACCATCATGTAGTACTTAGATGTGGTAGTGCATGCCTGTCATCTCAGCACCCAAGAGACTGAGGCAAGAGAATTGAGTTTCAGCCTGAGCTGTTACATATTGAGTTCCTGGACAGCCTGAGCTACAGAGCAAGACACTGATTCAAAGAGCAAAAAAAAAAAAAAAAATCTAAGAGCTGTCGTTAATTTGGTGGGAAACAGAGAGAGTGAAAACTAGAGTTAATCCTAAAGAAGTGCCAGGTCCAAATAAGCCAGACTGGTCAATTGATTATTTCAAGCTGAAATCACTTAAGGATATATAACTTTGGGAAGGACCATTTGGCCTGCATTTTCAACATGCAGCAAGTCATAATGATTCTTTCAGGAGGGATGGCCTTCACATATCAAAGCTGGGAAATGGCCTTGCTCACACGAGACTGATCATTAAGGCTCCAGTGACCTTGAGTAAACAAACTCTGATGTAACCTTTATCTTACAATAGAGACTACACTAACTACACATATCTCTGTAAGGACATGCCTAGAATTTACTACCCTAGCCCAGATAACAATCATGTCATTTCTTTACAGATTTATTGTCCTTGATCTAAAAAGTATGAATGCATCATGCTTTGATCATTTCTTCAGAATTCAATGTTGTGAAAATTTGAGTGTACATGTAAAATTAATTTTAAAAAGTCTTGCCAATCAGTTCTTGTAATTAATTGGGTTCATTGATCTTGCCAGGGAACTCACACACAAACTGAGAAGAATAGAGCTAATCTCTTTGTCATCTAGTCTGATATTGCTCCCATTCAATGAGGTCCCCGGAAGAATAAGCAGGGCAGTATTTGAGGTAGTTCCTCTTTATTTGATTTTGTTTCTTTCTTTCTTTCTTTTTTTTTTTTTTTTTGGTTTTTTGACACAAGGTTTCTTTATGTAGGCCTGGATGTCCTGTCTGTAGACCAGGTTGGCCTTGAGCTCAAAGATCTGCCTGCCTCTGCCTCTGCTTCTTGAGTGCTGGGATTAAAGGTGTGCCACCACTGCCTGTCATTCCTTTATTTGGATATGTTAATGTCCATATGGAGTTTGTGGGTAGAACCAGGTTTTTTTTTTGTTTGTTTGTTTGTTTGTTTTTCTGGAGCTGAGGAACGAACCCAGGGGCTCTACCACTGAGCTAAATCCCCAACCCATAAACCAGGTTTCTTAACCATGATTTCTTCCTCTGGTCATCTAAGATTAAATGCAAAGTCATAATGCTTACTTAAATATTAGGGAAGAAATA
The DNA here is from genome assembly GCF_903995425.1 of Onychomys torridus. Classification (NCBI taxonomy): domain Eukaryota; kingdom Metazoa; phylum Chordata; class Mammalia; order Rodentia; family Cricetidae; genus Onychomys; species Onychomys torridus. The sequence goes on along the minus strand of NC_050466.1, from coordinate 29,051,860 downwards.
AATACCAACCACAGAGCCAGAGCCAGTCATAAAGTTCCATTCCTTGTTCTGGCTCAGCTGCTATGTTCCACTCTGCTGCTGTGCTATAGACCTTAACACAGCAGGTTCACAGGCTTCCCCAGGCAGAGTCAAGCCCTAGTGATTTGACCGGGAGTAATGTCAGGACACCTTCAGGCCATTTCATTTTGTTTTGTTTTGTTTTTTAAATAATTTATTGATTTTTATCTTATGGGCATTGGTGTTTTGCCTGTATGTCTGTGAGGGTCCCCTGGAACTGGAGTTACAGACAGCTGTGAGCTCGCATGTGGATGCTGGGAATTGAACCCAGGTCCTCTGGAAGAGCAGTCAGTGCTCTTAACTGCTGAGCCATCTCTCCAGCCCCGCCATTTCTTTTTGTAAGGCTATCCTAGCTCCTGGTGTCCATGTGCCTGTGTTGGGGCCAGGATTTGTTCCTGCTACTTTGGCAAACAAAACATTAAGAAAATATACAGTACCAGTCAGAAAACCACTTTACTCAAGACCCTTCCCTCCATCTTCCCCTCCCTCGCCCCCAGTTTACCCAGGAGATCTCTCCTATTTCCCCTTCCCAGGGAAATTCATACATCCCTCTCTGGGCCCTCTTTGTTATCTAGCCTCCTTGGGGCCTTGGACTGTAGGTTGATTATCCTGTACTTTACTTTTAATATCCACTTATGAGTGACTACATACCATGTTTGTCTTTCTGAGTCTGAGTTACCTCACTAAGAATGATTTTTTTCTATTTCCATCCATTTGCCTGCAAATTTCATGATGTCATTGTTTTTTAACAGCTGAGTAATAGTCCATTGTGTAAATGCACTACATTTTCCTTATCCATTCTTCAGTTGAGGGGCATCTAGGCTGTTTCCAGGTTTTGGCTATTACAAATAATGCTGCAATGAACATAGTTGAGCAAGTGTCCTTGTGGTGTGATTGAACATCCTTTGGGCGCCCAAGAATGATATCATTAGGTCTTGAGGTAGATTGATTCCCAATTTTTTGAGAAGCCATCATACTGATTCCAAAGTGGCTGTACGGGTTGGGCAGGCTGGGTGTGGAAGCAGGTTGGAGGAGGGACAGAGGTGGAGAGTAACAAAAGAGATGTCTTAATGGTGCCATTATGGGGTTAGGGAGAAACCTGGTGCCAGGGAAACCCCCAGGAATCCACAAGGATGACCTCAGCTAAGACTCCTAGCAATAGTGGAGAGGGTGCCTGAACTGGCCATCTACTGTAATCAGATGGGTGATGACCCTAATTGTCATCATAGAACCTTCATCATCCAGTGACTAATGGAAGAAGATACAGTGATCCACAGCCAAGCACTGGGCTGAGTTCCGGGAGTCTTGCTGAAGAAAGGGAAGTGGGATTGTACTAGCCAGGGGATCATGTTGGGGGAACCCACAGAGACAGCTGACCTGAGCTCATGGGAGCTCATAGACTCTGGACTAACAATTAGGGAGCCTCTATGGGACCAACCTAGGCCCTCTGCATGTGTGTGACAGTTGTGTAGTTCGGTCTTTATATGGCTCCTAACAATGAGATCAGGACATGTCCCTGGTGATAAGCTGGCTTTTTGGAATCTGTTCCCCAGGCTGGATTACCTGGCCCAGCCTTGATGCAAGGAGAGTTGCTTGGTCTTGCCTCAACTTCACGTGCCTTGCTTTGTTCAAACCCATGGGAGGCCTGCCCCTTTCTGAATGGAGAGAGAGAGAGGAGGAGTGGATGGGGAGGGGTTAGATGGGAAGCGCAGCGGGGGGACTTGGAGGAGAGGAGGGAGGAGAAACTGTTGTCAGTATGTAAAATAAATGAAAAATGTTATGTAAATAAAAAATGAAAAAAAGAAAACCGCTTTGCTGCCTTCACTAACTTGGCCAGCAGGGGGAGTGCGGTGGATGTGCATTCCCCTTGTAGTGTCAATTTTGTCTCTTCTTCCATCTAGAGTGGCACTCAGCGTGGAAGTGTTTATACTCAGGATTAGTCTGCCCAAGTCTCTTGAAGTTAAGAGGCTCTTACCTACTAGTTTCAGGCAAACAGCCCAAGGACAATGGGTATGACCAAAATCATTTCATTTTTCTTGCTTAGGGCCACTTCACCAGGTTGAGTTCCCTGGAAACCCAGAGTGTCCTAGTCACCCAGCTGGCTTTAATGCTGTAGCTCAAGAAAGATACTTCCTGCTGTTAGAGCTTGTGAGAAAGCTTGGGGAAAGCTATACTCACACAGACATGGGGGCACCACAGTGTTATCTGTGGACATTTTAAAAATTCCAGTTCCTGAACAGATCATTCCTGCTGTTAGAGCTTGTCAGAAAGCTTAGGGAAAGCTATACACATACAGACATGGGGGCACCACAGAGTTATCTGTGGACATTTTAAAAATTCCAGTTCCTGAATACCACTTTAGAGCTTCTAGATAGAGCGGTTTGGAAATATGTACTGGAACTAATTGAGATCCTGCAGTTAGCTTGGACCAGCATTTGAGAACCACTAATCCAAAAGAATCCCAGATGAGATATTTCATCAATCCTAATGCCCCTGCACAGCCCTTAGGGCCATAAAGAGCCAAAAGTCTTGGAATCAAAACAAGAGCTTAACCCTGGTGGTTGCACTGTATAAATCATCAAGAAACTTCCACGTAGTTCAAGAGCCTAAAGCTGGCCCTTCCAAAAGGAACAAGTACCCTTTCAGGAAGGTGATGAGGGATGGCCAATGGAGGAAGGTATCTATGAAGGAAGGTAGCAACTCTGTCCCCTTAGGTGTTTCGAGATAATAAACTCTACCTCTACTGGCATTTGCTAGTAAACATGGCAGAATTTAAGCCTTGCTTTTTAGAAAGCTGTCTGTACATGGGCGTGCCCACCTCACCCCCAGTAAACTTAAGTTCCTTTCCTGGGCTTATCCAGCTATTCTGGACTAAGGATCTTTTCTGGCCTAGCCTGGGCAGTGGTGCTTAGACTAGCATATGACCCTGGACTTTCTGAGTAATTTGAGGTGATGGTCCTTAACCCCACTGACCTTGGCCACAGTATATCCCCATGTTGGATACAGGTCTCTGAGCAAACAAGTACAGTCTGAGTCACAGTTGTAAAGTATTCGATCATGGGAAAGCATACCAACCAGGGTTTCATTAGTTATCAAATCAACAGACAACAGGACTCAAGCTCTTTTGGTAAGATACAGAGGCAAGACATTGTGTAGGGACAACTAACAAGAAAACCACCTCTAACTGGAATACTAAAGACCGGGATCCAGGCCAAGAAAGAAGAAGGATACTGGTGGTGATGACAAGCCTGAGGTCATGTGGTCTTGGCAAAGGACTGTAGAGGTGAGTTGGACCTTTCTTTGGATGAAAAGCTGTTGTGGATATCCCGTTGTATGAATAAAATGCTGATTGGCCAGTAACCAGGCAGGAAGTATAGGCGGGACAAGCAGAGAAGAGAATTCTGGGAACAGGAAGACTGAGTCAGGAGACGCTGCCAGCCACTGCCATGACAAGCTACATGTAAAGATACCAGTAACCCACAAGCCATGTGGCAACTTATAGACTAACAGGAATGGGTTAATTTAAGATAAAAGAACTAGATAACAGGAAGCCTGCCACAGCCATATAGTTTGTAAACAATATAAGTCTCTGTGTGCTTACTTGGTTGGGTCTGAGTGGCTGCGGGACTAGCGGGTAAGAGAGATTTGTCCTGACTGTGGGCCAAGCAGGACCGAAAAAAAAATCTAGCTACAAGAAGCCCTCTAAAACATGATCCATCTTGCTGTCTGGGGACAGAGCTACATAGGCCTAACAGGAAAGAACTCAGGAACTGTCATCTTGGGACTCTCTCATAGCAGGATTCCAGTAAGACCATTAAAGGAACATCTTCAAACAAAGACATCTGCCTGGAACTATTGTACCTTCACTAAACATTTTTAGTTTACAGTTCAACAAAGGACTGGATATATAGAAAACAACTATTGGACTCTCCTGCTGGAGAATCACCCAAAAATCAAATAAAGTGTTCCACCTGACAGTACGGCCATCCTCCACCTCAGCACCCCTTAGGACAATAATACCAAAAGAAATGAAATGTTTTGAAATAAATTTAGCCAAAAAAACATAATGTAGAGTTGTACACAAAAACTATGAGAGGCATGAGGTGGCTCAGTAGGTAGTGACATGTGCTGCCAAGTCTGATTACCTGAGTTCAATCCTTGGAACCCACATGGTGGAAGGTGAGAATCAACTCCTGCAGGCTGTCCTGTGACCTCCACACACATACTGGCATGCTTAGTGCGCTCTTCACACACAAGTAAATTAAACACAAATTTAAAATAAATTCATCCAATTATTTTTTCTGGGAGCAGTCAATGATGTTGAGTATATGTTCTTAACCTATATTATTACAACATAACCTTGTACTCATTGTTGTCTAATTTTACTTTTTAAAGATTTGTCTTAGGTGTGTGTGTGTTTTGCCTGCATGTATGTATTGCATCATGTAAGAACAGGATGCTAAATCACCTAAAACTGGAGTTACAGACAGTTGTGAAGTATGATGTAGATTTTGGGAATCAAACCTGGGTCCTCTCCAAAAACAGCAAAGGCTCTTAATCACTGAGCCATCTCTCCAGCCCTCTGTTATTGTATTCTTGTTTCTAAGTAATTGCATTATCCTGTAACTGGGTCATGGGGCCTTTGAACATAGGAGATGTATCTTCCTGTAACACATATTCCATGGCATTCTTTGCATAATATGTATTTGTTAGCTTGAGTCTTGCCTCATGTGAGACAGGGGAGGGGGCCACAGGGAACAAACATCAACTTCTCATGATGAAAAGTGTGAAGAAGAGTGGAATTCTTGCTAAAGAACTGGAATTGTAAGGCAGCCTACTTTTACACTTTAAAAAATGGGGGGTTGGAGATCCAAGGCACACACCTGGGGGATGCAGGAAATGTTAATCTACATCTCCTTTCAAGACTTCACAGAGCCAGGTGCAGTGGCACACACCTTTTAATCCTAGCACTTGAGGGGTAGGAGGATCTCTATGTGTTTGAGGCCAGCCTGGTCTATATAGCAAGTTCCAGAACAGCTAGGACTAAATAGATCCTATCAATAATAATAATAATAATAATAATAATAATAATAATAATAATTTTTTTAAAAAGTCAGATATAGTGGTGCATGTCTTTAATCCCAGCACTTAGGAGGCAGAGGCAGGTGGATCTCTGTGAGTTTGAGGCCAGCCTCGTCTATAGAGTAAGTTCCAGGACAAGCAGAGCTGAATTAGACCTTGTCTTAAAACAAACAAACAAACAAACAAACTGGAAAAAAAAACAAACTTATGACTATCAAAAACCTCTTCTTGTGGCTAGGGATGTAGCTAAGTGATAGAGCTCTCTATCATCAGATGCAAGGCCCTAGCTTCCAGCCTCAGCACTCCAAACAAAGACTTCCTGGAAGAAAGCAAGACATAAAGGCATGTGATAATCTATACAAATTTTATTTTGATATCAGTTTGTATGGAAACAAGCAGGTGTCAGCATTATGCAGGCACAGAAAAAGGGGAAAGAAAAAACCCCAGTGCTGATTCTCTTGTATTTACACCATTTGGTTTCAACAAGGACAGGAAGCTTTACTGTTAGCTTCCTGTGGGAACTCCAGTTTCTGCACCTTGCCTTGCTGCCTCTCAGCATCACGATACAACAGGGATTTCTGGGCCTTCAGCCGGCAAGCCAGGCACATGAAAATTGACTCCACATTCTGGCTTTCTTTGGGGTCCTTGGCTGATGTCTCAAACAAGAGCATGTTGTGGGCATCAGCAAATTTCAGGGCTAAGTTGGAGGGTACCTGGATCTGTTCCCTCAAGTCACACTTGTTACCCACAAGCACCTTTGGGACTAGTGCGGGCACAGCATGCCCATTGCATTCTTGGATCCACATTTTTAAGTTGGTGAAGGAGGTCATCTTGGTGACGTCATAGACAAAGACCACAGCATGCACATTGCGGTAGTAGTGCTCAACCATGCTTTTACGGAAGCGTTCCTGTCCTGCTGTGTCCCACACCTGAACCTGCAACAAAAACCCACATGTGAAGTCAGAAAAGGAAACATGAGCATATGAGAAAAAGATTAGTCTTAAAGCATTAGAAAATGAGGTTACAAGTCCGGATACAGCAAGTGGTTCTTGACAGATTAGCAGAATGGACCTATCTAAGCTCAGAGAGAAGTTTTAGAGTTTGCTAAGTTTTTTTTTTTTAATTTCTCCATGAAAATACAGAGTTGAAAAATCTAAGGGATCTTTTTTATAGTTTAAAATAGCACACAAGGACTGGAGAGTTGGCACAGTGGTTAAGAGCACTTGTTGCAGAGGACCCAGGTTTCATTCCCAGCACCCATGCCTGTGACCACAGTCCCAGAGGATTGGATGCCCTCTTCTGACCTTGGCTAGCACCAGGCATGCACATAGTGCACATTACATACATGCAAGCAAAACACTCATACACATAAAACAATGCAACTTTTAAATATTAGTAAAAATAGTATAGATTGGTCAAATATTCTGGAGGGCAATGTGACAGTTTTATCAATAATCTTAAAAATGTTTCACAACCCTTAAGATCTGTAATCCTACTTCCAGGAATCTGTACTAAAGACTTTGAAAAGGTAATCTCAAGTACTGTGAAAATATCTTGATCCCAATGTTATTTTTACTGAAGGGAAAATATTCACTATGAGAGAAATAGCACACACGTATGCACAGACACACACACTAAAAGTAATATTTGCACCAATTCACACCTGCAATTCCAGCACTCAAGGGTAAGGCAAAAGGATTGCTGTGAGTTCAAGACCATCCTGGGCTACATGAAAAAAAACTTGTCTTAAAAGTCCAGAGAGAAAAAGTGAGAAAGAGAGAGAACATATAATATTTTTCAGAACTGGTATGTTCAATTTTTAACTGGCCCAAAATATTTTCATAGGATATAATCTCAAATTAAAAAAATATTAAACAGAAACATATTTGTAGGAATGCTAAAATTATATATACCAGAATGTTAATGGTTATTTGAATATAGGTAATATTTATTCTCATTCTTTTTTTTTTTCCTTTCCCAAATTTTCTGGTTTAAAATACATGTTACTTTGTAGTGTTTTCTCTGCCATGGTTGTTGTTTTGAGACAGGGTTTTAACATATATACATCCCAAGCTGGCCTCAAACTAGTGATCCTCCTGCCTCACCTTCCTGAGCTCGGATTATATATATATATGGCATGCACCCCCTTACTTCACTTTGTGTTACAATATTAGAAACACTAAATTGAGTCAGGCCAGATTAACCATCATAAATCTGAGGCCAGCATGAACTACGTGAGAACCTGCTTTACTCCCATTAGAAAAGGAAAGCTTGCGTTAAAAATCTCACCATTGCAGGGCGGTGGTAGCGCACGCCTTTAATCCCAGCACTCTGGAGGCAGAGGCAGGCGGATCTCTGTGAGTTTGAGGCCAGCCTGATCTGTAAGGCAAGTTCCAGACAGCCAGGGAACATAGAGAAGTCCTGTGTAGAAAAATCAAAACCCCAAAAAACCAAAAACTTGCCATTTAGCTTTATTTGTTTGTTTATTTAAATGAGATCTTATTATATAGCCCAGCCTGCCTTCAAATTCATGATCCTCCTGATGCTGGCTGTTTTTCCATTTCTTTTTAAATCCACTTCTTTGTTATGGAAAAGATCATTTAATTTGCTCTATTTTTCTCCTGCATCTTGGATTTTGGGATAAAGGCCAACTTATGAAGAGAAAATCTGGTATCAGTAACACATGCACAGACGTAATTCCTAGGGGGGATACTCTGGAAGTCAACATATATTCAAGCCCAGTGTTATTTTCTGCGACATATTCAGGGTCTGGGACAGCAGATATTCATGCCCAGAATGATGGTCCAAGACCCTATAAAATCCTCAGTTATCAAACAAACTTTTGTTATGGCCACTAGCTTGACTACTGGACTTTTTAAATGAAGTCTATAGTCTTTATTAGGAATTAGCAGTCAGTGAGTGTAATCTTTGGAATATAATTGAATCTCTTTGCTGAGTGAAGATGTATAAGACCATCATTCTGAGTACCAGCTTCCATTGTCCTGGCTCTCCTTTATCATCCTCCAGGATCTTTTAGTGAAGCTCACTTCTAGCCTGTCTCAGCCTCCTTGTGTTGGGCTTGCTGATATTTACCAGCAGCCTCAGCTTCTGTTTGGACTCTCCCGGACCCTGGTCAGGCTCTCCTCACCGTGGTTCCGGACTACAGCAGTCATTTGGTTTCTGCATGTCTCCACTCCATTGCTCCCTGAATGTTGCTGTCTCAGTAACCACCTGCATCCCTGCTGGTACCTGTTTGCCACCTTCCTCTTCAGGAAATTGGGGCAGCCTCTAATGCATGTGGTGCCAAGTGGAAATAGTTAAGTCTGTCTTAATTTGACCCATCCTTACCGAGGTTCAAGATGCTCAGCCACATCTTTCTCAGTGCGTGTGGTCCACTAGTTCACCCTTCCACAGTAGATCCTGAGCCCAATCTTGTCCACTCCTAAAGACGCAGTTTATGCCTCTACCTTCATCTTCAACTCTTTCTTTAGGGGAAGAGGCCTTTTTGTGAGACAGGGTCTCTCTACTTAGTCCTGGCTGTTCTGAAACCTACTAGGTGAACCAGGCTGGCCTCGAACTCACGGAGATCCACCAGCCTCTGCATCCCAAGTGCTGGTATTAAAGATATGAGCCACTATGCTTGGTTCAAATTTTTCTTTTTTTTTTTTGAATTTTAAAAATCCTTTTTTTTTTTTGTTTTTTTTGTTTTTTGAGACAGGGTTTCTCTGTGTAGCTTTGCGCCTTTCCTGGAACTTGCTTTGTAGACCAGGCTGGCCTCGAACTCTCAGAGATCCTTCTGCCTCTGCCTCTGCCTCTGCCTCTGCCTCTGCCTGCCGAGTGCTGGGATTAAAGGCGTGGGCATCCACCGCCCCCGCCGCCGCCGCCGCCGCCGCCGCCACCACCACCACCCGGCAAGATCCATTATTTTATTATTTCTATTTTATGTGTATGGATGTTTTGTCTGCATCTATGCCTGTGCAGCACATGCATGCAGCACTTGCAGAGGCTGGAAGAGAACAACGTATACCCTAGAGCTGGGATTACAGATGGCTGTCAGCCACCATGAGGGTGCTGGGAATGGAACCCCAGACCTCTGGAAGAGCAGCCAATGATCTTAACCATTGAGCCCTGTCTCCACTCTCCCCATCTGAGAATCTTTTCTAACTTCTCTACCATTCTCTTTTCTTAGGAATTTTGGTTGTACTTTGGGTCTGCATCATACCATTTAGAATACATTTGTGTGTTGTCTGTTCCATCCACACTGCTGGTCTCTTGCTGACTAAACTGTAGGCAGTGTGTTTCAACTTTGGATTGTGCATCACTGAGGTAGTGTGGTGGTGGTGATCAAAAGCAGTTTGGGCCTGAGCCACTAGAACAGACAGCTCAGGTATCTGCCAAAGACATTTCAGAGAAAGCATCCAACTTTGATTACATACAAAATCAAAAATCCTCAAAGACTTCTTTGTTTCTATTAGCAGAGACAAAAAAATATGATTTCTATTCTTTCTATCTCTCTGGTGCTCTGAACAGGAAGAAAGAGAGGCAGATGGAGAGAGGGATGGAGGTCAGGGGAAGAAAACAGGCCTAGTACAGGAATATCATTTCCACTTGGCTCCAGATCTCCACTTCCCACCCCCACTCTCCAGTAGTCTTAACTCTTCCCTCTGAGTGAAGCTGAATCCCTGTCGGCCCTCAGGCATGTGGCAGATGCTTTAACACCATGAGCTCAGGATTCTAAAAATACCTGCAGGGACGCGGGTGGGAATGTGTGAGGTGTTTGAACTGAGTAAGGTTGGCTGTTTGGCTTTTCCTTGGCTTCCTAATTGTGTACACCACCCAAGTTGCCAGAACTGTAGGGAGAGCCCCTCTGCTGGATCTCGCCTCTGCCTTTCTGAAGCTACAAAGAAAGCCTTGAAGCTTTCATGTAGAGGCTTGGGAATTCAAGGGTAGTTACTGCTCCAATTCCAGCTCTATATCAACCACATCCGAAGTTTTTGCACCCCTGCCTGTGATGAGACATAAGCCCGGAAGCAGGCTACTCCCAGCAGAAAACACTAGCGGGTATGGCCTCAAAGCCTCTAAAACGGAAGTACACAAGTCAGGCTCCCTGGATGCACGGAATGGGCTCTCTGTGTCTGGGGATGCAGTTTTCCTGTTCTCAGCATCCTCACGGTCCTTTCATCCTTGCTAGGGAGTGAAAGGAGATGCTTGCCCTCCTCTTTCTTTCCTTCCCAGTGGACATGATTGAAGCTTGCCCCTTAGTTCCACATGCCTGAGATGCTCATCACTCTCAGAGGGCCAGTAGGGTACAGTGGAAGCAAACCAACTTGAATGTAAATCTCTCCCCAAACCTTGTGCTAGTTGTGTGTCCTTTCTCTACTTCAGCATCCTCATCTGCTATGTCTTGTTGGCATTGCCTAATACAGATTCCAGAACCACCCCCCCCCAGATGTCTAAATCATGAAAGCTCAAATGCCCTTTGTAAAACATTGTACTGTTTACACTTTACCCCACACACCTCCTTCTACATAATGTAAATTATCTCATATTTGATACAACTCAAATGATCAAAAGTACCTGTTGTAATGTATTGTTTAGGGAACAAGAAAAAAGTCTGTATATGTTTAGGTAGATGTATTCGTGTGCACATCACACACACACACACACACACACACACACACACACACACACACACACAAGATCTCATATAGATCAGGCTGGACTGCCTCGAACTCCTTATGTAATGAAAGATGACCTTGACTGTCTGATTTTCCTGTCTCTACTCCCTGAGTGCTAGGATTTCAGACACAGGTCACTGGGCCAGGATTATGTGTCAATGAGATTGAACTCAGGGCCTCATACTTGCTAGGCAAGCACTTTACTAACCGAGCTATACCCCTAGCCCCTGCTTTGTTTTCGAAATATTTTATTCTCAGTTAGTTGGACCCCTTGAGTACAGAAGGCCGAATGTGTACATCCTTTCTTCCTCTCAGGCCTGACCCCACTGAATCTACATGGACAGCTGACAGAGTAAGTGCAGCTGGCAAGAGCATTCTGCCTTCTACTTCGTAGCTGAGTAAACAAATAGTCATTCCTTAACTGAGCCTCACTTTCCTCATCTCTACAGTGGGAACTCGAGCTTCTCTGTGGTTGCTGGGATGATCCCATGAAATGATGAATGAGAAGACGCTTTTGTACGATGTGAAGTGCTCAGCGAACATTAGTGGTTACCATTGTCTGGGAGAGCACATCAACCTTCAGTACTGTGTCTCAGATCTACTGGTTCTCATTCTGGAAAGCTTGGTTCTAGAAGCTAATGCTAAGAGCAGCCAGTGGGAAGAAGCAGGGAGAAAGATGCATTGTCTTGCCATGAGTGGCTTGGATAGGCCCAGATTAATGAGGTGATGGGCAAAGGTTGAGGGGCATGGGGTGGAGAGCTGCCACATTCCTGCCTGAATGAGCTTCAGCAAGTCCTCCATCCCCTGCACACACTCTTAGCTGCTAGGAGACATATCATTCTATAAATGGGCTGTGAATGTCCTTTAGTTGGAGGCCAATGGCACAAGATAAAGGTGCAAAGAAGAGAAACCTTCAGTGGATACTCCCACGGATGATGGGAAAGTTTAAAAGAAATCTTTTCTTTATTTCTTTGCTTTTTTTTTCTTTTTGTTTTTTGAGACAAGGGTTTTTTGTGTGTGTGGCTCTGGCTGTCCTGAAATTAGCTCCATAGCCCAGGCTGGCCTCGAACTCACAGAGATCTTCCTGCCTCTGCCTCCCGAGTGCTGGGATTAAAGGTGTGCGGTGCAACCACTCAGCTAAAAGAAATATTTTTTTTTGTTAATTAGCTGGACCTCTGTATCTATGACACACACATACACAAAGTTGACACATCTGGCAATGTCAAGACAGAGACAAAGACAGACAGACAGGCAAACAGGCAGGCACACACACATACACACATGGGGGAGGGGAGAGAAGTAAAGGGAGAAGAGTAGAAGGAAGAGGGAAAGGAGGAAAGGGGGAGGAAAGGGGACACACACAGTGATGGATAATTAACCATTAAGCTATCTGACAGAAGATGGAAGCTTGGAAGCCCCTACAGAAGACATGATGTCATTCTGACTGCAGGCAGCTTGTAAGGAACACTGAGCTCAACCTCCTTGTACTTACTAATGTAACACAGAGCGGTGCTTTCCCCAGTGATCCGCAGAGGGGGAGAACCCTGCATCTGGGCCATGGCTGCCCAGATAAGTCTTGGCTGACCCACTGTGGTGATACTCAGCCTATGGGAGTACCCAAACTAGGCAGAAGAGCTACTTTCTGGAAATTGTACTAAGAATGGTTCAGCAATGCCTGCCCACCCCCAGCCCTATTCATTGGTTTCTGCTGCTTTTAGCCTGAGCCAGACACAATATGGTTCAGCTAAACCTGTAGGTGACACATCCATAATGCATATTGGTTATTAACAGAAGCTCCTCCCTTCCTCTGGGAGTTGGAAGACGTCTCCATCTTTCCTGGATTGATCAGGAAAAGCTGTCAGCTTTCCTGTGTTGTGTCCCTCCCACAGATAACCTTCTGGGTTAAATGGACTTAGGACTTATGTACTCTTCTAAGCCTGGCAGTGGGAAACCCAGACAGAGCGGCGGAAAAGGGATGAGCAGGCCCTCATTGTAGGCTTGATCTTGTTTGATCTGATAAGTCACTTTCACTTACCTAAGCTCCAGTTCCCTACCTATGAAATGAGGATTTGGGATTAGAGACTTTTTTCCTAAGGTCTTTTCTAGCTCGGGACACCTGTAATTCTCATGCCCAAAGTGAGACAGCCAAGATATGAAAAGTAAACTCCAGCTACTCTGTTGAGTATCTTGAGTGCAAGCAAAACAGATTTCTTGCTTGAATTTTATTTTTTTTAATTTATTTAGTGGTGCTGAGGCCATGACCCGCGGCCTCACATATGCTAAATACACACTCTACCATTGAACTACATCCCCAAACCTGAAGGCTCCGGGATCCTTGAGCCATAGCCTGGAGTTCCTTGCCTATATGCCTTAAGACTGACTGCTTGGTAGTCTCTCATCACTTCCAATCTAGGGGACTCGATATGACCATCTGAAGTAGAGCTCAAGGTAAAGAACAAGGGCTCTGGATCTCAGTTGGAACCCTAGCTACCACAAAAGATTCCTGAGCCTTTGGACAAGCTATTTCATCCATCTCAAACTCAGTCTTCCTATCTGTCAAAGGGGAATAATACAATTCCCAATTCTAGTCGGGCGGCGGTGGCGCACGCCTTTAATCCCAGCACTCAGGAGGCAGAGGCAGGCGGATCTTTGTGAGTTCGAGGCCAGCCTGGTCTAGAAAGCAAGTTCCAGGACAGACTCCAAAGCTACACTGAGAAATGCTGTGTCAAGAAAGAAAGAAAGAAAGAGAGAGAGAGAGAGAGAGAGAGAGAGAGAAAGAAAGAAAGATCCCAATTCTAGGCTGGCAAGATAGTTCAGCACTTGGCACCCAGTCTAATGTCCTGACCTCAATTTCTGAAACTCACAGGGTGGAAAAGAGAATGGGTTGCACAAGTTGTCCTCTGACTTCCACATGTATACTATGGAACATGTGTGACTTCAACACACACACACACACACACACACACACACACACACACACACACACACGCGCGTGCGCACACACGCATTACATGTAGATTTTTTTTTAATTAAAAATATTTTAGCAGTGCAGCAGTGGCACAGGACTTTAATCCCAGCACTCAGGAGGCAGAGGCAGGTGGATCTCTGTGAGTTTGAGACCAGCCTGGTCTACAGAGTGAGATCCAGGACAGGCTCCAAAGCTACACAGAGAAACCCTGTCTGAAAAAAAACTTTTTTTCTAATCTTAATTCCTAGGATGGCTTATCAAGTAAAACATAAAATAACTAGCTTGGGCTTTGTTTAGTCGATAAACAAAAGGGTTTTTTTTTCTTAGTTTAGACTTATTTTTATTATTTGTAATTATGTGTAGGTGTGTGCACATAAATGAATGTGTCTGCAGAGGCCAGATGCATCTAGAGTTGGGATTACAGAGTCCTCTGAAAGAGGACTTTTATGTGCTTTTAACCACTGGGCCACTTCTGCAACCCCAATAAACAGAAAATTTCAATTATTACCCCTAATTATTAGAGGCATTTCTTTTAAATTTTATATTAGATTTCTTTTGTGTGTATGAGTGTTTTGTAGTGAACATGTAGGTGCTCCTTTCCCTGAAACTACAGTTATGGATGATTATGAGTCACTGTGTGGGGGCTGAGAATTGAACCCAGGTCCTAGAGCGGTTGTTATTGCAGAAGGCCTGGGTTCAAGTGCTCTTAACCTCTGAGTTACCTCTATCAACCCATGGGGGGTTTCTTGAGTATGTGTTAACCAGGAAGTGTTGGATTGTAAATGTTATGAGGTACAAGTGGAGACATGGTGATTAGAGAAACAGATGGGGCTTCGGGCTCCTGAAGATAGTCCTGATAAGGAAGATGTAGCTCTGAATAAGTCAAATCAGGCATCCCCAGCAGAGGCTTCCATGTGTGCCACTCCTGGGATACAAGGGGGCAAGCCTAGGAGAGGTCACACCCTGTTCTAGAACTGAGGACAGCCAGTTGAGGAGTGTGTACCACTCCCCTGCCGGGGCTGTTATTTTATGATCTCTTTTATAAGCTGACAGCCTACTACTGCCGGCTGAACTCTAGGGCCGCCTCAGGCTGCCACACTGCACATTTCTCTCTCTCCCCCAAAGGACGACCAGCTTTGACAGTCATCTTGCAAGCAGTCAAAGCCTGGGGCACAATCTACTCTTTCTTCATCTCCTGCCATTTGCCATGCTCACCATCTTCCAGACACTCTGCTCACTCACCTGCCAGTTTTGGCCTTGGTGAGCTTACAAGAGAGCAGGTTCACCATCTCCCAGGTCTCGAGCGCCACTGAGGGCTCTTGCTGAATTTGTCCTCAGAGCTTCCTCCCTGAACTGTGTTACAAGGCTTTGTCCTCTTGAAAATATCATTTTCCCCCAAAAGCCCATATTAAGCACTTATCTGCACGTGGTATTGTGCTGATCTCTGTTTCTAGTGAGTCACACTGTCACAGGCTCTGCCCTCTGGGAAAAAAGGTCTGGGATATTTGGCAGAGACTCTGAAATCCAGTTTGGTTAAATACAGGGGTGACAGGAAGGCAGAAATGGTTTAAAATCCTCCCTAAGGCCATTGGGTAAGGACTCTATCCACTATTCACCTCCCACTCCCTTCCTCTCCCTTTTCCCCTAGACCCCACATACTTCTTTTTTCCCACCACTCAAATTCCAGATGACTTTACCACCATCCCCTGGCCTGTAAGTCCAGGGAACTCTTTAGTTCATTGTAACACTTGACTTTAAATAAACGATAACATTAAACATGAATGATTTTGAAGGTGTTTCAAAATGCATCCATTGATTTATTTCTACTTTGGCAAAAACAAACAAACAAACAAACATGTCTTAGACTTTCCAGTGTCTAATGGCCATATATTAAAGAAACTATACACCATACAGGAAGAAACCCTGACTTGTGCAAACATTCAACATGAGAGTCCTTGAAAAAGATAGGGACAGCTGCCTGCATTGATTTGAAAAGGACATGAAGCAATCCCCCTCTCCTCAGAAGTGGAAGAAGACAAAAAAGTTCAAAAGAGCCGGGAGGCTCTTCCTTATATTCTCCCAGTCTTCCTGAAGCACAGTGTCTGGGTTTGTTTTCTGAAGCCATTTGAAAATGCAATCATTTTAATCACCAAGAAATCTTGCACAATTGGGAATGTTTCATCAGTCCCTCCAGTTCCCCAGTTCTTCTCTCCACATCACTTAGAAGACAGGCCAGGACATGTGGCTGCTTCAGTTGTTTGACCAGCAAGAAGTTGACCTTTCCCTTTGGCCCTCCTTGGGGTCCAGCTACAGGCTCAAGCAAAGGCCAGCTATGAGTCTAGAGGAATTGGTCTTTAGTATCCCTGGTGCCTTCTTAGAAGATGTCCAGGAGACACAAAGCTGTCCTTGCCATGCCCTGCTTCCTGCCACCCCTCCCTGCACATTGTCTTACTGGGTTTCTACCTTTACTGCACTAAATGAACAGACACAATATTTTTGCTTGACCTATTTAATGAACTATGGGGAGAGAGTCAAGGCACGTCCCCTGGCCCTCAGATAAGTTGTTTTACGTCTCCCCAATAGGCCTTCTAAAGACAAATGCCAACGGAATGAGCAATGGGCACTTCGTTCATTAGGTTCCCCAAAGCAAGCAAAGAAACACACATTGGAGGGGACTGCCCCCGAAGAACAAGTTTTGGTGATTATGAAGAGCCAGCGGGTGACTCTGTCTCACAGCTCTGTGACACAACCATCTCTCCACTCCACCCCCACTCCAACTCAGCCCTAATCTGAAGTGTAAACTATAATTTAAAATAAAGCAGTTTTCACGCTCCATGAATTCCCAACCTTCCTAATGTCACAGGGCTTAGCCAAGATGATTTTTTTTTTTGCAGCCTATTGACACCCAAGAGGTAGATAAGACCTCAAGATGCCTAAAGTGCTTTGGGATCCATCCCACAAGACTAGCACCAGAGATGTCTCAGGCCTTCCTGTGTTCAGGGGTGTCTCTCCTGCCCCTGAACACAGGGGTCGAGGACAATTGCAAACCTGCTTTTCCAGGCAGGATCTCTAGGGTAAGAATGCAACCACTCTGGCTTGCCAGAAAAATTGGGTTAGGTGGGGATGGAGGCCCCCCGAAAGAAGCTAAAAAGGGGGTGAGGATGTAGCCAGGGTTTTGAGCTCGGCAGGTGGCGACACAAGCAACACTAGACATTTATTATCACTAGAGCTATACCTCAGGCGAAACCCCCTCCCAGGTCCCTCCCTTCCCGGACCTGACCAGCTGGATCACCTTGATCTTCTCGCCCTCGATTTCCACGGTCTTCTCCCTGAAGTCCACACCGATAGTGGCCTCAGTCTTGTCTGGGAAAGTACCCCCGCAGAAGCGGAAGGTCAGGCAAGTCTTGCCCACGTTGGAGTCCCCAATCACGATGATTTTGAAGATACGAATCTGCACATACTGGTCCATCGATGAGTCAAGCTCTAGGGATGTCAAACCAGCAGCTGAAGCGGGCTGTAAGCTCCCATGGCCCAAGATGGGCTGTGCCATCTCCCTGGGACAGGACCGGGGTCCCAACCCCACTCGAGGGTTCCACACAAAGAAAGCGGCCACGTTAGTGTGCTCAAGGCGAGAGAGCTTTGTGTGTGTATGTGTGTGTGTGTGTGTGTGTGTGTGTGTGTGTGTGCGCGCGCGCGCGCGCGTGTGCGTGTCTGAAGTGTGTGTCCGCCTGTGTATGCGTGCGCCTGCAACGTGTGTGCACGCGCACTTGAAGGGGGTGCTCTCACCCTAGGCACCCCTCCTCCTTCCCCAGTGCACCCTCCTTGCAGCTCCCAGGCGAAGACACAAAAGCTTGAGAGAGAAGAAACAGAGAACCGGCCGGTCTTGAGCCCCCTCCTTCTGCCTGTGTGTGAGCTTCAGGACTGCAGGCTCAGGCTGTGCCGCGCCTTAGCCTAGACCCTCCCCTGTCTGGACCCCAGGGACACACTGGAAGGAGAAAGCCCAAGCAAAACAGGGAAAGGGATGAGGAGAGTGGCACACGCCACCCCAGACGAGCCTTCCCTTCTTGTCCCCAGTTCTGTGGTGGGATTCAGGTTTCCCACTCCCACTTAACTTAGAGCGCATAGGGTCAGTGGGCAGTGAGCACAGCTGGGGAGGACAAAGAGAGCTGTACCCTAAGGCATCACTGGGGAGCTTCGGGTCCCGTGCAGCACTAGGCAGTGGTGGATCTGATATACCTCTTTCACCTCCACAGCAGCTGACAGCTGTGCCGCTGTGGTCCCCTGCCTCCCCCAAGTCTTAGGATAAAGAGGTGTTCAGTCTTCCTGAGTAAGCAGGTGCACTTTGGGGGCCTAAGGAATTGGGGAGGGCACTGACAGGACACCAACCAGTACACGCAGTGGCTTGTGGAAGGCCCCCATTCGGCTGAAAGGAGGCAGACATGGGGCACGGGTGTGAATGTGTAGGGGATGTTCCAGTTTCTGTCAAAGACTTGCCAGATGTAGGGGGGCGCGTACCAGGCGCCAACCTCCCCTCATCACACCACGAGCACCCACCCTCTGAATGTTCAAGAGGGCGGCTCCCATTGGCTGCTACTGTCGGTTGTGTTTGGCTGGCCAATGGGGAAGGCCCGCCGCGGGAGAGGGCCATCCAGAGGATAGGAGAGGGGGAAACTAGTGGGGACAGCTCCAGCAAAGGCGGACTTTGTTTCTGTAGCTAACCGTTACAGGCCCAGGTGAGGGCACATAGGACATGATATAAACCCCATAATTCCGGACACTCTGAGCCCTTCATAGAGCCAAAAGTTATTTCAGAATGGCGGAGTTTCAAATGGAATTGAGAATCCCAAGGAGGGTTCACCCACCCCCTAAAAGTGAATGTAGAACAAAGTGGTTGGGTCTAATTTGCCAGAAGCCTAGCTTATGCTTGGAAGATGATAAATGAATACAACTTTCTTACAATGTCAGAGGGCAGTTTCCAAAGGCTTGCTGACCATCACACAACTTGGTCAAGACCCGTATTCCTTCTCCCAAGTGAGTTTCGGATTCAGAATTAGTATGAAATCAACTTAGGTACAATTTGCATACAATAAAGAGCACCCATTTTATGTTTGTTTTAGGAATTTTCTCGTCTCCCTTATATTTCATAGACTGAGGTAGCACTAACATACGCCATTAGCATCCATGTATGAGATATTGCTAATGTTATCAAGGTCAGGGGTTCCAGCAGCACACATGAGCTGCCATTTTGCATGTGAGGCTGATCTACAAGGAAGAGACAATGTGATTAAATCCATTTCCTCTAAGGAAAAATAAAACAATTCAGTATCTCAATGATGTGTGTGTAAGCATATTGGAATGTGAATGTTCAGCCAAGTTCAAGTTATTCAAAATACAGTCTTCTACTTAATCTTATTCCTGAGTTAGGAGATGTATTTATAGCCCCTTATCATACATGTGGGCCACCCATTTATAAAAGCCTTGATTATACTAGTCAACATTAAAACCATCCAGAGAAGGAGTTAGTTAATCCAAGACCATCATTATGTATACCAACAATCATCATGGCACAGTAGTTTTGTTTTTCAATTGAGTGTTTTCTATATAATAGAAATTATTATTCGTTATTTCTTGTTTAAAAAAAAAAACTTCTGATGCCTCAAGTGATCTATACTCTTAGAAGAGTAACTGTAATGATAAGACAGGAGGGCTGGCACAGTTGGTACAGTGCTTGCCCTGGCAAGGCAGAAGCAAGATAATCAGAGGTTTAAGGTCATCCTTGGCTACAGAGTGAATTAGAAACCAGATTGGGCTATAGGAGACTGTCTCCAAAAAAAGTGAGGGGAAGTAACTATTAATGCCACTTATGGGTAGAATTTATGCTAGCTTACCTCAAGAAAAAAAGTTCTATCTACCTAAAATTATTCAGATGCTTCTGGCCAAAAAAAAAATTGTCACTGGGTCTACCTTTGTAAATTTAAAATATTGATTTCTAGAAATATGATATTTTGCGATGGGTTTTTATCCTAATGAAATGTTTGTTACCACATACTTTTGGAATTAGTTTAACGAGTATATTGCTAGGGTAAAAAGAGTAAAATACAGTTTTTAAGTAAAAGGACAAGAGAAACACCTCTTTGTACCTATCACAAAAAAACATGTATTTTGCACTTTTTGTTTTAATTATGCATTATTAAATTATTTAACTATATTCAGTTGTTTCATAATTGCACCTATCATAATTTTGATAGTATTTTTCCAAAACCATCTTTATCAGCAGCCATAATTAACTTTATATTAAACAAACGCATGTTTGTTATTAACCTTTATTATTAACCTGCTGTTGTTGTTAAAAGATTGCCTCTCACTATGTTATTCCAAGCTGACCCCTAAGCTGCTTGGATCAAGTGCTCCTCTCGCCTCAGTCCCTCAGTATACTATGGACTTCTAGAAATAACAAGGAGCAATATCTATGCTTTTAAAATATAAAATACATCTAGTTTATTCTGGAATTTATATTTTCAATATTAATCCCCCAAAGCAGATCTAGATTTAAAAAAAAGTCACTCTTGAGGGCTGGAAAGATGGGTCTGTGTTTAAGAGGACTTGTTCTTGCAGATGATTGAGGTTTAGTGCTCATCACCTACATGGTCAACTGTCCATAACTCTAGTTCCAGGGGATATGATGTTATCTTCTGAGATCTCTGAGGGCACCAGGTGTGCACATGGTTCACAGACTTACATGCAAGCAAAACAGTCATACATATAAAATAAATCTTTTTTTTTTTTGAGACAGGGTTTCTTTGTGTAGCTTTGGCTGTCCTAGAACCAGCTCTGTAGACTAAGTTGGCCTTGAACTGATAGAGATCTGCCTGCCTCTTCCCCCTGAGTGCTGGGTGGGATTAAAGGTGTGTACCACCACCACCACCACCACCACCACCACCACCACCACCACCACCACCCCTGGCAAAATAAAATAATAAATCTTAGAAAATGATACTCATTAATTACATTTTGGGGCTTTGGGGGAGCTGTTGGTTTTTTTTTTTTTTTTTTTTTTTGAGACAAGATCTCTCTATGTAGGAGGCTGGGCCTCCAACTCACAGAAATCCCCCTGCATCTGTGCCCCTAGTGCTGGGATTGAAGCATGTGACACCACATCCAGCTTGTTTTTATTTATTTGTTGTTTTGTTTTATGTTTCTTTTTCTTTTTCTTTCTTTCTTTCTTTCTTTCTTTCTTTTTTTTTTTTTAATCAAGACAGGGCCTTTTGTATCCCAGGCTTTTCCCCAACTCACTAAATAGCTCTCAATCCTCCTGCCTCTGCCTCCCATGTGCTGTCATTACATTGATCAAATCTGCTGAATGGATAATGACACTTTGGGTGTTTTCATGCAATGAATCCTGTGTCCTGGGTTAAACTTCCTAAAATATGCCTTTGCAATTGCATCCCCTATTGATTTCCAAGAAAAAAAGGAATTTCATCACTTACAAGGGTTAGGGCCAAATTCATCTGACAGTTCAAATTTGACCCCATCACACTTACTGTCCTTATCACTACTTCCGAATACAGTATGTCTTTTGTCATTGTCTCCTGAAAATGTACTGAACTTTATTTCTAAAAATTTTATTTTGTTATTACTATTTAAAACTTCAGAGGGTGCTTGTGTGTGGTGCTCCAAACTGAATGGAGGAGTGATACTCCTAGCCCTGAGGTTTTGTTTTGAAACAGTCTATGTTACTCAGGTTGGTCTATAGTTCATGATTAGGTTCCATGTGCTGAGAAATTATAGGCTTGCATCCTTAAGTCCAACTGACTCCAGACCAGTTGAGGCAATTGGGTGACTTGTCCAAGTAGCAGAGACAGTATTGAACCTAGGTCCCTGTGCAGTCCAGGTCAACATGCTTAAATTCAAAAAAATATTATCTTCAGTCTCAACGCATCCACCCTCTGAAATACTATTCGTTCTCCTCCTTGAAAATTACTAATCATCCTTCAAGACATAGTTCAAATAACACTTCTTTATTAAGTTTCCCCCTAGGGATTCCATCTCAAACCCCTTTCTTGAAATGGCTCTGTGGTAGGTATCATTTAAATGACCAATAGACCCATTTCCCCAACTAAACAGAGATCACTCTCTATACTTTTCCGATCCACAAACGCCTCTTACCATAGTACTGTTCAATAGCAAGGGACAAGGTCTCTCCTCACCAGGAAGCCTTCGCTGGCCTGAGATAAACCAAGCTGGCTTCAAATTTACTTGCTGTTCACCTGTCTCTGCCTCTACCTCCCCAGTGGGAGGACAGGCAGTATACCACCACACACAACTTCAGTAGATACTTAATATGCAATTCAAATTCTTTAAAAAGGTGTATGTGTTCTGCCCACAGGAGAGCAAAAGACCTATTTTCTCTCACTTTTCCCTCTGTATCTCCTACAACTTTCTCAGTCCTGCCTAGAATTTCTTTCACAGAAAAATCTGTCTGGTACAAACTTTTGTCAGCCTTCTCTTCTCAAGCACGAAAACTGTAATAGCGCGAGACTATCCAAGGCATTTGGTACAGCATATGAAAGTGATACAAGAAAGAACAGGGGAAGTACATGTTCCCAGTCCCCCCTCCCCCACCCCCCCAAAAAAAGGGCTGCGGCGAGAAAGTGCCAGTTACTTGTAAAAGATGGAAGTTTATTCAGGATTCAGAAAGTCAGGTGCGGTGACTCACTTGGGGGAAAGACTACCATTGGATCCTACGAATAGATTCAGAAAGGCTTAAATGCCTGATAACCAGTTACCTAAAACACACAAAAAGAAAGTAAGGTTCTGGAGTCAGTTGTTGTGCTGTGCTATCAGCTCCCATGACCGATACTGCAGTAGCACCACCCACAGCCTCCAGGCACAAGTCTCTCTTTGGACGGGTTTCCTAAGCGGCTCAACCTAATACAGTACTACTAACTCGCGGAAACTTGTAAATCCGGAGGCGGGACCCGGTTCCTTGCAGAGCGCGTGGGGAGCTGGACGCATGCGCAGACTTCATTACCGTGGGACCAATTGCAATGCAGCACTGAGTACTACGCCTGCGCAGTAAGTCTTCAGCCTCAGTGCCTTTTTCCCGGCTCTAGCGGGCCGGCTTCTCTATCCAATGTCCACTTGGGGCTAGGAGGAGGAGCCTGCGTAATGTGCGTGTGACGGGAGGGGGAGCGGACCCGAGCCCGTGCTGTTTGACCCGTTCGACGGTGTGGAAGGAAGAGGAGTGGGAAGGTTCTGAGTAGCGGTTGCCGAAATGTTCCGGTGTGGAGGCCTGGCGGGTGCTTTCAAGCAGAAACTGGTGCCCTTGGTGCGGACGGTGTGCATCCAGAGACCGAGACAGAGGAACCGGCTTCCAGGTGACTAGCTGACCGGTCCGGGACAACCCCTTACCCTACTTCAAAGTCCAAAGGCCTAGGTGCCATAGGCTCCCAGTCTCTCGCAGAGCTCCTCCGTGCTTAAAAAAAACAAAACAAAACAAGACAAAACTTCCCATCACAGGAATCCTAAATTGGCGGGATACGAACCCAAAGTTTGCAAGCTGAGGAATCGGCACATTTATTCTGACCTGACCTTCAAGAGATGTGAATCCCAGAAGTCAGTGTGAGGCCTTCTCCTGGGAGTCTTTGTATTTTGGGGATAACAGAGCGCTTGGCCACAGCATGTTGCCCATCGCTGCCACCTTGCCTTTTTAAAGCATTGAGGTCAGATGGACGTTGTCATTTATTGGTTGTGATAGCCCTATGCCCAAGTTTCTCCTGTAAATCAGATTATTCGCTCTGCCTTCCAAAACTCCTCATGAGAGCTGTAGATTTGAATGCCCTATGATGTGTAACACCAGTAAGGAGTCGATTGTACACCAGATAGGAGAGAATAAGCACAGAATTGATTTGAGGTGCCCAGACAGTTCAGTTCCTGCTGGTCTTACACGCTTCAATGAATTTTTTTAGAACACACTGTTCTCTGAGAAGTTGTCTTATCAAACTTTAGAGCTGGAAGGGATTTTGTGGTAAACATCAACCCATCCAGTTTATGGATAGTAAATTGAGGAATAGAGAGATGAAATTACATGCAGAAGGTCACATAATTAATAGGTAGAGCTAAAGCTACTCTGCCAGTCTCTAGGCCCCAATACATTGCTCACCCCTACCCTGCTTCCTAAAGTTTGACTGGAAACAGTTAAGCATGAATTAGGTTCTCTTTCCAGTAATTAACCCATCTTGCATCCAATATCCATGGGTTTTTCTGAGCATGGTTTGAGCCAGCTTATTTTCAACCTATACAAATTTATGGGAATGAATGACCCCCTTTTACAAGGTACATTTTAAAAATCAATGATTTTTTTAAAAATTGTCATCCTGGGGTAATTACAATTATAATATCAAATGTTATCCTTGAGGCTTTTGTAGTGTGCAGATGCCTTCTGGGTCGTTTAGAAGTAAGTGGAAAATACTTTTTGATTGTTAGGATCTTTGCAAATGTATTTGGAACGTTTGTCCACTTGCTATGAGTCAAAATGTTTCTTAGTAGTTGTTATCTGCTGGGTGTGGTGGCACATGACTTTAATCCCAGCATTCTGGAGGCAGAAGCTGGCAAATCTCTGTAAATTTAAGGCCATCCTGGTCTACAGAGCAAGTTCTAGGCCAGCTATGGCTGCACAGTTGAGACCCTGTCGAATAAATAAGTGTTAGCTGAGTTATGTCCTAGGAAATACTTCTCTTGTAACTTGAGAATTTGTTTTAGCAAAAACAGACAAACAACAGACCCCTCTGGCTTATCTAAAAACACAGTGAATATAGTTTGTATTTCGGTGCATGGAAGTGGTAGTGCTGTATGTAAATTGTGAATAAATTTATACAAATATAGATAACCTGAAGATACTAGCCTTTCTAATATTTATTTTGCTCAGTACATAGCTTTTGCAAGAATTCTGTCATCTAACCAAAGTTCTCAACATTAAACATTCATTTGGTTACAGTATTAGAACTGCTGAAAAAATAGACTTAAAAGTTTTTTTCCCCACTTCATGGTTTTGTTTGAAGGCAATCTCCTGTAAAAATACTATATGACTTCCTGACATCCCCATCCATCTTTTTGCACACATTTCTTTGTCCTTTGGCCACGAATAAGAGTATAACATCACCTGCTTTAAAAATGAGTGGGGGTGGGGTTACAATTTCAAAAGAAATTATGATACTTTCATTGTAGGAATTAGTAGTTCTATGGCTCATTTGCCAGTTGCCTTCAATCTGATTTATTTTTCACATAGCAGCAACTACCACATGCTTTCCCAGAGGTGGGCAAGAGTCAAGGTTTATAGACCACTTCCCCCGCATTTATCCCTCCTAATACTTGGCCAGTTTGTTAGCAGACTTTTATTTTGCTTGTTTTAGTAAACCTTGAGCCTGCCTTTAAACTGTGCGTCTATATCTCTCACCATTGTTAGGTTAATTTCCATTATATTCTGGGTTTGTTTATTTGTTTGTTTGTTTGTTTGTTTGTCTTGAAACCTCAATAGCTGCTATTCTGCTTTATTTGGACTTTCTGCCTCTTTTCAGAAATGATTAAAAGTAACTAAGTCTGCGTCCATTTCTGAGGAGTTGATAATAGATATTTTGTGTTCTATAATATTTTATTCACCCAGTATTATGCTGTCCATTATATCAAACTGATCACTAACTTTCTGACCAAAGGTTCAAATATTTGAATATTTTTCTTTATTTGGAATCATAGCATCTTTTTTGAGACAGTATCTGTTATGCAGCCCTGGTTGTTCTAGAACTCACCAGGCTGGCCTCCTGGAGGTCGGCCTGGGTCTGTCTCCTGAGTTTAAAGGTGTTCAACACTAGGTGTTCAGCCTGGCCTGAATCTTTTCATGTTTAAAGAAGAAACTGAACTCCTTGTGACCTAGAATCCTAGATTGTGGACACTGCTAAATGACACATTGATTTTTTTTTTAATATTTTGAGATTTTATATATATATATATATATATATATATATATATATATATATATATATATATATATATATATATATAAAGTTTATCTTACGTGCATTGGTGTGAAGGTGTCAGATCCCCCGGAATTGGAGTTACAGACAGTTGTGAGCTGCCGTGTGGGTGCTGGGAATTGAACTCAGGTCCTCTGAATGAGTAGCCAGTGTTTTGTTGTTGTTGTTGTTGTTTTGTTTTGTTTTTCACTTTTTAAATTTATTTTTCTATTATCAGCTTGATACAGTATAAATTCTTATCCTAATTGTGAAATGTTTCATTGAGGCTTGCCCAGTAATTGAGTAAAACCAAAACTTATTATAATATTATAAGCCACAGTCATCCTAGGGTCCCCCCTGCTATGTAGCCTCCCTGGTTCTGTGGGGTGCAGTCTGATTGTTCTTTGCTTTCTATGTAGAATCCACTTATGAGTGAGTACATACCATGTTTGTCCTTCTGGGTTTGGGTTACCTCACTCAGGATGAATTTTTCTAGTTCCATCCATTTGCCTACAAATTTCATGCTGTCATTGTTTTTCTCTGCTGAGTAGTACTCCATTGTGTATATGTACCACATTTTCTTAAACCATTTTTCAGTTGACAGGCATCTAGGTTGTTTCCAGGTTCTTAGCCAGTGCTCTTAACCTCTGAGCCATCTCTCTAGCCCCTTGAGACATAATCTTGGTATGTGTTCCAGTTGTTACACTCTTCCCCCCAACTCACTATGTAACTAAATCTTTTTTTTTTTTTTTTTTTTTTTTTGGTTTTTTTGAGACAGGGTTTCCCTGTGTAGTGTTGGAGCCTGTTCTGGATCTCGCTGTGTAGACCAGGCTGCCCTCACGCTCACAGAGATCTGCCTGACTCTGCCTCCTGATTGCTGGGATTAAAGGCATGTGCTATCCCCTCTCTGGGGGGTAGCTAAGTCTTAATAAGCATTCCAGTTGTACATCCTCTACCCAATTCACTATGTAGCTAAATCTGGTCTTGATCCCATGGTCCTTCTGTTTGAGCCTTTAGAGTGCTGGGTGGCATCTTTTTAAAGCCTAGATGAGTCTTCTCTACTCATCCTACCTAATCAAGGTTTTCCAGAAGAAAATCTTTGGCAGGATAGCTTTTTCTATAATCTGTTATTAAGTTAGATTTAAAATATATATATATATATATTTGGGCCGGGCGGTGGTGGTGCACGCCTTTAATCCCAGCACTTGGGAGGCAGAGCCAGGCGGATCTCTGTGAGTTCGAGGCTAGCCTGGTCTCCAAAGCGAGCTCCAGGAAAGGTGCAAAGCTACACAGAGAAGCCCTGTCTTGAAAAAACAACAACAAAAAAATATTTGAAGGAATTGGTACATGTGTTAACATTCTTCTAGGTCATGCTTCCCAAAGTTGCCTGGTTATATGAATTGAGTAAAGGATAAAACCAAATCTACTACAGGATCTCCGAAAGAGGCTCCTGGGAATGAGAATAAAGTTCTCCTGGATAGAGTCCTGGAATCTGTATTTTAGCAAACTCTTAGAATTCATATGATCAGGTAAATTTGGGAAATACTGTTTTAGATGAGTGGTGACTCTTGTCTTTCTCTTCTACTGAATTAAGGATTAAGAAAACCAAACTCAGCAGTCTTGGTTCTCTTGTGATTTGCATCAAGCATATTTTCTTACATTCTGAATAACAGTAGTTACTTCCCCTCCTAAATCCAAGGACTGGGAGTTTGTCTTATCTGTTGCTGTGTCCTAAGCATCCTGTACAGTTTCTGACGAGTACTAAATTCCCAGTGAAGGGTTTCTTTTTACTGTTATCTAAGGGTTTTGTTCTTCCATGCTTTTTGTAAGAATGGTTCATTCTGTACTGTAGTTATCATTCTTATTCTTTGAAAATTCCAACAAGGGTTGATTGTTTTTGGGTTTTTTTTCAAGACAAGGTTTTTCCATATAGTTTTGGTGCCTGTCCTGGATCTCGCTCTGTAGACCAGGCTGGCCTTGAACTCAACAGAGATCTGCCTGGCTTTGCCACCTGAGGGCTGGGATTGAAGGCGTGTGTCATTGCTGCCCGGTCAGGGTTGATAATTTTTTAAAGGCTGATAAAATTTAAATAATTGTGTATCATTTATAAAAGGGCATCTAGCTACAGCAGGCACATTAAATAGGCTGTGCTTTATCCACGTTGGAAAAATTAGCTTGATGTTTAGGAATCAAGTTTTAAGAGCATATATATATATATATACTTCTTAATCATTTGGGATTCTTAAGCGCCTAAGCTTATGAATGTGTTTTTTGGAAAGGTCTGGGAGTATGGATAATAGGAAAATTTGAGACCCCCCAAAATGAGCTTGCTGGTTAAAGTATTACTCTAGTGATAGTCTGTGGTACTTAATGTTGCCATTTTTTTTTTATTAAGCAACATGACATTAATGGGATCTAGGTTAGAAATCTTCTCAAAGAATTCTTTAATGTTTAGTCAATGCCAGAGCCTTGGTTCATGCCTATAATCCCAGGAAGAAAATTGCCAAGATTTTGAGGCCAGTCTAGGCTACACAGTGAGTTCTAACTCTACTCAGTCTACAGTATAAGACCATGTCTCAAAGAAACAAGACAAGTAGAAATAAATGTCCATTCAAAGTACTGTGAAGGCTGAGGTAGGGGGATCATGAGTTCAAAGCAAGTCAGAGCTACATAACAAATTCTCATCTCAAAAAGAAACAACAAAAGTTTGGTCAATATTGATCAAATTAGAAGGAATTTCTATTTCTTTCCTTCATTCATTAGGAAGATATATTAAACCAGAGCCAGGTGGCAATGCACAACTTTAATGACAATACTCTGGAGGCAGAGGTGGACAGATTTCTATGAGTTCAGGACCAGCCTGATCTACACAGCAAGTTCTGGGCCAGCCAGAGCTACATAGTGATACCCTTTCTTAAAAATTTATACCTATCTTGTATCAGACACTGTTATACAAGCACAGATTGGGTCATTGGGAATTGCATTCTAAGTGTTTTAAGTACAGAATCATGACCTGTGCTGCAGAACATCTAAAACAAGTGACTGGTACAGTAATGAGAAGTCAAGAGTAAGTCACCTCATAAGACAAGTGAAGAAAGGTGATAGATGGTTCCCTAAAAATTTTAAACTATAAAGAGAAAGGTATGGGAATAGTTTCATAGATTAAAATGGAGGCGAATCCCAGCAGTTTCAGTGACTGAGTCTGCAGAATCACCAGTTTGATGCTAGCTCGCCTGGACAATATAACAAGACCCTGACTCTGAAAAAGAAAAAAAAGACCTAAACTTAGGGGTTTTATTTTAATACATTCGTGTGTGTGTGTGTGTGTGTGTGTGTGTGTGTGTGTGTGTGTGTGTGTTTTCTTTTTTTCTCTTTTTTTCAAGACAGGGTTTTGTGCAGCCTTGGCTGTCTTGGAACTATAGACCAGGCTGGCCTCTGCCTCCCAAGTGCTGGGATTAAAGGTGTGCACCACCACTGTTCAGTTTATTTTAATAAATTACTGTCTAAAATTAAACTTTTATTTCATGACAACAAAGAGTTCTAAACGAGATAAGATACAAAGAAAAGAAAAATATATTTCCTTCCCCAGAGAGTGTAGATTTAAAGTCTCCTATCTATATTTCAGAAATTGAAATAGGACTATCACGTTTGTGTAACCCACTTCCCATTGTGAAATTTGACCTATATTGGAAAGAGATTACTTAGAATATTTTTTAGATTTATTTATTTTAACTTTATGAATGTTTTGTCTGAATGTATATATGTGCACCATGTGGATGCCTGTTGCTCATGGAGGTCAGAAGAGAATGTCTGAACTGGAATTACAGATGGTTATAAGCCACTATGTGGGAATTAAGAACCAAACCAAGGGTCAGGTTCTCTGAAAGGACAGCAAGTACACTGAGCCATCTTTGCAGCCCCAATTAGATTTTTTTTAATACCACAGTGTAATTCCCTCTTAGAAATATTAATAGATTGGAGTCTAGATTGCTGTCCCTTCCTATGCCAGGTATACGCACTATATACTTAAAAGTGTTCTTAGTTCTAATAGTTCTAAAATACTGATGATCCCAAGAATTTTGATAAGAGACTGTAGATCTATATTGGACTTGCTTTTAGCCCCTCTGTGCCCTGACACTGTGAAAGGAAAGGGCAGAGTGTGGCATTTCCCATCTCTGTAAGTTGATAGAGATGCTACTACCAAAGCCTTTGTAAAAATTAAAACAGGACTGGAGATTGGCCCTAGGGTCTTGCACATGCTAGGTAAGCACCCTATCATTGAGCTGTATACCCAGCCCCCTTTGAAAATATTTTTTAAACCTTCATTGATCTTGATCTTGCTGATTTTTAACACACTTTGTATCCCAAGAAGGCCTTGAATTTATGAAGTTACCTCAGTCTCAGGCGTAGCTAAGATTGCAAGCCTGATCTACCAGGTCTGGCTCTTTTTTTTTTTTTTTTTTTGTATGTTCGTTTTTGTTTTTGTATTGTTTTCCTTTAAGACCCAGGTGTCACTCTGTAGCTCTGGCTAATGTGGAACTCCCTTTGTAGACCAGGCTAACCTTGAACTCAACAAAGGTCTGCCTGCCTCTGCCTCCCAAGTGATAGGATCAAAGTTGTGTACCACTGGGTCTGGCCTCTGTTTATCTTTTAAAACTAGTCAGTATAAGAACTCAAATATTAGCCTTTAGATCTATGATTGTTCAAAGTAGTGTCCTGTTTGTAAGACTAGTGTCGTCATTTCTTAGAACCTTGTTAGAAAAGGAGATTGGAACCCTGTGTTGGTAGCCCAAGCCTATAATTCTAGTACTCATCAGGCTAAGGCAGGAGGATTCTGGAACCTTGACTGCCTAAGGAGACTTTGTCTCACAGAGCAAAAAAGCCAGTGAGATGACTTAGCAGTTAAAGGTACTTGCTGCCAAGCTGAAAGACTTGCCTTCAATCCCTGGTACCCACAGTGGGAGGAAAAAGAACCACTGCTCTAGATCAAAGTGTACATACTCAGCCAGACATGACCAGATAGCTCCTGCTTCTATGTACTACACACGTGGAGTGGATTTTACTTTCTGTTGTTGATGTATTGTGTTTTTGGAGACAGTCTCACTTTGTAGCCTGAGATGGCTAGAACCACTAAATTGAAAGTGTCCTGTCTTTCAATTTAGGATCGTCCAGCCTCACCCTCTCTCTCAAGTGCTAGAATTAGAAATTACAGGCATGAGCCATCATGTTAAGGTTTATGTCTTCATTTATTTTTATAGTTTTTAGGTACTTTTGAGACATTCCCATACTGCAACCCAGCTTGGCCTCAAATTTGCAGGAATCCTCCTGCTTCAGCCTCCCTAGTGCTAAGACTATAGGTGGACGCTACCATACTCAGCAGTGTTTTGTTTTGTTTTGTTTTGTTTTGTTTTTTCAAGACAGGGTTTCTCTGTGTAGCTTTGTGCCTTTCCTGGAACTCACTTGGTAGCCCAGGCTGGCCTCGAACTCACAGAGATCCGCCTGGCTCTGCATCCCGAGTGCTAGGATTAAAGGCGTGTGCCACCACTGCTCAGCAAGGAAAGGGGATCAATGTTTATATTTTAAATGGCCAAGAAAACCTTAGTAACAGACAATATTGTAATGCTTAAGAATTATATAAAACTTGGATTTTAGTAGCTATAAATAAAATTTTATTGGAACATAGACCTATGTATTTTGAGGGCTGCTTTTATACCCCAGGAGGGTACAATTGTTCCAAAGACCAGACTGTCCACAAAGCTGGAAAGAATCACTATTCTATCAGTAGTGAACACCCACAAAATATAATCACTGAGAAGGCACGTGCCTCATCTGAAAATGGAAAAAGAACTGCAAATGTCCCACATTTTCATGTTCATAGCATGTCATGATCATATGATTATTGCAGAGAGATAATGACTGTATTCTGTTGAACAAGAAACTGCAAGACATTGGTAGATACTTTACATTTTCTCATTCTGGAATATACTTAAGAGTATAAATTCAGTTATTATGAGAGATTAAGTTCATTATAATATTTTTGTTCTGACTTCCTTTTGGTTTTTAATGTTTCTTTCTTCTAGGACACGTTGCTTTAAACACAAGACAGAACTGTGTGTTCCAGGGTTGTAATTAAGCAAGGTTTCAGCCAGGTAGATTGTTCCTGAAATGGGTATCATAATGTCCCAGGTAGCTTGTAGTCAATTTTGTATATTTTTAGCTTTTTGTATCTATTGGTTCCACATCCATGGATTCAGCCAACTACTAATCAAAATTTTTTTTTTCTTTTTTTTAAATTGATTTAACTTTATTTTATGTGCATTGGTGTGAAGGTATCAGATTCCCTGGAACTGGAGTTAAAGACCAGTTGTGGGTGCTGGGAATTGAACCCAGGTCCGCTGAGTCATCTCTCCAATCCTTTATTTTTTTCTGAGACAGGGTTTCTCTGTATAGCCTTGGCTGTCCTGGAACTCCCAGCTCAAAATTACCTTTATTCATTCATTCATTTTTCTATTTATTTATTTATCTATCTATCTATTTATTTATTTATTTTGGTTTTTCGAGACAGGGTTTCTCTCTATGTAGCTTTGGCCTTTCCTGGAACTCACTCTGTAGACCAGGCTGGCCTCGAACTCACAGAGATCCGCCTGGTTCTGCCTCCCGATTGCTGGGATTAAACCATGCACCACCACCGCCCAGCTTCAAAAGTACTTTTAAATCAGACATGACGAGCATGTACCTTTAATCTCAGCACTTGGGAGGCAGAGGCAGACTACTTAGTGAACTTCAGGTCAACCAGGCTACATGGCGAGATCCTGTTTAAAAAAACAACAACAAAATAATCTGGGTGGTAGTGACACACACCTTTAATCCCAGCCCCCAAGCAGATCTCTGTGAGTTGGAGGCCAGCCTGCTTTTTTGTTATTTTCCCTAAACAATATAGTATAGCAGCTATTTACATTAAAGTATATTAATCATTATAAGTAATTTAGACATGGTTTGAAGTATATGTGATGATAAGTATAGGTTGTATGCAAATTCTGTACCGTATTTTATAAGGGACTTGAGCATATGTGAATTTTAGGTCCTTCTGGGGATCTAGACTCAAAGCTCCACAGATACTGGGGGATGACTATCTACTAAATAGGTTATCTTTGTATTTACTTCATTTATGGTGAAGTTGTAAAGATATTTGAGGAACTGCTCATTTTTTAAAAAGTCAAATTTCTGGAAGCTTGTGAATGTTCTCATTGGATAATGTTTAAATTGTACTCTTGAGAACTCCAACAGCTTATCTGGGTATGATGGTATAGGCTTAGAAGGGTCACGAGTTTGATACCATCTTGGGCTACAAAGTGCAACCCTGCCTCAAAAGCAAGTCCTATTACCGTAGGTTGTACAGAAATATCTGTAGTATTTATGTGTACAGTTTTGATTATAGTTTTCTTGATCATCAGTGAACATCGTACAGCCCAAGGTATAATTCTTTATTTCTACAGTACATTGATATTTAATCGTAAAAATGTGTAAACTATTTTATTTGTGTGTGTGTTAACAAATTGTGTTCCTTTAGGCAACTTGTTCCAGCGATGGCGTGTTCCTCTAGAACTCCAGATGGCAAGACAAATGGCTAGCTCTGGTTCATCGGGGGGCAAAATCGATAATTCTGTGTTAGTCCTTATTGTGGGCTTATCAACAATAGGAGCTGGTGCATATGTAAGTAAAAAAGCAGCTTGGGTAGAGAAGCTGCCAGACAGCTCCCATTGATAGACTCAGTACTACTCTGCTTTAAAACTTTGCAACTAATTCTGCTTTCTCCTGTAGGAAAAATTCCAAAAGACCTCCTTTAAAATGTCTATGGGAGCTGATTTGGGACTGATATTTACTGTCATGTTGATTGATCTTTGCTCTTTTCACTTGTCTTTTTATTCTTTGCTTGAAAACTGCTGTGTTTCCTGAGGCTTGACTAACCCACAAAGTTGTACTTGTTGTTCTCTTGATTGTGATAAAGTAACCTGCAAACAAAGTCAACATTCATTGCAGCTCCTAAGCACAATATTTTATTTTAATGTATTTGCCAATTTTTTTAAAGACTTTTTTTCATAGCTTGAGATTGACCATTTAAAAAACAGCTATCAGTAAAAGATATTAAGCATTCCCAAAAGGAAAACTAAATCCCTGGATCTCACTCAAAGACTAAATTATAGAAATGGGTCTAGTATCTCCAATTGTAGAATGGAGTTTTGGGGAGCTGAGAAACAGCATTTAATTGGTCCATACTGTTAGCATGGTTATATCTCCTTTAAAGAACTAATCATCTTAGCAGGTCACAGAGGATTTATTCTGTGGGTGTGTCTTTTTAACTTGTACTATAACTAAGCAGATTCACCTAAAACTGAATCCTGTAAGGTTGAGTGAATCGACTTTGATGATGCCTACTAACATCCTTGATCAAAGAAAGGTGTTTGCTTTACATACTAAGAACAAATGGCTCAATACTATTACAATTTTAGTTCTTTCAATTCTGATAATAGTAAAATTATTTTTGTTCCTCTGTCACTAGGTTAAGGGGAGGCATGAAAATTATTTGAAGTTACCCATATTCTCATACCTTAACCTGACTCCAAAATGTGCAAGAAGAGTAGCCAGCTCCTGCCAGTTGTAAGTCAGATCAGAGCAAGAAATAGATACAAATCTGCCTGATAACATACTTTGGGAAAGAGGCGTTTTCCTCCAATCCTGGAGCAGCTTGTAAAAATTTTTCTTTTTCATTTTTTTTTAGCACAGTAACCAAAATGCTTCTCTGCATTTTCATTAAATGTTTATTCATTAATACTTAGTGCCTTTTCTATTTCCTTTTGTCTCCTTCCTGGCCTTATGTCTACCTCCAGTTGTGCAGTGTCATCTCCTAGGATCCCCTTCTAGATCACTAGCGTCTACAGGTGCTTCTGGGAAAGATGGCAGCAGCCTAGTATACTTCTTAATTGTAGGAGCCACAGTGACTGGGGCAGGAGTTTATTATGTAAGATACTCATATTAAAATATCTTTGGGGATAGGGTGGGTGAAGCCATAGCACTAATAATAGCTTGGTTCATAGAGTACAGTGAAATAGTCACTTTCTATAGTGCTTTCTATAGACATTTGGTAAAGGGACATTGTCAGTCACTAGAGAGTCCTCAAATCTCAGTTTTCACACCTTTGAAGGTATACTAGACCAGTCTCAACCCATAATTTTAGAGCCAAATCCTTATCTCAACCTTTTCTTTGAAACTTTTGTCACATTTGTGCTTATTTTTACTCTGCTACATTATCTTGTGCTTTAGTGCTGCATTGTCTAACAAGACAGTCTCAGAGTGAATGTTGAGTAAGTAAATAAAGGGAACTTGAGCACCATCAACTTTGAATCATTTTAGGTAAAATGTAATTTTTCTGTTTTGTGAGAAGCAATCAACTAGGCTTTTACTGTGAAAAGGCCTTTTATTGAATGCTTTTGACAAGGTCCTGAGAGCCGTAGAGATTGGAGTGTTTTCCCAAAGCAGCCACAGCCTCCACTTGAAACTCAGTTGTTTGGCAGTGTCCCTTTGTTCCCTAATTTGGTCAGACTCGTGGCTGAAGCATTCGTAGGGTGACTTCTGGAGCACCTCTCATCGATGATTCAGATACTACCCTCCTCTGAACCTTAACTTGTCCATTTCGTGGTTTTCACTTTTTCTCATCATGTCCACCTCATTTATTAAAAAATCATTTTCAAGTGTTTGCATTGGACATGTTCATAATGACTTCAATTTGTGGAATCTCTCTCTGCTCTGTGTTGCTGACCAGAGTTGGGTGGCCTGCCCCCAGAGACTTGACATGCACATACTCCTGATGCCAAGCCATGAGATAAGCCGGCCACTGTAGCTTTCCCCTGTCTTGGAAATATCTAAGGAGCACAAATCTCTCTCAAGTCATTCAGTTAAATGCTTCATTGCCCTCTGTGTTTGTCCAACATTGGTTGTAATAAACCTATTATAATGGCTCCAGGTTAAATGGTAAGCTTTTGTCTACATTTATCAAACTAGTCTATATACTTTTGTTTCAGATTTTAAATAGTTGAAAACTTGCTATCAAGCAGCTTAGATTTTTTTTTCTCTGAAATTGATATTAGTCATGAGAAACAGCTTTGGTGATTTTCTCCAGATTTGGTGAGATTTCTATGGCTGCAAATTTCAGGGCTGATAAGATGGCACAGTATGTAAAGATGGCTGTTAGTAAAGGTGCCTGCCTCCAAGCCTGACAACCTGAGTTTGTTCCCCGGGACCTACATGAAAGAAAGCAAAAAACACAATTCTCTAAAGTTGTCCTCTGACTGTGGTATTCACATGTGAGCATGCACATACAAACATACAAACAAATTTAGTAAAAATAATGTAGTGCTTATATTTGTTTCTTAGACTCTCATAATCAAATACCACAAAATGGCTTTAGCTGTAGACATTTATTTTCTTAATTCTGAAGACTGGGAAGGTCTAGAATGAATGTCAGACAAGGTTAAGTTTCTGGTGAAGGTTTTCTTCATGACATGCATGCAGCCAACCATCCACCTTACCGTGTCTTCACATGGGAGCAGGGCAGTGTAGAAAGTAAGTGAGGTAGTGCTGCTGTCTCTTGGTCTTTTTATAAAAGCCCTATCCAGCTTGTCACCGCTCCTGTCTCTGGAGCCTGTCATCCTGGCTGTTGGGCTTCAGCATAGGAATTCAGGAATTCGGTCCTTAGCAATGTCCCTTCCAGCAGTTTTTTTTCATTTGATTATAATTACTCCTTCAGCAACTCCTATATTAAGGGTTCTTTACCTTCCTGGCCCTCTGTGTCCCACTGGTTTTAAAGAAACTTTCCTGTGATCTATAGTAAGAAATGTAATTTATCTTGCAACCCATAAAACTACAAATAGATAAAATGCAATGCATTTTAACTAGTGTTATTCTTACTGGGTTGGACATAAACTATTAACTGCCTCTTCTCCTCTACTAATGCTGATCCTAACCTACAAGTAAATCTCATAGCCTAGTAATGGGTTACAACCAGTTTGAAAAACATTGACCTTAATGGTAGTATCTGCTGCTGCTTGATACACAAACTGTTTAGCATCCATGTGAGCTTTTTATGCCAGTGACTTCCTTTAGTACCTCAGGTAGGTCCTTTAATCTCAGTCTTTTGCTAGTTTCAGTGAACCAGCCCAAAATGGCTTTTAGAATAATTAATGACATTGAATATTTGGGCCCTTCACCACTAGTCAAGTGATAGAATCATGTTGCCCCAGAAAATGACCTTTCTTTTCAAACTCCTTCCTATTTAGAAAGGTTGCCTCCACTAATATTTTCATAAATTCATAGTATTTCTTAGCCTAACTTATATTTGCCCCCCTCCCTAATTGGAAATCTTTGTAAACTAGGAATACAGAAACCGTTTGGGGAATATAATTTGTTATTTGGTGTGTGTGTAAACTAACTTTCACTTTAGAACATTGAGCTTAAAGGCTGTCTATCCACATTTAACCTTAATTTAGCCCTTTCCCTATAAACCTTTCTGCTCCAATCCTTTTATGTGTAAAATCATCAGGAGATATAGAATGGCTCAGACCATTTCTGAATGACCCTCTCAAATGAGCATAGCCCCAGTCTCTTTCCTGTTCACTTCTGTCGATAAGATTAAACCATCTCTTTTACTCACGTCTCAGGGCTTAGAGTCCCCATTTACAGCACGTCACCTAATAAGCTGCTCTGTAAAGTGGTCATAGAAAGTCTTTTTTTTATGTGATAGTAGGGCTCAAAACCAGGCCCTTGTGCTTGTTGGCCAAACATTCCATCACTTAGTCACATCTCCAACCTCATAGGAATATTCTTAGAATATGTTTTATGATACTTGCTCTAATTGTCCTTATTTCTACAGTCAGTTATTTTGAGATTTCATTTGAGATATGGTCCCTTAAATGTTTATCTTGTTGACCATGTGGTATACAAAAGAACAAAAATATTGTGAGTAGAAGACATCCTTGGCCTAGGACTGTACCTCAGTTGATAGAGTGCTTGCCTAGCACATGTGAAGTCCTGGGTTTGGTCTTCAGAAGTGCATGAGTCAGACAGACATAATAATCCATGCCTGTATCCCAGAATGGGAGGGGTGGAGACAAGAGGACACAGAAGTTCATGGGGATCCTAAGCTACATGAGATCCTATGTCAAAAAAAAGTCATTCTTGTCTACCACTTTTGTTTTTTGTTTTTTGGTTTTTTTTCGACACAGGGATTTCTCTGTAGCAGCTCTGGCTGTCCTGGAATTCATTATGTGGACCAGGCTGGCTTCAAACTCACAGAGATCTACCTGCCTCTGCATCCTAAGTGCTGGGATTAAGGGTGTGCACCACCACTGCCTGGCTCACTTATTTTTTTTATTAATTAGTCTGTGGCCTCAAACTCATATAGACCAGCCTGTCTCTTCTTGCCAAATGGTGGAATTAAAGGCATGTGCTACCATGCACAGCCCATTTTTAAAATGTATTTATTTATCTATTTTTGAGATCAAGGTCTCACCCTGTAACCTCACTGGCTTAGAACTCATTATGTAGA
Source organism: Onychomys torridus (assembly GCF_903995425.1). Classification (NCBI taxonomy): domain Eukaryota; kingdom Metazoa; phylum Chordata; class Mammalia; order Rodentia; family Cricetidae; genus Onychomys; species Onychomys torridus. The sequence goes on along the minus strand of NC_050466.1, from coordinate 29,013,466 downwards.
CCAGGTTGGCCTCAGACTCACATAAATCTGCACATCTCTTCCATCCAAGTGCTGAGATTAAAAGTGTTGTTACTGGGCTGGAGAGATGGCTCAGCAGTTAAGAGCACTGGCTGTTCTTCCAGAGGTCCTGAGTTCAATTCCCAGCAACCACATGGTGGCTTACAACCATCCCTAATGAGATCTGGTGTCCTCTTCAAGCATGCAAGTAGGCAGAACACTGTATACATAATAAATAAATAGATCTTTAAAAAAAGAAAACTGTTATTTGAAAAAAAAATCTTGTCTTTCATTTTAAAAAAAAAGTGTTGTTACCACAACTGGTAACTTTTTTGAAAGTTACTAATTAGGGCTGGGGAATATAGCTCAGTGGCCTGATACACATAAGGCCATAGGTGGTCTCCAGCATCTAAACATTTTAAAAAATAAGTTAAAAGTCACTAATAAACCCTGGTGTTGTGTGTTAATAAAGATAAATAACAGAAACTAGTCATAATACTAAGATACCTTTCCCCAGTTTGAAAGTGTAGGGGAAAGAGTATATTTGAAATAAAACAGCATTTAATGAAGATGGTGTTTGACCCTTTATAATTATTAATGTGTTGTGTTTCTAAGTGAGACTTCTACCTCCTTAGTTTAGAAAAAGAAAGAGCTATTCCTAGAAAGATGAGTTACATTTTAAGAATAGGATACACCTAGCCACATATCTCAATCCCTGGCAAACTCTGAAACGTCTGTTAGGAAGATGCATTCCCCATGTAGACTGATCTTATAACCAGCACCCAGCATAGTCCCAACCCCTTTCTGTACTTGAGCCATTTTTGTACCTGCTAGCATTACATTTCCCTCTCTTTACTTGTGCTTTCTGAGTTTGATATCAGGAGAGTTCCTCACCAGGAGTCTCAGAAAAGCTGAAACATATTTTGATCTGCTTTCAAGTATTCTTGCCTCACCAAATATGTGTACACTGAAAAGTTTTATTTCTTAAGAAAAGAACTCTGGCCTGGAGACACAGCTCAGTGGCAGAGTGTTTGCTTAGTGTGCATGAATCTCTGGGTTCTCTCCCCAGTATTGGAAAAGAAAACTTTGCCTTAGTGATTTTGGCATAGAAGAACTAACCTCAGTGTAGACAAAAGCTTCTCATTTAATTGAAATGATATTAGTTTATGGTCCGAGTTACCGGTATCATGAAATAAACTTTCTCCGTGTTTGGGTCTACAGGCCTACAAGACTATAAAAGAAGATCAAAAACGATATAATGAAAGAATGGCAGGGTTAGGACTGACACCAGAAGAGAGACAGAGAAGGGCCATTGCTTCTGGTGAGTACTTCCTATGTCTCTTCTGCATGATTTGAGACTAAATAAGGGAAAGTGACTAAGGATTATGATTTGCTAATCCCTTGTTGTAGTCTAACCGAGTGAGATTGTAAGCTACCAGAAATTATGGTTTTACCCCACAACAGGGAACAGTTTCCTAAAGTATCTGGTTGGCATTTTAGGCTTGAAGTAAAATTCTAGTGGGCCTTTCTTTATATAGGCTTTTTAAAAGGCAAGCTTGGTAAGAAAAACGGGAAAAGATAGGAAAGCTATTTTTTCCAATGACTAAAGCTTTTTGGTCATATTAATTCCCTTGAATCTTTAGAGTTTTGAGTTGTTATAGATATGTTTATTTTCCTGTAGCACAAGCTCTAGCCTTCACTTCCATTTGATTCCCTGGGGTTTTCAAAGAGGAATGTTGTAATCCTTTAATAAGCCCTATAGCTCTGGGTAGGTAGGCTGTATTGCTTTTTCAATAATGCCTTCTTCTTCATGAACATTGTATAATAATCCCCAATTGACCTCCTAGGTGTTTTCCCTTTATTGCTAACAAATGGTGCAACTGAACTTGATATTTTCCTGGTGGTCAGTAGAAAAATAATAAGAATGGCAGAGGCCTGTTAATATATGCTTTCTAATATATTGGAGAAATAACTAGCCAGGTGTGGTGATGTACCCTGTAATCCCAGCATATGGGAAGCTGAGGCCAGCCTGGGCTACAGAGTGACACCCTGTCTTAAAAAGGGGAAAAAAGGAAATGGCTAATATTTAAGGTCGGCCCTAGATCCAGTATAGACCTAATGAATGAAAGAACCTAATCAACTCCTTTACCCCATTTAAAGTTTTCCCCACTGGCAAAATGAAAGGAATTACTTGCCTTTCCCACTCCCACTAGGGTGTTTTGAAGATTGTTTGGTGTTTTGTCCCACCCCACTTTCTTGGTTTTTTTTTTTTATAAGTTCTGGCTATCAAACCCAGTATCTTAGACATGCTAGGCAAGCTTCCTACCACTGAACTGCATCCTAAACCCAATACATTTAAGATTAGTATAGTTGTGCTAGTTTTATTTTATGTAAAGAATTGAGACAAGTGCAAGGTGACTTTTTGAAATAGGCCAGGACTCATCAGAGCCTTTAAGAAAACTTAACCCCGCTTGTTCCGTTACTTACAGCTGAAGAGGGAGGGTCAGCTCCTCCAGTCAGAGTACCAAGTCACGTTCCTTTCCTGCTGATTGGTGGAGGGACTGCTGCTTTTGCTGCAGCCCGGTCCATCCGGGCTCGGGATCCTGGGGCCAGGGTAAGGTGCACGCTATTTTGTTTGGTACAGAGGGTATAGTGTGCAAGTACTTGGCCAATGTGGATGTTTTGACATTTGCCTCTTAAATTACTTAGCTCTGATAAATACCATTTTGTGTCTAAAGGTCCTGATTGTATCTGAAGACCCTGAGCTGCCATACATGCGACCTCCTCTTTCAAAAGAATTGTGGTTTTCAGATGATCCAAATGTCACAAAGACACTGCAATTCAGACAGTGGAATGGGAAAGAGAGAAGGTGTGTTTGCTTATGTACAATGGGCCTGACTAAGCATGAGAAGCAGGTTAAGATTTGTCACTGATCACGTGTGATAAATAGGAAGGCTCTACATGGAAGTCTGCTATTGTACATACTTGGTCAGGCTTAGAGGCAACAAAGAGTATTCTAGCTTCTGTTCTCCAGACCACCAACAATCAGCAGTTTAATGCTAGACTGTGAAATATTAGGGCTCTGTTAGAGATTAGCTTAGCCAATGTTGCCATTTCTTTATAAATACCTAAGCAAGGGGCTGGAGAGGGGGCTCAGCAGTTGAGAGCATTGGCTGTTCTTCCAGAGGACCTGAGTTCAATTCCCAGCAACCACATGGCAGCTCACAGCTGTCTGTGACTCCAGTTCCAGGGGATCTGACACCTTCACACCAATGCACATAAAATAAAGTTAAATAAATTATTTTAAAAATTTTAAATAAATACCTAGGCAAGTCACATAAAAGCAAGTGAAACTGATTTATGGCACTCTTATTATTTCTGAGTGTGTATGTGTTCAAGGACACATGCCTGCATATATGTGGAGGTCAGAGGTCAACTTTGGGTGTCATTCATCAGCTGCCGCCTACCTTGCTTTTTGACACAAAGTCTCTCACTGGTCTGGGACTCAACTAAATAGGCTAGGCTGGATAACCAGTGAGCCACAAGGTTTTTCCTGTCTTTGCTTCTGCAGTGTTGAGATTACAGGTGCGGGCCACCTTGCCTGGCTTTTTTCATGTGTGTTCTAGGACTTAAACTTGGGTCCTTATGCCTCTTCAGCAAACACTTAACTGAGCTGTCTCCCCAGGCTATTAATGGCACTTTGTTTGACACTCTAGCCAGCACTGACAATTGCAGGGTAGAGTAGGAAGACTATAATGAAGTGCCTCATTATCAGAATATTTGCACAAAAGACACTTGGAGCTAGCTGGACATGATGGTGCATACCTTAAATCCCAGCATTTGAGAAGATGAGGCTAAACAATTGGGAGTTCAAGACTTGCCTGAGTAACAGCCTCTGTCTCAAAAATACAAAACAAACAAAAAAGCAAACCAACCCCTGAGTATTGGAGCTATAGGTCCAGCTTTTTTCTTCTAAAGAACTCTTTAGGTCTCTCAATTCCAGTACTGTTCTTGGGGCTCTAGTGGTTTTCTCATTAGTGATCCTTTAACGTTGAACTAAATTTTACAGACCTGGGCTGGAGCAATAGCTCAGCATTTTAGAGTACTTTTTGCTTTTGCAAAGAACCCATGTTTAATTTCCAGCAATCACATGGTAATTTCACAACCATCTGTAACTCCAGTTCTAGGGAATATGACACCTTCTTCTAACCTTTGCGAGCACAGACATGCATGCAGGCAAAACATCCACACACACAGAAAATAAATAAATCTAAAAAAAATATAAATGCCAAAATGTGCTTGCCTCCCTCATGAGTCTTTACTCTCATGTTCCATTTTCAAGCAGAATGCATACCATCATCTCCACTTATAATGTATTGTAATTATTTACTTAGTTTTTTTAAAATTTGGGTTCTCACTTTATTGCCCTGGCTGGCCCCAAACTACTGGGTTCAAGCAATACTCTCGGTTTATCTTCCTGAGTAGTTGAGATTCTACTACATGCCAACACACTAGCGTTATTGTTAAAGGTAGAATCATTTAGGAGCAAGACCTTGCTCTATTGGCCAGCAGCACCATTCTGAAAAATTAATGTGGGCTGATAATGTGAATACCAGCTCCTTGAGTGTCTTTGTTCTTAATTTGAAATATTTTACATCTAGAGCTTTGTTTCTCAGCTTCTACACCATTGGTTGATATTTGATACAGCATAATTCTGATGGAGGTAAGGGCTGTCCTATATAGCACAGGCTGCTGAGCAGTATCTCATTTCTAGGTACCAGATACAATAGCATCCCCTTGTAAGCTGTTGTAACCTGAAATGTCTCCAGAAATTGCCAAGTGTCCCATGGAGCTAAAGTTGCACCCAGTTGAGAACCTCTGATCCCTAATACTTTTCAGTAAGTCACCACCAAGATCTAGTGCCTAGAGACGTACTCTGAAATATGTACCTGAATTTATTCTTCATGATGGACATCATTTTACTAAAGCTATAGAGGGAGCCTATAGCAGTTCCAGATGCTTATAATTTTCTCTTTCCCATACAGCATATATTTCCAGCCACCTTCTTTCTATGTCTCTGCTCAGGACCTGCCTCATATTGAGAATGGTGGCGTGGCTGTCCTCACTGGGAAGAAGGTGAGCTAGTAGGTGCTTTCTTTGTTAGGCTTTATGTAGTTACCAACCAGAAAATACAGTGATGTGCTTTTCCATTACAATCCATGTTTCCTTTCCCACCATAGTTCATCAAAGAAAAACCAAAGCATTTTAGGACTAATATTGTTTAGTGTGTCTGTCTAAGGAAAGTCCATAGCAAAATCTAGAGCATGAAGTTGGCTAAGCTTCACCAGGGAAGTGACATTGTCAGATACTATAATGCTAAAAACTATTACTGCTTTTGTGTATGCTTCTGCATTTGTTCCTCCTTCCTATTGCTTTTATATTTATTTGCTTTACTTTTCTTTGGGATTATTGATGACAAGAGATTAGACTAATTTTCAGCATAATGCAGCATGGAAAATCCTGTCGGATGTTACCAAGGTGGTTGCCTAAATATGGAGAACAGTTATTGGGTGATGCTTATGGGGTCCTAGGAAGGCTTTGTGGCATTGTATTTTATTTTTATTAATGGAAACAGTAGGCTAAGTTTGTAAACCAGTGGCAGTGTTCCCGTAGAGGGATGGTGTTGTCTGAAGAAGCACAGCTGAAAGTAAAGGGGATCAAGAGCACAAATGGAAGGATTGACCTTTGACCCCTTCCCCCATACCAGAGCTGTAGAACGTGTGGTTAAGCTGGTAGTGGGAAAACAGAAGCAAGCAGGAACATAGACAGATAATCATAACACAGAAATGTTTTAAGAGATACATGTCCTGGGAGTTAGGGGAGTTAGGAGGGGGAGGGGGAATGTATAGTACAGTGATGAATACAAGGAAAGCTTCCTGGAGAAAATCTATGGACCTACAAGTCTTATTGAAGTATTCTTTGAGATTTATTTATTTTATATGTATGTATGCATGTATGTATGTATGTATATGTACCATATGTGTGCCTGATGCCCTTAAAAGTCAGAAAAGGGAGGTTGGGTCTCCTGGAACTAGACTTATAAATGGTTATGAGCCATCCTGTGAGTTCTGGGAACTGAACACAGGTACTCTGCAAGAGCAAGCATGTTTATTTCTTGGTGTGTGTATGTATCTATGTGAATGTGGTATATGTGGGTGGTAGGTAGTATAAGAAGGAGGATGTCAAGTGTCCTACCCTATTGCCCTGCCTAATATATTCCTTTTGTGCAGAGTCTCTTAATGAACCTGAATCTAGGCTGGTAGCCAGCAAGCTACAGGTATCCTCCTGTCTCTGGCTTTTTTATGAGTGCTGAGGGTTAAAGCTCAGATACTCATACTCATACATCAAGTGCTCTTACCTACTGAGTCAGCTCCCTAGTCCTAGAGCAGAAAATATTAAAGAGTGAAGAGGCATAGACTACATAAGAGCAAAGAACATTCAGGAAAGTAACATTTGAGAAGGAACTAGCAGCACAAGCAAGTGCCCAGCAGTATGGAAAAAGCATGGTTAGTAGAAGGAAAACAAGCAGCTAGCTTCTGATAGAGCAGAAACTTCGAGTTAGGGACTGAGGATGTAGCTTGGGGTGGAACACTTTTCTAACACTGGTAACATAGTGCACTTTTGACCTCCAACCTGGCAAAAGAAATGAGAGATGGGAAAATAAATACAAGATTTTTCTTGACTTTTTTGTTGTTGTTTTGGTTTGGTTTAAGACAGGGTCTCATTACGTAGTCCTTGCTGTCCTGAAACTCACCTGGCTGGTCTCAAACTTAGAGATCTGCCTCCCGAGTGCTGGGATTAAAGGCATGTGCCACTGTACCTGGCAAGAAGAATTTTTTAAAAATATTCAAGTTAGGAAGAGGCAAAACTGGTAAGTTATTCTAGGGATTGCTTATGGAAGTTTTTTTTGCCACAAAGGATTTTATTTATACTGGGGAGCTGGTGACACTTCTGGATAAAGATATAAAGTACAGGAAATGAATTTTAGATAATTGCTATTAACTATGACATATTGCATTTCAAGGAGATACCACTAGAGATGGAGGGCCTAGCTCAACACTGGCTGCTCTCCAGAGGACCTGAATTCTATTCCCAGTACCCACATACTATCTCCCAACCATCTAGGCACACATATGGTACACATACATACATGCAGACAGAACACCCATACATATAAAGTAAAAGTTTTTTAAAAAACTAGAAACAGACCATTCAAAAATTATTGTAATAATTCAGGCAAATGATTATGATTGCTCAGATTATGCTGGTGGTTATGATGATTATGAAGAAGAGGAATGTAAGGACTAGGAATTCACAGAGTACCTACTTTAACTGCTTTTTAAAAAACCATTTTTGTTTTGTTTTGTTTTTGTTTTTTTGAGACAGGGTTTCTCTGTGTAGCCCTGACTGTCATGGATCTCACTCTGTAGATCAGACTGGCCTCAAACTCAACAGAGTTCCACCTGCCTTTGCCTCCCAAGTGCAGGGATTAAAAGTCTGAGCTACCACCGCCCGGCAAGAAATTGTTTAATAATAAAGAAATTTTAAATAACTGGCCTAAACTTTTACAGTACATGAGAAACAAAATATGAGCCCAGGTTTATGTGACTAAAGAGTTAGAACCCAGAAATTCTGACCAGAGCCCAATTTCCTAATAATGTATTACTTCTTGTGTAGCACTGAGTTAGATGCCCAGCATGGGGGGAACTATGTGATCAGAGGGAAGGATATGCTGGAGGAATGCTTAGGAGGCAAAAAACGTCCTTAAAGCTTGAAGATTGATTGAAGGTGGGAGGTGAAGGAGAGAAGAGACAACATTTCTAGATTGTGTATCAGAGTAAACAATAGTGCCCTCCTCCTAACTGAGAAAAACATTTTAAGAGGAAGATCTGGTTTAAGGGAAAGATAAAAATCAGTCTGGACACCAGGCATGGTGGTGCATGCCTTTAATTGCAGCACCTGGGAGGCAAAGTTAGACAGGTGTCTGTGAGTTTGAGACCAGCTTGGTCTACAAAGAAAGTTCCAGGCCAGCTAAGGCTACATAAGAGACCCTATCTCAAACAACAAGAAAACAGAAGAGAACTTGTAGAGCAGTACATAACATTGTAAAGTTGCATCCTTTCTTTTTTTTTTTTTGGCATGTGTACATGCATGTTCACAGGTGTGTGTACATGCCTGGAGAGGCCAGAGATTGACAAAAAGAGCCTCTCTCTACCCTATTTGCTAAGAGCCTCTTACAGGAATCTAGGGCTTACTGGTTCTGCTAGTCTGATAGCTGGCTCACTCTAGAGAGCCCTCTCCACCTTGTCAGTGCTGGGATTACATGTGGGCAGCTACACCTACACAGCTTTTATGTGGATGTTGAGGATCCATACTCTGTTCCTCACGCTTGCATAGCAAGTGCCTTATTCACTGAGCCATCTCTCTAACCCTACACTGTTCTTTCAGTGAGTTTAAATGGGCTCAGTTAGTAAAGTGCTTGAGGATTGGGGTTCAATACCTGAAACCCATATAAAAACAAATCCAGCTATGCTTGTAATACCAGTGCTAAGAAGGCAGAGACAGGTGGATCCCTAGGGCTTTCTGGCCAGTCACCCTAGCCTATTTGATGAGTATGAGAACTTGTTTCAACAAACAAACAAAAAAGGTGTACAGGGTTGGCTTGAGGAACAGTACCCAAGGTTGTCCTTTGCCTTCTACATGCATGAGCACATGCACCCACACAGACGTGAAAATACGCATACATATACCCTAACATTTAAATGAAATTTGAGCATAATAGGCCACACCTTAAATCTCAGTGTTTTGGAAACTGAGTCAGGAGGACTGCTGCAATTTTGAGGCCTGTCTGGGTTACGATAATAGCCAGTTGCACACCAGTCTAAGTGAAAGAATGACCCCATCTCTAAAAAAATTTAAGGGCTAGAGGTATAGCTTAGTGGTAGAGAGCTTGCATGGAATGCACAAGAATCTGGGTTCAATCCTCAGTACAGTAAAATTCAATAAAATGAGTGGTTGGTATATGGATGTTTCTTTTGAAAGTCCTGAATTAAAAGTTTAAATAAGCAGGGGTAGGTGGCAATTGGATAGAATTTTGAAGGGTACATAGAATCAAAGATTTGTTTTTCTGAATGTAATGGACTGAGATCTAAGGTTTCAGAAGAGGATAGAGGAATAATGGACAGTTGTCAGGTGAAGGTTCTGAACGAGAAAGGAATAGCTAGACACACAAGGAGAATGGAAAGGTCACCTTGGTCCACAGCTGGAAAAAGGAAGTAAACAGTTTGTGTGCATATTTACGTATGTGGTGTATGCGTGTGTGTACATATATGGAGTCCAGGTGTTGGCATCCAGTTTCTTCATCTGTTTCTCTCCACCTTATATTTTGAGACAGGGTCTCTCACTGAACCTGGAGCTTACTAATTCAGTTAGATTGGCCAGCAAACCTCTGGGGTCTGCCTGTCTCTCTCTCCCCAGCATAGCGGTTACAGATGCATTGCCTCTGCACTCACGTTTGTGTTAGAGGCTTCACTTGTTTTCACAGTAAGACAGGATGTGAGATGATTAACAGTGGGGGAAAAGATGGTCAGGTTGTATTGAAGACAGCTTTCCAGGGACAGAGGAGGCTAAAGAAGCTACTCATTCATATATACTGTTGCCTCTAGAGAGCTTTGTCCCACGCAGCCTGACTTGAACACCCTCAGCCCATGTTTCTAGTACCACCTGCACTACCCTATGTCTATCATATTATTGTCAGTGTTTGTTAAATTGCTGTTTCTGTCTAATACACGCCAAAGGTAGAGAAGCTAATCCATCTTTCTCATCACTGTGTTCTTACACTTAGAAGTGCCCCTGAAGCATCATAGACATTTAACAGGTATTTCTTGATGGGATAGTCTCACAGTTAGTAAAGAATGGAGCTAATTTCCGGAAACTAATTTCTCAGACTCCAAAGCTCGAGCTCTTTACCCTAACTAGAGACAAGGGAATTAAGAATATGTATGACAGGAGAGCCATTTGAATGATCTACCATTGGTCCAAATTATTCGGAATGGGACTGTCAACCAACTAAGCAGGAAATTGGAAGAAGTACAGAAGACAGTGTGGCTGGACTGAAGATGTAGTTTCATGGTACAGTGCTTGTCCAGCATACCCATAGTCCTAGGCACATTCTCCACGCTGCAACATACAAAACAAAACGAGGAGTAAGTAACAGCAGGGATCAAGAAGATAGTGAGGCTGAGCGCATGTGCATGCGTGTGCGCTCGCACGCGCGAGCGCAGTGGTGTGTCTTTAATCCCAGTGCTCAAGAGGCAGAGGCAGATAGATCTTTGTGAGTTTGAGGTAAGCCTGGTCTTCATAGAAAGTTCCAGGCCAGCCAGGCTACATAGTGAGACCCTATCACAAAACAAAACAGCAGTGAGCCTGCCAAAAAATTGTGGTAAGATATTTGAGGTGGAAGTAGCAGTTTAGGAAATAATAAGAGTCTGAATGTGGCACAGAGGAAAATAGGAACCAAGTTCCAAGGTCCTTAGAGATAAGGACCAGTGGCAGGAAGTGGTTTACTAACAGTGATTTAAAGGGATGTAGGTAGATGTCACTTAGAGGAGCAGCAGCAGCAGCAACCACCTCAGGAACTGTGGAACATTCAAACACTCCTTCCTGGCCTTGTGATCTGGGGTGTGGACAAATGAACTGTCTGTAAGTGTAACATCCCTGAGAGATAGCTGAGTTTCAGTGAAGACTAGAAATTGGAGAAAGATTCTACAGAGATGTTGTGATTGAAGTAGAGTTGTGAGCAAACAAATAAGGATTCCAAATGCCAAAATAGAAAAGACTTTTTCCAGTTATCTGTTTCTATAAATCAGAATGGAAGTTTTGGAATCCAACTGAGGCTAGTGTTGGTTGCTTGAAGAAACTGGTTCCCCAAAACTATGGTCCCAATAACTAATTAGAAACAATTTCTTGCCGAGTGATGGTGGCGCACGCCTTTAATCCCAGCATTTGGGAGGCAAAGGCAGTTGGATCTCAGTGAGTTTGAGGCCAGCCTGGACTACAAAGCAAGTTCCAGGACAGCCACACAGAAACCCTGTCTCAAAAAACAAACAAACAAAAGGAACAATTGCTTCAGGATCATTTTCAGTCAAAAGCTAATTCTTCTCATTGAGTTGACAACATAGGTTGAGGGATCCCCCCCACTCCCCCAATTGGGCATGAAATGTTCTAGATTAGATAGTGGTGAATAGTCTTAAAAATCCAATGAATTGTGCACTTTAATATGATGAATATTATATCATAGTAGTTTTTTCATGACTTATTCCTTTCTACTTCCTCTATGTATGCATGTGACTATACCAGGTAGTACAGCTGGATGTGAGAGGCAACATGGTGAAACTTAATGATGGCTCTAAGATAACCTTTGAAAAATGCTTGATTGCAACGGGTGAGTATTTCTGGAGGTGCCTATCTTTCCTATTGTGCTTGTTAGTTCAAGCTTTAGAGTCTGGCCTTCTCTTGAAAAGATTGCAGCTCTTCCTTAAGACAACTGATACCCAGAGTCTCTGGTGTCGATGTCTGGTTAGTTTGGGTGTGTGATGTTTTTACCTATTTGCAGTTTTTATAATAAAGTTTATTAAAAATAATCCTCTGGTAACGACATGAGGAAGCTGCTCCTTTTTCCTCTGTGCATGGTGTTCAGTCTCTGACCTGAAGGATATGTAGCTTTGTGGGCTTATTGCCAATTCTCATCCACAATCAGGAGAGGGGAAGCAGCTAATGAGAGTGGTGTAACCATGCTAGCATGTGAGGCCTCCTGAGAAGCTGGAGACACTGCGGCAGGTGGGCATAATAACTAATCCCAGCACTCAGAAGTCTGAGGCAGAAGGATCAAAGCAGACTTGATGTTACCTGGGATCTATAGTGAGTTCCAAACCAGCCTGAGCTACATAGTAAGACCCTCTCAGAAATTTGGCAGAGACAGACAAACACACGCCATGGAAAAAGGAACTAAGCTTTCTGGTTTGGCCAGCCATGGAGGCAAGGGCCTCTAAACGGAGACTCAGATCTATTTCTTAAAGGAAATTAAAAGAAGCCTGCTGTGAGGCAAGCCATCCAGTCACTCCTTGGTAGTATTAGCAGCAGCCACAGCCACCACCACTACTGCTGTGACACCAAACATACGTAGCCACAGTCAAAGCAGAGAGCTCTACTTACAGGGGTTGTTTGGGCTAGCTCCTGCTTTCTTCTCTCCAGGAGGCACTCCGAGAAGTCTGTCTGCCATTGATAGGGCTGGAGCAGAGGTGAAGAGTAGAACAACACTTTTCAGAAAGGTAATTGCTTTAGTGTTTTCTTTGTGTGGTTTTGAAGAGGTGACACACTTTGGTGTCCCCCAAGTGCCCCCTCCAATTGGGAGCTCCAAGTTCTCTATATAGCTCTTCTCTAGACTTCAAGCAAGTCACTTCTCCCTGCACCTCCAATACTCCATTCCCTCAAGGGTGCTGTGCTTGTAGGAGGAAACTACATTTGCTTTTTATTGCTTGCTATAGTTCGGACTGCCCTTCTGTGGGGTTTCTCTTGAAGTGTTTGGTCCACACGAACTCCTTGTGGTCTCTTGAAATTTTCATTACAAGTGCTTTATGAAGACTTTGATGCAAAAGGTCGATATACAAGTACAAAGGAAAGGAGATTGTTTGCTTCTGAACAGTATGCCTTGCTGGTATTTTCTAGCCACACTTGGAAATATTGGATGAAGTTTATACTGCCTTTTAAATTCTTGATTGTTGGGCTGAATAATTCTTTGTGTGGGAGGCTGTCGTCTGCTTTGTAAGATGTTGGCAGCATCACTGGCTTCTCTCCACTAGAGGCCAGGAGCATCTTGTCCTGACAGCCAAAATGTCTCTAGATACTACCACATGTCTACCTTGGACTGGGAAGAAAAACTGCTACACGTGTTGACAACCACTGTTGCTGGAAGGCATGTCACAATGGAGGAAAAATTCACATTAATAACATAGAGGCTATAATTGAGCCACTTTGTACAAGATGTTATGTGCAAATGTCTGTTGTAGAAGAGTTAGAGGAAAATATTTTCTTGGATTATTATCTTGTGCCCTTTTGGGAAATCAGTGGACTAAACTGGTATGATCCTGCAGATTGGAGATTTTAGAGCCTTGGAGAAGATCTCACGGGAAGTCAAGTCAATTACAGTTATCGGTGGGGGCTTCCTTGGGAGTGAACTGGCCTGTGCTCTTGGCAGAAAGTGTGAGTATTAAGAACTGTCCTTGACTTTCTTTCTCTAGTCATATATCACACATCTTGGTGCACTGTCACAAATTCCAGAAAAAATATTTGCCAGGAGGAGTTCAAGGAGTTTGAACAGTGTTTATAGAATGAGGCTTGTTGGCACATGCTTATAATTCTAGCACTCCGGAGCTGAGGACCGAACCCAGGGCCTTGCACTTGCTAGGCAAGCACTCTACCACTGAGCTAAATCCCCAACCCCTGACTTAGATTTTAGACTGGGTTGCATAGTGAGTTCAGAGCTAACCTGGGGCTATGAAGTAAAACCCTCCCCCATCTCACCACTCCCCCCAAAAAGCTAAGTACTGAGATCAACACAAGGATTTCTGTCTAGTTAAGTTTCTATTGCAGTGATAAATATCATGACCAAAAGCTAATTGAGGAGGAAAGGATTTATTTGGCTTACACTTCCACATCTATGTTCATCACTGAGGGAAGTCAGGCAGGGCAGGAACCTGGAGACAGGAGCTGATGCAGAGGCCATGGAGGGGTGCTGCTTACTGGCTTGTTCCCTATGGCTTGCTCAGCCTGCTTTCTTATAATACTCAATACCGCCTGCCCAGGAATGGTATAATCCCATAGGATGTTGGGCCCACTCATATCAATCATTAATCAAAAAATGCTCTACACACTTGCCTTCATGCAATCTGATGGAGGCATTTTCTCAATTGAGGTTCCTTTTTCCAGGTAATTCTAGCTTTTGTCAAGTTGACAAAAACAAACAAACAAACAAACAAACAGTCCCCGTGTCCAGACTGTTGTCACCTAGATAACTTAGCAGCAGCACTTCCTTTCCTGTACCCTCTCTGCCTAGACTGTTTAGAAATCAAATATTTAAAGAAGTGGACTATTAAGGTGAGAGGGGCCATGCAAACTAGAGAACTATGTGGATCTGTGAATTGTTGAAGTTGTCAAAAGCCAAACACTTCAATCAAAAATGTGATGGTTCCCAGCTAAACAGGTTGTAGGTTCTGGTTTGAATGTTTCATGGCCACTGTGTTTCTGTTTTCAATTATATTTATTTGTTTGTTGGTGTTGGGGTGTGATTATAGGAGTGCACATGCTAACCTCAAGGCATCTTCTCAGGAGGGCCACTCCTATTCAGAGCTTGAAAAGCCCTTGTGTGAGCCTCACGTGACCACATGGGTGGGTGTGCACTAAATTCATAATTGGTAGCTTAATCCAGGGATAGCATTTCTGACACTTGCTGTCTTTGCCTTTGAATAAACTCAGCCACCAAGGCCCTCTTTCCCAAGTGCGGGAGTTGTGGCCTGCTTGGCAGCTTTGCTCTGCATTTAGTCAGGATTGACTGACCCGCCTTTACCTCCCCTCTTGTCTTCCTGGGATTGGCTCATGCCTTCTGTAACTAGTTTTCTTTCTTCTTAGCTCAAACCTCAGGCATAGAAGTGATTCAGCTCTTCCCTGAGAAAGGAAATATGGGGAAGATCCTTCCTGAATACCTCAGCAACTGGACCATGGAAAAAGTCAAGCGAGGTAGAGATTGTCCATAACTACCCTCTTTTTTTTTTTTAGAGTAACTAAAGGCAAAGTTAGCTTCTTTTTTTTTTTTTTGAGACAGGGTTTCTCTGTGTAGCTTTGGAGCCTGTTCTGGAACTGGAACTCACTCTCTAGTCCAGGCTGGCCTCGAACTCACAGAGATCCACCCGCCTCTGCCTCCCGAGTGCTGGGATTAAAGGCATGCGCCACCACTACCCAGCAAAGTTAGCTTTTTTGGGAATTCCCTTGATGTAATTCATGACATCTGACTGAGGAAATGTTTCACTATTCCTCAGTCAGACAAGGTCACAGGCATCCAGAATCTGAGACACCACATTCCCAGATGTGCTAAAGATGGATTGTATGTGAAGGTTCTTATGGTTCCTCAAGGCTGCCTGCATCTGAAGATAATTGATTTGACTAGAGGGGAGGTCCCAGGCTTGTGAGCTCAGTCACTGGTCTCATTTTTCTTTGCAGAGGGAGTGAAAGTGATGCCCAATGCAATTGTGCAATCAGTTGGGGTCAGTGGTGGCAAGTTACTCATTAAGCTGAAAGATGGGAGGAAGGTAAGGATAAAGAGACAATGTCAGAAGGCCTGTCTTCCGGTTCTTCGTTCCCATTTCCTTATTCTCATTCCCTTACTTGACATCATTGATTTGTTTTCTTAGCAGCCACCATTAACATCTCCGTATTCTCTGAACTCATTATCCCTTCATCAAAATAGGATGATGAGAACCAGAGTGGACACCTGTGAACTGGTTTCCCTTAGTCTCTTCCTGACTGTACTAGACCTCAGTCCTTGCTAGGGCAATAGATTTCTGTTCAGGTGATACAGAATATGTATGGGGCTAGAGGATTCTTTGTTTGTTTGTTTTTCGAGACAGGGTTTTTCTGTATAGCTTTGGAGTCTGTCCTGGAACTCACTCTATAGACCAGGCTGGTCCCGAACTCACAAAGTTCCGCCTGCCTCTACCTCCCAAGTGCTGGGATTAAAGGCATGTGCCACCACTGCCAGGCGTGGGCTGGGGGATTCTTTTTTTTTTTTTTTCATTTTTCTTTATTAAGAAATTTTCTACTCCACATACTATCCACAGACCCCCACCTTCTCCCTCCTCCCACCCCCAGCCCTCTTTCCCAAGCCACCCTGCATCCCCACATCCCCCAAATCGAGGTCTCCCATGGGGAGTCAGCAGAGCCCAGCCCATTGACCCTAGGCAGGTCCAAGCCCTTCCCACTGCACCAAGGCTGTGCAAGGTGTCACACCACAATCACCGGATTCCAGAAGCCTGCCCATAGACCAGGGACAGGGCCCGATCGGGCTGGGGGATTCTTATAAAAGCAGAACTTAAATCTGTTTACTGGAGGTAAGTTAACCCATGATTTTTTTTAAAGCACTAATGTTGTTTTCTTTATCTTTGTTTTGGACAGTGTTGGGAATTGAACCCAGGTCCTTGTGCATGCTACACAAGCATTCTACCACTGAGCCACACCCAGCCCCTTGATAGAAAAAGCCTGAGTTATTGGATTCCTAAGGACATTAACTTTTTGAAAGTCTGATTCTTTTTTTTTTTTTGAGACAGGGTTTCTCTGTAAAGCTTTGCACCTTTCCTGGAACTCTCTTTGTGAACAGGCTGGCCTTGAACTCTCAGAGATCCACCTGCCTCTGCCTCCCGAGTGCTGGGATTAAAGGCGTGCGCCACCACCGCCCGGCAAAAGTCTGATTCTTAATGATGTGATATAAAGGTGTGATATGAATGAGCATTAGTGAAAACTGGTAATTGACTAAATTACTTTTTTCCTCTCAGGTAGAAACTGACCACATAGTGGCAGCTGTGGGCCTAGAGCCCAATGTTGAGTTGGCCAAGACTGGTGGACTGGAAATAGACTCAGATTTTGGTGGCTTCCGGGTAAATGCAGAGCTACAAGCACGTTCTAACATCTGGGTGGTAAGTGTGCTACAGCATAACCCATTCATTGCTCCCAGCCTGTGGGTGAGTCTGGCCGTGTGCCAAAGCTCAGTAGCTATGGTGGTTTACTCCTGTAAACTCAACACTGGAGGCATGGGCAGAAGGAGCACCCCAAGTTCAAGGCCATCCTGGGCTTCAGAATAAGACCCATTCTCAAAGGAAGGAAGAAAGGTAAACTAGCAAGGAAAGCCAGCTCGTTAATAGAGTCGAAGTGTTTGATGGCCAGAGAAGAAACACTGGAAACCGGTTAAGTGCTTGAATTGGAAGAGCACATGTGGCCCGTCTGCAAGCTATGGGAGAGTGGAAGGAGCCATGTGTGTGGCTGCAGGACCAGCACTCACAATTCCACCAACCATAGTTGGTGGGCATGAGCTCAGCTCTCAGAGAATATACGATGAAGTAGTTTTCTAATGTACTCCCTGGAAAGGAAAGTGACTGTTTTCATTTTCCTTGAGTCCTTCCTATTTCCAGCTATTTTTAAAAGCTATTATGACAAAACCAAGACTTTAACATGTAGGAACTATGAGGTAATTTCCCCCTTGCTAGAACATTGCAGTGTATTGTGTTTGGTTATGGATTCTGTAACTAAGGCCATAGGTGCTGTGAAGGGGTATTTTCCTCCACTGAAGTCTCAAAGTCTAGGGGTTTTTTCTTGGCCTATTGTACCATGTATTCAATGCAGAAAACACAGACAAAAAAGAGAAAAGGGGGCCAGTCACCTGTAGCAACGAGGAATGTTTTAGTTGATTTCCTTCCCTTTGTTTTCTTGAACATAAAAGTTTTTCCCCCTTTGTTTTATGTGGTTGTGGTGAGCTACTATATATAAACATTTGTATTCTGCTACATCTCACTTAACATTATAAAAGGAAGCATTTCCTTGTTGCTTCAGACTCTGTAAACAGTTTAATGATTACATAATATCCCATTAAATAGACTTCATAGTTTGCTTTGCTGTTGTTCACTTATTGGATTTTTAGGTTGCTTTGGGGGAGTCTGAACAAGCGTTAGAGAGCTCAAATACCACACCCCGCATGAAGCTGGCCCTGTTTACCCCTAGCTGAGGGTTCTCTGAAACACTTAGCTTGTTGAATGTATGCCTCTTCTAGGGTACAGTACTTGTTTACATTGCCCTGTAGTTAGGAATAATGCTGTATCTTTCCTGTTCTACACATCATAAATACTCCATGAAAACGTGTAGACTGACTACTGAATCATGACAAAACCAAACCAAACAAAGCCACTTACCTTAGAAAAGATAAGAGACAGTCACATCTGAAAACTGGGTTCCACATAGAGAAGAGAATATTCTGAGTTGAAAATGGTGGTAGAGGTTTATGATCTCAGCACTAGGAAGACTGAGACAGGAGAATCATTGATTTGAGCCCAGCATGGGCTATATAGAGAGACCCTATCTCCAAAATAATGAAAAAAATTTTTTTCTTTTTTTTTTTTTTTTTTCAGAGCTGAGGACCGAACCCAGGGCCTTGAGCTTGCTAGGCAAGCGCTCTACCACTGAGCTAAATCCCCACCCCTACCCCCCCAAAAAAAATTCTTGAATGCTCCATTGTTAAGTAGCCTGTCTGCTAGAACAAAATGGGCAGAAACAGGCTTGTGTAAACTGAAGCCAAGAAGATTTAGGATAGTTTATGGAAGTATAGTGTCTTAGGGTTTCCGTTGCTGTAAAGAGACACCATAACCATAGCACTCTTTTTTTAATTTGTTTTTATTTTATGTATGTTGGTGTTTTTGCCATGGATATCAGGTCCCCTGGAACTGGAATTACAGACAGTTGTGAGCTGCCATGTGGGTGCTGGGACTTGAACTTGGGTCTGCTGGAAGAGCAGTCAGTGCTCTTAACCACTGAGCCATCTCTCCAGCCCCAAAACATGGAATTATTATTATTATTTTTTATTTTTTTGTTTTTGTTTTTCGAGACAGGGTTTCTCTGTGTAGTTTTGGTGCCTGTCCTGGATCTTGCTCTGTAGACCAGGCTGTCCTTGAACTCAGAGAGATCTGCCTGGCTCTGCCTCCTGAGTGCTGGGATTAAAGGCATGTACCACCACCGTCCTTTTTTTTAAAGATTTATTTATTTATTATGTATACAGTGTTCCACCTGCATGGATGCCTGCAGGCCAGAAGAGGGCACCAGATCTCATTACAGATGGTTGTGAGCCACGTGAGGTTGCTGGGAATTGAACTCAGGACCTTTGGAAGAGCAGCCAGTGCTCTTAACCGCTGAGCCATCTCTCCAGCCCAATAGCACTCTTATAAAAACAAAAAAACAAAAAAAAACCATTTAATTGTGGTGGCTTAAATGCTACTTCTTGATACAAAGGCAACAGGAAGTGAACTGTCAGGGCTTGGATGAGCATATATCAGACCTCAAAGCCCACCTCCACAGTAACACACTTCCTCCAGCAAGGCCACACCTCCTAATAGTGCCACTCCTTTTGGGGGCCATTTTCTTTTAAGCCACCACCGATAGATAGAACAGTTTCTTTAAAAAATGGTGTCTCACTTGATTAGGAATGATTATAGACTATAAATGGAAAACATTACATATCATTGCTAGAGTCCTTTGAGGCCCAAAGTTTATATTCTGCTTTTAACTTGTTTTTTGAAAATGAGTTGTTTCCATAATGTGTTTGTTTCCAAAGGCAGGAGATGCTGCTTGCTTCTATGATATAAAGTTGGGTCGAAGGCGAGTAGAACATCATGATCATGCTGTTGTGAGTGGAAGACTGGCTGGAGAAAATATGACTGGAGCTGCTAAGCCATACTGGCATCAGTCAATGTTCTGGTAATAGTTCTGTGCCTTGGGAACACAACTGCTTTGAACTCTGCGTTAATGAGCTCAAAATACAGAGACTTCATCTGCTTTATGCTTTGGCTTCTTTGTAGTCAATATACCTTTCTCTAGAAGGGAAGAAGTCCCACCCCATGTCTATACCTACCTGTTTGACATACATAAAATGTGTGGAAATTGCACTAGTGCTTCTGGAAAAGTAAGAGTCTGAGCTGTAGTGGTTGGTTCAAGAGTACAGCATTTAGAATGGGCGGCTGTGTCTTTTAATTTTTCTTTCCCAGTTTCACTAATGGTTCCAATATACTGGAAAAAACACAGCTCACCCATGTGTAACCTTTAAGATCAACAATTTGCGGGGAATGGTGGCATATACCTTTAATCCCAGCACTTGGGAAACAGAAGCAGGCAAATTTCTGTGAGTTCAAGGCCAGCATGATCTACATAGCAAGTTCTAGACTAGCTGGGCCTATATAGTGAAACATATTTCAATAATTTAACAAAAACAGATCAAGAATTCACAGGCCTATAAGACAGTTATTTGAATTTAAGAAGGTTAGAATGGGCTGGGATCCAACACACTACTCTGGCCTCCATGGGCAACAGGCATGCACATGACACATAGACAGCATATACGTAAGAAAACAAAAGCAAAAAACAAAAGCAAACCACCTTGTCTCTAAAAGGAAGAAGAGAAAGAGGGAGGGTGATTCAATGATTGATTGATTAGTAGTAATTAGTACTGAACATTCTCAAGTCCTTGGGGCTGACCCTGTTTAGTACACTTTGGTCTTGATTGATTTCAATTGGAAGATAAGGTTAGCTGGAACTGTGCCTGACTATAATCCCACCTACTAAAGAGCAGAGGTAGAAAGACCTCAAGTTTGAGGCTAGTCTGGAACAATCTAGCAAGTTCCTGACTCAGATTTTAAAGGGATAGGAGTATAGCTTAGTGATAGAGCACTTAGCATGGGCAGGATCCTGGGTCCAGTGTCCAGCACTCTAAAAAATGGAAATGTGGAATACAGAAATACAATCTTCAAGATTTCAGAAGACTAAGTTGATGTTGGAGATAACCTTTTAGGATAGTCACACACAGTTTTATGAGGGAGCGGCTAAAAAGTAACAAATTTCTAGGTAAGCACATACAACACAAGGAAAAATGAATCTATACAGTTTTCAGTTAGGGCGTAGGTACAGATTCTAAGGATTTGTTTATTCTTCCCTGAATATACAATTTAATGATCTATTGTGGCAAAGAAGATAAAATGTGTAGTAGCATAAGGACTATCTTAGGTTATTACCCCAAACGATAATAATGATGTAGAATATTAAGAAAGGTGTATGTAGCCAGGCGGCGGTGGCGCACACGTTTAATCCCAGCACTCGGGGAGGCAGAGCCATGCGGATCTCTGTGAGTTGAAGGCCAGCCTGGTCTACAGACTGAGTTCCAGGACAGCCAGTGCTCCACAGAGAAACCCTGTATCAAGAGGGAAAAAAAAGAAAAAGATGTAGGTAGTAATGGGGTACAGTGAGATGGCCCAGCAAGTAAAAAGTTATTTGTTGCCAAACTTGATGACCTCGATTTAGTTCCTGGATCTACATGGTAAAGAGAACCCACTCCCACAAGTTGTCTTTTGACCTCCACATGCACCATAACACATGCATGTATCCATGCACATACAAGAAAGAAAGCATTCCAGGTGAAGGCCAAGGGTGGTACTGTAGGTTAATGAAACTCTAGTCATTAAATTCCAAATTTCATCCAATAGGGACACATTTTAAAGCCTCAAAAAGGCAGTTTTAATGTGAGTTAAAGAAAATTAGATGAGCAGTGGTGGCACACACCTTTAATCCCTGAACTCGTAAGCAGAGGCAGGTGGATCTCTGAGTTCGAGGCCAGCCTGGTCTATAGGACAAGTTCCAGGTCTACAGAATGAGTTTCAGGACAGTCAAGGCTACACAGAGAAACCCTGTTTTGAGGGAAAAAAAAGAAAAAGAAAAGAAAATTAGAGAGAATCAAAAGTAGGGAACCTCGGCCTGGTATAGTGGCTCGTGCCTATAATCCCAGCACTCAGGAGACAGAGACAGGCAGATATCTATGAATTCAAGGCCAGCCTGGGTTACAGAGGTAGTTCTAGGACAGCCTGGGCTACACAGAGAAAGCGTGTCTCAAAAATAAACAAAAAGGTGGGAATCTATTCCACCCCAAATGTTGCACGGGGTAAAAACATAATAAAATTCAGACAGTTGAAATCATTGTGTGGTTATGTGTATAGTAGCTTCTTGAGGGGAAAATGCTGTTTGAGATCATCCTACTCCCTCGAGCTTGTCCCCAGATGTCCTGGTAAGAGTAAATTTGTTTGGCGTTCCTCTTTTAAATCCTGGGTTATTTGACTGACATGAAAGTACAGTGTCACGAAGAGAATGAGCTACTATGCCATTCCTTATAGTCCTTTGACAAAATGTCCTCTTTCCTTCCATAGGAGTGATTTGGGTCCTGATGTTGGCTATGAAGCTATTGGTCTTGTGGACAGTAGTTTGCCCACAGTGGGTGTTTTTGCGAAAGCAACTGCACAAGACAACCCCAAATCTGCCACAGAACAGTCAGGTAAGGAAGCCCAATCACTTCTCTAGGAAGAATGTTAAGAAGCAGTGTGTCTCTATTCTGAACAAGTTGATTCGCATGGGCCAGAGGGAGCTGGCCTTCAAAGCCTCTGTATTGTGCTTTAAAAGTAACCAAACCACCAGGCAGTGGTGGCGCCGTTAATCCCAGCACTCGGGAGGCACAGGCAGGGGATCTCTGGGAGTTCGAGGTCAGCCTGGTGTACCAAGAGAGTTCCAGGACAGCCAGGACTACACAGAGAACCCTCTCTTGGAAAAAGAAAATGGTAACCGACCAGACTTCCATTTGATGGTGCTCTGAGATCCTGGTCAAAGCACAGACTCGGATATTATCCTAGACAGTGGGCAGCAGCCTGCTCAGTGACTCTAGCTTTTCTCTTGGGGCTGAGAAAAATCTCAGGGGTGAAGCAGACCTGAATGTTTTAGGTATTTTTTTTTTATATTGCCTGCTTCATCATAATCTCAAGAACCAGGTGTGACAACCTCTTTGGGCCTGGTTTACTTCCCTGGACCCTGGGAAGTAAAGAATTGGCCTCAGGAGTTCTTAAACTGACTCTAATTCCAGTTGTCAGATCTGGATGCCAGGTTTGCTTCAGATGGGAGGCACCATTCTTGGAATTGGCTTTCCTCCTACACGTATTTCTTTCATTAACTCCTTGGTCTTCTTCTATGACCTTGGCTTACTCCCCCCCCCCCCATGTTTCATGGGCAAGTTAATTTTTAAGAAGGGTAAAGCAAGACATTATCTGTAAGTTCAATTTCAGCCTGATCCACATAAGACCCTGTCTCAGAAAAGAAAAATCAACCCCAAATTCTATGCTTTATTTTATTGCAAACAATTTTCATGTAAATAGATGTATGTGGCAAGTAGCGACTGTCCTGAATCCTTGTCCTAGTTTGCTTTCTATTTCTGTGATAAAGACCATGACCAAATGCCACTTGTGAAGGGACAGGTTGATTTGGCTTAAATGTCCTGATCACAGTCCATCACTTTGTGACGCCAACACAGAAACTCAACAAGGGCAGGCACTAAAGTAGAGACCATAGAGGAACGATGATTATGGGCTTAACCCATGGCTTGGTTAGCCTGCCTATACAAAGAAGGACCACCAGCCACTGAGTGCTGACCCCCAACACTTGCTGTGGGCTGGGCCCACCCACATCAATCATTAATCCGCAAAGTGCCCCACAGACTTACCGACAGGCCAGTCTGATGGAGGTGGATCCTGAACTGATGTTCTCCTGTCTTCCCAGATGACTCTAGTATGTATCAGATTGACAAAGAAAACTAACCAGTACAATCGTGAATGCTTCTGAGAGGGGAGATGCCAACCCTTTATAGTTTGGAAAGATCCAGATACATGAACATGTCTGTATCATAAAGTGTAAATGAAGTAGAAAAGTGCAAGGTCAGGTTCAACAGTGCCCAGGAGATGGCAAGAAAGAACTTCGCTTAGCCTTTGTTAATTGAAAGTGGCTAGAGAATATGCTGAGGCATATTGGAAAACAAACTGTCTAGAAGCAGCTTTAAGCCAGTTTCAAAAGAAACTTTCCAGGCTGGGGAAACAGCTCAGTTGGTAAATTGCCTTGCAAATATGAGGTTCTGAGTTCAATCCCCAGAAATCACATTTTAAAAGGTGAGTATCGTGGCGCATGATTCTACTTCCAGTACTGGGGATACAGAAATAGGTTTGCTGAGGCTTGCTGGCCAGCTAGCCTAGCTTTTTGAGTTCCAGGCCATTGAGAAAGACCCTGTCTCAAAGAACAATCCTGAGGAATGACACCCAAGGCTGTCACATACACAAATCCGTGTACCTACACACACATACAAAGATACTTGTCTTCTGGGATTTTCCAAGATCAAAATAACTGAACTTTGGGTTTTGTCTTTGTTTGTGGGATTGGCCACAGGCACCAGTATCCGCTCGGAGAGTGAGACAGAGTCAGAAGCCTCTGACATCCCGATTCCTCGCAGTGCCCCTGCAGTCCCACAGGCCCCTACTGAAGCAGAGGACTACGGTAAAGGTGTCATCTTCTACCTCAGGGACAGAGTAGTCGTGGGCATCGTGCTGTGGAACGTCTTTAACCGAATGCCAATTGCAAGGAAGGTAGGTGCCTGCCAGAGCCCTTGGAAGAAGATGGGAAGTGGGGATTGGAAGCCATCCCTGTGACTTCACTAGGTGCCCTGAGACGCATTGTCCACCAAGGTCAGAGTGCACCTAAGCAGAACAAAGGCATAACCTTGGCTCATGAACATTTCTTTTCAACTTGAGACTTGGCTGGGTGGCCTGATAGTTGTCAAGCTCATTTGGGGCTACTAGAACGTTGTTCCCCCAATCCCCTCCTGGTGTGTAACTGGAGACTAGCCCAGGCAGCCCCATTGTGTGGGCCAGGGCTGGGTGCGCATGGAATGAGTTAAGAATTTTCGTTACTCTCCCCTCAGATCATTAAGGATGGTGAGCAGCATGAAGATCTCAATGAAGTAGCCAAACTCTTCAACATTCACGAAGACTGAAGCCCTATCATGGAATACACACGCACTTTTCCATCCCTGATGGGGGTTGGGCGGGTAAAAGATCCTTTTTTTTTTTATTATTATTTAGCATACTTTCTCTTTATGTAGGAGCAGGAATCGAACAAGCCTCTGTGAATATTTTCATCTATATAGATGCGCATCACAAATTAAAATCTGATTCTTTTAAATTCAGTTGTTTTATTTTAAAGGGAATAGGTAAATAAAGGAGGCAATGTGTGCGTATCAGCAAGCTGACTGCTGCTACTACCAAGTGTATGATTCTTCTCAGCCATGTATTCAACAATCCACATTAAACTCCTATCAGCACTCTGTAATCATAGCCCGCCATACCTCTCAGCTCACAGCACTGATCTTATTTCATGTGTATGGGTGTTTTGCCTGCACATATATCTGTGTACCACTTGTGTGCCTGGTACCCATGAGGGCCAGAAATGGGCAGTAGATCCCCTCGGACTGAACTGGAATCACTTCCTGTTGGGAGCCACCATATGGGTGCTGGGAATTGAACACTGGTTCCCTCCCCTACAAGAACAATCAGTGCTCTTAACCACTGAAGTGTCTCTTCAGTCCCATAAAGGAAGATTGGGTTTCTGAGATAGGGCCTCACTGTAGTTTTTCTGGCCTAGAATTTGCTGTGCAGATGGTGTTAGCTCCATTATCTGCCTACCTCAGTTTCCCCAGTGCTGGTATTAAAGGTGTTCACTACTGTGCCTCACCTGACCTAAGTCTTCTGTAGGCAAGTTCACTATTTCTATGAAGGACTTCTTGACCCAACCAAGCCCAACCCTATTTATGTCTCACTAACTGACCTATGGCTTCCTGCACGCGGGCACCATGACATTAAGGTCTTGCTCATGGTCATATATGCAGAAGCAAAAGAGCTCTGGTTCATAATATGTGCTTAATAAATTATCATTGAATGAGTGAGCAAATAAACATAGAGAATAAACTCAGCTTTATGTTGAACAACTAGCTGCTCCAGAATTGAATTGGTCCCATGGGGGACAGAAAGAATATATATAGACATATATTGAAGTGTTTAGAAGCCAATTGTGATATGGTACATGCCTATGATCTTAGCACTCAGGACGATGAGGCAAGAGAATTGCTGCAAGTTTGAGGCCAAACCTGGGCCATCCAGTGAGATCTTGTGAAATTAAAAAAGAAAAGAACTGGAGAGATAGGTCAGTGGTTAAGGGCAATGGCTGCCCTCCCAGAGTACCTGGGTTTGTGTGATTTCCAGAACCACATGAAAGCTCCCAATAGGTTGTAACTCTAGTCTCAGGAAATCTAATATCTCTCTGGCTTCCATGGACACCAGGCACTCAAGTGGTGCACAGACATACATGGAGGCAGAACACCCATAAACATGAAGAAAAGTTAAAAATGAATTTTAAAATGCTTCATAAGTCAAATAAGATTTTTTTGGCATTTTAAAGTACTTAACCTCATGTGTGTGTGTGTGTGTGTGTGTGTGTGTGTGTGTGTTACATTCTAAGCAAATAGATTACAACTGAGCTACATCCTGACCCCTTTTTGCATTTATTTCAAAACAGCCTCATGAAGTTGCCCAGGGTGACCTGGAACTCACTCTGTATTCATAGCAGGCCTTGAACTTGTAATCCTCCTGCCTTAGCCTGCTCGGTAGCAGTGATTACAGGACTATACCACAAGGCCCAACTAAATATGTAACATTAAACTTGAATCTCATTTTCCTAATGGTACCAGTAGTAGAATGTGTGCTTAGCATATAGGCAGAACTGTGTTCAATCCTCAGCACCAAAAGTAAATAAATAAGTAAAAATTTAAACTCTATTTCCACCAAGAGAAAATTGTTTTACTACTTATAAGTGTCCTCTGTCCATCAGCTCAGTGGTAGAGTGCTTGTGTAGCATGTGTAAGGCCCCAGTTCTATCCTTGGCACCACAGAATTGAGAATGCAGTTATGAATATGTCTGTAAGCAGAAAATTGCTGCTTGCTTGTTTTTTAAAAAACTGAAAATTAAAGGAAGTTTACAATTGGTTTCCCTTCTGAATACCAGAATAGTCCATGTTTTGACTATAAGAATTGTGTGCATTAGGACAGATTCTTATTATGTGGAAACAGGTTTACTGAACCATGATCCCATGCATGACATACCCAACTTATATGTAGAAACTTCTTCGGTATCCTCTGAAATAGGAATCATTATGCAGTAATAACTGCTGCTTACATAGATGGGGGTAGGCCATTTCAAGTCATTTTAAAACATCACATTTTCACCAGGTGGTGGTGGCGCACACCTTTAATCCTAGTACTTGGGAGGCCAGGCAGATCTCTGTGAGTTCAAGACCAGTTTGGTCTACAGAGCGAGATCCAGGACAGGCATCAAAACTATACAGAGAAACCTTGTCTTGAAAACAACAACAACAAAATCATATTTTCTCAGGAGGGAGAGGCAAGCAGATCTCAGTGGGTTAGAGGCCAGCTTGGTCTACATAGCAGGATGCATGACAGTCAGGGCTATGTAGTGAGACCTGTCTCGAAAAAAATCAAATTTTGATTGGCTTTTCTATTTACAGTTCGTTTTAATTCCCTAGCAGCTGTTATCTTTGCATCACTGTAGTGCAGAGAACCAAAAGCGAAGTGACCTATTCCATCTAATCAACGTCCATTGCCTTCTATGAGCGAAGTAGAGGCCATAATTGGAAAATGCGTTAACATAAGACTGTGGCTAGGCACAGTGGTACATGGTTTTAATCCCAGTACTCAGAGGCAGTTTTGAGGCCAGTTTGGTCTACAGAGCAAGTTCTACATCAGCCTGTCAAAAAAATGTACAGTAGGGCTGGGGTGATATTCAGCTATTAAAGTGTTTGACACAGAAGCAGCAAGCCCGAGGACCAGGACCCCCAGAACCCATGTAAACACTAGGTAGCTATAGCAATAATTCCAGTGCTCTTGAGGTGGTGGCAGAATTTCTGGAGCGAATTAGCTAATTGATTAACTATGTCAGCAAGCTCCGAGTTCAACTGAGATCCTGCCCCAGTGAATATGATAGAGATAGATTGAGGAAGATTCCTGACTTTAGCCCTTAGCCTCCGCATGCGTGCTTATCCACAGGCACACACACCCACCTGTGTATCCTCACATACGCAAATATGAATACATACAAATACCAAATACTTGAAAAAATAAAGGAGCTGTGTATAATGGTGCACACCTTTATCGCAGCACTCAGGAGGCAGAAGCAGGCAGTTTGAAGCCAGCCTGGTCTCAGTACTGAAATCCAGGCTAGGGAAGGTGAGATGCTACACAGTGAGATTCTACCTCAAAATAAAAGGAAAAATGAAGTGCCTGTTTGTCATCAACACATCAGTTCCGAAGTGTCATAATACTTAATACAAACACACACACATCTGATTTATTGTACATTCTAAACTTTGCTTCACCCCTTCACATATGAAATGCCATACCCATTCCCTTTCACTATCCAAAGCCTGTTCATCTTTCAACCCAAAATAAGCCCTGCCTTGGACTAGTTAGTGTCCATGTATGATTTATCTTAGCTCTGAGTTCCAATTGTAATTATTATCTTAATCTTTATTGTTCCTTTACCTTTTCAAAATTCTTTTTTGTGACAGGGTATCTTTGTGTATCCCTGGCTGTCCTGGATCTTGCTCTGTAGACCAGGTTGGCCTTGAACTCACAGAGATCTACCTGCTTCTGCCTCCCAAGTGCTGGAATTAAAGTTGTGTGCACCACCTGGCTCAAAACTTTATTACACTTATTTATTGTGCATATAACATGCCATGGCTCATGTTTGAGGTCGGAAAACAACTTGCAGGAGTCAGTTCTCCAGCACGTGAGTCCTGAGAATCCAGCTCAGATTGCCAGGCTTGACAGGAAGCACCTTGACTTCTGAACTCTCACCAGCTCTGTTTGAATTTTTATTGGTTCCTGGTTACCATGTTTTATGCATGTTCAAATGGTTTAATGTGGCTTTTACATACATGCAATGGCATACACTGATCAAATCAAAACCCCTTTCTCCACTCCCACATTTCCCAGCTTTCAGTAATCATTATTCAACTTTCAGCCAGTTATTTGTAGCTTCCTTCCATCTATGATACAGAACAGAGCCAGGCAGTGGTGGCACACACCCTTAATCCCAGCACTGGAGAGGCAGAGGCAGGTGGATCTCTATGAGTTGGAGGCCAGCCTGGTTCACAGAGTGAGTTCCAAGACAGCCAGGGCTATGTAATAAGATCTTGTCTTTAAAAAAAAAAAAAAGAGTTGGGGTTGAGGATTTAGCTCAGTGGTAGAGCGCTTGCCTAGCAAACACAAGGCCCTGGGTTCGGTCCTCAGCTCCAAAAAAAAAAAAAAAAACCAAACAAACAAAAAAAAGAGGAGCTTGGAGAAGTGGCTCAGCTGTTCAGAGCACTGTCCCCTCTTCTACATTCAAGTCCCAGCGTCCACATGGCAGCTCACAACTGTCTGTAATTCCAGCTCCAGGGGACCTGATGTCCTCACACAGACATACATATATGTATGTACATGATTTAAAAAAAAAACTGAAAAGACAAAAAAAAAAGAAAAATAGAACAAAACTCTTAAATTTTCTTAAATTTAAATTTTTATAGCTGATACTTCACAGAAATTATGAGTTGTGATGTTTTGATTTTGGTTTATGTATATACATTGTAGTGGTATTTGCTCCACCCAGACCTTGGGCTATAAGGCCCAAAGGAGGCAGTGCTTCCTGCCGTTATGACCTCTTATAAGGAATTGGAGAAGAGTCACATGCCCCTTCTCCCTGCTCCTGCCTACGAGGTGGATTTGCTCCTGGTCAGATCAGAGGATGACTTCTGCTGTCTAGTCAGTTCTGTAATTGTTGAGTGTATTTCCTCTATTTATACCTTAATAAATTCTGTTACCCATAATAGACTCACGTGGATTGATTGTAATAAGTGACGCCCAGCATACATATACAGACAAAACACCAATGACCGTATGATTAAAAAAACAAAAGAAAAAAAGGAGAAACAGAACAAAACTCTTTGAAATTTTCTTAATAATTTTTACAGCCAATACATCACAAAAAGTATGAGTTGTAATATTTTGATTTTGGTTTATCTATATACATTGCATAATTTTCTTTTTTCTTTTTTTTACATTGCATAATTTTCAAGTGAGGGTATAGATATTCCTTTCCCCAGTCCCCATGCTAGATATGGAGCCAAGTCTCAGCTGCCATTGATCTATATACCCTCAACCCATAGCTACTGGTCTTTATATCATTTGAAATGAATTGCAAGCTATCCCAGAGCACATACTGCCCTCCTCCACCACAAGATGATGACCACATGCCATAACCCTGAACACCCAGGCAGAGTGCTCAAAGAGTCCTTCGTTGCTTGATTGAATGATATTAGGCAACAGGTTTGGCTGTAAAGTGAGTCTCTTAAAGGCTCAGATCTCTATAATTCAGATTGTTTACAAAAGGATCAAACCCCCATCACGTCACCCACTGCCATAAGTTGCCACTTACCCAGGATACATTTAATGATCCTAGGCCATGGAAGATCAGAGTCTGATTTCTGACTTCACAAAAAAGCAGTACCAGTTGAGGTTTAGCCTCAAGTAGCTGCTCTGTCATTAGCAGGGCCACACCACAGTGCAGGACAGGGCAAGACACGCCCTGGGATGAACAGTCATAGCTTTGCCAGAACACTGAGTATTTGGAGCCCACCCTCTTGACTTCAACTCTGTTCCTTTTGCCATTTTCCAAATGCTATCAGATGGTACCTTGGCACCTCTTAATGCTGATGATGGCCTTTGCTTGGCTACTCCTAAAGCATGACACGAGATGTCCCAATATTTTAAGACTGGCAAGATGGAACTAAGAGGAGGTTCACTTGATTGGAAAGGGGTCAGATTAAGCCTCTGTGAAGGATGAGATCAACTCATGTGGGGTTTTTTGTTGTTGTTGTTCTAATCAACAAGGCCTGTTTTGGAGACAGGAGACTTAGAACAGAAAGGGATGGGGGTGGGAACACACAGTGACCTACTGCAGGCTGCTTCCTTGAAGGAAAACCAGCAGCTTCTCTAGAGACCCATTTATACAAAGGAACTCTCCCTTCTCTTCCACAGCCACCTCTTCCCTTTCCTGCTCCTCTCAAATTCAGCTGCTGCAATGGCCCTTCTGTCCCTTTTCAGACTCCACCTAAAACCGAGCACCCTTGCTGTCCCGGAGTTTGCTGGGATTCTATCCCAGCACCTCCACTCTCTGGGCAGAAGCCAAGTCCTGCTGGAACCAGAGTAGACGTAGGTCTACTTCTGGCTTCATTCCTATCGGGAAATTTCTGGTGGGCACAGACACATATCCACAGTACCACACACAGATATACACAGCCCAAGCCAGAAATGACGTCTCCCTGCCTGGCTGGTTTTACATATGGGTG
This sequence comes from Onychomys torridus, assembly GCF_903995425.1. Taxonomy (NCBI): domain Eukaryota; kingdom Metazoa; phylum Chordata; class Mammalia; order Rodentia; family Cricetidae; genus Onychomys; species Onychomys torridus. Next base: position 28,982,241 of record NC_050466.1, on the reverse strand, counting down.
TGACTGGGTCATAGTACAGGGAGGGTCTAAATACTTAGATACTGGACTGCCAAACTCTGGTTATAAACCAGAGATCATCTCAAAACAGACAGTTTAAGAAGGAAAAGTGCCTCTGACACCCAGAAGCTGGCTTGGTACTGCCAGGAAGGCCTTGTTATTGGCTAGCAACTGACCTGACATTCATAGATCCAATTATTCTTTTGAACATTAAGTCACAGGACATTGACATCACCCAAGGTTCTGTGTGACCATGATGAATCTAGACAAAAGAAAAAAAATGACCAAATAATTTGGGCAATGGTGGTACATACCTTTAATCCTTGTACTCGGGAGGCAGACGCAGGCAGATCTCTGTGAATTCTAGGCCAGCCTGGTCTACAGAGTGTTATTCTGGGATGACCAAAGCTACACAGAGAAGCCCTATCTTGTAAACAAAAGAGACAAGAAGAAGAAGAAGAAGAAGAAGAAGAAGAAGAAGAAGAAGAAGAAGAAGAAGAAGAAGAAGAAGAAGAAGAAGAAGAAGAAGAAGAAGAATCCTCCAGACTGGGCATGGTGGCGTACACCCTTAACCTCAGCACCTGGGAAGCAGAGGCACATGGATCTGAGTTTGAGGCCGGCCTGGTCTACTAGTGAGTTCCATGGCAAACCAGGGCTACTAATGAGGCTGACTAAAAAAAAAAAAATTAAAAAAAAAAAAATCAGTCAATAAATCCAAACCTAGTCATGGGGTGACTCCTGATTCCTGACAGCAGTTAGTCCAGAGCAAAGCCCAGCTTCCCTAACCAACATCCTTTTCGGCCCTTGGCACACCATCTTATGAGCCTCTCCATGGCCAGACCTTTCTTGCTGCAATGAGCAGTAAACATAACCCATTCCACCATGAAGATATTCTCTTGGCTAGAAAACACTGACAATTTGGAGACAAAAAAAGCGAACTCCTCAGCAGGCCAGAGACCCAGGGGAGTTTTGCCTAGTCTTACCCCTTCTTAATCACCTGACCTAGTCCCCCAGGAGCTTTCAAGTTCTGCCTCTTGGCTTAGGAAAGCTCAGGAGTCCATCTCCAGGCAGATTCCCATCTACAGTGTCTCGACATTGGCAGCACTAGCCACAGAGAGTGCATGGGAGCAATTAATATGGCTGTTGGATTTGGAAAGAGCTGCAGAAGTGTATTCACTTGTGCAACATTTGTTCAAGCTTTTCTGACAACTGCTGCATATCACGGTACTATGTTAAGTCCTGGAGATAAGGACGTGAGTCATATGTAGGCCCTGCCTTCAGTGGCTTTATAACCTGGTGGCAGACACAGACAAGGCAAAGGGGACGGTCAGTGCAGCCCAAGTGCTGGGAGTGTGCTGTGCGGATGGCAAATGGAACTTCATTGCCTCTCCCATCGCTTTATTGTCCTGCTTCTACTTCACTGACTAAAGCGATTTGGTTTGCATCTGCTCTATCGTTCCCTATGAACAAAACATGGAGTAAGCTATGCTTAATAGAAGACAGAGTCTAAAGTCCTTCTGTTCAGTGTGCTTACACATCTCTTCCCTTTCCTCCGGGCCTTCCCTTCTCTTGCTTTCCTCCTGAAACCTGGCCGTTCTTCCTGCCACCGAGGCAGCGGAGCACAGTGAAAACAGTGTGTGTGCATTTGAGTGTCTGTTCTGTTAGCCACTACTTGCATGGCCTTGGGTGACCACGCTCCTAGGCACTGGCCTTCCCATAAATAGTGTGAACGTAACAGGCTAGATCATCTCTCCCCTTTGCCCTGACATCCTACATATAAAAAAAGTCTCTTCATGTCTCATTTGTCCATGGTCTTTATCACTTGTCCTTCCTGAAGCCTACAGTAGATGCTAAGAGAACCTGCCCTCCCCACCATGACTCTGCTTCCCCTTTCACTGAACTAGACTTACAGGTTTGTTGTTTTGTTTCAGAGACAGGGTCTCATTATGGCCTAGAACTTACTACTTAGATGAGGCCGGCCTGAAACTCATGGAGATCCTCCTGCCTCAGCATTCTGAGTGCTAGCATTATTGGCATAGGCATACATCTCCACACTTGCTTTTTAATTTTAATTTCAGATCATGGCTTTTGAGTCTTTTTTTAACCTAGCAAGTTACATCTGGAGCTGGAAGCCCTGATCCTGTCTGATTTTTCTCTCATGGAGACCCCAACAGCCTCAAACCTGGTCTCTGTGAAATATGACATCCTTTTAGCCCCTAAAGCAGTGTTTGGCTTCAAACCCAGAACCCCCCCTCCCCCCTCCCCAGAAAGCTGAGTGCAATTCTTCTCAGGTATGACATTGTGCACACATTTCCCACCCAGCCATTTAAGAGCTCCAATCCCCAGCAAACACCTTACACAGATGGTCAGTAGAAAGCTCCCATAACCCAAGCTGGTTCTCAATTCAATGTGAATATACCATTTCAGAAAACCTCCCCCATGCCATATAAACCCAAAACCTTGCCCTTATACCACCCTCTTACTGTTTGTCCATGTCCATTTCCACATTGACTATGGCCTTGGCAGTACCATGCCCTGAAGTACAACGTGATACGTGAGTCAGGAAGCTTGTAAACTTCTGTGCTGAGCTGTTAACCATACACATGTGAAAAAAGAAACTGCGTATAGGGGAGGGGGTATACAACCTAGTCCCGTGATTTGCTAGTAAGAAATTATGTTTTAAGGACCATGCCCCTTGGGGCTGGAGAAGTGGCTCAGTGTTAAGAGCACTCATTGCTCTTGTAGATCAGGGTTCCATTCCCAATACCCACATGGCTATTCTCAACCATGTGTAAAATAAATGAAATCTTTAAATTAAAAAAAATAAATAAAAGATCAGCCGGGCAGTGGCGGCGCACGCCTTTAATCCCAGTACTCAGGAGGCAGAGCCAGGTGGATCTCTGTGAGTTCAAGGCCAGCCTGGTCTACAGAGCGAGTTCCAGGAAAGGCGCAAAGCTACACAGAGAAACCCTGTCTGGAAAAACAAAACAACAACAACAACAACAACAACAAAGATAATGCCCCTCAAGGAGGAAAGGACAAGTTTTGTGTTTCAGCTATCAGAGGTCCAGCTCGAAGCTGTCACTCCACCTCACACCCGCACCCTACCAGTGCCTAAGGCCTTCAGCTCCCTGTTGAAAGACTATACCAAAGCAACAGATGGGGGATTCTGGCTTCCACCCAGTAAGACAGGCCAGTTTCCTAGCCTTCCACTATCCTCATATAGTGGTACAAAAGGATGTGGTGAAAACCACCTCCAAGTCTACTCCACCACAACCTGAACCTGTCCTGTACCAGGTTCCAGAAGGAACAACCAAGGTGACACATCAGGCAATCATCTTGACTTGATTAATGGGCCCAGGACAGTTCAAAGCTCAGAGCACTCCAAACTGGTCCCCTTGGTGACACAAGCCCTTTTGGGCCACCCCTACCCCAGCAAGCTACATTCAATGGTACAGGAGGTTCCAATAACACCTCAGCTTTCAGGAGAATTTCCCAGGCAACCCCGAAACTCTTAAGAGGGAAGAGGTCTCTCCAGCAATCCTTTCAGCAGGCCCTTCCCGTAGGCGGTGGTTAACTGGAAAAGGATACCTAATGGGAGTGTTGCCCAACGTTGTAAACATGCTGCTGCTCTCGGGTGTGTGTGTGTGTGTGTGTGTGTGTGTGTGTGTGTGTGTGTGTGTGTGTGTGTGTGTGTGTGTGTAAACATGCTGCTGCTCTCGGGTGTGTGTGTGTGTGTGTGTGTGTGTGTGTGTGTGTGTCCCTCAGAAGAGTATGTTGGGGTGGAACAGAGTGCGGGAGGTCTCCACGTGGACACGCTAAACACTTTGCTCCCAGCCGCCGCAAGGAATGAATCCTTTCCCAGGAGTCCAGCCGCCCCTGCTAGCCTGCGGGACGAAAGGAAGGAGATGGAGGGGCGGGAGCAAGAGAGAAAGAATTGAGGCGAAGTTTCAAGGGGTGTGCCCGGCAGGGCGGAGGATTCTAGTTCTCTTGAGTCAGCGGATCGGGGGCCCAGCGTGACTTCACTGCTTCCCAGGAAGAGGCGCCCCGGGGCAGGAGGCCGCTTAGCGTACAGCAGCAAGAGAGGAAAGGTTAGAGCACCGGGCTGTTTCAGCCAGGCAGGGCTCGATCTTGGGGCCAGGCTGGCCAGCACACTTGGGGTCAAGGGAGGCTCGGGAAGGCAAGGCGCCATCCAGGAAAGCTGGAGAGTTTAGCGGACAGAAGAGCGTTGGATCCAGCAGCTGCGGCGGCCAGAGTCAAGGCGCAGTGCGCATTCTGCCTGTAGGTGGCGCTGCAGAGGCGTCTGCTCATGGAGAGTGGGTGGGAGAGCTCAGCCCCCCACGGGGTGATCTTGGGATGGGGAGGTCCTGGCGCCTAGAAAAGGGATGGCGAGGAAAGGCATGATGGGTGGCTAGAGCCCCACCGCTTCTTGTGACGTTCATTCCGACTCAAAAGAAGGCCCCCTTCTTCCCACGTAGCAGGAGAGCTGCTCCTACTGTAATGAAAAGTGCGAGTTTTTCCGTAATCCTTCGGCCCACCTCTCCGGCCCCTGGCAGAGCTCGAGGCCCCAGCTACTCTCTTCAGCCTAGGTACTGCAGTTTCAGAGCCTCTTTACAATCTGGGGATGGTGCTCTTGACCTGTGGGCAGTAGAATGGAAACTTTGAGTCACGTCTCGGACGCTAGGGGTGGGTTTCCCTGAAAAGCCACTCTAGCCTGGCTCCCGTGAGACCACAGAGCTCCAGACTTTGGTCAGGACTGGGGTGCAGGCTGGGGACCAAGGCTCAACCTAGATGCGCGTTCAGCTTGAGACTGGATGGGGGGGGGGGGCGAACATTAGGGATTCCATGCTAATCGATTCAGGCTTCTGCGACTATATAGGAAGAAGAGGCTCATTCTGGGGCACAAACTCAGCAGCTTTGCTCTCTACAGATAGTTGAATTTCTCAAAGATTTATTATTATTTTTAATTAATGTCTATATGTGTGTCTGCGTGTGGCCTTGTGCGTGTGAGTGTAGTTGTTGGTAGAGATCAGAGGAGGGTGTCAGATCCACTGGAGTTGGAGTTACAGTTGGTTGTGAGTGTCCACCCTTTACGTGAACTTTGGTCCTCAGAAAGAACAGTAGGTGCATGTAACTGCTAAGCCATTTCTCCAGCCCCATAGCTACAGCTTTATTCTAACTTCATGGGCCCTGAACTAGGAGCCATAATGCTACTTAGACCTCCCATTGTAGTTTATAGCTATGTGGTGACTATTGAGGTAGCAAATTTAAACCATCAAGGCCTCAAAATTACCTGTGGCCAGACACCTTTGAGCCGGGGGGTGGGGGGGGGGGTGGGGGGGTGGGGGTGGGGGGCTCCAACCTCATCCTTTCCAAAGGCTAGAAGGCCAGTTTCCATGATAAAACTTGACAGATAAAATACATGAGCAGAGTAACTCCCTCTTTGCTGAACCACAAGTAAGTAAATAAATAAATAGTAAAAGCAGCATTCTGGGTGCCTCTTCTCCCCTGTCAGTCCTTCCAGCTCTGTGCTTTCAGGGTGTCCAGTCATCTGAGAAAGTTATCTACAGATTTTCCATAAAGAGGAGGAAAGAGGGAAAAAAAATTGAAAAGGATCCTAAACGTTCCCAGGTTTCACTGTGTGCCAGGAGAAATACAGTCTGTCTCTTGCCCAGACCTCAGAACCCCGGCCTCTTTCCTAGGGCTGGTGCCCAGCTAAGCTATTCCTGGAAGTCCCTCCCTTCTACTAGCCCCCTCCTCAAGGTGTCTCTCCCAGAGCATGACTGAACAGGATCATATGAGCAGAACTTGATGCTCGCCACCTCCCTTTCTACCTCCAGAGTCTGCTCCAACCCGACTCCTAGTTTGTCAGCCTAGGGCCCCTGTTGTTACTATGTTGTCCTCTCTTTCCATCCTGGCCCTATGCCCTGGGAGGTGACTGGGAGACGATCTGATACACAAATTTGTGTTAATGTGCTAATGGATGCTTAATGGGGTCATGTGCTAACCATGGACCAAACTCTAGCTCAGTTTCTTTGCCTCAATATCAAGTCCAACCTGCAGGGATGGGGAATCTGGGAATCTTGGGCTGACTAATCTCCACTACCGGCTGGGGGAGTAGGGGAGTGGAGGAAGTCAAGGCCAGGGAAGATCCCTGGGTGCTAGTGCCTTAGAGCAGCCTTGGTTTCAGTTTCATCCCTGGCTGACACTTTCCTCTGTCCACTGGAATTGCTTTGGTTTGCCTCCAGCCCATCTCCCCTCCCCTGCTACCCCCCTTTTGGACTGCTTTCCTTCCCTCCGTCAGCCCTTCACTCTGTAAAGAGAGAAATGGGAAGATAATCTGCCAGCAACGGGGGAAAAAATGTACACGTAGTCACCCTCAGATACACAGGCTCACATACCACATTGCCTTGCAGACACACACATGCACACGCCCTACACACACACACACACACACACACACACACACACACACACTTATAGCCATGAGACCCATACAGAGGCACATTTAAGCAAGCAAGGCTCTAGCCGAGATCTACGCCACACACAGACCCACAGGCACACTCATTCTCTCACACACAAACCAGCAGCAGCTGAGTTGGATGGCTTCCTCAAAAGAGGGCTGGAAAGTTTGTTTTCTGCCAGCAAAGGGGCCTAGACATTCCATGAAATGACTCATAGTGCACCTTTATAGACATTAAATATTGCATTAAACAACAACAACACCCAAAGCTTGCTGTGGTGTCAGGGTGGGAAAACTGAGGAGTGTCTGTCTTCTCAATGGGCTATGGCTTTGCATCTGTGCAGCAAATGTCTCAGGCTTGTCCTTGATTTCCTGTGTGATAGGGATAATCCAATGAGAACAGAATCAGTCACCTCTTGGTACTACCCCCAACCTGGATCCACCCCTCAGCTGGATATGCTGTGGGTGCTAATGCCCCCCCAGCCTCTCTCCCATCCCCATCCCCTGTCCTGGATCTCTGGGAACTGGGCCCACCCCTCAGCTGGATATGCTGTGGGTGCTAATGGCCCCCCAGCCTCTTTCCCATCCCCATCCCTGTCCTGGATCTCTGGGAACTGGGCCCACCCCTCAACTGGATATGCTGTAGGTACTAATGGCCCCCCAGCCTCTTCCCCATCCCCATCCTGGATCTCTGGGAACTGGGCCCACCACTCAACTGGATATGCTGTGGGTGCTAATGGCCTCCAGCCTCTCTGCCATCCCCATTCCCGTCCTGGATCTCTGGGAACTGGGCCCACCCCTCACTTTGCATCCAGTCAGTGCTCTTCATAATCACTGTTCCTATGCAGCCTCTCTCCCCAATGTCACTAGGTCTGTTTTTACTGTTGCACAACTCGGGGAGGGGCACACACTCACCTCATAAAATAGGTACAGTCTCATATATGACTGGAGCCCTTTCCTCTTCCTTGATACTCCTCTCCATCATGGGAGGGAATACCAACTTCTTGGCTACTGTGTCTCTAAGCCGCAGAGCACACCTCTGGCAAGAACAACAAAATAAAAACAACTTTTCCATGTTATGATAATCTGGTCCACTCACACTGTGTTATGGGCAACTTAGTGAGGCCCAAGTCTCTCCAGTTCCATTCTAAGGACACATCAGAAGTCAAAGGGATAACACAATATGCATGAGTGTGTGTGTGTGCACGTGCGCGCATATGCATGTGCATGCACAAACACACACACTCGTATACCACGCACACACAAAAGAATTATAATTTTTATTAAAAGGATGACACAGACTAATGTTAGGCCAGAAGCTGTTGAGGAGTGGAGGGTAAACTCTGGTTGCATTCACCAGTGGCCCTGAACCCTTACTGCTCTACTACCTCTAGGAGATTCCCAGAGCAACTGGAGACCTGCAGTATTTGAGACTCGAGGGGCTTTGCCCTAATTTGCTGAGCTCTGCCTGAGGCCACTTGTTTCTCTTTCAGGTGGATCATTCTCCCCCTTCCCAAACCTCCCTGCTCCCATCACTGAGGTGCCATGGCAAACGAGTATGTTTCCCAAACACCAACCAGGATCCTGGATGTGGCAGGGACAGCCCTTGCTATTAGCCACAGCCCCTGGGGTTGACAGGTTGGGTGCCAGCTCAAGGCTCATAGCATCAGCTATCAGGCTGCCAACTCCCTTCAGCAGCCTCTGGAGCTGCTGTCCAGCCTACCAAGAAATGAGACACAGCGTTCACCTCAAGTTTTTGTAGGGGCTTCAGTGTGTCCCGGGGACTGTCAGGAGAACAAGCATGTACTCCTTTTTAAAAAGTTTTTAATCTTTTAAAATGCATGGGGGTGTGTGGCCATGACGCATACGTGAGAATCAGAGGACAACTTTTGGGAGTCGGTTTCTGCCTTCTACCTGTTTTGAAGCGGGGTCTGTCTCGTTGTTCTGCCCTTGCGAATCCAGGCGGCCCTGGAGCTTTTCCTGAGTCAGAGTTCCCCATCTCCACCTCCTGTCTCAGCATGGGGTTACAGCACCACCCATTTCTGACTTTTTGTATGGGTTCTAGAGACTGAACCCAGTTGGTCAGGCTTGTATGGGAAGAGCCTCTAAAAAAAAAAAAAAAAAAAGGCTATATGATATGTGAGTGGAATCAGGACATCTTTGGGGAATCAGTTCTCTCTCCTCTACTTCCACCGTGTGGATCCTGGGGATCAAGCACAGGTTTTCCGGGTTAACAGCAGGTGCCTTTACCCATTGAGCCATCTTGCCAAGTCCTCAACAAGCTTTATAGAATGAACACTGCCTATGCTGATTAGCCATAATCTGAAGCATCAAGATTTCTGCCTGTCATTTGGATACCTAGGCCTTTCTGGAAACCCTATGACTACAAATGTGTGGTTGCTAAATGTAACTGAAAAATGATGGTTTGCTTTACAGAGGCCTAATAGGGCTTCTCAGCTTCAGAGTGGGAAGAAGAGTCCTCTGAAACTAACTTCTCTTCCCGAATCAGAATATGCTTTTCCTTCCAAAAGTCTAATTGATCCACAGCTTTTCTAGCATATTTCTCTGGTAGAAAGCAAGGCCCACAGGAACTAGCATTGCGGCATTTTGTTCTGGCCACAGGTTTGAACAGAATTTGTTGAGGCCAGTGATTTAAGTGAGGAAGGGAAATAAGAAATCATTGTGCCTTTAAACAACCTGGTGTGATTTGCAGCAGGAAACAGACTATGGGGCAATGGAGGCCGTCAGGGAAGAAAGGCAAAATCAGAGTACAAGAATAGAAGGGGTACTGGCGGGGGACGGGGTGGGGGTGAGGTCCTTCAGCTCAGGTTCTGAGGCCTGAGAGCCAGTCAGGGCAAGCCAGTCGGGCACAGAGAGGAAAGAGGTACCGAGAGGGCGCTGCTGGATGGCTCTTCCTGGGCATCTACAGGCAATACGAGAAGGGGAATACCTGCCAAGTCAGAGAATGAGCCATTGCCAGAGACAGTGGCTGTCCCCTGGAGAATGCTGAAATCAGTCTGGCTAGCCCCACCTGCTGGGGGCGTACCCCAGGGGTACGTGGAACATGGGGAAGCAAGCAGAGAAGGGCTGGCAGGCTGAGGAGCAACAGGGGTATGGGGAAAGGCTGCCAGAGATGTCATTCAGGTGGCTCATGGCTTCCCAATGTGAGATCAACCCAAGATTTTCATCAAGTTGGGGTGGGTGGGGTGGGGTTTGCTTTGAGGCTGTGGCTAGTTCTTCGTGACTGGGGAAGGTGGGAACTTACGGGATGCCCACAAGCTGTGGGCTGCAGGTCACCAGCAGGCAATACAGCCAGACACTTTGAGTGGTCCACAGTGTTGACCTCTTTCTCTGGCCAAGAGGAAGAGCTTGCCTCATTCTGCCTTGAGGCTTCAACCTTGGTTGAAACTACATATATTTTTGGAAGGAATGCACCATAAGTCCTCAGCAGCGTCTGCCTTGGTCCCTTTTCTTCCAAGAACTGGTTTGAGAACACAAACGGAGACTATTATCTTACTCAGTCCTCACCGAAGCTTTATTGGGGTGGTTCTTATCATTCTCAATTAATTTTTTAAGATTTATTTATTTTATTTTTATGTGTATGAGTGTTTTGCCTGCATATATTCTGTGTACCATGTGAGTGACTGGTGCCCTCTGAGGTCAGAAGAGGGCATAAGATCCCTTGGGAAGTGGAATTATAGATGCTGTGAGCCACCATGTGGGTGCTGGGAATCAAACCTGCATACTCTGGAAGAGCAAGTGCCTGCCATCTCTCCAGCCCCGCCCTCTTAAAGACAGGGTCTCACTGTATAGCTCTGGATGGTCTGGAACTTGCTATATAGATCAGGCTGTTCTTGAACTCAGAGATCTTTCTGTTTCTGCCTCCCAAATGTTAGAATTGAAAGCCTGTACCACGCCCAACTCATCCTCATTTTTTTTAAAACTTTTATTATTTTATGTATTGAAGTGTTTTGTGTGCATGTACCTCTATGTACCAAATGTGAGCCTGGTGCCGTCAGAGGTCCTAAGAGAGAATCAGATCCACTGGGACTGTTGTGAGCCACCATTATGGGTGCTAGGAACCGGAGCTGGGTCCTCTACTAGAATAGCAAGTGCTCATAACTACTGAGCCATCTCTCCAGCCAGTTTGGTTTGCGGTTTTGTTTTTGAGACAAAGTCTCACTATGTACCCCTGGCTGGCCTGGAATTTACTATGTAAACTAGGCAGGTCTTACTCACAGGCATCCACCTGCCTCTGCCTCCCCGGCCTGCCGCATCTCACTGTTTTAATTTTTGTACCCACTTCGGCAGGCCTTAGTGCATTTTTAAGCTGTGCAGAACCTACCCCAAACTAGAAAGGAGAGCCTCACAGGCAAAAGTCCAGCAGAAAGCTGTGTTTTTCCAGCATCTAGAATCCCCTAAAGAGAATGTGTTCACTTGTAAAAGAAAAAGAAGTGAAAATTTGCTCTTGGTTCTTGTCTGTCTGGGTAATTGGGAGGTTTCAGGAGCCTGTACCTCAGTGCAGCCATTCGATTTTTTTTTTTCACTGTTAGCCTGTGATCCACAACCATCTTTGATGATGTCACCCACCACCACTCCTGTGCCAGGGACTATCTTTCCCAAAGCTGATGAAGCAGGCTTTTGGAGGAGGGGGAGTAGGTCCTGAACTGAAGAGCCTTTGGCCACCTCTCAGAGGGCCCTCCTCCGCTGGAGCCCCTTCAACAGCTTTTCTGCCAAGGTCAAGTCTTGCTGCTCTCTCACCATTCCGTCCTCTCCGCATGCGCCTCTCCCACACCCTCACCCCACCCTCAAGTCAGCCTGCATAGAGCTGTGAGAAGTGACAATTTCCACTAGACACCTTCCCAGGTTGTAGTACCAGATGTGGACTGAGGTGGAAACAGAGGCAGAAAAGAGGCAAAAGGGGAACAAAACAGAAAACGGGTTGAAGTAGGCAGCTCAAGTACCGCTATTGCTTGGCTTTATATTGAAGAGCTGTGGGGCGTGGGCTCTCTCCTTGAACCCCAATCCGGGCTGTCTGGACACCTGCTGTGTTGGCCTCCAAAGTGCCCTAGGTCGGACTTCCCTAGAAGTCCCTGCGACTGTCCAGTCACACCAGTCCAGGAAATGTCTCCCCGGAGACTCCACGGGGTGGGGGTGGGGGTGGGAGTGGGAGTTAACATTGTTTCCAAACTGTACCCTCTCTGTTTTTAAGTAGCACCTACTGCTAGGCCGCCTGATTGGCACACAGCAGATGCTTGATAATGTAGCGTGCTGGAGTGGTGGGGGGGCGAGCAGCAGAGGTATCAAGTGATTGTACAGGGAGAGTGAGTGGCTGGATATGGCCTGCCAGAATCCCCAGGATATCTCCACGGGATATTGTGTGGGACTTCCCGCCGAGAAGCGCCCAGTCAGAGCTGAGGGCCCCGGGGCCCGCCAATTATGAGCAGAGTAGGGGGTGCTAGCTAGAGAAGCGGTTCGCGCGACGTGAGCTCGGGAGGGGCTCCGTCTTCTCTGAGGTAGGGTGGGCAGCGAGCCTCGCGGGGAAGGAGAGCCCGCGCGGGCCCCTGGCACGGCTTCCCCTGCCGTGTTGGCGACCGTGGCGGGGTTAGGGTGGAGGGGCGCTGTTTCCACTGCGGTGCCTAGCCCCTCCCAACCCCCCTCCTCCACCCCGCCCGCTTGCCCGTGGTCCCTCCCGTCGGTCCCTCCCTCTGGCTCCGCAGTCCCTCCTCGCCCTGCCTCCTTCGCGCCGGGCCCAGCCTCCGCCCGCGGGGACGTGTGTCTCCAGTGCGATTTCCCCTTTCTCTTGCTCGCCTCGGCGCAGGTCTCCGCCGGCTCGCGCGGCCCCTCCGCGGGCGCCCCCCGCTGCCGCTCCCTCGGCGCGGCCCGGCCCGGCCTCCCCCGGCGCCCCCATACTCCCGTCGTACAGCTGGCACCCCGGCTCCCTTTCAGCCCCGGCGCCGCCGCCGTCTCACCTGGTGTTTGCATCTCGCCCTCCAACTTTGCCATTGGCGGCGGCGCGACGTGTGGGAGAGCCCTGCGCCTCGCCCGCCCGGACCAGCCTGCCCCGGCGCCGAGGTGAGTCACGGGCGCGGGGCGGTGGGGGCAGGCGGGCCCCGAGGAGAGAAGGAGGGAGGGAGGGAGGGAGGGCGGGCGGCGGCGGCCCCCGGCGGCCGCGAGGACCGACCCGGCGCCGCGCTCAACTTCCACTTCTCCTTTCCGCGGCGCCGAGCTCCAGGCGCCACTTGCCGGAGCCCCGCTTTCGAGGGGGAGAAGTCGGCCTGGCGGGGGTGGGAACTTGTGTCTCTACCCCTGGAACGGGGAGGGGACGGCTCGGTGACCCACCCGAGGAGCCCTGTGACCGAACCCGAAGGGCAAAGCGCCGGATCTCAGGTACGTCGATGGCTCCTCTTCTTGGAACACGGGGAGAGAGACGTGGAAAAGTTTGCCCGAGTGGACTGAAGGGCGCCGGGGCCGGGGAGTAGGGTTGGGGGGGGGGGACTGAGAAGGGTGCGTCAGCCTCGGCTCATGGAGTGTGTGCTGTGCAGAGCCTGGGCTCCTGATCCGACAAGAAATAGAACTGATTGGCAGAAGCCGGGCGGGAAAGGTACTTTTCTCCAGCCCGGGGCAGCTTAGGTTCCGTGGAAGGGCTGTTGGTGACTGCGGCGCTCTGCGCCCCCCCCCCCCCCCCAAGTCTCAGCGCCGCGGGAGGGCAGGAGGGCAGGAGGTTGAGCGGACTGGAGTGACTGGGCTAAGCTGAACCGGTGGCCCCTCAGGGCTTTCACAGCCAGGCACTTTAGACACACGCACACACACACACACACACACACACACACACACAATCGTGTGTGCGCGCGCGCGCGAACACACACACGCTTGCACACAGGCTCGCACGTAAACCTATGACTTGGAGACCTGAACTGCCAAAATAAAGACCTCTTGGCAGGGGCTGGAGTTTCCGTGTAAGCCAGCCGCCAGGCTTCCCGCTCCCGCGTTCCCGCTCTCCAAGGTTCTCCCGCCTCTTGGCTTCCTCTCCTGCTACATCCGAGGGGACTCAGCAACCGCACAGCGCAAAGGTCTCCCCAAAGCCAGAGTCTGGCTTTGGCGGTTCAGAGACTGCTGAGCTGGCAACCACTTTATGAATTCCTGTCCCCTCCACGGTACCCCTAAACTTGCCGCTCTTTCGTTGCGATTGGGCCTGGGATTTAGACTTTCTGATGAGTTAACTCCTGACCCTTTGGCACCTGGGCCCAGCAGGGTTCTCTTGGGTACCCCCAACCACGACCGCACCCCAGCTGAGGAGCACAGGGATTTGATGACCCTTTGGTTCCTTCCCCTCATCCCTCTGCCTGAGATAGGGGCCTGTCTGGTCCTGCAGCTTCTTGTAGTTAATGTTTGACAGTTCATTGTACCTAATCATTTTAATTAGCTCTTAAAGTGGGGAGTAACAGTTAACCTTGGACTTCTCGATTTTGGCCTGGTGGGGCCTCAAATGGGAGGAGTTCTGAGGAGGTAAGAGCGGAAGTGAGGTCACCACCCCTGGCCTGAGCCACCACAGCTGGCTCCAACAGCTGGTGGGCACACCCATTAGGGACTCAACTCCTGTGAGCTGACCCTTGCTTGGCCTGAATGCCAGGATGGAGGGAGGTGAAGGGAACCTATCTATCTCTCTTCTCTTTGGAGAGACGGGGTACTTTGGCATCGAAAATGCCCAGGATATTTGTAAGCCAAGTAAGAATGTCAGTCAGATTTCCCAGTTATAATGTGTTTCCTTGAGCCAGTGCAGAAAAAAAGCTAGGCTCACAGGAGCTCTCTCTAGATGTTCGAAGATGATCAGTGACAACCTGGAGCTGCCATAAGAAGCTGCCTTGCATACGGGTGTCTCTGGTGCTGGGTACAAAGCCCATGTGTTGTGTGTGTGTGTGAGGGGGTGTCCGTGAAGCGGGCCCCACCATTACCACTCAGCCAGCCTCTCTTTGTGAGCCGAAGGAGTGGCTTCTTTGCAACTATGCCTGGCCAATCTGGGGGCCCCAAATCCAGCCTTCTTCACATAGTGCTAAGTGATGATGGCACAGTAGCTTAAGCTTCCTCTGCTATATATTGGGACCTAAACATGAGGGCCCTGGAACCTGTCCTGGGCCTGATAACACAGTGAAAAATGATTCCAGTGTTTCAAAAATTTAGTGCTTTGGACCCAGAAAGGCTCAGTCAGCCTCTGGCTGAGAGTATGGCTTTCCCAGGGAACCCTTTACTCCTGGGCTTCCCCAGCTTTCTCATTCTGACCCGAGTCACTAGAGCTAGCCTGTCTGGGTTGAAACTCCAGCTTTGTCATTTACTAGTTATGTCCCCTCCCCCCCATCAGTTGTATGCCTTAATTTCCTTACGTGGCAAGAGAAACTTTACCTTATAACGCTGTAGAGGAACAAATACATTCACACATATAGGCTGCTTATTAGAACACTGTGTGGTACACAACACACAGGAATTGGCATTCTGATATTGACTAATACACTGCCTAAGATTCAAGTCGGCAGACATTTGCTGGGAGCTGGTCCTAGTACTGAGCTGGCCCCAGCTGCGTGTCAGGGGAGAAAATATGGCTGTGAAGGAGACGCCACTTGCCTTCCAGTGAGGACGTAGGCTAAAATGGTGGTAGGAGGTAGGAGGAGTCCAGAGAGATTGGATGAGTTGTCTGTATAAATAATGTAGTTTAAGGCCAACCTGAAGGGGTTGGAGCGGTGGCTCAGGAGGTAAGAACACTAGCAACTAGCTGCTTTTGCAGAGGACTGGGGTTTGATCCTCCCACCAACATGGTGGCTCACAACCATCTGTAACTCCAGTCCCAGGGATTCTGACATCTTCTTCTGACCTCCTTGAGCACCAGGCACACATGTGATGCACAGATACACATGCAGTCAAAACACCCATACACAAAATAAATGTACAAAATAAAAAGGAAGTAAAGCCAAACTCAAATTCCTGCGCTAGGAGCCAGGCCTCTCCTTTCTTGGGGACCGTGGTTCGGTTCTGGTCTGGATGTCGTCTGTCCCTCAAGCCTGCCCTAAGGTTTTGGTGAAGGAGAAGGAAGAGAAAGTGGGCTCATGTACAGGCTGCAAGTGGCAGGCACTTGGACTGTGATTTACAGGGTGTCAGGGCAGGATGGCATTACTTAGGGCCCCTCCCAAACACCCCTAAAGCTCTGGCTCACACCTGGCATGCCTCCTTCACATCCCATAGTCCCCTGATGAATTAGGAAGAGCCTTGGGCAACCCTCGCTCCTCTGTTCTGCGCCCGACCCCAGCCTGGCCTTGGTTATCACTCCTGGTTTTCTAAGCTGCAAAAAGGTTTCTGGCTTCATCGCCAATTTATTCCCTCTGTGGTCCTCAGACTGAAAACTAGTTCTCCAGGGGAGAAAAGACACTCAGGAAAGGTACCCAGAATCCCACGGGCGCTTTCCTAGGGGTCAGGGGCTTTTCTCATCAACACCAACCTGCCTGCAAATCTCTGGCTGCTGAGCCTCGTGTGTCCTGTAATAGCGGCTGTGTTGCTAATGCCCTGTAGCGCGGGCCCCAGCGCTGGTTGCCAAGAAACTGCTGGTCGGGCTGCTTATGAGGGTTCTGACCTCATAGGGGCTGCTGAGTTTCAAATCAGCAGACATTTATTAACACCTACTGTGTGCCCAACCTGTGCTATGAGCTGTGGGGGAGCTGAGGGAAGGAGGGGGCGGGGCAGAGATGACTAAGACACTGAAAGAATCAGAGGCGAGGACAAGCGGCCAGGCCAGGGGCTGGTCAGGTGCTAATTGTACTTCTTGGAGCAGAGGCCAGCACGGCCAGGACTCTGAGGTCAGCAGCAGCTAGTAGAGGGAGGGAAGGCTTTGTGAGGGATTCGGGGGAGAGCTAGACCTTGAAAGGGGGCGGGGGCAGCGAGGGGGAGATGTGGCTGGGCAGAAAAGGGAGAAAAGACGCCTTTCTCTCTATTCCCTGGCCACGGACTGACCTTCGAAGCCTGGATGATTGTTTGGCAAATGCATGTCACATAAAAGAGCAGGTCAGTGAGTGTGGGTGGCTTCGTGCAGACCTCGATCTCCACTTCAGGACATACAAAATGGTCGGCCTGGACAGTGAGCCAGCCTGTATTGATAATGCACAAAGGATGGTCAGGCTTCCCTGCCACCCAAGCTGAGAGGCTCTCGTTAATAACTGCACCCTCCAACACAGGCAGGCTATGAGACGAGGGAGGGAGGGAAGTAGGGGTAGCAAGAGGTAGATAACATCAAAGCTGACATGCCACAATTGTTCCCAGGAGAAATGGGCTGCCTAGCTCTCACCTTTCCCCAGGTTTTGAGACTTCTCTGGAACCATGGAGGTAGAGAGCAGAGGTTTTCATCACCATCCCCCACCCAGTCAGCTGGGAGTTGAAGTCTAGAGAGTCTCACATTTGTGCCTGGCCACCAAAAATCCACCATGTGTTTGTTCTACTTTTGTGTCTTCCGTGGCTGGACGGGAGGAGGGTTTGGGCTCCTGTTAGGTTTAATTGGATAAAACACCTGGATTACCTCCACTCTGCATTGGCTTGTTCTCTTCTTGCTCCTCTCTGGCCTTGCCTCTCCTCGGTGCATTTAAACGCATAAAGGGACCTACTAGAATGCCTTGACTTGGACTAGGAAACTGTGTCATACGGTGAATTTCTTGATAAAGAGACCCAGCCTGGCCAGGCTAATCCCAGCACTCAGGCATAGCCAGGCAGATCTATGTGAATTCGAGGCCAGCCTGTGAGTTCGAGTGAGATCCAGGACAGATTCCAAAACTACAGAGAGAGAGAGAAAGAGAGAGAGAGAGAGAGAGAGAGAGAGAGAGAGAGAGAGACCAACCCAGCCTGCTCCCAGAGGAAAGGGGAGCTTAGCCAGCAGAGAAGGGTGTTTAATGCAGCAGGGTCTTCAAGGAAAGTTCTGGAACATTTCTCAAAGAGGCTAACAAGAAACAAGAGTGTGATGGCAGAGAGGCAGGTGGGTCTCTGAGTTTGAGGCCAGCCTGGTCTACATATCGAGTTCAGGACAGCCAGGGCTACGTAGTAGAGAGACCCTGCCACAACAAAACAGAACAAACTATTGAGAGGTTCAGTAGGTGATCCAATTTGAACAAGCTTAAGTTCCTACCTCTGGATAGGCCATTTCTTGTCCAGTGCAGATACTTCCTGCCTCTTAGTCTACCTGCCCTTCTGGAAGCTTCCTGTCTTCTTCTAGTCTGACACAATATCCTCCTCAAGAAGCATTTCTGTCTCGAGGAGGGGAGGGCAGTCTATATGCATTATTATCCCAGACATGCCAGGGTCTAGCTGGGTGACAGACATGGGCTCGTTGACTTAACCTGTCTGGGTCTCACTGTCCGTGTCACAGGAGGAGTAACAAAAGAGATAATGTATGTAAAACACTGAGCATATTGCCTCACACATTGTACCCACCCAATGGGTATTCCCTGCTATTATTATCAGTCTTGGCCTGATATTGTTGCCAGTCACACAATCTCTTCCCTGGTCACAAAGTGGATTTTGCCAAGATCCCTGGATTAATTAACCACTTTGCCAGAAGCGCCGACAGAGTATGCCACCCCATTCTTGGAAACACCAGGATGCTTTTACAGATTTTTCTGCTAACGTTTTTTGTTGACTCTGCCATTGTGAAGGATAAAGAGGGAATATGGAGGAAGCAGCGTGTGCAGACGTGTACGCGCATGCCTGTTTGTGTGTGTGTGTGTGTGTGTGTGTGTGTGTGTGTTATCTAGAAAGCTGTTTTGAGTGGTAGGCAGTTCTGCAGTTAATAGTAGCGCTTGAGGGGCTGGAGAGATGGCTCCAGGGATAAGAGCCTGCTTGCTGAAGCTCCAGTCCCCAGAACTCACTTTGGGCAGCTTGCACCTGCCTGGATCTTCAGCTTGAAGGAACCTGACACTTTCTGCTGGCTCTGCAGACACCCCTCCCACCACACACACGCTCACATAAGCACGCACACAGCACGGGTTAAAGACTAATAAATCTTATTTAAAGAGTGGAGCTGGAGCCACCAAGGTAGCTCAGTGGGTGAAGGGGCTCCTGCCAAGCCTGAGGACCTCAACTCAGTCCCTGGAGCCCACATGGTGGAAGGAGAGACATCCCTGCAAGCTGCCCTCTGACCTCCACATAATGAGCCATGACACCCTCCCCCACACGTGTGTGAGCACGCGCACACAAATAAAAATTTAACAACATTTTAAAGAGTGGGACTTGTTTTTAATATTTGTATTACTATTGTCATTTCCCGCTGTCTTCATCATTTTCATCTTGAATATCCACTGAAGAAATAAGAAGTGAGCTAGGTGTGATGATGTACAGCTGTCGTCTCACCACTTTTGGGGCTGAGGCTGGAAGATGGAGAGTTCAAGGCTTGCCTGGCCTACATAGCAAGTTCCAGGCCAGCCTCAGCTACAAAGTGAAACCTTGTCTTTAACAAAAGAAGAAGAAATCAGAGGAAGTTTGTTCCTTGGAGAGAAGGCATCACATTCTACCCCTGGGGACTATTTAGCAATCATCAGTTGGTTGTCTGCCTCCTGAGGACAGAACCCTGGAAGCCAGTTGGCCAACTCTGTGCTCACCACTGCTTGACTTGTTTCTTCCACCTTTCAGTTGACAGGGATGGTGGGTGCCTGCTGGGAAAAGGCCCCTCAAGATTACTTGGAGGTCCCATCTGCTGTATCTGGATACAGCAGACTAGCCAGGGACCACCCCTAAGTGGGGCAGGCGTGCTGCTGGATCCCTTGGTCCCCACCCATCAAGTTAAGAAAGCTAGGCCTTGAGCAATGAGAGAGTCGACAATTAGTCTTAACCTCCTTAAATACCTGATAACCTGATAACACTGGTACTTAGGTGCAAACTGAGGTGATAATCTGTGGTTTTCCAGTGTTTTCTAGGATAATAGTGATAGTCCAACTCTTCTGAGTCTGTGAAAGTCCATGTACAGAAAGCAGATGCCTTTACAAGCTCACAAGGTGACCAGTTCCTTAACACTACAGTGAGCTAAAAAGAAAAAAAAGAAAGAAAGAAAGAAAGAAAGAAAGAAAGAAAGAAAGAAAGAAAGAAAGGAAGAAAGAAAGAAAAAAGGAGGGGAAAAAGACCCAGATCCCTTCTTAGAGACTCCAAACCCCATTCTGGAGTGTCAGGGACATGTGTGTACTTACTGTTAGCAGGTGGGTGCATTTCATAGTTCTAAATTGCATAATGTGGGACTAATGGCTTGCCTCGAGAAAGATCATTTTTCTTCCTTAGCTTCCTTGGGGAAGGCTTCCTGGAGGTGAGAGGACAGATGGCCTTTCAAAAGAGGGAAGACAGACCATTGGCTATGTTCTAGGGGCATTCCAGGCTGGGTGATAAAGTAACATTGGCATGAGAAAGCCAGAGCTACAACATCATAAGCCCACCACAATCGGCATAAGTGATAAGTCCCAGGTTCAGAATCTGACTCCACTGGGTAGCATCAGGGAATATATATTCTAGGGAAGCATGAGATCATTGCCTTTTTTGTCTTCACTACTGTGGCAAAGCAACAGACACAGTTGTCATATAGAAATGACGCATAATGACAAAACCACAGGTAGTGTTGGCTTTTACAGTTACTTCTACTTTTGTTTTTTGAGACAAAGTTTCTTTGTGTGGCCCTGGCTGTCTTGGCCCAGGCTGGCCTTAAACTCAGAGATTCACCTGCGTCTGCCTCTGGAGTGCTGGGATTAAAGGGTGTGTCACCGCCAGCCCACAGTGTTACTTCTATAGTTCTCCTGCTCGTTGTTACTTTGTACAAACCAGGGCACCTTTACTTTCCTTTTTACTTAACAGCTTTACGTAGTGTACAATAAATGGCAGATATTTGCAAGGGTACGATTTGATACTAGGTGACATATGTATAGACCCGTGAAACCATCGCCACATTCAAGAGAGAGCTAGCGTATTCGGAGCTTCTGGGAAGTTTCCTTGTGCCCTTGGGCAATCCCACCTCCCATCCTAAGGCAACTACTGCTCTGGTTTCTGTCACTATAAATCAGTTTGCCTTTTCTAAAGTTTCATATAATTGGAATCACGCAGTCTTTTCTGGTCTGGCTTCTCTCTGCATATTTATGTTAAAAGTCTTCCTTGTTTTTGTATATATCCGAGTTTCTTCTCCCTCCCTCATGTTCTCTCCCTCTCTCCCTCCCTTCCTCTTATGAGACAGGGTCTCACTTTGTAGCCCTGGTTGGCCCTGCCACTCAACTATGTAGACCAGACGGCTCTCACTCACTGAGATCTGCCTACCTCTGCCTCCGGAGTTCTGAGATTAAAGGATTACGCCATCATACCTAGCGGATGTTTCATTCTTTTTTTATTGCAAAGTAGCATTCCATTGTATGGATAAAGCACACACTGTTTATCTGTTCATCAGCCTGTGGACATTTGATGCTTTTCCCCCAGTTTTTAAAAACCATTGCAAACAAAGCTGCTCTGAACATACGTGTGCAAATCTTTTTGTGGCTGTGTTTCCTTTTCTTTTGGTTAAATACCTGGAAGAGAAGTAACTAGATTGTAACAGCAGTGACGGTTCTACTTTTAAAGAAACTATTACACTGTTTTCAAAATGGCTTGGGGGGGGGGGTGCGGCTCAGCCTTTCATCCCAGCACTCAGGAGGCGGAGCCAGGAGGACCTCTGTGAGTTCGAGGCCAGCCTGGTCTACAGAGTGAGTTCCAGGAAAGGCGCAAAGCTACACAGAGAAACCCTGTCTCGAAAAACAAAAAACAAAAAAAGGGGCTTTACTGTTTTACACACCCCACCCCAAAGAATGAGAAGTCCAAGTTGTTCGTCTTCATTGACACTTGTATGTAAGGGTGGGTGCCTTTCCTACTTTTGGCCATTCTCACACATGTGCTATCGTGTTTCATTGTGCTTTCAATTTACATTTCCCTAATTATTTACTAATTTGATCATTTTCCGTGTGCTTATTCGCTATCTCTATATCTTCTTTGGTGAAGTGTCTGCTCAAGTCTATTGCCCAGAAAGTCTTGTTGCAGACTCTTTAGCTACAAGAGCCCTATCTGATCCCTGCTTTACAAACATTGTCTCTTTTCTGATCCCTCTGCCTCCACCTCCCAAGTGCTGGGATTACAGTTGTACGCCACTGTCTAGTTCTAGAAGGCTTTAGTTTTGCACTCAATCCTAGCCAAAATGCAACCGATCACTGTTTTTCTTTCCCTGTTGAGCTGGGAATTGAACCTCGGGTCTTTTCGAACTACGCAAATGCCTTACCGTTGAACTATGTCCTAAGCCTTCATTTTTCCTTTTATAGATCATGCTTTCAGTACTACATCTAAGGGCTCTTTGCCTAGGCTTAAATCACAACCATTTCATCATATGTTTTCTTTTTATAATTTTAGGCTTCAAATTTTGGTCTGTGATACATTTTGAGTTAATTTTTCAGGATAGAGATCCAGAGCCTTGTGTGGGCTAGGCAAGAACTCTCCCAGCCTTATTTTGACTATTTTTGAAGTCATTTAAATTTTTTTTGTGTGTGCATGTGTGAATGTGTATGTATGTGTGTGTGATACATATGTGAGTGTGGGCACGGACTCACACCACCAAGTATATGTGGGAGTCAGTTCTCTCCTTCCATGGATGGTTCCAGGGAATGAACTGAGGTCATCACCTGCTGTGCCATTTTGCTGGCCCAGATTTTGGTTACTTTAAGTCCTTTGCAATACCATATGAAGTTTAAAAATGTCTGTATAATTTTATTTTAATACTTAAATATACCATATTTGTATTAATTGTTAAAACAGTTTCCCTTGGCTTTGCTTTTGAATCTTATAATCAGGTGTGTGCTCCATATTACTGTTATTTAGATGATGCTTTTTAGTGATACTCTGTCGCTAAAGGGTACCTTAACGTTACTGTGCATTTGTAGAACAGGACTTTGTTTCTGCCTGTTTTTAGTGAATAAATCCAAGATTTCTTTCATACATAATTGTATACATGCCTTGCCTATCCCCTTTCAATCATGTCTGCCAAGATAGCAGATTTCCTATAACCAAATTTTAGCTGGGCATAGTGGCACATGCCTGTAGCCCTAACTACTTAGATGCTGAGGCAGAGAATGATGTTTGAGGTTAGCTTGAGCTATAGAGCAAGACATTGTTACCCCTTCCTCCCACACAAAATAAACAAACAAAAAATTGTTTGACTTCATAGAGTTTTTCCTCATATCCCATTCTCTCAAATCATTTTGGATCTTAGACCTGGTACAGAATCATGACACCGTTCCCAAGGGTCCAATGATGTGACTTGAACCCAATATTCTCAGGGTAGGACTGTGGTTTTGTACAAAAAAGCTAATGCTTTTGGTGATAACCTGATTATCAACTGCCTCCTCAATGGTGCTTGGAGAAATAACTCACTCTGGCATTTGTTGCTATAATGGGCTTGCAGCAAGAAGGGAAAAGTGGTATCTGAGTTCCTGGCCCTTTGTCTCCCAATGGCTGGCCAACCATACTTCTAGACTATAATCCTAAAATCAGTTAGAACCTGTGCTTTGACAGTTTACATGGGTTTAATTCATGGATACTCAGATGTAGGTTGGAAACAAAAGAAAATCTAGTACAGCTTGATTTTGTGGATTTTACTGCCTGCTGGAGAGAGAAAAGATATACAAGAAATAATCAGCAATTCAAGACCACGTGGGCTCTGGGGAGTTAAAAGGGGGGGGGGCTCTGTGGGTGTGGACTGTAATTACTAGAACATAAACAGCTCTGTGAGGTTAGGGGACATGTTCGGGACCTTGCTAGATGGGTACTGTTTGATTAGACAAAAAGGATCACTAAGGGATGGCAAGCCTGAGAAATTCCATGAATGAGGCTGGAATGTTCCCTCAGGGGACCATGAGGAGACCACTGGGCTAGAAGCCCAGCTAGAGTTGGGAAATCATGGGAACGAGGCTGAGTAGGTAGGGTGGGGTCAGACTGCTAAGGGACCTTTGGAAACCGAGTTAGATGAGTTTGGACTCTAGGGCTCTGCTGAGTCGGAGTCCAGCTGGTTGTGGCCATAGCCACAGATCTCAATGTGTGTCCTGAAGAAATTGGCACCATCTCAGAGGCCGAGGGAGGAGTTAGGTGGAGGCAGGACCAAGACTGGAACTTGATCTTTCTTACTCCCAGTAAAGAGGAGCAGTTTTTAACTTTTTCCAGGCTTTCACACTTCCTCCCCTTATACTTCATAGCGGAGATGACTGGCAAGGGATGATGGTACAAGAGTCAGCACTACCAACAAGCCCTTTGTAGCTCGCCTACTGACTGACCCACCCCTCTACTTACCCTGACACCTTAGGTGAAAGCCTAGTAGTTCTAGGTGGTGTCTGCAAATGAAAATACAAGCTGAGTGCCTTGGGGCATGCCTCTATTACCAGCTGTGTCGGAGGCTGAGAAGGGACAATCGTTTGAGCCTCAGTTCAGAATATTAAGGCAACCTGGGCAACATAACTAGATGCTGTCTCAACATAGAAATAACAAAGAAAGAAAGCAGCAGAGAGAAAATCAAGTATGGCACTACAAACCTGTAATCTCTTCCCTTGGGAAGCTGAGACAGGAAGATTGCAAATTTAAAGCCAACCTGGACTCCATAGTAAAACCGGTGTCAAGAAAAAAGAAATGTGTTCAGGAGAGAAATGACCTGTTGACCCTGTATCAGCTGCCAACATATCAACACTAATTGATGTATGAGTTTTTTCTTTTAAGTTTTATTTATTTATTTTTTAATGTGTCACTTTATTTTTTTTATTCTTCTCTCATATAACATATCCTGACCACAGCTTCTTCTCCTCCCTCCACTTCTAACTGGTAGGAAAGGTTGTTTCTGTAGAAATGGGATTTCAGCCAAAAAAATTTTTTATTTAAAGTTTTTTTTTTCATTTTACATACCAGCCACACTTCCCCCTCCCTCTCCTTCTCCTGCTCTCCCCACCTCCCCCCAAACCCCCTCATCCACTCCTCATAGTGGGTAAGGCCTCCTTCCCTTGGGGAGTCTACACAGGCTGGCATACCAAATTGAGGCAGGACCAAGCCCCTCCCCCTTGCATCAAGGCTGAACAAGGTATCCCTCCATAGGGAATGGGCTCCAAAAAGCCAGTTCATACACCCGGGATAAATCCTGGTCCCACTGTCAGGGGCTTCACAAACACATCAAGCCACACAGCTGTCACCCACATTTAGAGGGCCTAGTTCGGTACCATGCAAGTTCCTCAGCTGCCAGTCCAGAGTCCGTGAGCTTCCAGTAGCTCGGGTCAGCTGTCTGTGTGGTTTCCCCCCACTTGCTCCTTGATCTTGACCCCCCACTTGCTCCTATGATTCCCCCCTCCCTCTCTTCAAGTGAACTCCAGGAGCTCACTTGACAATTTTTTTTTTTTTTTTTGGAGACAGGGTTTCTCTGTGTAGTTTTGGTTCCTTTCCTGGGTCTCGCTCTGTAGTCCAGGCTGGCCTCGAACTCACAGAGATCTGCCTGCCTCTGCCTCCCAGTGCTGGGATTAAAGGTGTACTCCACCACCGCCCTGCTGGACAAAAATTTTTGATAGAGAGAAGAAATGTGGAGCAGACAATGAGCCTGTCAGGAGTCCTGAGAGCCATGAAATCTCTTAGAGAGTGGGAACCTGAGATTTCAAGAACCAAGTGCCCCTAATGGCAAAACAGTTTTAGCCGAGTTTTTCTGTTAGCACCCAAGTACACCAAACTATTAAAGTGTGTGTGTGTGTGTGTGTGTGTGTGTGTGTGTGTGTGTGTGTATTTTGAGACAGAGTCTCACCATGTAGTCCTGTCTGATCTTGAGCTGCACAGGGATCCACCTGCCTCTGTTTCCCAAATGCTGGGACAAAAAGGTTCAAGAGTGCCACAGCAAACAGCTTAAATTGGATTCTGGAGCTAGAAGACTTGCTCTCATAACATTTCTTTACAATGTACCATTTGCTCCCCAGCTCTTTTGGTTTTGGTTTGGTTTTGTTTTTGGTTTTGTTTTTCGAGACAGGGTTTCTCTTTGTAGCCCTGGCTGTCCTGGAACTCACTCTGTAAACCAGGCTGGCCTCAAACTCAGAGATCCCCCTCCTCCGCCTTCCGAGTGCTGGGATTATAGGTGTGTGCCACCACCCTCCCCCAGCACCTAGTAATTTTTTTGTTTTGGAGACAGGGTCTCATGTCCAAATCGGCTTGAAATTCATTATGTGACAGAATGAGCTTAAACTTCTGATGCTCCTGTTTCTAACTCCTCAGTGCTACGATTACAGGTGAGCACCACAACACTTGGTTTCCGTGATGCTTGGAATGGCACTAAGGCTCCATGTATGCTAGACAAGTATTCTACCACTTGAACAACCACCCCAGCCCTCAAATACAACATTGACTTTTTGAGACAGGATCTCTCCGTGTAGCCTTGGCTGGCCTGGAACTCAAAGAGATCCACCTGCCTGTGCCGCCCGGGTGCTGCGTGTGTCTGGTATTCACTTGACTGTTTCAGTCTACTGCCCCAAATATATATTTTTAATCATTTGTCAAGGAAAAACAAACAAACAAACGAGGAGCCTGTGAAGAGGAGTGGGGTGTGAACCATACCTTTGACTCCTACAGTGCCACTTGCTCAGTTTAGAGAAGGCCCTGTCTTTGTGGGCCCTGTCTACGGGTAGGACTGAACTGAACTTTTGAGACCTTTAGGAAGGGGACTGTCACCTGCAACATCATCATTTGACAGCCACTCCTATCTCTTTCTCCTCGGTTTAGAACACGTTTGAGAACAAATTGCTAGGCCTTTGTGTTCTGGGGAGAGACGCTTTGTCTCACTTTGGCATTGGGGCCATGACTAGCTCTTGGACTGGTATGGAGGGACTTTGGGACCTAGGGGGCTCTAAAGCCTGGGTTGGGATCAAGACTGTTTGAAAGGATCACTGAGCTTCACCCCTGCCACCGAACTCAGCCTACAGTCTTTCACTGGGCTGCATCTTTAGTTTTGATTATTCATACTGGAGTGTTAGTATCATTCAAGTTTGGAAGCAGAGCCTGGACTTCTCAGAGCCTTCCTGTATAGCGATGCCCTGGCTTCTCTTTTGGTGGCTAAGACACGGAAGGCCAGGGTGACTCTCCTCAGCACTCCAGGCATTTTATTATCGTCCCCACAGCCTGCAGTTAGAGATGCCAACTGGAAGAAGAATGCCTGCCCTCCCCAGCCTGGGCAAGCTGGACAAAGCACTATGAATAGTCAGGTTTTAACCCACCAGGCAGGGCCCCAGGCACTAAGGGCCAGTGCCAGGCAGCAAGCCTTCCTCCACACCCCTTGCCTGCCAGGGGGCTTAGGGCAGACGAAAGAGCAGGTAGGGCTCTGGGCAGGCTCTCTGGGCTGGGTGGGGACCTGGTTGGGTGAGGCCCAGATTCCCCAGGCTGATAAGGAGGCCTGTAAACACCCAGCAAGTGGGGGGTTGGGGGGGCAGAGGGCAGGCTACCAGATGGCAAGAGAAGGGGGGAAACTGGAGCCTAGGCCTAGCTACAGGAAGTGGGGCTTGATGTGGAAACATCCTGTCCAGTAGGGGCTAGAGAGGTGGCCACCAGTGGCTGCTCCCGCCACTGGGATAGGGAGGCAAACTCAGTACAAGGTGGGGCTGCTTGCCTGGGCACTAAGCCAGGATCTTGGTTCCTGACATCTCAAAGGGACATAATCAATCGGTCTCTATTATGGGTTGCTCATGGGTCTCTATTACGGGTTGCTGTACCATCTAGCACTGCTGAGAAGGTGTGTGTGTGTGGTGGAGAGGCGATTAAAGCCAAACTACCCCCATGGAGAAACTGTCCAGAACAATTGTCTCTGAGAATTTGTTTCTTACGGGAAAAATCATCGCCTTCACTTTCTGTGAGGAACATTGATTGGAACCCAGGATTGTGTCAATTGTGTCAAAGGCCTCCCGCGGCCCTCCGCGAAGATGAGTCGCATGGCTGATGCTCGCTTTGCTCTGTCTTGTGGTGCCTTTTAATTAGAACCTCAGAGGGTCAGATCTGGTGCGGCCTTTAGCACAGATCAGCAGACCTGTACATTTCACTTTACAGATGGGGGAACTGGGGTTCAGAGGCACAGGGGCTTAGTCACCTGAACAGCAGACCTGAAATTCAAGCCCTTGCCCTGAAAAGCTTCCCACCATCTTCCCTAGTGCAGGACGTCCAGACCCTAGCCTTCCCACATAGGCCTGGATGTTCTCTGCATACTCACTGGACCTGTATTTAACCTTGCTGAAGGCTACAGGATGCCTGGAAGGAGGAAAGAGCCTCAGAGTCATAAATCAAAAGTCATCTGCCTGGATGTGGCCTTGAGTAGACCCTTCTCTGGGCCACAGAGATTTCTGAAAATTTTAGAAAGATAATAGTTTTCACCAGGCATGGTCATGTGTGCCTGTAATCTTGGCACTTGGGAAGTGGAAGCAGGAGGATCGGGAGATCAAGGCCAGCCTTAGCTACACAGTGAGTTTGAGGCTAACCCAAACTACATGAGACACTCTTTCAAAACAAGCAAACAAGCAAAAAAGTGTCTAAGAGTGTAACTAGTCCCTGGTAATGGATGAGACATCCAAGAATATTTGGGCAGCACAAATTTATCTTGATGGGTTAAAAAAAATGTCAAAGTTGGGTAGGTAGGAAAGAAGGTGAATCTTGAAAGAGTTAGGGGTCAATATGATCAAAATACATTACATGAAATTCTCAAAGAACTAATACAATTTAGAAAAAGAATTAAAAATAGATCTTAGCTCTGTGAGGTGGTGCAACATGAAAAACCTTTGCTGTGCAAGTCTGGAGAGCCAGGTTAAATGCCTGGAGTCCAGGTAAAGATGGAAGGGTGGAACAAACTTTACAGAGCGGTCTTCTGCCCCCCACACTCACACGTTTTTAAAACAATAAAGCTCACCCACTAGAAACGTCTACTTCAGTGGTTTTTAGCATTCACAGAATTGCACGTCCATCAGTAGGATCCACATTAGAGTATTTTCGTTATCCCCGCCCCCAAAGAAATATCACATCTGTTGGAGTCATTCCCAATTTGCCTCAAGCCACAGGGTGTCAGTCCTGAAAGGATACTTACCAGAGATGTTTTGAGGTGAAAGTCCAGCCACGTTGATCAAGACGTGCTAACTCAGCTTACTGGAACCTTGTATCCAGAGACCCCACCAGAAAAAAAAAAAAAAAAACAAAAACAAACAGAGCAGGTGATCAAGCCTCTGGCTGTGGATCTGGCATATATGAGAGCTGATTTTCCATAAATATTTGAATAAACGCATGAACCAACACCCTAAGATAAGAACCTAGACTTAATATTATGTGTAAGCTGATTGTAACTGTATGTTTATGGGGCTGGGACCATTTCTTGACTGCTTTAGGTCTAGAGACCAAATTTTCTGGTAAGAATGGGTCACTGAGATACAGAAGTTGAGCAGAGCTTGAAGCAAGCTATTGAAGTTCATGTTACCACCATTTTGACAGAGACTTTGGGAAGTTAAGGATTGGCTTATTAGAGTGACCTCCAGTGGAAATTGAGGCTTTAAGAGGTCCTGGGCCTGAGCAGCTCCTGTAGAAGGATCCCAACAGATGGCAAGCAATATGTGTAGAGGAGACAGTACAGACTTTGAGATGAAGGTCACATAAGCCTGGATTTGAGTTCTGCGTCCATTTTTGACAACTTATACGACCTTGGCCATGTCACCTAATCTCCTATGAGCTTTTCTGCAGTTTGTAAAGTGGATCTCTTAGCCAGGTTGTTGGTATAGGCCTGTAATCCAGCACTTGGGAAGCAGAGGCCAGAGGATCACCACAAGTTTGAGACTAGCCTGAATAATGAAGTGAGTTCGAGACCAGCCAGGTATGGTCAGACTCTGCATACATACATATTTATTAATAGAATTGTTGAAGTAGGAGTATCACCCAAATAGATTTCTCTAACAAAGTTTCAAACAGGATAGCAGACATCAAACAAACAAACAAACAAACAAAAAACCCTGATCTCAGCGCTAGCCCTTCTACTGGTGAGCTACTTTGCAAAAATGAAGGAGAAAAAATGAAAGGAAACCTGGGCATGGTGACATATACCTCCAATTCAAGCACTGGCAAGACCAAGGCTGGAAGATGCTGAGTTTCAGAGCAGCCCGAGCTACGTATTGAGACCCCTCTCCTGAAGCCAAGCACGGCCTGGTGTGGTGGAGCTTACCTTTAGTCCGAGCTCTTGGGAGGCAGAGGCAGGCAGATCTCGGTAAGTTCGAGGCTGGCATGGTCTACATAGCAAGTTTCAGGCCAGCCCGGACTATATAGTAAGACCCTGTCTGGGGGAGGCAGGGAGAAAGAGAGAGACACCAAGTGCTGGAATGTTGAACACTTACTTGCTTAGCATGTCAAAAGCCCTGGGTCCAGTCTGAAGTACTGCAGAGGAAGACAGCAGGATGAAAGGGGGGTAATGGTCATGGACTGCTCCTTGTAACAGCAGCCCCATAGTCCATAGCCCAGAACTGTAAATCCCTGCCACCTGCCATGTACTCCACCCTGTCATTCGATAATTTTTACTGTTTGGCCCCTCTCCCCAGAAGCAGGGGAAATGACTTGAGGTGCTATCAGAGAGTGCAGAAGAAAATCTTGCCCACATTTAAACAAGCACCCACACCCCTCTGCTCCTCCTCCAGCAGGCCGTGACTGAGGCCACAGTGGCCACACCCGCCACCCAGGCCCCAGTACTTGCTCTGGTGCCAACTCCACAAGTGCTTGCCTTGAGCTGGCATCGACCTCAAGTGCTTCCAGCACCCTCCATCCAGGCTTGATGTGCTTTCCAAACACGTGCCTCCAGCTTTGAGTCAGCTTGTAACCAAACCCTGGCCCTGGGTTTGCACTGCAGATGTAGGGAGGGACTGGCAGGAGCCCAGGTGCACATCCAGATGTTGCCTCTGAGGCTTTCTTGGCATCCCTGGGCCAGCTGTGAAGTAGCATTCACCGCAAAACACAGGAGTGAAGAAACAGTCATCCCCCCTCAAGGACAGTGGGGTGGTGTCTTGGGGGAACCGGTTGTGCTTGGTCCTGGGGAGTATGTAGAGAAGAAAAATCAGGGCCCTGCTCTCCCCTTATTAATTTTTAGAAATCACATGTATTTGTTTATATTTTAATTAAAAAAAATTATTTAATGAGTGTTTTGCATGTATGACTGTGTACTACTTGTGGAACTTGTGTCTGAAGAGGCCAGAAGAGGGCATTGGCTCTTCTGAAAATCAGAGTTACAGATGGTTGTGAACCACCATGTGGGTGCTGGGAACCAAAGCCGTGTCCTCTGCAGCCAGTACTTTTAACTACTAAGTCATCGTTCCTGTTCCTAGGTTTTAATGTTTAATTCTGTGTATATGTAAGGATTTGTGTTAGTTGTGAGCTGCCTGCCTAACATGGGTGTTGGGACTCAAACTCTGGTCCTCTGCAAGAGCAGTACCTGCTCTTAACCACTGAGCCATCTGTTCCGCCCATTTATTTTTTATGCCATATGCCTAAGAATGTGTGTGGGCATGTGTGTGCCACGGTGCACATGTGGAGATCAGAGGACAACTTCCAAGAGTCCATTCTCTCCTTTCCACCATGTGGATTCCAGGGACTGAATTCAAATCATCAGTGTTGGGAACAGGGCTCTTTACCTGATGCGCCATCTCATGGGTCTGAAAGGCCCTGCTCTTTTGACAAGAGGCCTGGCCTGGGCAGGTTGACCAAGAGTGCAGGAAGCTGGCCTGTCAGAGCTGAGTAGGGTTTCAGGATTTACATGTGTTCTGCTGGTCAGTGATGAACATCACCTGTAGAAGTCTCCAGAGCTTTCATCACAGCTACTTCAGCCTAATTGAGCACTATTATCCTGGGGAGATTCAAGTAGTGGTGTCCATCTGCTGCTAGCTTGTCACATCAGGCACCAGTGCTTCTAGAACCATCATCCTGCAGTAGTAGCCTGGGGCCTGAAGGTCTAGCAGCTGTGCAGACAGCAGGACCTTGGGCTGCTAATGTTTTGCTGGCCCCCAGCCTTGGGGATATCTCGGAGTAGGTCATATGCCTTAAAGATTGGCTACAGGTACCCAACCCTGCTGATAGAAGTACTTCTTGGGAGGTACTTCCGTGTAAGTTACCAGTAAAACAGCAGCCATCATGGATTCTTGAGTTTACTGTTCTTTTTCCTTTTCCCAGGAATGGCTGCTGCCCTTTGACCCAAAGACAGTATATTATTTCTTCATTGTTACCTCTGTCCACTGGCACTAAGGATAAGCCCTGACACATTATGACGTCACATTGATTTCAGTGTCACCTGCTCTTCTGAAGTAACCCAACCCCCAGTCCTTGGTCTGGTCTTCCCAGATCCTCTTGTTTCAAACTGTCCCTCCATCTTAGCTACCCTCACTAACTAGTCTCTACCAGGCACTGGCCTTGGCCCTCATGGTCCAAGATTTATCCCAAGTCCTCAAAGACCAGACCCCCCCCCCCTGCTGATCTCTGAAGAGCCTAGCTGGTCTGATCTCTGAAGAGCAGTTGTAGAAACAGCTGTCCCTTCACCAGGTAACAGTTCCCCGGGCTGGCCCCCTCCCACCACAAGGCAGGCTGCTGGAATTGCTGCTGGGCGTCCCCTTGTGTAGACAGCTGTCTCCTCTGCCTTCCTGTGACGGATCCTCCCCTCTGTGCACTTTCTGACCTGTGCAGAGCAGGGGCGGGGCTGCAAGGGCCACCAGGCCCCGAAGGGGAAACTGCTGAAACCCCCGGGACAGGAAGTGGTAGAGAGGGGCTGCTTCCTCTCACAGAGCAGGGGTGCGTGCAGTGAGAGGCGCCTGTGTCCTGGCCCTTGCCTGACTACTGTGAGCCCTGGGAGACGAGGAAGAAGTACCAGTCCTTTTCCCTGCCTCCCATCTCTCCAAAGGAGGAGGCTTTCCACGCAGCCCACTGGAGGTGGAGGGCGGGGGGAAAGGAGAAAGCTTCTTCACTTAGCAGGGAAGGGAATTAGAGACCAGGGCCAACAGATGAGCAGAAAGGAAAGGCCGGCCGGGCAGGTAGGTATGGGGTGAGGCACCCCACCCCACGCGCCAGGACAGCAGAAAACCACAGCTGGGCAGAGGAACCCTTTGTGAGTCCTTGTTGTGAGAGCAAATGATCAGGCCCATGCCTGCTTAGCAGCAGCAAGTCAGAGACTATGACCCCTAACGTCTAGTACATAGGGCTAGTCATGGCCTCAGCTCCGCCAGCACCAAGCCCTCAGTATGCGGCTGAGGAAACCGAGGCACACAAAGCAGAAGTGTCTTGTTTGAGGTCACATATGGGAAGAGCCGAGGCCGGCACTCTGGGCTCTAACCCAGCGACTCTCATTTTGATGAAAATCTGCTGAGTTTGTGTTGAGCATCCTACACCTCCCCCAGGCACCTCCCCCTCCAGGGTTCTGTGACATTCTTCTCAGAAATGAGCCTGACAAATTTATTCACACCAAAGTGGGGTGGAGTGTTTAGCCCTGGGATCAGCAAAGGTTTCTGTAAAAGACCAGATAGCAAATATGTCAGGCTTTGGGGCCCATGTAATGACCAAACTAATAAGCATAGCCATGTCCCACTAAAACTCTGTCGATGGGCACTGAACTTTGAATGTAATATTATTTTCGTGTGTCATAAAATTCCATTCTTGTGGCCCGTCTTTGATAAGGTTTTCAACAGCTGCTCGGATCTAAGAAGTGAAGCTAGGCTGTCAGGAGCACAGTATACCAGGTGGGGAGGAAGTAGGGAAGACTTCAGAAAGAATGTGACATTTGACTTAAATCTTGAAGGACGTGAGGTGGGGCGGGGCTGGCCTAAGGGACAGTGTGAACAAAGGTGTGCAAGTAGGGAGCCATTGTGAAAGTTAAATGTGTTCTGCGTATGGGTGGTTTCATTGTTATTTGCCAGCCTCTGTTGGCTCTTTTTCTACTTTTGAGACAGGGTCTCACTCTGTAGCCCAGGCTGGCCTCGAACTCACAGAGATCTGCCTGCCTCTGTCTCTCGAGTGTAGGATTAAACACTCCACCAGTGATGTCACTGCTGTTCTTCCCAGAGAAAAGGGTTAGCTTTGTTGAGGATGCAGAGAGGATGAGGAGAGGAGGAAGGTTAAGTCAGTGTGAACTTGGGCGAGTACTCCCCCACCCCTCAAGAATGACACAGGAGTGGTCTTTTAACTTTCTGATTTCAGCAGACGCTTCAATAGTGTGTGTGTGTCGGGGGAGCGGGGGGGGGGGGGGTGAAAAGGCAAAACGGGGTAGATGTTGTCCATGAGAGAGCTTTTGAGGCTGTGTAGGGAGTCTAATGCCCTGGCCTTGTGCCTGGATCCCTGCACTCTGACCTTTGTTTTGGATGGTCAATAGAGGAAGAGGTCATCCAGGAAGGATACCCACCACAGCCCCTCCTAGTCAGGGGCCCAAAGCTAAGCAAAGAGCCTCCATATCAGTTTCTAGGACACACTCTGCCAGGGGCCTTGACAAAGAACACTGTCCCTTCAATAAGAAGTTATCTGACTTAATATCCTGTCGGTGCAGAGTCACAGATTACTCCAGCTTCTAAAAAATCCACTAATGAATTTAATTAGTCTTTGCTCCGTGCTTCTGTTCCTCCTCCCTTCTCTCCCCCTCCCCTCCCCAACAGTGGAAACAAGCAGGACTCCCTAGGGACTGGTCATGGTGTCCGAAACTGCTGTCCATTCAGTATGTGCAACTCTCTGCCACCTTGTATTTCATCCTCTGCACCAGGTCAGGTGACTCCTATAGCCAGTGAGGACCTGCATAGGTTCCTTCTGCCCCGTGGCCGAGCCTAGATAAGATAGATGCTTAAAGTGATGTGGAAGCCTAGCATTAGTCAAGCTGGGGCAGGAGGATGATGAGTTTGCAGCCTTGACTCCACAGCAAAGCTCTGAGTCAAAAAACAAGCAAAAAGACAGTAGCTTTGAAAATGTCCATCTGCATCTTTTCTCCCATTAACTTTGATGTTTTTCAGAATAATCCCTGCTTCAAAGGGTCCAGGCTGAATTCCTTGCCTGGCCTTATTTCTTCTCTGATCACTCCATATCTTTTAACATCGTTATTATCATTGTTGTTATTATTACTGTGTATTCATGCATGTACAGGCATGCACATGCCATGACACAAATGTAGAGTTCAGAGGACAACTTTTGGAAATCAGTTTTCTCCTTCTACCATGCGTTCCATGGACGGAACACAGATCGACAGACTTTCATGGCAAGTCTTTCTATCCCACTGTGCCATCTCCCTGGCCCTGTATCTTTTTAACATTGTTCCATGGACAACAGATTCCACATGTCGGGGTTTCTGTAGCTATGTATTGGCCCTCAATCTGTGACTCCTTTCCCCTGAGGTGGCTGTGGGATCCATCTCCTGGGCTCAGCTGCCCTGCCTGGCCAGCTCCATCTCCCCCATCGGGGGACTCTTTTGTAACCAGACCAAACTGCTCTTCCTAAGGAATTCCTTTCCCATGCCCTGCCTTTCCTCAAGGTTCAGCAGGACCCCCCAGTTGCTCTCCATATTAAGTTCAGATTCCACTGTCTGGATCTAGATCTTGTTGACTTACCCAGCTCCCAACCAATCCTCCCTCTTCTCCCAGGTCCAACTACTTACCTTCCTCGATCATAATTTTTTTCTTTTTCTTTTTTTTTGTTGTTTTTTGAGATATGGTTTCTCTGTGTAGCCCTGGCTGTCCTGGAACTCAGAGATCTGCCTGCTTCTGGTTCCCAAGTTAAGGGATTAAAGGCATGCACCACCACCGCCCGGCTCGACCATAAATTTTATTTATTTATTTTTTGAGTGGGGGGGGCTAGACAAAGTCTTGCTAAGGTATTCTGAACTCCTCAACTCAGATCTTCCTGCCTCCACTTCCCAAGTAGCAGGGAGCACAGGTAGGTGTGCCACTGTGCCTGGCTTCTCCATGAATTGTTGGTTGTGGCCCCTCGACCTCCATTTCACCCCACTATACCCATTTCCTTTTCTTCCTCTCCATCTGGTTAAACATTCTGAATAATTAACAAGCTGAATGACCAGGCCCCACAAATAGTAAATCAGACCATGAAATTGAAAAATATGTTTAAAGCCAGGTATGGTAGCTCATGCCTATAGTCCCAGTACTCAGGAAGCTGAGGCAGGAGGATTTATTTGAGTAAGATGCCAGCCTGGATTACACACTGATCCCTCATCTCAAAAATTCAAAAGAGCCGGGCAGTGGTGGTGCAGACCTTTAATTCCATCACTCAGGTGGCAGAGACAGGTGGATCTCTGTGAGTTTGAGGCCAGCCTGGGCTACAGAGTGAGTTCCAGGACAGGCAGGGCTGTTACCCAGAGAAACACTGTGTCAAGAAAACAAAACAAAACAAAAACAAAACAAACTAACTAAAAAAACACCTCAAAAGAAAGGGACAGAAGAAAGAGAAAGAAGGGGAAAAAATAAAATAAAGGACATGTGCTGCTTGGGACATACCAGGGTGCTTTTGCCTACATGCACTCATTTAGAACCCTTGGCAACAGCCCCTACCTAGGACTAGTTAGGTAGGCCCATTTTGCATAGGGTAGTGACTTGCCCAAGTTCCAAGGCAGATAGATCTAGGTTTTCTACATGAAAGGTGCATGCTCTTAGGGTCTGCAGGGACCTCTGTTGCCCCTTCTCGTCTGTAGGGTCTGGAGGACGTCCACTGCACTTTCTAGGCTGTAACTGTCAACATGTGGATCCTCAGGAGTGCACTAGCTGCTCCCCACTCAGCCTTGCTCCCTTCCTGCAGTCTGCTTTCCCACCACTGCCTCTTTTCCTAAGGCACTAGAGACAAGGATGTGCTGGCCCCAGGCCCCTCCAGAGGGTGCTCCGTGAGCTTTCTCAGAGTGACTGAGGAAATTGGTTCCTTTTGTCAGCCCCCCCCCCACCCCGCCTCTCCCCTTCCTCTCCTATATTAGGGCTTCTGTAGTGCTTTTCTTGCTACATAACCACAACCCAAAGGGCTGGGCGGGGTGACGCTGTTGGGCGACAGAGCACTCTACTGCCAAGGGCCCCCAACCCAGGAGAGGAGTTTCTTCTCAGCCAACAACTGGAACCCTCCAGCTCCCACAACCCTGGGGTGGGGGAGTGGGGGACATAATGGTGGGGGGCATAATGGTGGGTGGGGTGGGGTGGGGGACATAATGGGTGCGACACCCTTGTCCTCTGGAGGTCACCTGAAGCTTGTGCTCTGTGTGACTGCTTTCTGGTTTTCATACTTATTTCCTTCTTGGGTTTTCTTGTTTTGTTTTTAATATGTCTCTCCTTTATTAATTAATTAATTTATTTATTTATTCATTTATTTTTACTGATGTGTTGTTTTGTTTGGGGAAGGTTTTTGTTTTGTTTTTTGAGACAGGGTCTAGCACAGGGTGGCATCAATATGCTATGTAACCTAGGCCTTGAACTTCTGATTTTCCTATCTCAACCTCCCCTGGGCAGGGATAGCAAGTGTCAACATGTCTGTTTTTATGCAGTGCTGGGAATTATAACCCCAGCTTTTCTTTTTTTGCCCTGGCCTGGAAATCACTGTGTAGACCTGGCTGGTCTGGAGATCCACCTACCTCTGCCTCCCAAGTGCTGAGATTAAAGGTGTGTCTCACCATGCCCAGTTTTACTCAGCTTGCACACTAGGTAAACACTCTACCAACTGGGCTACATCTCTAGTCCTTGATTTTTTTTTAAGGTATGTAGCCCAGGCTGGCTTTGTACTCAGGGTCCTCAAGTCTCAACCTCCTAAGTATGGGGATTAAAGGCATGCCCCCACCACACCCAGTTTAGGAACCTGGATTTTTTGCAAATAAGTGTAGAGAAACCCCAACCTTGCAAAACCTTTCTTTTCCCCTCCCCCTTCCTGATTTCATCGCCAGTGGAGGGGGCAGTAGACAGAAAGGGACAAAGGAGAAGGAGCTGACAACACAGCTGTGGCTGGAGCCACTTTACTGGGCACTTGCTCAAGAAAGAGGGTTCAGTTGGCTGATTGGAGTGCAGCCCTAGCTGGGACAAGGTGGCGGGTGTGAGTTCTGCAGAGATGGCTTAGCTCTGCTCTGTCCGGGACTGCACACTTGATTCAGGACTCTGGCCCTCTGGCTCTTAAATACAGGCCACCGGTCACATAATCCAGCAGGCGCTATCTCCTCCGAGCTTAGCCGGAGGAAAGGCTGCATTTACGTAGAGGGGACAGCTGTTCTGTCCCTGAGGCAGCTTCCATTTTGTTGGTGGCTGTTGGGGGAGGGACGGTGAAGGAAATTGTCATTTCCTTTCCAAAGAATTCCAGAAAGGTTTCATGGAGAATGAGGAATTTCAGGGGTGACAGTTGGCTCCGAGAGGATGAGGAACTGGAGGAGAATTGTGCTGTGTGACCCAGCTGACCATCTGGCCCCCGTTTCTTGGCATGTGTGAAAATGCCATGGGTGTTACCAGCAATTCTGAGAGCCATTGACTCAGCTGATCAAGCCTAGATTTTAAACTCACTTGGTAGAGATTGTGGACATGGCTTTCACATCGGGGAGGCCTAGATGGATGGGCGCTGGACCCCGCTTGTTCCAGTGACAGTCCCAGGAAGAAAGGGTCGGTACCGCTGACTGGGCCGGTTGTGGTGATGCAGAATCAGCCTAGACCACGCCTGTGCCCCTTTGGGTTTGGAGTGCAGCCGGAACCTCAGAGGCAGAGGTGTGTGTTTACAGGCGCCCGGGCCTTGTGCCCCCTCTCCTGGTACACACTCTAGCAATGCACATCAGCTTTCCATGTAGCAGCCTGGCATCATTTCCCACTCCAGGAAGCCAGACTGGAAAATGGGCTTTGCCTGGAGCCCTCTGTGTCTTCCGATCTCCACTCACTAGTAAGGCAGTGTCCAGGGGGGATTTATAGGCTGTGGCCTAGCCAGAGGGCCCTGAGAGGACCCTGGACAGAAGAACCTTCGTGTGGTTCTCGCCCACCTCCAATAGGGTGTGCCTTCTGTGGTGGCGGCTTCTTTGGTTTCAAGTTCCTGGGAGAGGGAGGTTATTTTGAGGGACTAGGGGAGAGTGAGTGACATGCAAATGAGCCTTTCTCCACCTCTCACTTTCAAATCCTCAAACTTTTGAAGGGGGAGGGGGAAATTTCTGGACTGAAAAGTTCCACGGTAGGTTTCTTAGCCTTGCCGCCCCCCCCCCCCCACTTGTCTGCCTTAGCTCCAGGCAGAGCCGGATCACCAGAGATGGTTTTCGAAGATCTTCCAGCACTAGATGGGCGTTTAGATACTTGCACGTGCGGGACGTAGAAGAACACTACTGTAGTTGCCCCTCTCATTGCAAACTCGTTCCAGCTTTCTTTCTCCGTTGCTGGTTAAAGCTTTGCAATCCAACAACTCTTCCTTAGCAGAGTGGATGGACCTAGGGTTGAGGGTCACTTACCTGCGGGGGCCCGTAGGCTCCACACCTATGCTGGGGTTGGCCTTTCTTCTCTGGGAAGCACGGAGTCAAACATCCTTGTTGACCAGCAGAAGCCTGGCCTGCCTGGTCCCCCACCCCCATCCCCTCCACAGCACTTGCTGGAGCTCGCCAGCCATTCTCACCCGGGCAGCTCAGGCTACCTGGCCTGAAGGAGCAGGAGGAGGAACCTATGACTGAGCTTGTGGCTTTGCAAGCTGGCCAGACCAGAGCAGCCCTTTGACACACAGAGCCTCTCACGCATATGTCCCCACACTTGGCACACATGCACACACCCTGAATATGCATCTATACCTGTGGTCTGTGTGGACACTCATAGCAGACAAATAGTGCAGCTCCGTAATGCCAAAATAATATCAGCGCAACCTCTGAGCTTGCACGTTTCTCAACTGCAGTTAGTGTGCATTTAACTATATACAGCTCCAAAAATATTCAGTAGATGCTCACAGGTCAGTACCATTCATTCACTCATTTGTTTTTTTCTTTTGTTCCTTCTTATTTATTTATTTATTTTGCTCGGCTTGGTTTCATGTGTATGTGTATGGGGGCAGTGTGTTCATGTAGGTGCATGATGCTAACCCACATGTGTGTATATCATGCCCATGGAAGCCCAGAGGTCAACCTCTCAGGAATTGTCCTCCTTGGTGTTTGTTTGAGAGGGGGTCTCTCATTACCCTAGGACTCACAGAATAGGCTAGCTTGCCAGCAGGTCCCAGAACTCTGCCTGGCACACTACCGGAGCCTGGGATTATACGCATGCTCCATTGTGCTTGACTTTTTTTTCATTGAGCTTGGGTGCTCATGCTTTCATGGAAAGTACTTCAAAGATTTAGTGCAGGCTAGCCTCGAAACCCCAGTGATCCATCCACCCCAGCCTCTCAAATCCTGGGACTACGGGCATGGGGCACGGCCACTACTACTCCTTTTTTCTTGTGTTCATTCCATAAACCAAGCGCAAGCCAGTATCACATAGGGGAGGTAAGGAAAATGCATTGAGGTTTCCTAAGCAAATAGCACCAGCAGAACTTTTGAAAATGAAACGCTGGTGTCTGAAGAGAAAACAAGAAGACAAACCCGAAAGGAGGGGCCCCAGTGAATGACGGGTGGGGGGTGAGGTGGGGGGGGTGGCGGCGCAGGAGCAGATGCAGAAGTTTCATGCTGAGACAAAGTGGGTTCAGATGAAAGTGATCGCCTTTCATTTGATTACTATGAGAACGTTTCCTAAGGGCAGACAGACTGGCCTGTGGGAGGGCAGGGGCATCGGAATGCTGGCCTTGAGGGCACTGAGGCTAGGGAGCCAGGCACAAATGGTACTGGTAGGTCTTGCAGGCCACTTAGGGATAAGGTCACATGCAGGCTTGGGTGGGGCAAGGTGGAATCGTAGAACCAGAGCAAGGCTATTACCACCACCACCACCCTCCTACCCTTACAGTTCAACTGAGGATGGACCTAGCAGATTTCTCTCTTCCATCCAAAGGGAAATTCAACTCTGATGGGTAAAGCTGAGCTGAGCAACTTCTGCAGGCTGTTTGATGGAGTAGGTGGAAAGGTGTGGGGGCGGAGACTGGGCGGGGCTAGCCCTGTGGGCTAACGGAAAGGAAGTGGGA
This sequence comes from Onychomys torridus, assembly GCF_903995425.1. NCBI lineage: Eukaryota > Metazoa > Chordata > Mammalia > Rodentia > Cricetidae > Onychomys > Onychomys torridus. The sequence goes on along the minus strand of NC_050466.1, from coordinate 28,941,656 downwards.
GAGGCTTGGGTGTCTCCTGTGGAGGAGAGCGGTCATCAGAGAGGTCACTTATGACACCCCTCGTTGCCCCCCCCCAGCTGTTCCTCATTTATTTCCCAGCCAGGATAAGGATTTGTCACCCTGACACTACTAACAGAGTGCAAGGAGTTGGGATGGTGCTCTTGTGGGTAGCCTGTGTTCTCCTGGCTCCCGTGGTTGAATCGGCCCGCTTGGAGTTATCCACACATTGCAAACACATCACACACTGAAAGGAACCCAAAGGGCAAAAGACCTGGTACCTGGACAAGAGCAAAGGCCAGTGTGTCCCCCGGTGGGAGAGCAGAGCAGGCTGTCGGACAGACGGACGGAGTCTGTGGAGATCAGGTCTCTGGGAGTTGGCCATGGGTGTGATCATGCAAGACAGGGTTCTGGCAGTGGAGGAGTAGAGGCAGGGAAGCAACAGACAGCTGCAACGCCTTGCTAGCTTAAGAGGCACTGGGGAGAGACTTCAGCAGACCGAGGTTTCCTGGAATATAGGGGCTGGGCCAGCCATAGAGGATGAGGAAGGTTCTGCTGGCCCCTCCCCCAGCCGGGGCTCTCCTCGCAAGTTCCCAGGCAGGGTGACAGTTCCAGTCTTGAAACTGAAAGCAAAGCTAAGCCAAGAGCACAAAGCCACATGCAGCACAGGAGGGGAGGCCACCCTGTGGTGGGCAGCGGGGGTGGGGTTGCTTATAAGCATGCAAGGCATATGACCAGCCAAGACACCCCTCCCCTCCCCACCCAGGGAGATAGTTCTTCCTCTACAGACTGCTCTGAGCCAGCTGGTCCTCACTTCTAAGTACACTAAGCCCAGGAGCACTCTGGCTACACACACACACACACACACACACACACACACACACACACCCCTACGCGAGTCTTTCTCAAGCCAGGGTAGTTATGGAGGTTTTTCCTGCTGCTACTGCCCTGTGCCAGGCCAGGTCCCTTTCTGCTGTCGCTCTGCTGGAAGTCTGTCTGGGCACAGCAGATCCTCTCCAGTTCACCAGCTGATCTGGCCACAGAGCTCAAGGAAGTTGACTTACTCACTGTCTCCACGTCTCCCTTCTCCTTAGGTTGTTCTGGCGGTTGGCTTAGCCCAGCATGCAGTCTTAAGCCTGGCTTAGGCCACGCCCACTCCACCTCTGAATATCCTCCACGGAGGCTCAGAGAAGGCACTAGATTGATCCGAAGGTACCCGAATAACATCTCTTCATCGAGAAAGCACCGCAGCTCCAGGGAGCCGGGGGGTGTCACTGTCAGCTCTGGCACAAGCCGGTATGGCTGTTGCCCTGCAGCCCAGTGATTTGGTGTTTGAGTTCGCAAGCAACGGGATGGATGACATCCACCAGGTATGGCCTCTGGGAATAAAACACAGTCAGCCAATATGAGCAGCCAGAAGGACATAGACACACAAACAGCCAGCCTGAGAGACTAGGGGGATTGACAGTGAACTAGTCAGCAAATACCAATCAGGCACCTGCTATGTTAGAGCACTGGACCTGCTTGCCAGCCAGCCTGTACACCAGCTACTCCTAAGTGTCATTGGATGGTCACTCAGGGAGCTGGTTGGCTAAACACCATTACAGCCCATGCACTCACCATGCTGGCCAAGTAATTGTGAGGCCAATCGGCTGAGCTGTGAGTCCATTGGCAAATGGGACCAAGCAGACACTTACATACTACTGAACATTGTGTAGGGTGTCTGCTACTTCCCTTCATCCCCAGTGTCACAGGAAGAAAACTGCTGGGACAATTACATGCCAAACAGGGCACTGCCAGCTGGACTTACAGCGTGCAGAGTCTTCGCATCTTCAGATGCATGGCTCTAGACAGTTGGTAGGCTCACCCATAAATGGCTTCTGAGCCTGAGGATTCAGGATATGGCCAAAGTGGGAATAGGATCCTGGTACTCTGGTCCCTTGTGTCTCACTGAAGCTGGAGGGTGCATTTTCTGTCCTGCTAGATGCCCCACAGCCTGCCACTCGGCTCTTTCACAAGAAGGAGAAACAACAGGAGGCAGCCAGGCGTGGAACAAGGAGAAGGAGAGTGGAAATCAACAATCCTGGGTTTTAATCTCAGTTGGGACCCAGTGTCACCTACCCAAGTCTTTTCCCTGTCCTATTTGGCTGCTACATCCTAAATCTTGTCCAAGAGAAGATCCAGCTGAGTATTTCCAGAGCTCTGAGGGCGTCGGATGCGGATGCTCTCTAGCTATGCGAGGGTAGAAAACTTTCTTACTGGTCTTACCAAAGGCTGCCCTCTAGTGGGCTTTGCGCACAATTGCACTTTCTGGCCTGTTGGTTCTTGAACCAAGTAATTGAGCTTGGTTGTCTGTCTGTCTGTTCTGGGGTATGCAGTCTCATGGAAGGCATCAGATAAGAAGGGGAGAAAAGTTTAACCTTGCCTGGATTTTCAGTGCTATTTATAATCGTCACTTGTTTCCAGTCCTCTCAAAAGCTATTCCTGTTCTTTATACTCCAAGCATCCCTCTCCCCTCAGCTGGACAGCCTACCCTCAGCATTGGATAGCCTCTGGTCCAGCCAAGACACACTCAAAGCCGAGGCTGCCCTCAATTGCCCTATTGTCTCTCCTTTGGCTCTAACATCCTCTGTTACTATTTCTGTCCCATTGGCCTAGGAAAAAGAAGTATCCCTCTTCCTTGCCTAGGTAACTCCTACCCTTTCATATTATCTGTTCTCACCTACCTCAAAAAAATTAATCACCTCTCTCTCTCTTTCTTCCTTGCTTTCTGCTTCCTTCCGTCCATCCGTCCCTCCTGCCCCCTTCCTTCCCTCTATCATCTCCCCCACCCCGACCCTGCCCTTCATTTTCCACACCTCTCGGATATAACCCCTCAGCAAATCTTCCCTTTAGAAGGTCAGCTTCTTAGCTTCCTCATGGGACAGTCTCCACCCCATACCTTTCCATTTTCACCTGCCTTTCATTCCACAGAAAACGATCTTTGCTGTTAAATGTCAGAAATATAAAAGAACTCATAAGTCATAAATAGATAGACAGACAGACAGACTGACTGACTGACTAGAAAGGAACATGAATGTACTTAGGTTAAGAACCAAAACATGGGGCTGGAGAGATGGTCCAGCAGTTAAGAGCACTTGTTGCTCTTGCAGAGGACCCAGGTGAGGCTCCCAGCCCCCATATCTGCCAGGTCACAACTGCTGTAACCCCAGTTCCAAGCAGCCCTCTTCTGACTCTGTGACTACCAGACACTCACATGGTGCACAGAGACACATGTAGGTAACACCGAAATTTTTCAAAGAACCAAAACATGTGTTTCCTAGAGGCTCCAGCTACCTAATGATAACTTATTCTGTGCCAGGACCTGTTGTGAATGCATTATGTTTACCGATCTGGTTAAACAATCTATGGGATCAATAATACAGGTAACCCGATTTTATGAATAAGGCAACTGACACAGAGAAAGGTTAGGGAGCTTTCCTAGGGCCATAGTACTAGGAAATAACAGACAGTTTAAAATCCAGGCAATCTGGCTCAAGATCAGTGCAATCCAATCCAATTTTACGGGATGCTAGAAATGTCCTTTATTTGTGTAATGCGATATAGGACCACTAGTCACATGCCGCTTCAGAGTACTTGCCATCAGTCAACCCCTCACCACTAGTGACTCTTCTCATAGACTCAGCTCTAACCTCAGAGCATGGTCTAATCCAGCAAATTAAAAAAAAATGTTTGCCCAGGATCACTGGTAAAGTGCATGCATCCTTAGCATGTACAAGGCCTTGAGTTCCATCCCCAGTACTGCACATACACAAAATACTTGGCTGAGTGCAGGTCCCACAGAGGTAAAGCCATCTCTATTCATCAAGATCCCACTTAGAGCATCACCTAGGGGGCTGGCAAGATGGCTTAGCAATTAAAGGTGCCTGCTGCAAAGCCTAATGACCCATGTAATGGAAGAAGAGAACCAACTCCAGCAAGTTGTCTTCTGACCACCACCACACACATGCTGTGGTGTGCCCCATCTCTAAAATGAATCAAATTAAGATGTAATTTTAAAAGACACCGAATGAGGTTGGCCTTGGCCTCTGATAGGGTGGGCTTCTTGGAAAAAGTGGGTGAGCCTTGACCTGGACCTCTTTCTTCTCCATAGCTGGAAGACCCTTCCGTGTTCCCAGCTGTGATCGTGGAGCAAGTCCCCTATCCTGAATTACTGCATCTGTACTCGGGACTGGATCTGGATGACGTCCACAATGGCATCATAAGGGATAGGACCCTGTGCATGACACAAGATCAGATCCTAGAAGGCGGTATTTTGCTGGCAGGTCTGTTTCTTTCTGGTCAGGGGAGGTGTATGGTAGAGAAAGGAATTCTGCCTTCAGGGAACAGCAGCCCACCGTGGCTGCTAGTAACCCCACATAATGGGCAAGACTTCCCACAAAAGAGGGGGAACCATCTCAATCCATTCATAAATTCATCAGATGCGGTGGCACAAAGAATGGAACCCAGGTTGGAGAGGGGAGTGGGGTGGGAGGGAATCTGGTGTCTGTCCAGCTGTACCATAGAGTCCCTCCTCGGGTTGGCCCTCATTATAACTGTTCTGAAGCCTAACAGAACTCTCCTTTCTCCCCTCACCCCTTGGAACCTGGAACCAGATGACAATGTGTCCACCTCACAAAATGTGTCATCTACTGAAGTCCTCTTCAATGTGGAATCTCCCAACGATGTCCTGGATGAGAAGCAGATCTGTAAGTTTGAAGTCAAAATACCTGAATTTAAGGTGACACACAGCCCTCTTTGCATCTTCGCATTTGATTTTCAGGCACATGCGCATTAGGTCTAGGTATTCCCACCCATCAGTATACATGGGAAGAAACTCAGGCTCCGGGCTGACAGGAGAGGGTCAGAAAGGCACTGGAGACAAGGGCAAGATGGCCAGGAAAATGTTGGTGTTATTTCACCAATTTTTTGACAAATATACATACAACAAAATGTATCTATCACCTTCGTCATTTTGAATGGTACACCTCAGCAACGGTGAGTGGTTTCACATTGTTGAGCAACTGTCTTTGCCATTTCTAAAGTCCTGTACATCTGAGAAAAACAGAATGAATAATCCTTTGAAATATTTTTATTCAAGTTTTTCTTTTTTTCAGAGCTGAGGACTGAACCCAGGACCTGGCGCTTGCTAGGCAAGTGCTCTACTACTGAACTAAATCTCCAATCCTGTTTATTAAATTTTAAATTATATTTTGTGTAGTGGCGTATGCATATGCCATGACGTGAGTGTGGAGGTCAGAGGACAATTTTGGGAGTTGATTCTCTCCTCCCATCATGCGGGTCCTGGGGATCAAACTCAGATCTTAAGACTTGGCAGCAAGTGCCTTACCCATAGAGCCATCTCACAGCCCTGCTGCCTGTTCTTGAAGGCCAGATTCTAAGAGGGTACAGATGCCTGTTGATCCTCCATGGCCTTTAGCTCCTTAGAAGACCCCCGCCCCAAGGCAGCGCGCCTCTCAGTTCCTTCTCCAAAAGGTACTCAAATGCTTCAAAAGAGTCCCTCCACTCAATTGCCCTTGCCCAGGGTGGTACTATGATATAATTGAGGAAAAAAATAATCTCTGAGGCTAAAGAAAATTCCCCCCTTGCCTCTCACTAATATTCAGCCAGGACTCAACAGATATTTACTGAGTGCCAACATGTACCCCTGTTGCTGTGTGACCATGGCACATGACTTGCCATTTCTCAGTTTCCTATTCAGGAAGCAGAGGAACTTGGCTTAATGCTTTCTGAAGTCCTTTTGGTTGTCAGATGAGTGGATGACTAAGTCATTCTAGTCATTTCTCCAAATGCAGCCTGGACCTTCCCCACTACTGATAGTGAGTGATAAATGTAGCTATGGTGATTGGGGCAGATCAATGTCTACAGCTCCGCAGATGTTTCCCCCTTTGGGGTGAGACCCCAGAGGCAGCTTTAGGTGTAGCCTATGACTGGGGCTACAGAGAATGGCGTCCCCATCATCCCCCATGCCGAGCAGTTTCCTCTGGAGCCACAGCACTAGAGAAAACAGATGAGGGCTCTCTCTGCCCTTGGCTCTGCCCACCACGGCCCTTTCTTCTTGCAGTCAGCACACCGGAAATACTTCAAGACTCAGACTCTGTGCAGGCCATCAGTCTGCCCAACCTCCTGTTTTCTGCCTCGGAACCTGAAGAGCCAAAGAAGACCAACGATACTGGTGACCAGAAGGAGCAGTCTCTGGAGGAGAGGGTTTCTAGAGAGGAAAGTCCTAAGAAGACGGGGAAGTCAAGGAAGAGAAGTAAGGCCATGGGAGAGTCTCTACTCGGCTTTGGTAGGGAAAGCCTTGGGGGACTGGGACGCCCAAGGACTGAGTGGCTTGAGGCTCACAGGGGCATGAAGTGGATGATATCTCTTTGGTCCAGCAGGGATGAACTAAAGGTCACTGTTCTGTAAGTCTTGACTTCATTAGGGGTCCATCCCAAAGCCTGGCCTTTCTCATGATTCTCCTATCTGTTCAGCACATTCATAAACTCCTCTGGCGTCTCAGTTGGTTGGCTCCTAGGTTGGGTGTTGGGACACCAGGCCTAGACTCCTGGCTAGTTCCTGGACTTTGGGGGCCTTCACATAAAAATGAGTCATGCTGTATGCTTATCTAGAGTCTATTGCACTTATGAAACAGGCCATCTATGCAAGGACTTTGTGCTTTCCCAAGCTCCTGTGTTATTGATTTACTTAGGGGATGGCTGCTTGATACTGCATCAGAATGCCTACTCCTATCTCTACTACACTGACCTGCACCACAAAAACACCTTTAGGCTGTCTCCCATCCCAAAAGTTAGGTCAGGAATTTCTGGCCTAGCTGTTCTTCTAAAGGCACCTATTTGTGCAAACCTTGCATCACCCCATGTGGCAACCTTGATGTGGAGTTCACTTTAGAGACTGAAACGGATGGTGCAGATACCTGGTGGCTGTGGATCTGGAGGATTGGATGGACCTCCTGCCTTAGTGACCTAGCTTGCCCAGCTACCTTTGACCTCAGCTTTCTGCTCACCCACTTTCTTCTCACAGGCCGGAAGACAAAGAACAACCGAAGTACCTCACCTGTCACTGACCCCAGCATGCCCATACGGAAGAAATCCAAGGATGGCAAAGGTAGAGCTGGGGCTCAGATGAGATGGGCAGGGTGCCCCTTAATTTCAGAGGCCCGAGCTGCCCCTCACTGTCTACCCCTCTGCAGGCAGCACCATTTACCTGTGGGAGTTCCTCCTGGCTCTTCTGCAAGACAGGAACACCTGCCCCAAGTACATCAAGTGGACCCAGCGAGAGAAGGGCATCTTCAAGTTGGTGGATTCCAAGGCTGTGTCCAAGCTGTGGGGCAAACAGAAAAACAAGCCTGACATGAACTATGAGACCATGGGCCGGGCTCTAAGGTAGGAATTGTGGAGACATGGGATTCCTGCCCTGAGGGATTACCAAGATTTCCTATGCCCAAGGAGGCTCTCCCACCTGAAGGAAGGCCTGACCAAGTCCCCTCTAGGATGTGGATCAATACTCCCTTTGTCTTCTTCAAGACTCCTCTTGTATCTCTGTGTTGAAAGGGTGCTTTAGCTCCATACACACCCAATCTCCTCACATTACGGAAGCCAGAGATGGCCTTGAGTTGTCCCAGATGGGTTCTCAGGCTAGGGAATTGTTGAATCTCCATGGTCCATCCTTCACTCCTTTCCATTCACTCAGCCACTGTCCTCAGGCCCCAAGCAGTATGGGGGTTGGCATTGAAGACCCCCATGATCTGTTAGACTATAAAAACTTAAAATGTCATGCAAAACTCTTTGTGTCTAAGAGTTGGCCATTCCTCCGACCCCACCCCCGGACTTCTCCTCCTCAGCCTGCCTCAGTCCCATGCTCACCCTGCCCTAGAGAGTAGCATGTGGGGCAGATGGAGAGACTTCTTCAACTCTGGCAAATCCCCTTTTTGTCCTTCCAGATATTACTACCAAAGAGGAATCCTGGCCAAAGTGGAAGGTCAGAGGCTGGTCTACCAGTTTAAGGAGATGCCTAAGGACTTGGTGGTGATCGAGGATGAGGAGGAGAGTGCTGAAACACCGGAAGCCCCTCCTCAGGCCTCTACTTCCTCCACACCCTCCACCAGCACCATCCGTAGAGCCAGCTCCAGGGTTGGAACAAGAGCCTCCTCCCAGGACAAGGATAGCCCTTCCTGGGAGAAGCCAAAGGTTCACCACACTGGTCTCCAGCCATCCGCAAACCTGGAGTTAGGGCTGTCTGTGGATGAGGAGGTTCCCACTACCTCCACCATGCTTATCTCTCCACTACAGAGCCAGGCCAAGCTCACCAAAACTGTGAGGTAAGGCCAACAAAGTAACTGGAGTCTTCTTGAGTGCCCCATGCTGTGTGGAGGGGCCAGTTGTCCCCTTCCCGTGAACCTCTGCTGTGTTTCCAGTTTTGTGGGATCTTAACAGAACTCCCTGAGAAGCAAGCAGGGCACTTCCTGGTCAAGAGGGGAGTGATGGGGCTGGAGAGATGACGCAGTGGTTAAGAGCATGAACTGCTCTTGCAGAGGACCCACGTTTCCTTCCCAGCATGTAGACTGGGTAGCTCACAACCACCTGTAACTCCAGCTCCAGAGGACCTGGAGCCCTCTTTTGGTCTCACTGGGCATCACACACACACACACACACACACACATGCACACGCATGCACACAAAAATAAAAATTGTGCTTGCTTCGGCAGCACACATACTAAAATCAGAATGATGCAGGGAAGATTAGCATGGCCCCTGCACAAGGATGACACGCAAATTTGTGAAGCGTTCATATTTTTAATAGAAAAATTAAAAAAATAAAAATTCATGAAGTCAATTTTTAATCTTAAAGATACAATTAAAAACTAAATCTTAGCGAGCAAGAGAGAGACACAGGACTTGCCTGAGATCTCATGCCAGAGTAATCCAATGCGAACACTTCACGTGGGGAAGGGGCCTCTAGCGGAAGATATGGCTGCTGTCGTGACACCGGAGTGTGCCCTCAGAAGCCATCTGGGGCTTCTACATCTGGACCCATGCCACTGAAGTCGCTTGCCCTTCTCCACCGATCACATTTGTTGCAGACAATAACACTGCCTTCCATGCCTCTTGACAAGCACTCACTCTCTTTGATGCTAAGGGGCCTACAGTTCTCTCCAGAAAGATTGCATTTGGGGCCATGTCTGCACCTCCTGCTCCATTGGTTTGGGTCATGGGGACAGTCCTTAGAGGAGGGGAAGCAGTCGAGTAGAATGTGGAGGAACATGAGCTCTAGGTTTCTCAAGGCTTGTATGCCAAGTCCTTGCTCTAGTCTTTACTAGCTCTGGGCTGTGAACTGTGTACCTCCGTCTCCTCAAACTGTACAAGTAGATGATGCTTATTCGGTTCGTGGGTGGTTTTGAAGTTTAAACAGTGTCAGTCTTCTAGAATAATCTCTGACCTATACAAATTAATAAATATTAGCTAGGGTAATAAAGGCACAGCATATGTATAGCTCCGTTCCTCTTGTGCCCTCATTCCTAGCCAGTTAGGGTGCTTCCTGCCTTAATCAGCTCTGTTTTCTGTTTCTTCTCAGTACTTCTTCAGGGCCCAGTAACATCCACCTAGGAGCGGCCCCTGTGGGGCCGGGCTCCACCGTCACCCTGCAGACCATCCCGCTGACTACGGTGCTGACCAATGGGCCTCCTGCCAGTACTACTACTCCTACTCACCTGGTTCTCCAGAGTGTTCCACAGGTGTCAACATTCAAGGACACCTTCACTTTGCAGGCCTCCTTCCCCCTGAACACCAGTTTCCAGGAGAACCAGGTGGCAACCCAAGGGGCCCCATTGATCCTCAGTGGCCTCCCTCAACTTTTGGCTGGGGCTAACCATCCGAGCAACCCAGTACCATCCCAGGTCATAAGTGCTGGGTCAGCAGGGCCTAGCTCTCAGCCCCCTGGGACTGTCATTGCTGCCTTTATTAGGACTTCTGGTGGCACATCAGTGCCTGGGGTAAAGGAGGGGCCCTTGAGGTCCCCCTCATATGTGCAGGGTGTGGTGACTGGGCCCCCCGTGGAGGGGCTGTTGGTTCCTGAAGAGACCCTGAGAGAGCTCCTGAGAGATCAGGCCCATCTTCAGCCACTTCAGGGTCAGGTGCTTTCAAGGGGTCCCCCCAGCCGCCCCACTGTTGGGCTAACCCCAGTGGCTGAACTGGAGCTCTCATCAGGCTCAGGGGCCCTGCTTGTAGCTGAGCCTAGTGTGACCACATCTGGGAGCCTGCTGAGCAGATCGCCAGCCCCAGCCCCTTTCTCCCCATTCAACCCCACTTCCCTCATTAAGATGGAGCCTCATGACATATAAGCAAAGGGATCAAAAGTATGACCAACCAGGCAGTTGTGAAGCATGTTCATGTGGACGTAATAGAGTACCTGCCCTTACATCTAGTGGGGTGGGATACATTTGATACCAAGTCCCCAGGCCTGTTTTGACATCACCATGATCAAACTATGCCCAGCTCAAGTATCCCTGGCATCAGACCATGGCCTTCAAGAGCACTAGGAAGTAAATAGACTCTTGGAAGGATAATGGGCTAGCTTGGTGATGGAAGGAAAGCCCCAAGCCAGGAAACAGCTTGTGGCCAGAGCTGGTCAGAGGCTGCATGAGAAGAGTTAAGCCTGGTCATACTTCATTATCTCTATTCCCTACGCAGGGAACTTACCATCCCATATGTGAATATCTTTGTACGCATTTGTGTGCACTCGTGGATCTGTGTCTTCATTTCTTTGAGGAGGGTGGGATGTCGATGTCAGGTCTTTTCTTCAAGTAAGTGTGTGTGCTTGTGTGTGTGCATGTGTCCGTCCATTCCTAGGTCAGCCACAGACATGAGGCAGTTTTAAGAGAAAGCGCTCCCTCTCTCTCTCTCTCTCTCTCTCTCTCTCTCTCTCTCTCTCTCTCTCTCCCTCCCTCCCTCCCTCCCTCCCTCCCTCCCTCCCTCTCTCTCTGCTAGCCACAATGCCATTCTGGGACCAGGAAGTGGCGGTTGGATGCCCCCAGTCTGGAGAGATGTCACGGAGATGGAAGAGGTCTGGGTAGGAGAGCTTCACTGGGTGCACATGCTGAGAGGACATTGCTAAGGACAAGAGGCCATGTGTGTTGACAGCATAGCAGAGGGAAAGGAGGACACCTAGCCGTGGGAGCAATTGCTTGTCATAGTCACATTGCCATTAGGCTGGAACCTGGAGTACTTCCCTGAAGGTTGTGGGAAGGTTACCTATAGTTAGCCCCAATGATAAAGCCCCTAGCCAGGCCTGAATGGACTAAATGCTTGTGGCCAGGGCTCTTGGCTGCTCGTGGAAGATCGGCCCTGTGCTTGACAATAGCTTTGCTCGGCACAGTGCTCCTCATTCCGTATCCCAGGCTCCCTCCTCATTCCGTTTGCCCTGAGATGTTCTGCCTGGCACGAGTTGCTGAGGCTAGTGGGGTGGCACCCCATCTCCAGCCACAGTTCTGCTCTCTGCCGCACCTTGTCCCTCGCACAGTGGCTGTGAAAGACTTCAGGCGGACCGTTGCTTTTCATCCCCAGCTAGCCCACCTAACCCAGTTCTTTCTTCACCAAGAAGACAGAGCTAGCACACCTAAGTTCCTGTAGCTCCCGTCGGCACTGCTCGACTCTTTGCTTCTGTTCTGGATCTGCAAAGGGTTCTCCTAATCTCTCTTAAGTCAGCCTCTCAGCCGAGGGCCTCCATCTATCTCCCTTCCTTGAATCTGCTTGCCTCTCTCCTACTAGGTTTAGGGGCAGTGCTTAGAGATGTCGGGCCCAGAAGCAACTCTAGCCTCTGGTGAATTTGGTTAATGTGAACCAGTGCTCCAGGACCTGCTATGTCCTCTGTGCCAAAGCACCCACTTGACCTAACTACCTCCCTGGCTGGTCATCATTCTCCTCTGCTCTTCTGTCTCCTTCCCTGGGGGAAGGAACCATCTGTGGTTATGCAGGTGCATTTGCTACATTCCCAGCAATTGGCACTGAGATGTCTGTGCTAATAAAATCAGCTTATGACGGCAATCTCTTGATTGTTGGAAATAAGCATCTTGAGAAAAGTTCAGCATTGTTGTCGCTGTAGTTGTATTTGGGTTTTAGCTTTCTGAGACAGTATCTCATATCGTCGTTGTTGGCTTCAAACTTGCTATGTAGGTGAAGATGACCTTGAAATTCTGGTTCTCTTGCCTCCACCTTGTGATGCTAGAATTGCAGGTGTGTGCCACCATGCCCAGTTCGTGTGCTTCTGTGGCTCAAACCCAGGGCTTTGTGCAGGCTAGACAAGCATGCTTATGAATTGTGCTACACCCCCAGCTCAGCCAGTTTTAATGAGCACAAAGGCACAGTGGGAGTTGGGGTGGTCCTGCAGCAACCTGGAATGTAATGTCTGTATACACTTCCTAACTCCAAGGAAATTATCTTAGGGCCATCAACACGTTTTGTAGTCCAAGCATCTTCTCCATGGTTCTCGGTCCTTGTTAGCCCACAGTTGCTATGCCTCCACCTATTGTCCTTCCTGTTTCTGTGCGGGCTCCTCATCACCTCTTTATATGTGCATGTTCTCCAAGGGTCCCACCATGGTCATGGGCCAGGTCTTCGAAATGAGTTTGCAAGCCAGAGCCTACTTTTCTAAGTCGGTGGTTCACAGCTCTAGTGAGCTGCTTCCTGACCTAGTCTGGAGATCTCCGAGATGTCTGGTGGCTACCTGCACTTGACCCTGTCTGTCCCTCTCCTCGTCTCCTGACATCTGGCCCGTCTTCATTCCTAGAGCATGCAGCCTGTCCTTTCCCAACACATCAGCACCCTGTCCAATGTGACTCCTCAGCACGTCCCATTTCGCAGGCCACTTATTCTGTCCTTCTTTGCTAAAAGGCCTTCCATGAGTCCTGGCCCTCAGGTAGGGCCAATATTTCAAATACTCACCCTGCAGGCTTTTCTAGAAGCCTAGCATTAACCCTTTAGTTTCTTAGTCGTGACATGGCCCAAGGGGTCCTGCAGGAATTGGGGAGCACTTGGAGAGCTGTGGGCAGTAATTCTAGAAAGGTCTGAAGTTTGGTGTCAGCCTCACCAGGAAGCAAAGCTCAAAGCCAGTGGCCCTTCACTACTGGGTCCTGTCTAATATTCCCTACCCTACTCCAAGGTACTACTCCAAAAGGATTCCATGCTCTTTGAACTTATTACTGCCATAAATTCCCACCTATCATTTTCTTTCCTGGGTTCTGTTCAACCAAAATGTTTTCTCTCCTCACTAACAACTAAAAATTGTGTCTCAAGACTGAATTCGGTAGAAGCAGCCAGTTCTTAAGTTTAATTCTTAAACTTGTAACTGCCACTTGATGGGCAGGCGATTATAAACAGCCTGTGGCATCTCTATCGTAATCACAAACTGTTACATTGACCTTAAGTTTAGATCCGGACCTATTTAGTCTCGTGTGTGTGTGTGTGTGTGTGTGTGTGTGTGTGTGTGTGTGTGTGCTTGTTATCTTATGAGGGATAGGCATCACTGTGTCACCACAAAATGGGGCAGACTACAGAGCAGATGAGCATCAATGACTAGTTACTGTTTGATCTGATGAGAGGTGGGGGCCTAGAGGTAGGTGACCCCTGTCCTCCCCTCTCAGACACTTACCCCGGGTGCTTCACTGCCCTGGGCCTGCCATTCCTGGCTCAGTGCCCCCACGGTACACCCCGTCCCCTATCTTAACACCCAAGATTTATATTACTTTGAACATCCTCTGATCCTAAAGACACCTCTCTGTCCGGTTTCTTTTCTACACAAAGTGTTAAACTAGCTAACCAGGTAACTAACCCTTGCTGACGAGAGTTATGGAAGAGACTAGAGGAGAACCTCAGGAGAAAGATTTACTTTAAGCAGAGTGGCAGAAATAGCCCTGCTTCTGTGATGGCCTAATGGAGTCAGGAGTCAGGTGAAGATCTGCACCTCCCAGCACTGTGTGTTTCCCTCCTCCTGGCTCCCACAGCACTTTGTATATACCTCTTATTGTAGCACATTGTATGTAGTTCTTTAATTGTGTTCATGTACGTTTCCCCTCCAATAGACTGTGAGCTCCTCCAGGACAGGAGCTGTGTGCTAGTCAATGATGTATCCCCAGCACCTAGCCACAGTGCCTGACACACAGTAGGTGCTCAATAAATGTTTATTGAAAAGATGAATGAGTCCAGATTCCAATTGTGTACCCTTCTACATGACAGCGGGAAGAGGACAGGTCCTATCACAATGTTTTGTTTCGATGTCACTGGGGAAAGAGAGGGCGTCTCATGGAGCCCAAGCTGACTATGTGACCAAACATGACCTCCCCCGTTCTGAGATTACATACATTTGTTGCCAAAACCCATTTATTTGGTGCTGAAGATGGAACCCAGAGCTTCCTGTATGCTGGACAAACACTCTACCAACTGAGCTACATCTGCGGCCCTTACTACAGCATTTTGACCCATCATACAACATTTCAGGCAGCTACGCCCTTTACCCACATGTTTATTTACCGTTGGGTTCACCAGGAGCTCAGAGTTGCTTTTGACTATGCTTTGCTGACAGACGACTCTGGAACAACTGCCACGGTCTCCTTTCCAGCGACTGCATCAGCACTATTTCCTCATCCCTGGGTGGAACTGAGGTAGAAATGTCACCCACCCACTCTCCTCGGGCGGGGACAAGTTTTTCTGATGGTCACAAGCTTGTTGACTGTACTCAGAAAGGCAGTTGCCTAGGGCTTTGGAGTCTCTGGTCCCAGGGTGAGCAAACTTGGGGCTCCTAGCCTCAGCAGCCTCCTCTCGCCAATATCCAGTAGGTGGCGCTGTGGAGCCGGCGACGGTGGGCCAGCCAGGTGGAGCCCGGAGGGAGGGGCGGCCAGGGCGTGGCCCACCGCTTCCAGAGGAGCAGGCTAAGCAGGCGTCTTCCCGTCCCTTGAACATGTTCTCTAACTCCCTGGGAGGTTTTGGTTCCCGCCGACAACCTTCCTAGCTCTGGAGCTTCGAACTTTATCCTCGGTCCCCTTTCCTTCCTAAGGAGAGTTGAGCAGTCCACTGAACGTCTCCTCCTCCTCATTGGCCAACCGCTCCCTGGCCACCCCCAGCCTCGCATACTCGCAGGTGAGCAAGAGTGTGCTGGCCCGCTGGCTCCTTGCACTCTCCCTAGAGCGGCAAAAGCAAGCTTCCGGGCCATCACCAATCCCTCGACAGGCCCCGGATCTGATGCTCCTCTCCTTGGCCTGCCTTTAGCGATACTTTCACGAACCACCACTTTCTCTCTTGAAATGGGAGAATGATCGAGGCATTTGTCTGCAGCTTGAACCCAAGCTCGGTGAAAAGGGTCCCTGAGCCTGGGAGGATCATGCACCCAGTGACACATCCTTGCAGTGGTGGTGGTGGTGGGGCCTAATAGTAGAAACTATCCCTCTAAGAGGGAAACATAGGCCTGCCCTCCTTCTGAATTCAGCATGCCTGAACATTTGGTGACTCCCTTATAGTGGTCCAGGATGCCTTGGGCATACCTGACACATCAAGACCCGACACAATAAAATGCCCAACAGACTTCCTGATTAGACCAGATTATGAAAGCGGCATCTTAACTGCCCAGTTCACCTCTCTACATGACCTCTATCATCTAGGGACCAGGCATGAAAATCCAGAAGCTGATTGGGGTGCTTTCAACACCAGAAGAGGACCATCCTGGCAAGATCAACATTAACTGACCTCGGCACAGAGGAACTGACTTCAACAAAAGTCTTATTTTGTTCTTTATTATAAAGTCTCATCTATCCCCACTCATGAGCGCCCACTGGAAAGATTAGGCTCTCAAGCAAGGTGCAGAGTAGCCTACAAGCTCTATTAGCTCTTCCCTATTCCACACAGGAAAGCACTCAAAGAACTTTTCATTAAGAGGCCACCAGCTGGGGCTGGAGAGATGGCCCAACAGTTAAGAGCACTGGCTGCTCTTCCAGAGGACTCGGGTTTAATCCCCAGTACCCACATGGCAGCTCACAACTGTCTAACCCCAGATTTAAGCGGCTGCAGCTTTAGCATCAGTCCATGCTTCCAGCCTTGCTTCTCATAACCTGACAATGGTCTCCAGTTAATGTGGGGGTAAAAAAAAACCCATAAGCATGAAGATATGAAACTGCTGTTGACTCTTAAAACTTCTCCTCTCCAAGCCTTTGCTCAGATTGTGCCCTCAATCCAAACATCGTTCCCTGATAACTATTTATACAGCAGTTGTGTCTCTCCCAGGCCATGTGTTCCCATCATCCAGGTACCCTTTTCCAGCCCTTTGAGCTCCCACAGCATTTTGGGCCTATCTGAATACTGTTAAAACCACAACATGGCTTCTGTGACCTCCTGACATGCCTGACTTCTGAACTCCAAGTTCCTTTTTGTGGAGACAAGGTCTCATCTGTGTAGCCCAAGCTGACCTCAAACCCTCCTGCCTGTCTTTCAGAGAAGTGGGATACAGGCATGCATTACCACACCTTGTTTTGGGACAGGGTCTTGCCATATATCGCCCTGGCTTGACCTAGAATTCACAGCAATCCATCTGCTTCAACGCCCCACCCCCTCAAGCTGGGATTATGGACATGTGCCACCAGGTATGCTTGCCTTTTTATTGCAAGTTTCAAAGAGGATGGACCTGAAATTGGAAACACTATGGGGTGTTTGGGATGACCTGTGATCAGAAAGTGTGTTTGGGGGCGGGGAGCAGTGAGGCAGATTAGTGTTGTGCCTCTAAAAGGATGCTCCTGTATCTGGGCAGACTCAAGCAGAAGCAAGTCCCTGAGGTGTGGGTAAGGAGAGCGCTTAAGTTTACTCCTGGACAATTACTGGACTCCAAGAAGCCAGACACATCATTCCTATGGCCTGCCCACTCAAGCTACAGTGAGAGGCCCCGAAGACACAGAACTTAAAAGTTTGTAGGATCCAGACCTTCAGAAAATCTCTCACTCGAAGAGACATTCTGGGGCCTGCAGACAGAATTTTAACTTGTGTTTATCGGAAAGTGGGGGTAATTGTAAAACAAGGGACAGGGGTCTTGCATTTATAGCTAGGTCATTGGAAACTAGAACCATGGAGAACCAGCCCTGCTCAGCTAGGCAGGTAAGGCACTGGGACAGCAGTGAAGGCTGGCAGGGGTAAGGGCAGGCTGGGGAATTACACAGTGCAGCCAGGTGGGTAGTCCCAGCATGAAGAGGAATCAGCGGGCAGATGATTTCCAGCTGGATTAGGGAGGACCACACCACCACCCAGCAGCCACAGGGGGCCTCTCCCCTATTCCTGTTACTCCAGTTGCAAACAAGGAATGCTCTTCCCACATCTTCAGGTGAAGGCAACCCCGAGTTGGACCATTTCACCCTCAGGTGGGCAGGGGCCCTGGGACGTGCCCATCCTTCCTTTCCAGATTCCCACCCTGACCTAATGACCCAAAGCTCTCTCTTGCCTTGCTTTTACCCACTGTATCCCTGGGACCACTTAACTCCCCAAAGGCCACCAAGAGGAGCAGAGTGAAGACAGGAGACAAAGGCCCCGACGCAGGTTTTTCAGTATGCAAGTGTTTTTGACTCCACAGCCAGCTGCTGAAAAGGAAACATAAAGGGCAGCCAGAGTACACACCCAAATGCAAAACAAAGTAAAGGCCAACAGAAAACAAAACAAACCACACAGTATCATAAATCCCAACAAAACAAAGAGACTTGAAGTCCAAACCCCCTCAACTTTATATATATATGTATATATATATAATTTGTTGTTGTTAAAAAGGGAAAACAATCATTCAAAACCAATTGGGCAGGATGGTGGGACTGTCCTACAGAAGGGGGCCCAGAAAATCCCCATGGGAACAAAAATCACACACAGTTAAAAGAAACAATGCTCCTAAATGGGTCAGGAGCCTCCAGAGAACAGATTGTCCCATCCCCAAACTGGCTTTTTTTTTTTTTCCTTTTTTGTCTTTTTTTTTCCATTTTCTTCTTTTGTTGTTGTTTAGCACCTGTACAATAAAACTGTACCATCTCCATCCAGAGCCAACCACAGCAAGGCCCTCCTGCCTTCCGATGGTACATACTCTCTCCAAGGATTGTTCGGAAAAATAGCAATGGGTAGAAAAAGAAGGAGAGTGGGCCGGCCGATGGTGCGGAGGGTGGAGACGACCCAAGCTCCTCCCCTCACTCTCCTACAACAGATCTAACACTTAGGCTTCTGAGGCCCATGAACCACTCACTCAGCTCCAAGTCCCCAAGTGGGTGTGGAGCCAGACTAGAGACTGGTCTCTGCCCTTGCCTAGTCAGTCCCAGGCCCCTTAGCCGACTCCAAAGGAGGAGAGCAGGAGGAAGGGGGCCGGAAGTCTGTGGTTGGGATGGCAGGGCAAAGGCTGGGAGGTGAAAAGGCTCAGTATCTCAAGATGGGGAGCCCAGGGTGGATAGGGTGAGGCAAGGAGGGGATGGGTATAGGGCAAAAGATGCCAGAATAGCTTCACACTGTGCACTCTGAGTGGAGCAGTGTGAGGGAAGCAGCCTCACCCCTCAGGCCCAATCTCAACCCGCCTTTATTAGAGTATCTCAGGAGTCCCTCCCCTCAGTAAACACTAATCTTAAGATGGCAGAGCTGCTACAAAGGGCAGGGTGGGACAAAACTGGCAGGGGGTGGGGGAGCACCAAAGGCCAGGGATTTGCCCCCAGCCCCCCAGCTCTGGGCCAGCAGCAGCCAGGATGTTTAGTCATATGATGATGTCCCCCCATCCTTCCTCACCCTGCTCCCTCCCTAAGTGGGGAAAGACAACCTGGGAATAATTTCCTTAGAGGGAGGGAGCATCCCCAAAGCTTATCCAGAAAGAAAAAGGAAAGGAGGTAAAGAAAGTCCCTCAATACAACAAGTTGTCTCAAATCGTCACAGTGATACAGACTTCTCAGAAACCAATGAAACAATACAAATTAAATACTAATAAAATAAATACTCTGGAAGACAGAAGAGGACAGGGAGATAAGGAGGGCACTCAAGACATTTGGGCTTTTTTTCATTTCTCCTTAGGACAGGCCACAGCCACCCAGTTCCATGTTTGGTCTTGGTCGTAAGCATAGAAGCCAGTCCAAGGGACCCTGGTGCCACCTTCCACCATCTCCAGACCTCTTGTCTTCAGAAGTGGAGTTCAACTTTCCACCCCCATCACCAACCACAACAACAACAGGGAGATGAGAACTAACTGTAACCCAAAAAACAAACCAAAACAAAAAATCCAGTCACTAATGCTGGCATTGATAAGGCGGCTTCTTGTTGGTCCGTATTATTGCCTCATTCTGCAGTCTGGTGCTTGGTGGGGGAGACAGGGGCGGTGGGGGAAGGGTGGACTCGGAGGAGGAAGAAGAACGGGGGAGGGCTGTTTCCGTCAGCTGCTCCAAGACTGATATTCCACCTCAGACCCTAGGAGCCGCAGCAGCTCTGGCTCATACTGCACCAGCTCCACAGTCTCGGAAGAGCCTGGGGGAGGTCTGTCCTCCAGGCTCCCAGGCCTCTCAGCAGGGGTCAGCAGCTGGCTTGAGGCCAGCTGCCGGTAGAACTCGGCCTTGGGCAGGGTGCTGATTTCAAGGTGCGGGAAGCGGGCCTGAAAGATTCTTGAGGAAAGCTTCAGCCTCTTGAGGACATCGGTGAAGAGGAACCAGTTGCAGGGTCTGGAGAGATAGAGATGGAGTTAGGGAAGCAGGCTCAGGAGGAAGGGTGGGGGCCCCAGCAGCACCAAGAGAGCCCCCACTCCCATATTTCTGAGACTTGCTGCCATCTCCCAGGAAAGTACAAGTTTCTGGGATGAGGCTGGAACAACACAATACCTGCCCCAGCTTCTAGCTGAACACCCGTGAGTACTCACTCACCCTATGGGCTAGCTCTTCCATAAAGGGCAAGCCTGGGGAAACAGCTCTCTCAGGGCTTGCTTTCCTTGGCAGCCTTAGCCTGCTACCCGGTGGCCTGGCCTTCCCTATCTGCTGGGACCGCTTGTTCCTGACCCCGACTCCAGGCAACCCTGCCTGGCTTCTCTCTCCTGACGTCACCCTTCCTCACTTGTTCGCCTAGATCTTCCCTCGTGGAGGTGGAGCTGTGGAGAAAGGCCTCAATGCGGGTAATGAGAAAGGCATTTCTCTTTGGCTCTGGACTGTATGAGACAACTTTTTTCCTCCAGTCCAGCAGCAGCACCAGTGTTTCTGCAGGCCCAGGGCTCACGTTACAGCCAGTCTGCCCTGGTGGAGCACATCCGACTAGGCAGCAGCCTCAGCAGAGCTGGGAGGGTGCTGTGGAGGCTGCTGCCAGCCAAGCACATCCATGAACTTCCATTCTCCCCGAGTTAGTGGTCCCAGTTTACAGTTCTTCCTCATAGCCACTCTCCTGTCTCAGCTCCAGCCTTTGCCACTTCCGGTCTGTGCTACACGGCACCAGCCTTACACTTGCTCCATCTGTCCCTGTTGAGTCCTTTCTCTTGAAGTGGGAGGGGACTACTAAAGCTATGTTAATACAGGCTTAAGTTCGAGGGTTAAAAAAAAAAAAGAGGTGCTGAGCAGAAAGTAAGACATACCCAAGAACACATCAAAGAGTCCCTCGGGTCCTGTTTTGAAAAATAAAAATCTGATCCTCCATTCTCTCACTGAATAGCCTTCAATGGCTCTTCTATGCTTCCAGCAAAAAAAATACCAACTTGGGTCTCAGTGGTTGAGAGTCGACAGTCATCTTCTAGAGGGCTCAAATTCAATTGCCAGCACCCACATCGGGTGGTTTATAACTGCAACTCCAGGAGATCTGACACCCCTGGCCTTCTTGGGTATCTACGCTCATGTGCACATACCCACATTCAACTTCACACATACACACATAATTCAAAATAAAATAATAGTCAGACAGGTGGCACACCCCTTTAATCTCAGCCCTTGGGAAGCAGAGGCAGGAAAATCTGTGTGAATCTGAGTCCAACCTGGTCTACAAAGTAAGTTCCAGGTCACCCAGCAAGTTCTAATTCTTTAGCATGATATTAAGACAGACTGTCCAACTTTGCTCAGCCTGGAAGGAGGGGACTGGACCTGCCTGTTCTGAATCCACCAGGTTGAATGAATCCCCAGGGGAGTCTTGGTCCTGGAGGACATGGGAATGGAGGGGAGGGGCTGGGGGGAAGGTGGGGGTGGGGGCGGGAGGGGGGAGGACAGGGGAACCCATGGCTGATGTGTAAAATTAAAACAAATATAATAATAATAATAAAGGGAAAAAAAAGACAGACTGTCCAAAGATGACCCCAATTCAACCTCTTCAACTCAGTCTCCAACTCCCCTACGTACACTCACCATGTTGCACCTATCCTACCAGAAACAGGTCATTTTTAAAAATTTTATGTTTATAGATGTTTTGTCTGATATAGATATACGTGTCTGTGCTTTATGTACACACCTGCTGCCTGCAGAAGAGGGTTTTGGATCTCCTGTAACTGGAGTTGCAATTGTGAGCTACCATGTGGGTGCCAGGAGTTGAACACAGGTCCTAGAGGCCAGTGCTCTTAACCTCTGAGCCATCTCTCCAGCTCTCCTTTTTTGAGAGACAGAGGACCCCATTATATAACCTTAGCTCACCTATGAATCGCTCTGTAGCCCAGGCTGGCCTCAAACTCATAGAGATCGGCCTGCCTCTACCACCTGAGCGCTGGAGTTAAAGGTGTGTGCTGGCATCACGTCTGCCTTGTGCTTTCTGTAGCAATGCCTTTGCCCATGCCGTCCCTATGCCTGTCCTTCTTTTAGCTCAGCTCAGATTCCATCTCAAACCTACAAAACCTGAAAGAAACTCCGTGTTCAGTCCATCTTCTTTCTATGGCCTCATGACACTTGGTTCTCAGCCCTAGTATGTAGAGTTCCAACATGCTACAAAATCAACATAAACTGTGGTCTTCTCTGGTGCCTAGGAATAGAGCTCAAGATAGACTGGACTTTTTATTTTTCACTCGACATTCTTTTGACAGTAATAAGCCTGCTTAGAACATTTAGTCTTTTATTAAAATTAATTGCATACTTACCTGTCTGTAGTTCAGCTGAGTTGTTCAAAGGCTAGATTTGTCTGTGCTATGGATCTCAAGGCTTGATCCAATGCATAAAACATGGTTATGAAATCAATCACTCTATACAGTATCTAAAACACCTATGTAGCTGGCCATGGTGGCTTGAGTCTTTAATTCTAGCACTTGGGAGACAGAGGCAGGTAGATTGAGGTCAGCCTGGGCTACCTAGTGAATTCTAGGCTAGCCAGGGCTACATAGAGACCCTGTATCAGCAACAACAACAACAAAACACCCTCACCTATTTAGACTCATAGTCCTTTTCCCTAAAATTCAACATTTCTTCCACATGATAGTAAAGGCTATCACATTATACAATTAGGGAATGGAGTGTTCTAGGCTAATAGAAAGTGACAATCAATACCATATACTTGAACAATCTTTTTCAAAGAATGAGGATAAAAGGGCCAGAGAGATGGTTCAACAGTTAAGAACACTATTTGCTCTTCCAGGGGACCTGGGTTCAATTCCCACCACACATGTGACTCAGTTCACAACTGTCTATAACTCAAGTTCTGGGAAATGCAATGCCCTCTTCTGATCTCTGCAGGCAATAGGCACACACATACCTGCAGGCAAATCACCCATACCCCCTGGCTTATGGGGTGGCATGTGGCCCTTGGTTGTCCATGTTCTGTCTGTACCTAAAGCAAACTACTCTGGTCCTTTTACTGCCTGTGGCCCAAGCTCCTGTTTCAGAGAAGGAGGTGCTGAATACTTTGGAGGAATTAATTAACTGTGCAACACTATATCCCAGAGGCCCAGCCTCCCACCCTGGGATCAGCTGCCGCCCAGAAGAACAAGGAGGCTAAGAACAAAAGGGCAACTGATCCTGCATTTTAAAAATGTATTTATATTATGAGGGTTTTCCTGCATGCATGCATATGCACCACATATGTGACTGGTGTCTGTGGAGGCCCCGAAGTGGCACTGGATCCCTTAGAAGTGGAGTTATAGATGGCTGTTAGCTGTCATGTGGGTGCTGGGATTCAAATCAGGGCCCTAAGTGCTCCAAATGGCTGAGCCATCTCTTCAATCTCCTGATCCGGCATTCTTATTCACCTACCTAGCACAGTTGGGCTCAGTCTAATACCAGGTGTCAGGTTATACTCTAGTCTCCAAAGAATGAGGCTCCTCTGTAGTAGGCACAGTCACCTGAACCAGCAGTGCTGATCACCTTGCTGCTGTTAAGGCTAGAAGAGCCTTTGCTTTGGATTGCTTAAGGATCCTAGTGGATCCCAAGCTATGGCAACCATATGCCTTGGCTTTTCCAAGAATCTCAGTTGCAAATATTCTGTCTAGCTATCCCAAGAAACCACAAAAATGTTCCAGAGATTCTAATAGTTCATCATCCCAAATATTTCCCAGATTATCGCCTACACATAGTAACAGAGCAACAAATTCTTCAGATTTGGGGGCCTACACATGCGAGTTGATAGCCGAGGTATAGCACTAGAGATCTGTGAACTCTGAGTTTGGATGTAAATTCCACTCCATCTGGTCCAGCACTCATTCCCCAGGCTGCATTTGCCTCCTTCATAAAGCTCCTCCTTCCCTGGGAGGCAGGCCAGGGGTTGCCAGGACACTGTGACACAGTCTCTGTAGACTTCTCAGACACTTACCCACGGGACACTGACACTTGGAGGTTGTAACAAGGGAGAAGAGGCTTGTCTGAGAGTTCGAACATGAAGTCATCCTGTTCTGAATCGTCTCCTTGCTCGGCACTCCCAGGAGGATTATGGAGGAGGTCACAGGCAAACCCGTCCTTTTTCTCTGTAAAGTGAGTAGCCAGGGGATCAGCTACAAGCATAAAACTGAAGGGAGGAAAAAGCCCCAGCCAGATAAAGGGATACAAAGAGGCTGCTTAGGAGATAAATGCAAGGCCACGAGTCCTGGCTGGATTGACTATGGCTCACATCCTTGAGAGGGCACATGAAAGTTGTGCTCTTGGAAGGAAATGTGTTGTGGCCTGAAGTCCATTATCCTTCTCCAACCTCTGATTAGAAAAAGTGAAAGAACTCTGAAAAGATGACAGCTCAGCTCTTCCAGATGGAAGACAGAAGATACTAGTCAAAGACTACAGTAAAGCAAAACACCTATCCTCTGGTCATCTCACTGCCTGATCTCAAATGCAGGGACCCAGAAGGTTCTTTGCCTCCCCAAGCATTTGGGTGTGGCACACAGCATTTCAACCCAACCTGCTCTCAATCTTCAGCCCCTGGCTCACACTAGACAAATGCTGGATGATCACAGACGAAGGTGTGCTGATCTTCCTGCTGTGTGATGTTTGGGCCAGAGGGTTAAGGGCTCAGGACACCAACAATCTCAAAAACAAGGGCTGAGCCTTGTGTAGTGGCCCACACCTTTAATCCCTGCTCTCCCCTTTCATCCCTGCTCTTGGAAGGCAGAGGCAGAAGGATCTCTGAGTTCCAGGCCAACGAGAGTTATATGGTAACACCCTGTCTCAAAAACAAAGCAAAAGAAAACACAACCAAACCCAGAGAAGAAAATAAAACAAAAACAAGGGTTGCCATCACAGGGGCATAGAGAGAGGGAATAAAAGTTGCCACAAGAGGGCTTGACACTTTCTACAGAGTGAGCAGTATCAAAAGAGGTTAACACCAGGATTTACACAGCACCCAAGGTGGGGAGAGGTAGAAGGCAGGGGAGGATGATTTTATGCAAATCCTTGTGGCATCTCAGGCTTCATACTAGTGACTGGAGTCTGAAGAGGAAGGACTGAAAGGGCCTGTAAGCTACTGCCAGGTGAGGAAGTGGGACACCTACCTCCAAGAAGTACTGGTGACCCATCCCCAGTCTCCCGTGACTCTTCCCACTTAGAGCTTACCTAACACAGAACTGCTGTAAAAATCCCAGGATGCTCGAGGATCGCCTTCTGCCCTGCCCTGAAGATCTGAGAGGTGATCTGAGGAAAGAAGAGAAGGTGTGAGACAAGGAGGAAATCTCGAGGATTATCCTGTGGGATTGGGGAGGGGAAGGGGAGAGGCCACAAGAGGGGCCAGGGGTGACAGGAATGAAGTCCACTTCCTGCTCACAACAGATTGCAAGCAGGAAGGCAGAAGCCCCACCAATGTATGGCCTAGTTTTTAAGAAAAGAAAAAAACAGCCTCCAGTATTTTAAAACAGGGAGATTTCACTTAAAAGTTAGATGCCCAGTTTTTCATTTAAGAAAATAGATAAAAACCCAAAGATCTGGCAATATTGCCTCTACATTCCTGTATGTCAACAGGTGACTGGAAGAAGCTGTGACATGCTCAGTCTGTAGTCCCCACTGGGCCTCTTAACTCTTTTACACATCAGCCAGAGGCATGTAGCTTGGGGACCTCAGCTTCTAAAGGCACAGGACATTCCTCTACAAGCATAATCCTACGCCTATCACAGTATTAATCATGACCTATCTTCTTTAAAGTAAGATAAGTAGCTATGGGTGTAGCTCAGTGGTAGAATGCATGCTTAGCATGAGAAAGATTCTAAGTTTAATTTACAGCTCAAACACACACACACACACACACACACACACACACACACACACACACACACACAAGTAAAGCTAGGCATGGCAGCACACACACATGTAATCCCTACTACTCAGAAGGCTGAGACAAGGGAATCAAGTTTGAGGTTAGCCTGGGCCACCTACAAGAAATCCTGTCTCAACAAAACCAAACCAAATCCCTTTTGCTTCTACCCAAAAGAGCTCAGGACAAGGTGCTAGAGAATGGCCCAGCAGGTGTCACAAGCCTGGTGACATGAGTTCGCTCACTGGAAGGCATGGCAAAAACTGGCTCTGTTAGTAAGCATTTATAGTCCCAGAACTCCAATGACAAGGCCCAACATGGAGAGAGACAGAATCAAGCAAAAGCTCACAGATGAGCCAGGCTGGAGTATAGAGCAACAAAACCAGATTCTGCTTTCCGAGGTGCAAGGAGAGCACCAACACCCCATAATTTGTCCACTGACTTCTACACATAGGGTGACAATATACCTACACATGCATGCATGCAAACACACAAATTACTTTTTGAAAAAAAAACAAAACTGAAGACAGTTGTACAAACAAAATTTTTATGCTCATGAATGGACATGGCTCTATTCACGATGGTCAAAAGCTGGAAAGAGCCCAAATGCCCAATGAATGGATAAAGAAGAAGATTACTAATCCATAAAAAGGAACATAGATGGTAACTAAAAGAAGCCAGACACAAAAGGCCATATAAAAGGTCAGAGTACCAATGCCACATAGACAAACCTTAAAAACATGATGCTAAGTGTAAGAATAAGTTACAAAGACCACATATTATATAATTCCATCTCAAGAAAATGTCCAGAGTAGGCAAGGCTAGTAAGACAGAAAGCAGAAAAAATTAAAAAACAAACAAACAAACAAAAAACCATGGAAAACCTTCCCATTTTTAAGGGTAAGAAGTGGTGGCGCATGCCTTTCTTTAATCCTAGTGCTTGGGAGGCAGAAGCTAGAAGATCTCTGGGCTCAAGGCCAGACTGGTCTACAGAGTGAGTTCCAAGGCAACTAGACCTGTTACACAGAGAAACCCTGTTTTGAACCCCCTCCCCCCAAAAAAAAACAAACCAAAAAACAGAGAGCAGATTGAGTATGTCAGTGTTGGGGGAGGGCAGTACTGAGAATAGAGCTGGGGTTTCCCTCTATGATGATAAAAAACGTTCTGAAACCAGATATAGTGATAGTAGCATGACACTATGAATCGACAACATCCCATCACTCGATTGTCTAAAGTGATTGAAGTTGAAGATCTTCTATGTATGTACTACCACAATTAAAACTTAAAAACTGCGGGGTGACAGTGGCGTAGACCTTTAATCCCAGCACTTAGAAGGCAGAGGCCAGGCGGATTTCTGTGAGTTCAAGGCCAGCCTGGTCTACAGAGCGAGATCCAGGACAGTCACCAAAACTACACAGAGAAACTCTATCTCAGAAAAAAAACAAAAACAAAAAACAAAACTTAAAAACCTACCTTTTGTTTCCTCGCTCTCAAGATGGACCCCAGGTCACCCTCAGCCTCCTTGTTTCCTAGCTAGGAATCAGATAGTTAACAGGTTCACCTCGTATTCCCACACAGATACAAAGCAGACCTACTGGCTTTCCTAACAAAATTAAGTGTACTGTCTGTGAGTACACAGTTCAGAAGTTGCCAGTGTGCCAATAGTACAATTAGCAGGCTCACTAAGCTGTGGGTGACTGTCACCAGCTCTCAAGTAGCACCTAGGCAACAGGAAAGAAGAGAGTCCAGGGTTGGGGATTTAGCTCAGTGGTAGAGCACTTGCCTAGCAAGCTCAAGGCCCTGGGTTCGATCCTCAGCTAAAAAAAAAAAAAAGAAAGAAAGAAAGAAGAGAGTCCAAAGAACACAAGGAGGTAAGGGTGACAACCTGCAAAGCCAATCCCAGGAGGAAGTAGGCAATTATTTCCCCAAGGAGTGCAGCTTGTTTCCTCCACTGAAAAGTACCACTACCATACACTGCCTCCCTTCTGGGCCAAGAACTATCTGTTCATGCAAGTTACCAAAGGCACTCCTTTCTTAGCCATTTTCTGGGACATGAAGAGCTGTTCCCATTGGAACTAAGTTGTGTAGAGTAGACCTCTGCACACCACATATTAAACCTGAGGCCCTGCTGACAGCCCCCACTCTTCTATACACTGTACTACCCGAGACAGGACTTCCTTCTGTGGTGGTATTATGTTCCTCACAATATTGTGCACCCTAATAAATTTATCTGGGGTCAGAGAACAGACAGCCACTAGAACAGAGCCAGAAATGGTGGCTAGAAAATGGGTTAGAGCAAGCCATAGCAGAAGTTGGGCGGTGGTGGTGCACGCCTTAATCATAGCACTTGGGAGGCAGAGCTACCGGATCTCTGAGTTCAAGGCCACTTTAGAAACAGCTAGGCATGGTGACACATGCCTATAATCACAGAAATCCAGCCTTTAATCCCAGGGAGTGGAGGCAGAAAGGGAAAGATTATATAAGGCGTGAAGACCAGAAACTGGAAGCATTTAGCTAGTTAAGCATTTGGCTGGTTAAGCGTTCAGGCTTTGGAGCAACACAGTTCAGCTGAGAGCCATTGGGATGAGGACTCAGAAGCTTCCAGCCTGAGGAAACAGGATCACCTGAGGAACTAGCAAGGTGAGATAGCTGTGGCTTGTTCTGCTTCTCTGATCTTCCAGCAGTCACCCCAATAATTGGCCTCAGGTTTGATTCTATTAATAAGACTTTTAAGATTCCTGCTACATCCTTCCAGAAGCTTCTGCTGGGTCCATGTCTATCTAGAATGACCTAGTCCTGTCTCGTGGGAAATAAAGGAAAGGAGGCCCTTGTTTTTCAAAAAGGACGAGCTAGGTCTATTTTGTTCACTATTGTATCTCCTGTGCTGGAAGTCCAGGGCCTGGTACCTAGGAAACACTTAATAGACTAGGGAAGGAGGGGAGGAGGAAGAAGGGAAAAGGAGAGAATTACTATAAAGTGAGACACCAAAGTGCTTGCTTAAGCAGCATGCCAAAACATAAGCACTCTGCTGCCCCTGTTCCCCTACCCCCAAGTCACACAAAGATTCCATGAGAGCAGGCCAAGTTCACATTCCTGGGGCTCCTCACTAGGAACTGCCGTCAGAGCCCACGGCACATTCCTCTAATTCTCTCCACTGCCTGCAAAGCTTCGTCTTGGCCAGGTGAACTTGCCTTTTTGAGATAGCCCAAAGTTAACTGGCATGAGCAAAGATGCTCAAGTTGTAACAGGCATGTGAGTGACAGACACATAGGAGGAGTCACTTGATGGTGTAGCTTTAATGCACACTCCTCAGATGTGACTGCCACCAAAATGAGTGGCCTTCCTTTTTAAATTTCTTCTTCCACCCCCACCGAACTTTCAAGATCTTGTCCTTTGTGTGAGAAGGTGCCCTGGGCCTACCCATTTCTCTTCTAGGTACACATGCAACAGAACTGACAAAGAGTAATGAAAACAAGTATTTGTGCATGTGCACCACTGACAAGCTACAAGACGGACACTGTGCAAATGGCTATGCATGAATAAGCAGATAATATAAATGGCATATACACACACTCAATGGCAGGTCATTAGTCAGGCATAAAAAAAGAATGTAGGGTTTGAGAGATGGCTCAGGGGATAAGAGCACTGACTGCTCTTCCAGAGGACCTGGGTTCAATTCGTAGCACCTGCATGGCAGCTCACAACTGTCTGTAGTGCCAGTTCCAGGGGGACATGACACCAATGCACATAAAATAGATAAATTAAAAAGAAACTGGGTCAGATAGATGGCTCAATGGGTAAACGTACCTCAAGCCTAATGATCTGAGTTCAAATCCAGGGCCCCACATGGTGAAAGGACAGACTCAATTCCTACAACTTATCCTCTGACACCCCTACACCCCCACACCCCCACACACAGAGTGGGGAATGAATTTTAAAAAGGAATGTAGTACTGAAATATGCTAGAATATGGATGGACCATGAAACCACTATACTACATGATTATGCCAGACACAGAAGCCGCAGATTGTAGGGTTCCATGTACATGAAGTCTGGAATAGGTAAATCCAGAGAGACAAGATTGCAGAGTGTTAAGTGTTAGGAGCAGAGAAGAAGAGGTGATGGGAAATAAACACTTAGCTGGTCCAAAGTTCTATTCAGGATGATGATAACATTTCAGAACTAGACAAAAGTAGTAGCTAGAGAATGCTATAAACGAACTAAAAGCCACTGAAGTGATCACTTTGTGATCATTACTTTTATGTGACATGAATCTTACCTCAACGCCTTTTGATTGAAAGCACCCTCAGTCTCTCACTGGTAGGTACCCAGTCCCTTGTTCCCATGTATGGAGTGGCAGCCAGTAGCTTCTCTAGAGCCTAGCATCCCATCACACCCTCCCGGTCAGTGAAGTCCCCAGCTGAGGACATGAAAGGAAAAAAGCTAAGAACTGAGATGTCTTCGACATGGGGTCACTCCATAGAGGTCTCTGGCAGGAAAAACAAAAATCTGTGCTCCAGGGACCTTGAATGGTCAAAGGCAAAAGGCAAAGAAGTCCCATAACTTTTCTAGTGCCTTAACCCAAACTGCACAGGTTCCCGCCAACCTGTGTTCTTCCCCACAGAGGAGGAAAAATGGGGTCTGTTTTCTTGCTCAGCCAGATTGGATGCTGCTCATTTTTCCAAAGGGTCAAAGGTAAATGAGTAACAGGCCTATAATTTGGCGCAAGGGGGAAGCCTTTCAAAGATCTCCTGGGGGTTTGGACAGCTCCATGCTCCAAGCTCTACAAGGAAGAAAGGGTTTCCTATCTGGCCTTTAGCACCCAGAACCTAACAGAAGCTCAATAAATGGATGGGCAGAAGAAGAAATGAAGTAGTGTTCCACTACCCTCCATGAGCTCAGGAGAAATGGGCCTTGGCTGGAGTCAATCCAACTTAAGGAAACCCACATTTATAACCCAAGTCAGTTCCCTCTCCTTTACTTAAAGGAACACTGTAAATAGTGATGTTCCTTTGGGGACTTAGAAGAGTTCAGTCCCTAGAAACCATTCAGAACTGGAGGAGCCTTACATAGTGAGAAAAGCTATGCATGAAGTACAAGTCAGATGACCACAGAAAATGGAGCCCTTAGCATCCTACATGGGTTTGCTTCATTTTCTGCTTCTGCTAGGGGAGGATGAGACAATTCATCTCTGGAGCACCTGGCCAAGCAAGTGCTTGAAGATGAAAAGGAGAGCACTTTTAAAAGTCGCAGCCAGACAGGTGAGCGGGAATTGAAAACAAAAACCAAAACAACCTCCATCTCAAAAGGCCCAAATAAATAAACATGTCCAAATTCCACAAATATGCACCTAGATATGAGGGCTAGCATGGGAAGAGTGCTTCCCTACTCTCCTACCTTATGACCTCAACCCTACCTTGTGGTTCCTGGGGAACTGGTGAGCTATTATCCAGGGATGAAAGAGAAGAGAGGGACTGCTCAGTTTGAGGCATCCAGAGTCCCCAATGATTACTATCATGAATGCGCTCAATGCCACTGAATTAGTCACTTGAACTTTGTTATATTAGATGAATTCCATTGCCTTTTAAAAGACAGGGTCTTGTTGCTCACATAAGTAGTATGTGCTAGCCTGGAACTCACTGTGTAACCAAGGACAGCTTCATGACCCCAGCAATTTTCCTACCTTAGCCTCCTGCCTCTGGCCAGTGCTCAACTTCAGGTGTGTGACACCACACACAGCTGTCTCACCTTCATTTTTTTTTAAAAAAGGTGCTATCTATCACCTGTTCAGTCACTCGTCATCAAAAGGGCTTTGGGGCCTAAGTCCTCTCTGCCTGGGGGGCCTGCTGGCTCCTACAAATGCCTGCCTCTACTGGAGGATCATGTCAAGGTCTGAGTCTAGGTTGCTAGAACTTTCCCTAATAACAAGAGTGCTGCCCTTACATGGAGAAGTTGCTCCAGTCTATTAACACTCCCTTGGAGCATGACCTCCCTACCCATGAATTGAGAAACATGTGACAAGACCTGAATGAAGATGCCCAGATAGGCAAGAGTACTGGAGTTTAGGAAAGTCTCCTATGGATTTTATAACATGAACTAGCACTTTAGTTAGGGAATGGGGTGTCAAAAGGCTAGCTATATGTCAGTGAGAAGTTGCAGTGGATAGAAGTGCTTGCTGCAGGAGCCTGATGACCTAACTTTCATCTCCTGAAGTTGTCCACCCAACTCCACATGTAGGCCTTGGCATTCATTCATGAATGCACCTCCTCCCACACTCACACATTTAAAATCTTTTTAGCTGAATGTGGTGGCACAAACCTTTAATACCAGCGTTCAGGAGAAAAAGGCAGGTAGATATTATTTAAGAGAAAGCTTCCGGGCTGGAGAGATGGCTCAGAGGTTAAGAGCACTGACTGGTCTTCCAGAGGTCCTGAGTTCAATTCCCAGCAACCACATGGTGGCTCACAACCATCTGTAATGAGATCTGGTGCCCTCTTCTGGCCTGCAGTCATACATGCTGTATACATAATAAATAAATAAATCTTAAAGAGAGAGGGAGAGAGAGAGAGAGAGAGAGAGAGAGAGAGAGAAAGCTTCATACCTCTGAGTTTGAGGCTTGCCTGGTATACATAGCAAGTTCCAGGCCAATCAGAGCCGCATAGTGAGACCCTGGCTCAAAAAGTCTTTTAAAAAGAATACCTAGGAGATTGGTATGAGTTTATAGAAATATAGGGGAAGAAGTGCTTATTTCTCATTTTTAGCCAATAAAAATAGTGTCAATCAGGTGTAGAGGTGAACGCTTTTAATCCTACACTCAGGAGGCAGAGCCAGGTGGATTTCTGCCAGTCTGGTCTACATAGGAAGTTCTAACACAGCCATGACTGCATAGACCCTGTCTCAAAAAAAAGTGTCAACATTTAGACTCCTTTGGAGTTTTCGAGAAGAGGTCAGGAACGAAAAGAGAGTTCATTTAGTCAATAAAGTAGCCAGAGGTATTAATTTACTTGACCTTTCCTTTGCAGAGGGCACTTTCTAGCCAGAGAGTTCCCCTCCAATTAGACAAGTTATGAAATGCAAAGCTTTATGAAATGCCTTCATTATACTGGCATACTCTAGATGTTAGTCTGTACATGGTTCTCGGAATCCAGAGTGCATCTAAGACAGAGTGAGCATGTGGGAGGATGCTACAGATGCTGTACCCTTGGGGTGGCTCTGCAAAAGTGAGTACCAGTCATCATTGGTCCAAGTTAAGTGATTAATGAAAAGCAATCCTTAAGTGGCTGTGTCTCAAGAGGAACAGATGCTCAAGGACCTAGAGCCAGGGGGAAAGAACTGGAAAAGGAAGCCTCCAGTCCCCCAGTCCAAGGTCAGTCAGGCTGGAGGCCCTGAGGCCTATACTTCAAGGGTTAGTTAAGTTCAATGGGACCTGCCTGGAGGTTGGCTGAGCTCAAGGCAAAACTTCCCTAGGTAACCCTTGCCTCCCTGCAGCCTCTACAATATAAAGGTAGTATTCCTCATCTCTTTCCCCTTCTGTGGGAACCTTTAGTACAGGTTCTCTTAGTTCCTCCATTAGTAGCTACTTAGCGAACCTTTCTTAAGTAAGCATGACTCCCTACCTGGGAACCAAATACTGCATCCTTTGCGGGGACAGTTGGTGACTAATGGGGCCAAAGCTTAGGGGAAAGGAGGGAACAGACTGTTCTAGCACAGCTGAAGCCTGTGAGGAGGGTCATAGCTGCAGCACCCAGCACTCAGGCAACCTCAAGGACTAAGCCACGTATGTCGTCTCAAAATGTTAAAGGTTCCTGTGATAAAGTCAGAAGGGACTGATGCTGAGCATACTCAAACTGGATTCCCCTCTTTCATTCCTCCATCCTACCTGCCTAATCAGTCAGAGCAACCTACCTACCTGCAGACACACAGTGCTACCCTCTAGAGAAAAGTATCAATGTGGTGGCTTCTGCTCCTGATTATGGGCCTGAACATGACGCTTCCCTAGAAGATGGAGGGTGGGGAAGAGAGAGAGAATGTAGAGAAGGGGAATAATGGAGTGCACAGGAAATATCAAAGTTACCATGGGAAAAGGGCCTGAGGACTAAAGCTTCAGAAAGGGTCTCAGAAGTACCACTTTAATCACAATCAAGGAGAGATTGCAGAAAGAGCAAAAGGGGACTATCTGTTCTCTACCAATGACATTCCATTCATAGCACAGGTCAACGTATCTTGCTCCCAGCTAAGAGTATATAGCCAATCTCCCATCAGGAGGCCTGCTCCAGACACCTAGTGGTGAAATGAGTCCCTGTAGGAGGTTAGGGCCTAACAGAGGTAGTGATGTGGACACTCACAGCAAGGGGCTTTTTAAAAAAAGATTTATTTATTTATTATGTATACAGCATGTATGACTGCAGGCCAGAAGAGGGCACCAGATCTCATTACAGATGGTTATGAGCCACCATGTGGTTGCTGGGAACTGAACTCAGGACCTCTGGAAGAGCAGTCAGTGCTCTTAACCTCGGAGCCATCTCTCCAGCCCGCAAGGGGCTTTTAAAAGTAACTAGAGATTCCTAAGACCCTGAAGGAATATGTGAGGAGGGTAGACACCCCTTCATGGGGGCTGTCTAGGACAGAGTCATTGAAGAGACACCCCCCCACACCACCACCACCACAGGTTGAGGAGTCCAAGGCCAACCTTGATGATTCTGGCTGTAATTCTGGTCCATGCTTACCACTGAGAAAGCGCTTCATGTTATCACTGCTGGCCAGCTTCATGGCTGTCTGACCTGAGTAGGTAGCCAGTGTGGGATCAGCTCCATAGGATAGCAAGAGCCAGATGGTCTCCAGGTTGTCATTGACCACAGCATCATGAACTGGCCTGTGGAGGTCATATAGAGTCAGTGAGACGGTACTCAAGCAGGGAGTTCTTAGGCTTCAGCCTACCAAATTAGGAGGGTGGGGAGGGGGAGATGATATTGTGGTGACCTCAGGATATCCTCAATGCAATGTGGGTAAGATTCAGGGAAGAGAAGCCACTCCCTGCAACTCTTATCCTATCTAGCCATGTCTTTATCTTCTCTGTATCTCCTTTTCTTCTCTCCCATATCTCTCTCCTTTATGTTCCCCTGCATCTTCAGACAGTATCTAGAGCCCAGTGTAGATCTACTACTTCAGCAGAGAACAAGGTGGAAGTTAAAACTAAAGCAGATGTGGGTGGTTGCTTAAGAAGGACCCAGATGACTGCTCAAGGGCAGGGATGTGTAGGGAGGCTCTATACCAGGTAGCAGCCAAGCAGAGCCTATACATTTTGATCTGGGTCCTTCTACTTGGAATGCAGCATCCTTTGGAACCTTTCTGAAGTAGGTGCTCTGAGGAGAGTAGGTGTAACTTCTTCAAAACAAAGTGAGTGTTTATGTTTGTGTATGTGTGTGCATTAATATGCCATTGCATTTACTTATTATTTATTGTGTGTGTGCGTATGCGTGAATATGTGTGTGGAAGTCAGAAGACAACCTGCAGGAATCAGCTGTCTCCTTCCATCATGGGGAAGCCAAGGTTGTCAGGCTTGGTGGCAAGTGCCTTTACATACCAGGCTAACCTCACAGACCCAGGTAGCTTATTTTTTTAAGTGCACAGAGACCAAATCACAAAAACCAAATCTGGAATGTCACTATAAGATTAGCTTCCTGCTTTGATCCTAAGACATCAATTCCACATGAGACAAGTGGCCCACCAGGATGATATTCAGGAAGGTTGAATGGACCTGGCATTGGACAGGATGAAGCCTGGACAAGTTCAGCCTTCCCTTAGTCCAGTATGGACTGACCACCGAGGAACTCATCAGCTCCTGCTCTAAGCTGGCTCCCCTTAGCCCACAGAAATCCTTTCAAAGGCTTCCTGGAAAGGCCTTTTTGACACCAGCAGCTGGTAAGCTGCAAGCATCCCAGCTGGAGTGAGACCTCCACAGTGAAGGACTGAACTGCGTTTTGAGACTTGGCAGAGGAACAGCTTTCTTGCCTTGTGCCGTCCTGCGAGCTGCAGTTCACATTAGCCCCATGTTGCAACAGGATGTTCAGGATATCAGTCCAGCCCCGGGAACAGGCCTCGTGCAGGGCTGTGTAGCCCGCATTGTCACGGTGATTCACGTCCTCACTGTGCTTCTGGAGGCAGTAGAGAACAACGTCCTGTGGGGATGGGGACAGCTCTGTGAGCAAAGAGAAGTCTAATTTTTGGAATCCTCCCTGTTAGACTTACCACTCTGTCAGTGTCTGACAAGTCCCAGAGCCTGTCCTTTATATGTGGGAGCAAAAGACACATTTCAAAATCTTCTGTGAACAAAGCCAGTCCTCAGCTTCCATGGCCAGGGCCCCAGCTCTGAGCTGTTCCCTTGGCATGAGGAAGACATTTCTTATGGCCAAGAGTACTACTCATCTAGGTGATGATCACTGGAGTGAGGTCCTCAGAGTGGGCCTTGCTGCTGCCCAGAACCCACCTTTTGAGCTTTAAAAGACACAGATGGGGAGGTCTGGTGTTTGTTTTTTTTTTGTTTTTTTTTGTTTTTTTTTTTTTTTTTTTTTTGAGATAGGGTTTCTCTGTGTAGCTTTGGAGCCTTTCTTGAAACTCACTCTGTAGCCCAGGCTGGCCTTGAACTCATAGATATCTGCCTGGCTCTGCCTCCCACGTGCTGGGATTAAAGGCCCAGTGAGGTCTGTTCTTGACAGGGTCATTCCAGTCACTGCACCAAGCACAACTCCGTTTTGTTTTCTTCTTTTGAGACAGAGTCTCACTGTATTCCAGGCTGGCCTTAAACTCCCTATGTAGCCAAGGATGACCTTGAATTTCAGCTCTTCCTGTCTCTGCCTCCTGAATACTTGGGTTCCAGACATGGAGCACTCCACTCAGTGTATGCAGTGCTGGGAATTGAGCCTAGGGCTTTGGGTTTGCTAGGCAAAGCATCGGAACTACATCTCTAGCCCCACAGTACACTTCTGTCCCTCAGCCTCAGATCACGCCTACCTTCCTGGGGCTGAGGCGACAAGGTGACAGGACCAGAGGTGGAACTCAAGTGACTTGAAGCACTCCTGCTAGCCTAGGACAAGGCTATGGATAAAGTGGGATGGGGGTTGGCAGTGCTCTTGGGTGACAGGTCATGGTACCCACTATTGTTCTGCTGTCAACACTTTCAGGTGGAGAAAACGACTAAGAGCCTGGCTGTGCCTGTTGCTTCCTGCACACAGAAAGCATCCTGTTGCCTTTATGTGGACCTCCTACACTCTCACTAACAGAGATGCCCACTCTTCTCCAGACCAAGTTCCAGTTCTGGTCTTGGCTTCTCCAATGTTCGCCTGTTTGTTGATTCCGCAGAGACTGGTAATCAGTACATATTCAGGTCTCCCTGATAGCCATACAGACATCCACACTAAATATTCAACAAAGGTAAACTGGCTGCTTGATGGGGCACCATGAAAGCTGCAGAGCAGTCTGTACACTCATAGGTACGGAAAGCCTAATACAGAAGGCAAACTGTAATGTAGTTAAACCCACATCCGCAAATAAATCCAGAAGAAATCATCATGGAGAAAGGCGAAGATACATATTCAAGGGTATCTGTGTGTCAACAAAAAGTGGAAAGGAGGGGTTGGGGATTTAGCTCAGTGGTAGAGTGCTTGCCTAGCAAGCGCAAGGCCCTGGGTTCGGTCCTCAGCTCTGAAAAAAAAAAAAAGTGGAAAGGGATGTAAATGTATACCAACATTCAGCCTCAGGGAAATTCATCAAGGTAAATGGGGGAGTCCTTCCACTCTTCAGCACTTGGGAGTCAAAAGGCTTGTTTGAACTCAGACAAAAATACTGTCATGAAGGATACTGAACACCATTTATCTTGTATTTTTTTTTTTTGAGATAGCAGAGGTAGCCAAGGCTAGCTTTGAATTCACTATGTAGCTGAGGCTAGCTTTTAACTGCTGATTTGCCTACCTCTACCTCCCAGGAGTTGGGGCTACCACCTGGGTAATCCACTATACACATCTTGCCATATCATTTAATATTGCTAACTCTAGGTTTTTCTTTGCAATAAGACATACCTGAATAGGCTTACATCAAAGTTCTTAATATGACTACTGCTTTGTTTGCCCTCCTTCCCACGTATAAGCAAGTGGGGTTAGCTCTGGCTTTGTTTAGTGAACATGCTCTTGTCCCTTCTACATGAAAGCCAAAATGAAGAGAAACCACAGGAGTTATAAAGTGTGAACAGTAATGGCCGTATGTCCCTCTTGGTTGGGGAAGCCACTACATAAGTAAGGTAAGACAAATCCCCTTCCTAACCTAGGGATGTAGCAGATGCTGTTGTGTACTATTTCAATTGCATTTATCCTGAGTTGACTTTTCAATGAGCTTACCTTCCCACATACTGAGATAAGACAAGGGGCAGAACAGCCTCAGAGGCAATGTGGACAGCAGAGGGAGACCAGCCAGACTTAGGCCCCAAAGGAGCCAATGGCATAGCTGCTCCCTGAGGTCCAGGCCAATGTCATCCTGTCATTGCCTGCCTGCTAGGGAGAGCTTACTCACCTTATAGCCCAGGCGAGCTGCTCGCTGCAGGAGGGTCTCACCAGCGTTTTTGTTCACTATGAGTCTCCGTGCCTCTGGAGGGATCTGTCGGGCAGTGGGTGACTCTGAGGCCTCTTCTGGGCCAGCACTTCGGTACTTAGAGGGTGTACATGGTTCTGTGGGCTTCACTGGAGTAGGAGATTTAGAAGATCGTGTCTTCTGCTGGCTCCAACGACCTTTGCTCTGGAAAGAAGTGAAGTCCTATGTCAGGCTAGGCAACATATCTGATTCATCATGACCATGCCATCTGGCTGTCAAAGCCACCTCACTACATCTACACTCATGCTGTGCTTTACTGACAGTATGCCAAGTGGCCCAGTCTACTGTCAGCTTGGAGACTGAAGGCTAGGCTAGTCACTAACCATGTGAGGTTATTTGCCAAATGAGGAAAGCTTCTACATTTCCTTGGGTGGATGTTCAGAGTACAAGATCCTCAGCCCCATAAACCATGGCATGGCAGGAGGCCTGAAAATTGGGTAGAGACAGCCCAGCTTCTCTAAAGCACTTGGCATGCCTCCTCTACTTGTGGCTGAGGTTCTGGATAAGCTGTGTCTGTAAGTAATAAGAACAAAGAAACACAAGAGACAGCAGTCTGCCTCATCACACTGTTCAATACCTTCACTCTCATTGTATAAACCTGTCCCCTTATCCAACCTCACAGGCTTTCCTTGTCTTTCATCATACCATGACCTAAGATTACATTCAGGCCCATCTACGACAGTGGACTGTGAGGCTCTGGAACCAGACAGGTTTGAAGTTTGCCTCTGCCATCCACTAGTTACAACACCTGAAGCAGAGCCTAACTCCTCTGAGCATTACTTTCTCCCTTGGAGGGCCTTTGAGATAAGCAACTACTACAAAGGCTGTGGATTACCAATATTCTAAGAGTTCTGTCCTCAGAGGTGACCCACGGTTGCTTCCCTTTGCCCCATTTTGATCTGAAGGTACATAGAAGGTTCCCATGCTTGCTTTCCTATACCCTCCTTGGTCTGTGGGGGCACAGGTCACTTGTATATTAAACTCAGGTTCTAGATGAGGAATAACTGTTGAAGTAACTGTATGTAAAGAACCACTTTATTCAAAGA
Organism: Onychomys torridus; assembly: GCF_903995425.1. Taxonomy (NCBI): domain Eukaryota; kingdom Metazoa; phylum Chordata; class Mammalia; order Rodentia; family Cricetidae; genus Onychomys; species Onychomys torridus. The sequence continues at coordinate 28,902,274 of NC_050466.1, read as the reverse complement.
TGGGAGCAGCCTCAGCTGCACGTAGCTGAGAGTCTAAGGTAAGAAACTGAATGACACTCAGGAGGTGTTAGCAGAGTTTAAGTATACCCCGCAGACAAGAGAGACATGAATCCACTAGAAGCCAGAAAGAAGACTAAGGGTAGGTCCACCATAATGGACTCGACGCTATCCCTGACAGTCAAGCTCTTGTGTAGATCCCTTCCCATATGAGATAAGGCTCACCTAGGTAATCAACAGGAAACTGCAAAAGTGTGTGTGTGTGTGTGTGTGTGTGTGTGGTGACTTCCAAGGCCAGGTCCCCAAAGACATTGACTGTGGCTCCTGTATGAAACTCTCTCAAATAGTTTTCTGTGGTGAAAGCTAGTAGCTCTTTGGGGAGATCCATGAGGAAAGGAAAAGAGGCCTCCTGCCAATAGCCAGCATCATCACACCAGCCATGTGCATGAACTATACTGGAAGTACATCTTCTCAGGCTTCAAATAGATGTGGCCCTAACATCTCGACTGCAACCTCATGCAAAATCCCACACTAGGCTCAGCTAAGCTGCCCCGAATTCCTGAGCTCCAGAAACAGTGAGACAATACATGCTTATTGTTGTGTAAAGCCACTGGGTTTTAGAGTGATCTGTTATGTGGCATGATGGGGCTAACACGTATATGTACTCAGCCCTCAGAGCATCAAGTGTTCATTGAACCTGTGTCTTCCACACTACTCTACAACACTGTAGCCCCACTGCCCTCTTTCTGCACATCCAGAGCCTACTTAGAATCATCTAGTCTGGCAGCTCATTTCCTTATTTTTTTGCTGTTTTCTAGATGTCTGCGTCCCCTAGTAAGGTTGTTTTTCTTTTCTTTTCTTTTTAAATGTCCTTTAGGACTGTGTCTCATGACTCGGGGATCAAGCAACCCTTCTTTACCCCCTACACCTGGCTCTCCGACTAGTTCTTTAGCTCCTTAGGGACACAGTTCATACTGTCACCTTCTCTTTTGTTGTTGTTGCTTCCAGCACTGAAGTCAGAGCTGGGTATGTTATCAATCACAATTATGTATTGACTTGATTCAAGTTATCCATGTAAAACTCCTGGGAAGTCAGAAAAGTTACCTAGAAAGCTACATAAAGTCAAGAAAGAACACTAGCCAGGGCAGTGGTGGCACATGCCTTTAATCCCAGCACTCGGAAGGCAGAGGCAGGTGGATCTCTGTGAGTTCGAGGCCAGCCTGGGCTACAGAGCTAGTCCAGGACAGGCTCCAAAGTTACACAGAGAAATCCTGTCTCAAAAAACCAAAAAAGAAAGAAAAGAACACTAGCAGATAAACTATGCAGGTCCAGGGAATCTGTGCCCTCCCGTAAATCTGAAAATCACAAGCAGTAATGATTAGTTTCTGTACAAGCCCTAGCAAGAAAGCACCAACCATGAGGCTATGGTACTGTGTTTTCACCAGGGAGATGGAGAATACAATGGCAGGACTGGAAGACACAGGGTCATGTACCCAGGTTTTTGCTAAGCTAAGCCAGGCTCCAAAGGGTACATTTCTTTCTGGAGGCCAGGCTGCTAGAGCAGGCAAGAAGACTGCCTGGGAGGGGGAGGAGTGAGAACAAGTAGGGGGACCCCTCCCCCTCTCTCCTTCCCCCTGGCTCTGAGCCCCTGCTTTAGTGTTGCAGGAGCGTCCCCCAATCCTCCCCCTGCATTGCTTCCTACTACAAAGCCCTGTGCCATGGGGGCAACTGGAGCAGGTGGTGATGACTGGGAGAGAAAGAAAGGCGAGAGGGAGGATGGGAGGCCCTGGGGAGAGACAAAACCTCCTCTAGGAGATCGTTTTAGCAGACATATCGCCAGACAGAACAACCAGACTGAAGCATAAGATTGTGCTGCTGAGGGTCAAGCGGCTGGCTACCTTTGTGTGGGATGGGGCCATCTGAGTGTCCAGGAAAGATGGTGAGGAGCAGGTAGGATCCTGGGACCTCTACCTCTCTCAGAACTACTTAAAGGTGACAGTGTTTTCTGCCTACTCACCTACTTCCCAGGGATGTCCCAGAAATAGGCAGAAAGCACCTAGTCAGAGACTGCAAGGCACACTGACAACCAGGGCTCCTCCCAAGGCAGACAAATTTCTTTCATGTCCTGACTCTGGCAAACAGGACCACTGAGTCACTTCTCACAAGTCCTTTAAATGACTGGAATACAAGCGCCTACCTCCAAGAAACACTCAGGAATTAAGAGTGAGAACAGGAGGCCTGGGGCTATGGCTCAGTGGGTAAAAGCAATTGCCATACAAGCATGAGGACCCGAGTTTGAATCCCCAGAACCCATATAAAAGCTGGAGTTGTGCTACAAGTGCCTATAAACCCAGCACTCTGTGGGAAGACGGGAGGTGGATACAGAAAATTTCATGCCAGCTTGCCCAGTGTATGTAACAGGAAAACAAGAAAGAGACTGTCTCAAACAAGGTAGAAGGCAAAGACCTACTGTCAAGGTGGTCCTCTGACCCCTACACTTGTGCTATGGCATGAGTGTGCATTTACACACAACACAAACACATACATTAAATAAAAAGAGCGACGACAGGAAAGAGGCACTTAGTTCACAGCAGGTTTCTGTACTCGTCAGTGGCCCCTATCTTTCTCATAATCGAAGTGTTACAGGGAATTGGCTAGCCTGCCATGCCAGGCCACAGTTGGTCATGCTGTACCTCCAGTTCTCTCACCCCTGTCTCTGCTGAACTGCAAGGATGCATACCAAGCCTCCGAAAACACTTTACGGTTATCAAAGCCTGTCACAGACATTGCCTCCTTTGTTCCCTGCAAGCACCCTTGTGAGACAGAAAGGGCAAGGAGCATCAGCTCCATTTTAAAAGATGAGCAAAATAGACTTGAGTGCCTTGTCTAAGCTGCAACAAGGATTCATGAGGGAGGAAGGAGGAAGGGGTGGGGGAAGACAAGCATCCATCCTTTCTCTGCTAGTACTGTTTGGGAATTCCTACTTGAAAGCTAGACAGAAGGGTAAGAATCTAACTAACCAAACCAGCCCAATGTGGCCTTTTTATTTTGGGTTGTCAATGACAGATATCTATCATAGGTGCACACTAGACCTTCACTTCCTTCAAATGTAAAAGTCACCCAGCATGAGGACTGTCTTATTTTTTCTTTAGTGGTACCTGGAAGAATCTGACACCAACACCAACTGTTATAAACATCAGAACCAAAGGAACAGGTGATTTTGAAAAAGAGTCAAAGAATGCTTGCCAGACTAACTGGTGAGTAGCCAACCTAGGCTTCCTCCAGAGGCAAAGGAACAGGGGAGAGAGCGGAAAAAAGCAGCTAACCCAGACCCTCAAGAAACCTTGGTCTAGAGAACCAAATCCTGGATTCTACAAGTTGGCTTCTACCTTTATTGTCTCAGGGAGCTCCGTGACTGGTGTCTAGTGAGTTAAGCTCAGACAAAAGCTTCTTGATTAGATGTTAACAACCTACTCAGGCTAGCACCCTGCCACATCTTTTAACCATATCTTAACTCAAAGGAGATACAAAGATTGTTGGGGAAAAGAAATCAGGGGTCAAACCATAGAGTTAACTATAACTTTAGTTTCCACTCTTTAAACCTGCCCCAACCCTTCTGGAACTAGTTTCAAATACTTGCATACACATCAGTTGACTTCTCTATCTACTTGTTTCCTTCACCCTCCCTGAGGAAATTCCTGCCAGAGGCATCGAGTAGAAAGTCTGCCTCTCTAGCCCATATCCCACCCCCACGTTCATCTCTTTGGTGGCCACACACCCTTGCCTCTTCTGAGATGTTTGCCATGTGCTTGGTCTTGCACTTTCGTTTTCCTGAAGGCTTTTCTGAATTTTCAAGGCAGGCTGGCTCCTCCAGGTTATTTGGGAGGAAACCGTTTGGTGAGTCCGAGATCCCCTGGGCTTTGCTGGACAGGAGAAGGTTCCTGTTCCTGAGACAGTGCTCTGAATTTTGGGAAGTCTTCTGCTTACGGGCCTTTGAATCTGAATAAGAAACAGGAAAGAATGACTGTAAGAGAAAAGGAACACCATCCTTTATTGCTTCACCATACAAATCCCTCTTCTATCTACAGGAGGCAGTTTTCAGCCCTGCCAGCAGAGGGCAGTCCATCTGGCTGGCCCCTCCAAATATGGGTCATTTAAAAAGGATCTCCCCATAGCCCAGAGCCAACCAGAATCTCTTTTCAGCCTTTTCTCCATCCTCTTTCTTTCTCCAAAATGAAAACCAATTTAGCAGTTTTGCTTAAGTATCGAGTACAGTGGGATATAAGATCAAAGTAGAAGGCTGAGTTTATGATTTCAGTTCTCCCCACCCAACTATCCTGTTTGTTACTGTCTGAAGACACCAAGATCAATACAACAGAAATTCCCCAATCCAGAAGGTATTATGAGCCTACTTGACTAATGTCTAATGGCAGAAAGCTACTGCTTTCCTTGATTGGAAATCAAGTCATTGGTATCACTGGTACATGGCACCACGTGTCTAGAACTGTAATTTCATAAAGCTCTTCTACAAACTCTACTAGCATGAGCCTCACACCATATGGTCTGCCCTAAACCTCTTATATAGGTGTATGGCTTGTATGTGTGGGTGTGTATGTATGCAGTTGTGTGAGTGTGGGCACAAGTGTGCTACAGTGAGCATATGAAAGTCAGAGGCTAACATCAGGTATCAGTTTTCTCCTTCTACCTTGCATTGAGGCAGGGTCTCTCTTGTTTGTTGCTGCACTATGTAACAAGTCAGCCTTGAACTCAACATGTGCCAATGGCTCTGACTTTCTGATTCTCTTGCCTCCACCTCCCAAGTGCTGGGATTACAGGCATATTCGGCCCCCAGCCAATTTCTGTAGTACTGGGAATCAAACCCAAGCCTTTGTGCATTGTAGGCAAGCATCCTAACCAATTAAAAATTACTACATTCTTATCTCTGGCTTACCATTAACTATGCAATGGAATAGAAGCAATCCATAATCCCTTTGAACCTCCGTTTCCCTATCTATAAATTGGGAGAATATCATTCAAGTCCCAGAAATGGTAGCAGAATTAATTGAGGTGATACAAGAAAAATTTTCTTCTTTTTTTAAAAAAGATTTATTTATTTATTTATTTATTCATTCATTCATTCATTCATTCATTCATTCATTCATTCATTTATTTATTATGTTTACAGCAGGCCAGAAGAAGAGCAGTCAGTGCTCTTAACCTCTGAGCCATCTCTCCAGCCGCCAAGAAAAATTTTCTTCTATAAAGTGTAGCAAATGGGACCAGGAAACTCCAAAAGAGGTCCTTCTGACTGAAAGACCTGATAACTCAAGCTGGGAGTGGTGGCATATGCTGTTAATCCTAGCACTTGGGAGGCAGAAGCAAGCAGATCTCTGAGTCTCTTGAGGCCAGCCTGGTCTACATAGTGATTTTCAGGACAGCCAGGGCTACATAATAGAGACCCCCCACGCACAAAAAAAGAAAAAGCTAGTAGTTCTATGAGAAGCTTCCAAGCTAGGAAAGCTGCCTTCATTAGAGAGGACTGGGTAATACATAACTTTATCATCCTTACAAGAGGCAGAGGCTCATTCATGACCAATCCATTATGGTTCTGGCAAAAGAAGGGGAAAATTGCCCCACTTGTTCAGATAGTCAATGTAAAAGAGCTCAATTACCCTCAAGTGTAGGGATAGGCATCATATATATCTCCACTTAAATGAGTCAGAAATGAGGTTAAGCCTTCTTTGCATTATAGTATACCCAGGATCTACTGCCTACTCAATGTGAGCTGCTTTTGTTTAGCTAGTAAGGGGACATATTTATCAGCAGCTCAGAGTGAATATACTATAAGAGACGATTGTTGCTTCAAGAAGAGCGGTCAGAGAATAAGGAAAGACAAACGTGTTCCTATGGAATCTAGAGATGGGCTTTTTGTTCTATTAGAAACCCACTATGGGAAGAGGCCTGAATTGTACTTAATGAAGGATACTGGTATGAACCTCTTGTCTATCCCTCTATGATCATATTTAAAGCATTTGACATGGCCACTGAAGGTTTTCTTTCTGAACTGCCTGCTTTCACAGCTCAGGATCAACAAATACCTATGTCACCTCAAAACTTTACTATGACTTGAAAAAACTCCTTATGGCTTTAACTAAAAAAATCAGGTTTTACATATTTCAAACTTTTCTGTTGCCTTTAGAGAACTACATCTCATTTTAGTTTATGAGCAGAGGCATCCTAAGTATAGCAGCCAATGCCCTCCTTATTTGTTTTGAGACAGGATCTCACTATGCAGCCCAGGGTGGCTTCAAACTCACTGTCCTCTCACCTCAATCTCCTAAGCACTTGGATGACAGGCACCACACCTGGTTCCTCTTTCTCTTTAAACCCAAGATTCCAAAAGGGAGAACCTCCAAGACTTGACTCTTTCAAGCTAACCAGAACTCCCTAGTATGACACTGGCCCATGCCAAGAATGTCACAATGGCATGGACCACAGGTTCAGATGTCTATAAGAAACCAGAGGGCAAGGGTCTCCACATCCTCAGCTTACCTGTAGGCTAGTTTGAATTCCTTCCTTTCAGATTCAAAGCCACATACTCAAGGTGGATCTGAGTGACCTCCTGTGACAGGTGAAGACCACAGTACCAGTTCCTATCAGTCCTAAGGCCTTCAACTGGTGAAGAGGGGTTATGAATGCCACTGGGCCAAGGATTCCCAGCTGACTTGAAAACAGAACTAGCAGCCCCACGGCCAACCTTACCTGCTCTCCCTTTCCGCCGCTGCTCTTCTTCTTGTTCTGTCAAGTACTCCCCAGTCTGGTATTTTCGGCTCTTCTGTCGTCTCCGTTTCTTTCTCTTCACCAGGCCCTCCTCCTCATCTTCTTCCTCCTCTTCATTGGTGTCCCACATTTGCCGAGCAGCCTCTGTCCTCCAGGGCATCTCTCGGGCTCGCCACAGATGTCTGCGGCCTTGGCTCAGCAGGGTCTTGTCTTGGGCATGATGGCTGCGGTACTGGGTGTCCCTTTGGGTCTTTCTCACCTTTCTCCTCTTAGTTGGGGTGGGAGCCACCTCCTCCTCTTCCTCTGTAGGGAAGACCTCCTGGCTTCCCATGTCACTATCTGCCATACCAGCAAAAGAGCTGCAGATACTTCCTATGGATGAGAAATACAGAAGACTTTCAGTTGCTTCTTCAAGGGATTAAGTATGGTATAGACACAACCGTCCTAGGGGAAGGATTCGTAGAACAGAGTTCAAGTTCATGCTCTGTCACTTCTTACTGGTACATTTACCTCACAGGACTGAAGTCTTTCAGTCTTAAGTACTTACTTTATAGAGTCCAAAATACCACACAATTACGAAGTACTAGAAGTCATCCTTACTCATCCACGGCACAGTGCTACTTGAATTCATTTCACAAACTCTTGCTAAGTGTTTACCAGGAGCTAAACATAGCATAAAGGGCAGAAGAGAGCCACAGTTCTCTGCGGTTCAGTAAAGACATCTGAGCTGAAGGCAAGGAGGTAAGGAAGCCTGGTATTACAACTTAGGCCCCATAACTCTGTGGTTCCACCAGTAGAGCCAACAGAGCTACCCTGGTCAAGCAGAATCATCACAAAAGAAGAGTGTCCCTAACATAGAAGAAGCAAGGCGTCCCTTTCCTATGACATGGTTTGACTCAGGCATGTCCCAGTAGAACACAGCAGGCCACTTCCATTAAACTGATCCCACCCCCTACAGAGTAGCCAGAAGTTCAAGGGTGGAGTTTTCTTTCTAGTCCTTCTGCCCACCCACTGCCACCATTCCTTGCTGCTGGGAAAGCACACCCCTTGCACTCCTCATCACCCTGGGACAAACAGCATCTTTCCTACTCTCCTGGGCCACCTTGCCAAGAGGCTATTTTCTCTCTCCTCACTTACCCTTAACACTGCTAACAATAAAAGCACAATTCTAAATTGGCCTGGTTTTACACTACAGGAGATCTAACAGCTTTCTTAGAAGCAACACTACCATGTTTCTCCCAAAGCTCAGCTATTAACTCAACAATCCCTAGACCCCAGTGAGGTCAGCAGAAGACAGAAATGGTTGGAAGGAAAAAACAACCCTTGACCAAAGCTTCAAGTTGGTCAGACTGCTTAAAGACAGCAACTAGCCCACTAAACTTTGCATTATATGGACCAGGCAGGGAACAGAGTGTTCTAGTTAATCTAATATTATGGTTAATACACAATCACCATAGAAATCACACAGAAATCACCAATTTCCAAAGAATCAAATACAGCACAATGTGTTTAACACAAAAATGGGACTGGCCATAATGTAATCGCTCTTTGATGATTCAGAGGACACTTCAGGACTTTGTGAGGCCTCCAGGTTATAAGCCCCAGTTACCATAGAGCTTGCCATGTGCTGAGGTGGCACTTAACAGGACGTAAGATCATTGACTTTTCATCAGGCCATGCTTCTCCATTCTTCCAATTTGCATGGAAATCTGAATGAATGCAGGCAACCATCTCTGTCCTGTGTACCAACAGAGAGCCAGCCAAAAAGAGCACAAGCTGGAAACGACTATCTTCTTTAGACCCTAGACAAGTTCAATGAACCAAAAGTGATTGTGCCTGCCCAGAACACTCAATGGCACCTTTCTCCTCTTAGTTGGGGTGGGAGCCACCTCCTCCTCTTCCTCTTTTCTGCCATATCAGTAAAGGAGCTGCAGATGCATCTTATGATCATTGGGGCCCATCTCAAGTGCAGACATTCAACCTTTAGGCTTTAATCCCATCACCCTATGTGACAGGCATTATCAAAATTTCCTGAGTGGCAGGGGCCTTTCCCCTTTTCATCACTGGCTCTAAACAGGAGATAATGTCAAATCCCTAATCTAACATAGCTAAGCAAACCACCTACAACTGTAGATGATCCCTCTGCCCCTATCCAGGACTCTCTTGTCCCTGCAAGGAGCCTATCATTTTAGCACAGGGAAGCAAAATGCCAACTATCTACCTGCACCAATGGCAAAATCAAGCCCATTGTCTACCTTTTCAAAGAAGCCAAGGCAAGCTTTTACTCTTGGTCTCACTCACCAGACTGACTGCGTGTCCGAGTGCTCAGAACCACAGGGATGAAGTCACGGAAACTGCTCTTCGCTTTCTTTTCCAAGGAACCTAGAGTGACATGTGGTTTGGGGGCAGAAGGCAGGAATATCACAATTAGAAATCTATAAACCAGAAAGGCGACATGGCGATGTTCCAATGAGAAAACCAAAAGGTTTGGGTTGACCCTGCAGTTACCCTGGCTTACCCCAGCTGACTCTCCTTATGCTACCACCACTACCCATCTCTTTGGGAATGGTGGTTTTGAAAACTGGGGGATGGGCCATTTTTACTGGCATCAATAAAGCCTATGCACCCAATCAATTCACCAGCATGTCCCAAAGTAGAATATCTGCCTACATAACTCAAAGGTTGTTGTATGTTCGTTACATTCTAACTGAGCTGTAGCCTATTCCACACAAGAGCAACCTCAATGGACCTTAGAAAGGTAAGGCAGGAGGTGGTCAAATGGAAACAGGTATACAAGAGCAAAGTAGAGGAGTTAGGTCCTGTCCAATGAGCAAGGTCATAAACATGGACTACTGCAGCCAGGAATGCCTGGGTCATCTACAACAGAATATACAGGTCAAATATACCCCATACCCAACCCAAACATTCTTAACTGATAAAAGGGTTTGAGACATCTGTAAACCTTTCTAGCAAGCAAACTAGTCAGTTTTTTTTTTTTTTTTTTTTTTGGTTTTTTCGAGACAGGGTTTCTCTGTAGCTTTGGAGCCTGTCCTAGACTAGCTTTGTAGACCAGGCTGGCCTAGAACTCACAGAGATCCACCTGCCTCTGCCTCCTCAGTGCTGGGATTACAAGCATGTGCCACCACTGCCCGGCTGATTTTTATCTTTTTACAATGGGAGTTTCCCAACATACCAAAAGGTAGAGAAAATAGTGTTACAAATCCCAATTCTGCTGTTTTTGTCTAAGTATTCTTTCTTTTATTTATTTATTTATTTTTATTTTTATTTTTTGGTTTTCGAGACAGGGTTTCTCTGTGTAGTTTTGGTGCCTGTCCTGGATCTCGCTCTGTAGACCAGGGTGACCTCAAACTCACAGAGATCCACTTTCCTCTGCCTCTCAAGCACTGGGATTAAAGGTGTGCGTCACCACCACCCAAGCTGTCTAAGTATTCTTACAACTGCTTCTTCTTTGAGCCTTAATCCCACCTTGTGGAAATGGGTTGATGACTCTATTGTGGGACTGCCACCTATTCAATGTTAAGACTTCAGAATGTGTGCCACTCTTAACACATTAGGTCAGAATACATCCATCCTCCCTGGCTGGTGACTTCAGAGGTTCCAATTCTAGCTCTAGTCCACAGCATAGAAGGATCCATTTTCTACTCAATCTCTCAGCTACTCTCTCTCCACCAAAATTCCACTGGATCCCTCTGGTGCTCAGGCTACAAGGTCGTGTATAGCTTTTGGGGCCTACCTTCCTCGTGGCTGTCAGCTCGTTTTCCTGGAGGCTGGGACTCTGGCTTTGCTGGCTTCTGGTGCTTGTGCTTTCCCCTGACTCCATTGTGCTCTTTTCCTGAATCTGAAGCCACTCTGGGGCTTTTCTTGATGGGTTCCTGGGGGTCTCCAGGCAGCTTCCGGCACTGTGCAAAGGTAGAAAGAGTCAGATCTGAGGTCAGTTTTGCTTCTTAAGAACCCTCTTCCAAGGTCAAGTTATGTGCCTGTTACTCACACATGGATATGAAGTTCCCAGAGTTAGGACTGGCAGTGTGTGTGTCATGGTATTATAGGATACAGTGGGCTATAAAGGCTCTCTTGGACTGAGTCAAATGCCCTTGCTGGTCCCTTGAGGCATCCACATAACTTTAAAGATATCTACAGAATCTGTATTCATGGCCCCTGAACAAACATCCAAAGTTGTTTTATAAGGTCCAAAGTCAGGCCCCATATTGTGCATACCCATACACAAGTTAAGCAATAAGCATTAAACAAAAATGTCTCTTCTGTAAATTGGATAGCTACATGGTTTACACTGTGAATGGTATTACTATCAATTGAAAATAATTCTGAGAATAGTCAAGAAAAACTTTTCTCATGTGTCAGTTAATGCCAGAAAATGGATTCAACTACAGCAAGGAGAACATTACCCAGGAGGTGCGATTCCCATCTCCCTATGAACACAATGGACAGGGCCAGGCCTGCTATACCATTCACATTTGTATTTCAAATTTTATTCAACTTATTTACCTGAAATATGTGTTTACACAGAGAACAAACAGATACAGGATTTCAAGTAACTTACGGGACAGTTGTTTTCTGTTAAAAATAGTCTTCTTTCTTCCACACACACCCCTTTCCTTTTTACAGTATAAAAGCTAGATGCAGACTTTGGGTGTAAACTTATCTCACTGTTAACTGCTGATGAAGATGGGAGACGCACTGTTTATAGTTCAGTTAAATGACAGACACAAAAAGCTGCTCCCTCAAACACAAAGATGCCCAGGTCTCTCACAGCAGAACTGCATGCTTCACATTCACACCACATCATTTCTTCTTCTTCCCCTTCCCTTTTTTACTCCCCTCTCCTTGCAGAAGACTGGGGTCAGCACTGTCTGTTTTTTGTGTCCTTATTTTTAGCTTGGGTATAATTTCTGCTACATACAGCATCACTGACTTCCATGATGGGAACTGTACAAGACAGAGGCTGCCATCTTCCTGTTTGAGCTGTACCTGGACTCTGTCTCTGTACTGAACATCATGGTTCATCCATTCTCTGGAGTATATTTGGTTTTTCTCCAGAAATGCATTCAGTCCAACTGCTGAGCATACGTCCTGAATCATAGCAGTAGGGTTTTCTACAGCCTTACTTATGTGAATCCGCCTCCCCTCTGCTATGGTCTTCTTATTATTTAAGTAAGCGGGGTAGATACAAATAAACCTGTCCTGGTCAGCTAGGGACTTTGCAGCTGCACAAGCCATCTCTACAGTAGTCCCCACTGCCCCACCAGTGCTCCAGGCCGAACACCAGCTGGAAGTTGACTCGCAAAGTTGAGTATATATTAAAGGCTGCTTTACACTCTGGATCACTTTGTTGTTGTTGTTTTGTTTTGTTTTGTTTTTTTGTTTTTTTGTTTGGTTTGGTTTGGTTTGGTTTTTCGAGGCAGGGTTTCTCTGTAGCTTTGGAGCCTGTCCTGGACTAGCTCTGTAGACCAGGCTGGCCTCAAACTCACAGAGATCTGTCTGGCTCTGCCTCCCGAGTGCTGGGATTATAGGTGTGCACCACCACCACCCAGCTCTGTATCACTTTGAATGCTACCATTTGCTTTATCATAACAACTACCTCAATGAACAGATGAAGAAACTGAGACTCTAAGACAAGAGGTCAACTGACTTTTCCTGGACCACACAGTCTAGCATCCACACTAACTTAAGGGATGTCACTTACCAGGCCACCCTGCAAGGTAGCTCATTTACATCTGCAGTAAGAAAGATAGAGCTGGGCCTCTTCTCATCAGCTTTCAAGAATCTCCTTCCCTATTTGCTGCCTTTTCATCAACTGTTTCTGCTCAGTCCCATTCTCACCTACTGCTGGGTTATCAGCTTACACACTGTAGAACTCCATCCCAAAGCCACAGATTTCCACAAGCTTTGAGGTCCCTCCATGACACTAAACAAGAAATGGGATAAGGGCTGGAGAGATGGCTCAGAGGTTAAGAGCACTGAATGCTCTTCCAGAGGTCCTGAGTTCAATTCCCAGAACCCACATGGTGGCTCACAACCATCTGCAATGAGATCTGGCATCCTCTTCTGTATACATAATAAATAAATAAATCTTTAAAAAAAAAGAAATGGGATAAGATAGATGTTTCTAGTACTGTAGATCTAGGGAATATGAAACTAAGTTTTAAGACAACAGGAAACGTTAAACATACTCAAAGTCAGCTGGGCATGGTGGGGCATGCCTTTAATCCCAGCGCTCAGGAGGTAGAGGCAGGTAGATCTCTGAGTTCAAAGCCAACTTGGTCTACAGAGCCAGTTCAGGATAGCCAGGATTATACAGAAAACCTCTGTCTCAAAAAAAAAAAAAAGCAAACAACAAAAATCCTACTTGAAGTTATATGGTGGTAAATCTTGGTTGGATTGACAAACTGCTATATAACTCTGGGGGTATCTGGGTTTTTTCCCAGAGGGAATTAACTAAGGATGGAAGAGATCTGCCTAAAGGTAGGGAGCATCATATCATAGGATAAGGACCCAGATAAAAAAGGGAAAAGTGATGGGCTAGAGAGACAGTTCAGAAGGGCAAGTACTTGCTACAAGAGCACGAGGACCTGAGTTTCATCACCAGAAAAATAGTTAAGTGTGGTAGTGCATGCTTTTAATCCCAGCACTGGGGAGGCAGAGCTAGGTGGGTCCCTCAATGAGTCTAGTCTAATTGGTGAGCTCCTGGTTCCAGAGAAAGACACTGTCTCAAAACACAAAGTGGACAACTAGTGAGGAATCACACCCAAGGCTGACCTTGGGCCTGCACAGGTACTTGCATACATGTATACATACTCACAATGAGCACACCCAAACACAAAATAGGAAAATAGGAGCCCAGTACTGCAAGACATGCATTCATTCGTATAAGCATTTTCATTCTCTCTCTCTCCCTCCTCCCTTCTCTTTTGGCTGCCATGGGCTGCTGTTCTACTCCACTACACTCTTCTCACTATGACGGACTGACATCTCTGAATCGGTGAGCCAAAACAAACTATTCTTCTCTCATTGTTTTCTCAAATACTTAGTCACTGGGATGAAGACTAACACGTTTCCCCATAATCACATCTATATCACCTTCCAGTACGGTTACCAAACTCTAGTTCCAGTAAACAAGATGGCAGCTATCTTACTGATGGGATATTTGAGGAGAAAGAACCTTTAATTCTCCAGGCACAGGAAGTACCCATTCCCATTACTCAGCAGAGGACTAAGCTGAATGAAACTCGTTACTGCCATTCCTATGAACCAACGTGTTAGGAAACAAAGAACTAGGGAGAAAAGAGAAAGATGAGGATGATTACTTAAAATGTGACCTTCAGGTACATCCAAAGAACAACTATTTTAAGCCAAGAGAAATAAAGTTAAATGCACATAAAATTTGAACACGTCCTATTTACTTCTAAATATTGTTTTTAGCTGCCTCTTTTGAGTAGAGATCATTAACTTTTACTTCCTAAGGTAGACATAACAGAACATCTAGAAGAGATTTCTTCTTGTATCTTCTGCCATGGCAGCAGTGAAAGTAAAAATATATGATGCATTCCAACTACACGAGAAGTTGGGAGGATGGAGAAATCAAGATCAGTGTTCAGGTTAACAGAGTGTTGGTATACATTTCAAAAGATAAGAATAAAGTACGGGCAGCATCAAAATAAAACATAATTCTTTGGCAGGCAAGATGCATTAACAGGTGAAGGTGCTTGCTGCTACATACAATGATCTGAGTTCAATCCTTGGTGCCCACACAGAAGAAAGAGAACTGAAATTGTCCACTGACCTCCACACAGCATGCATGTACCACACATATATGCACATGAGCACAGAATAAATATAAATGTAATAAAAATTTTGAAAGAAACATAATTCAAGCAAGTAACAGGAGCCTAGTCTGCCTCCTGGCCACCCCCAGCAGTGGGCTGTTTTGAATTAACACCTCAGCTTAGCTTAGTTATCAATCACATGTTTCTCAACAAAATGGGACCTGACAAAACACCTGGATTATTTGGTTTCCAAAGGAAAAAAAAACTGGAAGTGCTGGTTGCCTTCTCCTTATCCTGTAACTTTATTCTCTGTTCCATTCATTTCTCAATTGGCCTACTGAAGCAGTCATCTCCTAGAGGAAGGGCTATGCCTACCTGTCATTAAGTCAACACGGCAAGACATAAACTCCATGAGGGCAGGAGCCATTCTATTTGTGATACTAAAAACAAAAGCAGCCACTGACATCAACTGAGTGCTTAATTATGTGCCAAGTACTATTTTAAGCACTCATACACCATCTCATTAATTGTAACAGCTTTACTGAGCTATGCTGTACAATTCACTTACATGTACAATGCAAGTGTTTTTGGTATAAACACAGAATTGTGTAACTATCACCATTGGCCTCCTACAGGAACTTTCTCATCACCCTGAATGGAAACCCTACTCCCATTAATTGGTTACTCAACAAATCTCCTAGCCTTAGGCACCTATCAGGCTACTTTCCCTCTTATCAATTTGCCTGTTCTGGGTATTTCCAATCAACATCTCATTTGATCTTTTCAACAACCCTCTGAATAAGTACTATTATTTGTCTCATTGCAGAGATGAAGGAACTGAGTGTAAGAGACATTAAGTAGCAATCTTAATCAATGTTACAGAACTAGGAAGAAGTGGGGCCAAAATGATCCTATCAAAAAGTTCCTTCCTTCCCTGGGCCCCAAACTGCCAAGGCCAGTAGTCCATCATCTTTAAAGGACCAGGAAGAATTGTTCCTCAGGGAAAAGCCTGTGATTAAGTGATTTCCTTCACCAATACCTTCTTCTGCTTTCCAACTTTATCTAGGACAATGGCTTCCCTGGCCCCAAGGATGAAATCATTTCCTACATCCCATGGACTGAGCTAGGCCCTTTCCAGGTAAAAATAACATACAGAGCCCATGAGTTAAAAAGGGGAAAGCCTTCCATTCATCAGCTCTGTTCACACGGCTAAGCAAGAACACTGTCTAGGAGTGGGGAGGGAGGGGTCAAACGCAGCAGAGACCCACAAGTGAAGCAGACCATCAGAAGTTCTCAGCCATACACTGGCACCCACCTTGGATCCCAGGGAACTCCGAACCATAGGCTTAGCATGCGGCTGTGGCAGCAGTGGAGGAGGAGGCAGCGGCTGCTGCTGTTGCTGCTGCTGCATAGGTTGTTGCAGTGGCTGCTGCAGCTGCTGAGGTTGCTGTGGTTGCTGCTGCTGCTGCTGCTGCTGCTGCTGCTGCTGCTGCGGCTCTTCCTCAATTTCCTTGTCTTTGTTACACTTCAACTTTTTGGGTGGCAGAGATTCTGTCTCTTCATCTGGTTGCCAACTGTTCTTGCAAGTAAAGACCCCAACGCTCTCCCGTTTCACTCGAGCTTGCCCAGCTTTTGCCCGAGCTTCAGCCAGGCCCCTCTGGGGAACTGCCGAGGGACCATCAGCCCGGAAGCAGTTGGATAAATTGAAGACCACATCACCGTCCACTTTTTCCATTTTCACCCGCCCCAGATCCACCTGACTTCCAAGCTGCGAAAGGTCTGTGCTGGGGCCCCTCTTGCTGCTTGGAACCACATCTAAAATGAGTTCCTTAGAGTGGCTGTCATGAGGTAGCAAAGGCAGCTCAGGCATCTTGCACAAGTTCTGGGGCGTGGCCAAGACCAGCTCGTGGGACATATAGGCAGCCAGCACTTGGTTTTTAGGCTTTGTGTCTCCTGCCAGCTTTAGGCCACAGGCTGCCTGGGGGCCTTCCATCTTAGGGGTACTATCAGAGCAGAGGTGGCTCTCAGATTCTTCAGGTCCTTGATTCACTCCAATGTCCCCACTTCTGGGCTGAACAGACAGCGCCAGGGTCCCCGTCTGAGGGCTGAGAGTCAAGAGGACAGGATTGACTTGTTCTTCATAAGGCTTGGCAGCAATTCGGCAAGTTTTGTTCTTTGTGACAGCATCCTGTTCTGGAGCAAAGGGGGCCCCAGGCCGTGGCTGCCCCTCAGGAAGTCCATGAACAGCTTCATTGGAGCCAAGAGATGACACACCAGAAAACTCAGAAACAATGCTGGTGGGCCTGATAGGCACCCCCTGACTGGGGGTTAGTTGCCCGGCACTGGAAATGCCAATAGAAAGCAGAGATGCTTGGTGGTATGGTGACCAGCCAACAGGCAGGACCTGGGTGCTAGTGGCTTTCCCATTGATGGAACACCGTGGGTACATATTTGTCAGCCCTGTAGGTTTCCATAAGGACAGTTCCTTGGTTTGGCACCCTGGCAGCCCAGGGGCAATGCGGGCTGGGGTATAACGGGATTTGACTGTGCTTTGCTGTCCCTCAGCACCAGCCTGGCTACCTTTCTTGCCACAAGTGGCACCAGTGCTCTTGGGCTCTCCTTGATCAATGATGGAGATAGGCTCCTGCTTGGGGAGATGGCGAGGATCTCGGTTAAGGCCCAGGTTGGGGTCCTTGTTCAACAGCAGGGATGCAGGCACTGGGTTGGCCACTCCCACATATGTGCCAGGAATGGTGCTGATCAGAGCAGTGGAGTTTTTTACCCAGGTGCTTGGGTCTCCATTCCTCACCATCTCAGGAAAGATAACAAAAGGCGAAGAAGTGGAGCCTAGGCAGGAAGTGACATTGCTGCCGGCAGCCTGAGTTGTGCGCTGAGACCTAGACAGTACAGTGGAAAGTAGGGCCTTGCTGCTGGTGTGCACAGGGGTCAACACAGGCATGGGAGGTGTTTTACGCTGGTTCGGCAATGGAAGCTTCTGGCGGTTGGACTTGGAAGAGAGGTCAAGAGGCATCTCGCTGCACTCAGGTGGAGAGGCCATCTCTCTCTCCAGCTGAGGAGGTGACTTGAGAGGAGAGAAGGTAACGGAAGTGCCTTCTGTTTGTTGCTCGGTGCTACCTGGCATCTTGGAGGGGTGTGGTGGGACTGAGCTCCCACTGGGGGCTGGCAGCAAAGGCTGTGAAGTTGGAAGCACCTTGGCAGAAGCAGTGGTGAGGGAAGTATCTGCCAAAGGTCCAGGGATCCCATCAGGAGGAGGCTGGGTGTTAGTGCTGCTGGATGGGGAAGTACAAGAGAGCCTGTTCACCTCTAAAGAGACCAACTTCGAATCTGAAGCCAAAGGCCGGGCCACGGAAAATGCATATGGGTAAGAGCGGAGCTCTGGGGAGGCCAACACACCCGGCAGACACCTATCCTGGAGGTAAGATGGCAGGACTGGGAGCGTGAGCGTGGAAGAGACTCCCAGAGTGGTTGGCAGTGTAGCCACACTGAGTGGCTGCCCACAACTCGGAGGTGGGATGTATACCAGCGGCTGGTTAGGGGTCAGCACTGTCCCTGGCTGAAAAGACAGGGGGACTTTTTGCATAGCTGGTGCCTGAGCTGCAGGAAAACACACTCGACTCAAACTGAAGGAGGCTGGAATGGGTGCTGAGGTGGGGATGGCAGCTGGTGTGGCAGCCGGCATGGGCGTGGGGGCTGGAGTAAAGATTGGGGCCGGGGTGGGTGCAGGCACCGGTGTAGGAGCAAAAGCGGGGATAAGGGTGGGGGTAGACGGCGGGCCAGAGGATGGGGTTGGAGTGGGCATTGGCACAGATGGAGGGGCAGGAGCTGCTGGAGGCGTGGATGCTGGCATGGGAGCTAGAACCGGAGTTGGGACAGAAGCAAGGACCAAAGTGGGAGCCGAAGGAGGCACAGGAGCCTGGATTAGGGCCAAGGGAGGTGCAGAAACAGAGACTGTGAGAGGAGTAGGAGCAGGAGCTGACAGTGGCACTGGGACCGAGTGGGGAGCAGACGCTGGTACAGGCACCAAGACAGAGGCTGACACCGAGAGAGAGTTTGAATCGGAGATGAGAGTAGGCACCGAGGGTGGTGCTGGCGCTAGAGCGGGCACTGGTGCTAGGGGAGGAGAAGGAGCTGAAGCTGATGTGGCAACTTGGACTGGAACTAGTCCTGAGTGGGGCACTGGGGCTGGGACAGAAAGGGGAACTTGGAATGGATCGGGAACCGACGGGGTCACAGAGGTCGACCCAGGGGCAGGAGGGCAGATAGGTGCCGGCAGCTGACTAAAGTTAGTGGTAACTAGAGGCAGGCTTCCCTCCACAGGGACTCCAGTTCCCAGAGTTGCCAAAATGAAAGTGTTCTTCTCCCCAACACTGTGCCGAGAGTCCAAAGCCTTTACCCCGGCTGGCGAGCAGTCAACCTGTTTGCTCATTTGGGTGCTTAGGGGAGTCCAAGAGCAATTGGCCCTGCTATGGCTGGCCTCAGTGCTATCAGGAGTGGGCAGCTTAAGCCCGTCTCCTGGGCTGTTCAGTGGCACCAGGAGGCTCTCAGCCTCGCCTGCATTCCCAGCATAGTCCATTTTTGGCTGGGGATCATCAGGCTGATCTTCTGACCTGTGCCCAAGTTTTTCTGTTGTACTGCCATCTGGGTTTGCCCCCCGGGCATTGCTGCCACTTCCAACTGCTGTGAGCTCCACCTGCAATGAAAGAACAGCATGCCCATCTTAGCAAGCTCCCCACAGCTGATCCAAGTGTCCTGCAGCCCCTGAGAAGTAACTGCTGGTCCTTTCTGCAACTCAACCAACTGCAAAGGACAGGGCACATACATACCAATTTCTATCTCATCTAGAACAACTTCTGTCTTCTTGCTCCCATTCTCAGAATGGCCAAGCCAGCCACATGACCCCAGAAAGCTCACCCTTTGATGGGCAGCATGTGACAACACACAGCTTCTCACCTTGGAAAAACTGCTACTGACACAAAACTCCTGAGATCCAAAGTGCTGGCAGTCACCTGTCGTGGACTCCTCATCAGAAAGAGGTGCTCTTCTGGAAGGAAAGACACAACCAGAAAAGGGACATAAGGCTCAGACTTAGGCCACTGACACTTTCTCTAGAAGGTCCTGCCTACCTGGCTTCCCACAAAACCCTCCTGTCTCACTTCCCATGGTAGCTTCAGGGGATAGCTAGCAGGGTACTAGGAGGCACAAGGAGACGAAGCAGAGCCTCCACACGTGGCTTTGCAAGGTCTTGAATAGGAGCCTTGTCTGACCAGAATTTGGGGGCTACTTATTCTGCTTTCTAGTGTTCTCACAAAAGTGTGGACGAACCCCATCTTAGCACCTTCTTTTCCCTTGAGCTTACCCACCAAGGTGACCATTCAATCTAGGATATGCAAGGCATCACCCAAACACAGATGGATGTGACCTAAAAGCCTCAAAAGGCATGCAAATTCATTTTGTTTTAAATCCCACCTTCTTTTAAGTCTGTATGGAAAGTGCCATGTTAGGGTAAATCTCTTCCAAAGCAAACCATCATTCTCATTGTGTCTAGTCCAAATCTGAATCACCTGTTCATCCGATGGGCCTGGCATGCCTGTAGCCCATATACATTCACATTTACCAGCACATACAACACTGATTTGAGGCTATCTGCTCACTGACAATAAGAGGCTCTTTAAAAATACTACTTTAGCCAAGTATGTGTCATGTGCTTGTAATTTGAATACTTAAGAATTGGAGACTGGAAAGTAAGGAATTCAAAGCTAGTTGGGCTACAGGAGACCCTGTCTTAAACAACAACAATGGAGTGAATGTGGTGATGCACATCTTTTTCAATCCTGGCACTCAGGAGGCAGAGGCAGGTAGATCTCTTTGAGTACAAGGCCAGCCTAGACTCTGGTCTACAAAAGGAATTACAAGCCAGCAAAGCTACATACTAAGACCCTGACTTAATTTAAAAAAATGGCAAAACAAACCAATACAACAACAACAGACAGACACTTCTTTCTCTCCAAAGGAACAGTTCTAGAACTCTACCTGGCTCCAGCTAGCACCTTCCCTTCTCAGAATACACAGGGAGCACCTTCCCTTCTCAGAATACACAGGGAGCACCTTCCCTTCTCAGAATACACAGGGAGCACCTTCCCTTCTCAGAATACACAGGGAGCACCTTCCCTTCTCAGAATACACAGGGAGCACCTTCCCTTCTCAGAATACACAGGGAGCACCTTCCCTTCTCAGAATACACAGGGAGTACCCTCTCTTCTTCAGAATACACAGGGAGCACCTTCCCTTCTCAGAATACACAGGGAGCACCCTCTCTTCTTCAGAATACACAGGAAGCACCTTCCCTTCCCAGAATACACAGGGAGCACCCTCTCTTCTTCAGAATACACAGGGAGCACCTTCCCTTCTCAGAATACACAGGGAGCACCTTCCCTTCTCAGAATACACAGGGAGTACCCTCTCTTCTTCAGAATACACAGGGAGCACCTTCCCTTCTCAGAATACACAGGGAGCACCCTCTCTTCTTCAGAATACACAGGAAGCACCTTCCCTTCTCAGAATACACAGGGAGCACCTTCCCTTCTCAGAATACACAGGGAGCATCTTCCCTTCTCAGAATACACAGGGAGCATCTTCCCTTCTCAGAATACACAGGGAGCACCCTCTCTTCTTCAGAATACACAGGAAGCACCTTCCCTTCTCAGAATACACAGGGAGCACCTTCCCTTCTCAGAATACACAGGGAGCATCTTCCCTTCTCAGAATACACAGGGAGCACCTTCCCTTCTCAGAATACACAGGAAGCACCCTCTCTTCTTCAGAATACACAGGGAGCACCTTCCCTTCTCAGAATACACAGGGAGCACCCTCTCTTCTTCAGAATACACAGGGAGCACCTTCCCTTCTCAGAATACATCGGGAGCACATTCCCTTCTCAGAATACACAGCGAGCACCCTCTCTTCTTCAGAATACACAGGGAGCACTTTCCCTTCTCAGAAAACACAGGGAGCACCTTCCCTTCACAGAATACACAGGGAGAACCTCCCCTTCTCAGAATACACCGGGAGCACCTTCCCTTCTCAGAATACACAGGGAGCACCTTCCCTTCTCAGAATACACAGGGAGCACCTTCCCTTCTCAGAATACACAGGGAGCACCTTCCCTTCTCAGAATACACAGGGAGCACCTTCCCTTCTCAGAATACACAGGGAGTACCCTCTCTTCTTCAGAATACACAGGGAGCACCTTCCCTTCTCAGAATACACAGGGAGCACCCTCTCTTCTTCAGAATACACAGGAAGCACCTTCCCTTCCCAGAATACACAGGGAGCACCCTCTCTTCTTCAGAATACACAGGGAGCACCTTCCCTTCTCAGAATACACAGGGAGCACCTTCCCTTCTCAGAATACACAGGGAGTACCCTCTCTTCTTCAGAATACACAGGGAGCACCTTCCCTTCTCAGAATACACAGGGAGGACCCTCTCTTCTTCAGAATACACAGGAAGCACCTTCCCTTCTCAGAATACACAGGGAGCACCTTCCCTTCTCAGAATACACAGGGAGCATCTTCCCTTCTCAGAATACACAGGGAGCACCCTCTCTTCTTCAGAATACACAGGAAGCACCTTCCCTTCTCAGAATACACAGGGAGCACCTTCCCTTCTCAGAATACACAGGGAGCACCCTCTCTTCTTCAGAATACACAGGGAGCACCTTCCCTTCTCAGAATACACCGGGAGCACCTTCCCTTCTCAGAATACACAGGGAGTACCCTCTCTTCTTCAGAATACACAGGGAGCACCTTCCCTTCTCAGAATACACAGGGAGCACCCTCTCTTCTTCAGAATACACAGGAAGCACCTTCCCTTCCCAGAATACACAGGGAGCACCTTCCCTTCTCAGAATACACAGGAAGCACCCTCTCTTCTTCAGAATACACAGGGAGCACCTTCCCTTCTCAGAATACACAGGGAGCACCTCCCCTTCTCAGAATACACAGGGAGCACCCTCTCTTTTTCAGAATACACAGGGAGCACCTTCCCTTCTCAGAATACACCGGGAGCACCTTCCCTTCTCAGAATACACAGGGAGTACCCTCTCTTCTTCAGAATACACAGGGAGCACCTTCCCTTCTCAGAATACACAGGGAGTACCCTCTCTTCTTCAGAATACACAGGGAGCACCTTCCCTTCTCAGAATACACAGGGAGCACCCTCTCTTCTTCAGAATACACAGGGAGCACCTTCCCTTCTCAGAATACACCGGGAGCACCTCCCCTTCTCAGAATACACAGGGAGTACCCTCTCTTCTTCAGAATACACAGGGAGCACCTTCCCTTCTCAGAATACACAGGGAGCACCCTCTCTTCTTCAGAATACACAGGAAGCACCTTCCCTTCCCAGAATACACAGGGAGCACCTTCCCTTCTCAGAATACACAGGAAGCACCCTCTCTTCTTCAGAATACACAGGGAGCACCTTCCCTTCTCAGAATACACAGGGAGCACCTTCCCTTCTCAGAATACACAGGGAGCACCTCCCCTTCTCAGAATACACAGGGAGCACCTCCCCTTCTCAGAATACACAGGGAGCACCTTCCCTTCTCAGAATACATAGGGAGCACCCTCTCTTCTTCAGAATACACAGGGAGCACCTTCCCTTCTCAGAATACACAGGGAGCACCTCCCCTTCTCAGAATACACAGGGAGCACCTTCCCTTCTCAGAATACATAGGGAGCACCCTCTCTTCTTCAGAATACACAGGAAGCACCCTCTCTTCTTCAGAATACACAGGGAGCACCTTCCCTTCTCAGAATACACAGGGAGCACCTTCCCTTCTCAGAATACACAGGGAGCACCTCCCCTTCTCAGAATACACAGGGAGCACCTTCCCTTCTCAGAATACACAGGGAGTACCCTCTCTTCTTCAGAATACACAGGGAGCACCCTCTCTTCTTCAGAATACACAGGGAGCACCTTCCCTTCTCAGAATACACAGGGAGCACCTTCCCTTCTCAGAATACACAGGGAGCACCTTCCCTTCTCAGAATACACAGGGAGCACCTTCCCTTCTCAGAATACACAGGAAGCACCCTCTCTTCTTCAGAATACACAGGGAGCACCTTCCCTTCTCAGAATACACAGGGAGCACCTTCCCTTCTCAGAATACACAGGGAGCACCTTCCCTTCTCAGAATACACAGGGAGCACCTTCCCTTCTCAGAATACACAGGGAGCACTTTCTCTTCAGAAAACACAGGGAGCACCTTCCCTTCTTCAGAATATACAGGGAACACCTTCCCTTCAGCCTCTCTGTACCACCACATTCTCTCCCTTCCCAAAAGGAGCCTCTGAAAGCCACAGACTCCACATTCACATTGGTATGTGCCATAAGTAAAGGCTTAAGGCCAGAAAGCTGGGTCTCAAAGGAGAAAAACCCAATTGTATCCCCACCACCTGCTCACAAAGAATTCTCTAAATTCAGGTAAGAATCTTCAAACACATTACATTTGACAGAACAAACAAACAAATAAGCCAAAGGACCAGACTGCTAAAGTTGGAGGACAAACACCCACTCCAAGTTTGATGCTTTAAGTACAGCAGGAACACACTGCCCCTGTACTAGGGAGCATTTCAATAGGGCAGCTGCCTGGGTGGGAGTGGCTGCAGAGGAGGTGGGGGGTCAAAGAACAAAGCTGCAGCAAGTTTTCTGGGTGGGCAAAGCACAAGACCGCTCTCTGCCTGCTCTTTGTTTGGGTTTGCCTGCCATCGTTGGAGCCCTGCCAGAGATCCAATACAGCCCATGAAGAAAAGTCAGCCCCTGCCTTACCAACCACTCTAGTCTAAAGGGTATTTGGGGTGCCTGCAACCAACTCCAGTAAGGAGTATCCTGAAAATAACTCCCTCCCTCTAACTGAAACAGGGACTCCCAAATTGTACCTGGGGCAAGAGAAGCAAAAATGGCAATGGGGATCAAAGCAGGCCTCTCCCCATCTTTTCGGTGCTCCAGAGGGGGCTAATCAAGGGGGAAAGGCTTGTCCCCTTTAAAAAGCAGCTAGGGTTGCAGAAGTGGGAGGGTTCCACTGCTGGAAACAACTGTTGGTACAAACAGAATGACTGTGAGGCAAAGGCTTTGGAGGCAGTTGGGGGTCTTGAGGAAGGGGAGGGCCCCAAGGAAAGGGAAAACACACTTTTCACATCAACTCCTGAGAGACCAGAAAAGCAGGACCTCTATGTACCCAGCCTTGGGCTGAAGAAGCGTGTTCCAACTAGAATCACCAGGGATGGTTTAGGGGGAGGGCTGTGGTGGTGAGGGGAAACAGCAGTCCCTCCCTCCAAAACCCCACATAGGAAGGCACTATTTGTTTACATTCTTCTCCCTCCTGACCAAGCTCCCTCCCCAGTTGGTGGGCTCCTCCTTGGGCAGAAATCCTGCTTTGAAGCAGAAGCTATGTTCTTGCAAGTCAATGGTTACCAGGGAAGCCTAGAGCCAGGCAGAGAAACTGGTAGTGACAGCAGAAGCAGCACTTCTGGCTACTGCAGCCATGCCTAAGCCTCAGCACCAGCCTCCAAGCTCTGGGAAAATGTGTGCGATGATGTTTCAAATCCTCGGAGGGGGATGCAAAGCTGAGCAAATATTTAAAAAGCGCTCCACTGAGAGAGGAGCCTGGAATCGGAAAGGCAGGAGGTGGGGGGAGGAAGCTGGGTCAACTGAGCAAGGTTATGAGGATATAGGTGAGGAGGAAACATAGAGACTCTAATCAGGACTGAAAATCAGTTCTACTGTTTCTTCCCACTGGAAGACAGCTGGTATGCTCAAGGATTTGCTGCACTTAACCAAAATGAGCCACCATGTCTCAAGGCTATTTTCCTAATTATTAAAGGCTAACACCTGGACCCGTCACACTGGACCAAAGTTCCTGTTGGGCCTGGGACAATGTCTAAGAGAAATATCCAACCTAGAATGTATGAGGCCAGCCCCTTACCTAGCAGCCCAAGACTTTTCCTGTTTGAAGTCCCATTGCTCCTGCAGGACCCCCTTCCCTCCAGCCAAGGCCTTTCCCAAACACTCAAGGAAACATGGACACTGGCCTTCACACCAAATTCCTTATCCTCTCTCCAGCCTGTCCTCTGAGATTTCCCTGGAAATGCATCATTCTTGCAACTAGACTCCATAGGACCTGTTCACACCACTCTATAGCACTCACCAGCAATGCATTAAGCTGTACTACCAGTTTGCTCTTGTATTGAATAAATAATTAAATGCTAGAAGCAAGCAAGCTGATTTAGCTGGAGGTTTGACTAAAGCTGACCAACCACCTGGAACAGTCAAAAAGGCAACACCTTCTGTTCTGTACTCCTCAACCATATTTGATGAAGCTGGGCAGACTTCTACAATGTGATTTTTTTTCAAGACAGGGTTTCTCTGTGTAGCTTTGTGCCTTTCCTGGAACTCACTTGGTAGCCCAGGCTGGCCTCAAACTCACAGAGATCTGCCTCTGCCTCCCGAGTACTGGGATTATTAAAGGCGTGCGCTACCACTGCCTGGCTACAATGTGATTTTAAGTTGACCCCCAAATACAGCTTTATATCTCAAATCTGTAAGGTCTACAAGTTGGAAAGGAATGGGGAAGGTGGTTTTTACATAGAGTAAAGCTGGGCTTGGCGGCACATGCTTGTAATCACAGTACTTTGAGAGGCTAAGACAGAGACTTTCTTCCCGTGATACACAGCAAGATCCTGTTTCCAAAAAAGGGGAAGGGTAGGGGTTGGTGAGATGGCTCAGCAGTTAGGAGAACTTGCTACTCTTCAAAGGACCTGGATTGGATTCCCAACACTCACATGGCAGCTCACAACCATTTGCAAATCCATTTCCAGGGGATCTGATGCCCTCTTTTGATCTCTATGAGTACCAGGCATAGACATGGTGCACAGACATACATGCAGGCAAAACACCCATACACATAGAAAATATATATATTTATAGAGAAAAGCCATATTCCATATATGCTTTCCCAAGCATGGTAACTCACACATGACATCCTAGCAGTTGGGCCAAAGCAGTAGGACTGCTACAAGTTAGAGGTCTACCTAGGCTATAATAGTAAGCTCCTGGTCAGCCTGGGCAACAGAGAGAAAGAGACAGTTTCAAAAAAGCAAGCACATGGGGTGCCATTACATTTTGGAAATCAGCTGTAACATAACCTAGACTGTAGTAAGAAGGTGACAAAGGGTGGATGGGATCAGAAATGACAATGTTTAAAAGGTCATCTTAACCACTGGGCGTATTTGCTAATTTAGCATCCCAAGAAAGGTCTGTAAAAAGAGAAAATCATATTTCACATCTACTTCTGACTCCTTTCGTGGAAGGCCTGTAGCATAGACAGTGAACCAAGGTAATTTATCCACTGTTTTTTAACTTCTCAGGTTAGCATACAAAATGCCTGTCTTACTGAGACAGAGTCTCACTTATATAGCCAAGGCTAGCCTAAAACTTAATAGGTAATCCAGGCTGGTCTCAAATCCACAGTCCTCCTCCCTTAGTCTCCTGAGTACTGGGATTATAGATGTGAGTAACCATACCTAGCTTGCGAACTAGCTTCTTGAAGGCTCAGGCCCACAGCTCTAAACCAGCCTCAACTACTTATAACTAGAACAACATGGCCTACACCAAGGCATACTCACAAATCATGACCACCACCTTGCCTTGCCAAAGGTCACCTCTTAAGAATCATCTGAGAACAGACCTCATCCACAAAGGAAAATCCTTTTCCTTTCTCCTGTCTCCCAGAAGAATTTCGTCTTATTTTCATTGGTTTTGATTTTTGTATTCTAAATTAAATCTCTAACATATTCCTCAGCACAGGGACCATTAAAATAGCAGGTGCCAATGGATTAAGAAAAGAAAAAGGGGGGCTGGGGATTTAGCTCAGTGGTAGAGCACTTGCCTAGCAAACACAAGGCCCTAGGTTCTATCCTCAGCTCAAAAAAAAAAAAAAAAGAAAAAGAAAAAGAAAAGAAAAGAAAAAGGTCTATTCTCCTAACCTTAGTCTCAGACAAATACACAATTATCTAGTTAGGAAATAAAGAAAAAATCATTAAAAACAAAGCATGCCTTTAATCCCAGCACTCAAGAGGCAGAAGCAGGCAGATCTCTGAGTTCAAGGCCAGCCTGGTCTACAGAGTGAGATCCAGAACAGCCAAGAATATACAGAGAAACCCTGTCATGGGAGAAAAAAAAACACAAACCAAACATGAAGTTGAGGGAGTAACTCAGTGGTACAAACATGCTTATCATTCATGAGTCATAGTGTTCCATCCCTAGAGCCACAAAAACATAGCATATAAAAGCAAAGATAGTCATTCTTTTTCCCTTCAAAATTATCAACATTACCTCTCCCAACACATGAATGCTTTTTAGATTTACCTGGGAAACTACAGATCTATTTTTTTTACATTCATTTATTTATTTTGGGTGTAATGTAGCACTGGTGTGTACATGTGGAGATCAAAGAACAACTTGTGAGACTCATTTTCTCCTTACATCTAATAAGTTCTGGGAATCAAACTCGGGTTATCAGGCTTGGCCACAAGGATATTTGCCTAGTGAACCATCTCAACAGACCTAAACCAGGCTCTTTATTTTTTTTCTTTTTGAAGACCCCGGATCTTAAATTGGAGGGAAAGTCCTATTGTAATCCCTCTGGCATATTTGAATTTAAATAGTCAATAGATTGACACACCAGCAAGCATGACCGAGCAATGTCTTGAAGTTGGAAGAGGTCTCATAACCACCATACAGAGCAATTTGACCAGGGGTTATAAAATATAAACTCTGAAGGACAATTGGGTACCCTTGATATGATGTAAAATTTTAAGAAGGCCTGTCTTGGTCAACGAAATTTCTGAAAACTGAAAACACAGAAACCAGGCAGGCCTCACAAACTATGAATTTTATATTAAAACTATGATCAGCAACCTCATCTTCCTTTGATACTTCTTCATAAGGTCTTCCTGACAAATGTTTTGCTAGCTTTTTGAGGTAGGAAATACTGGCCTCCCGAATTCTGACGACCAGTTCCCACCTTAAAGCTACATGATGAGGGGCTGGAGAGATGGCTCAGCAGTTAAGAGCATGGCTTTTCCTTCAGAGGACCTGGGTTCAATTCCCAGCACCCACATGGTAGCTCATAACTGCCTGTAACTCCAGTTTTAGGAAATCAGACATCTTCACATAGAATACATGCAGGCAAAACACGACTGTACATGAAATAAAATAAATAAATTACACACACACACACACACACACACACACACACACACACACACACACACATACACGATCAAACCAACTTTCTTCCAAGCCCTGGACAAGAGATGAAAATATCTCACATGGAGTTTTGAGCCCCCAACTTTGACATAAGATATAGAAATGGCAAGCACCTGAGCTTTTCTTTACAATCTGGCAGTTCTTAATCACTAGACAGATGATTAGATACTAGGTGGCAAAGGTCATCTGAGGGCTCCCTCATTTTTACTGGTACAGGGACAGTATGGCAGAGCAGGTGACCCTCATGATTGAGGAAAATTAGAAACAAACAAGAATTTTGTCCCCAGGTCCTACCCCCAACCTGTGACTAGGTACAGCTTACTGGATGCCACCTTTGAAAACTTACCTCTCCTCGTTGATTCCACACATGCGAATCCGGTCAGAACTAGTCCAGTTGTGCACGCCGCTGTAGAGCGGTGCTGTAGAGATCATGACAGCCACTCACTGCCAGATAGGATCTGTTGTGGCCACTCCCCCTGGGAAAAAGAATACCAAAAAATTACAAATGAGAACAAGCACAGCTACTGTAACCACCTTTTACACTGAAACACTGAAATCAAGGTAATCATAGCATCAAAATGCTAAAGTGATCACTGTTACAAGGCAGCCTGTTAAAGAAAATGAAGGTCCAAATAAGGAAAAGATCACACCAGCTTTCCAGTAATCCACGTTTCAGGATGCAGACGAGGACACTGTCAATCACCCTGAGTGATTTTTAAATTATCTTCAAAGACACATATGCTTGAATGTTAGAGGAAATTCAATCTACTGCATACAGTTGCGGGACAGTATATTTTTGACATACATTTAGCCTACGCAGCCCCAGTCAGAGTGCTGCATCCATACCTGAGCAGCAAGTGCAGGGAAAGACGACTGGGGGTCTTTTTCACAGCTGCTCTCTAATCCACAGATAGGGAAGGATCTGAGTGACACAGCCAATTTAAGCTCTCCAGAGGAAGCATACACTTTCTTTATAAGCCTTTCAAAAGTACTCTGCTCTGCTTCCAAGTTGGTCACAATGCATCTATGTAAGGTGTAGAAAGCTCCCTCCAAATTAGGTGCAATACTACTTGTACTCTGGCCACAAACAAATGAACAAAAACAAGCCTCCATCAAGAACTATGCACTTCTGTCCTTGTCCTTTCCTATTAGTCTGTCTGCCCTGCTGTGGCTCATTAACCCTTTCATGAGCCAGTGTCTACTACTTCTTGCTATTGACAACCACTGCACAGTCCTTACCTCTTTGACAGAAAAAGGGGTATCAAGGAAAATAGCTTTATCCAGTGAGCCTGTTTTGTTAACTTATTAGCTAAAATCATCATTCACCAAAGTTCAACTGAACAGAGCCCTATGGTGATCAGAATTTTCTGCTGTTGTCTGTGTTCCAAAGAAGTCACAGAAATGTACAGTCACATCACAGATTTGCTCCACTTATCCTCTTCAATTTTCACAAATTGTTCATATTCAACATAATTCACTTACTCACTCAACAAACATTTGTCCTAGGTACTAGAGATTCAACAACTCACAAAACCTGACAAAACTCATACCTATAGAGTGCTTACATTCTACAAGGGTGGTGACCAGAAGGATGATAAGCTTATTAAATTGTTCTGTCATAGTACATCCCAAGCTATACAACACAGACTAAGGAGCATGGGTACAATGTCAGGGGGAATAAGTGGAGGGGCTGTGATCACCATAGGATGATCAACATAGGCTTAACCAAGAGGAAAACATTTCAACAACCTAAAGGGTATATATAAAGGAGTGAGCAACGTAGATACCTAGAGGGAATAACATTCCAGACAGAGGAAAGCAAAGTTCTCAAAGCAGCAGGAGGCTGCCTGCTCAGAGCAACCAAGAGCCAGATCATCATGATGGCTGGATTCAAGGAAGGTGGTAAGGAAAGAACAGTAGAGATGTATGTACCCATTGTTCTCTTTGACTTCATCTTATCCCACCTCTGCACAAGCCAAGGGGCTCTGGTGTCCTCCCCCCCTTTTCTTTATACCCCTTCCCTGCCTTTCCTGGCTCAGTGCTAGCTGGTTTCTCTGTATGTGGTTCTTCTGTTCTCCACCCCAGAAACCTGGCTGTTCACTGAAGATGAGCCTTCACATGATTCCTTCCTTCTCTTACTACCTCTTCCTCCTTTCTTTCTTCTCCTTCTTGCTCTCTCCTCACTCTCATTTTTCCCTCCTACTTTCTCAGATATCTTGTGGCCCCTCCTCTTTCCTGACAACTCTCGGAGCACAACCTCTTCCATTTTCCTTCCTGCCTGCCTTCTCAGACTCTCCGATACTTTATCACATCCTCAGCATCTCCCTGTTTCCTCCTCACTCTGATTCTCCTTCCCTTCTTCTCTCCCTTGCTCCCCCTTCCATCCTTTCCCACCCCACTACTCCACCAAGCCTCTGCTTGTCTCCCTCCCATCTTTCTGCCTTCTTCATTTGGGGTCTCTTTCTGGGTCTCTCCTTGCTGTGCATGCCAGTCTTGCCCTCCATCTCTCTCGGCAGTCACAATGTCAATTCAGCCCTGGATGCACTGGTGACTCCTACATCTCTCTCTCTAATCCTGACCTCTCCCCCTAGGCCTAGAGCAGAATTCCAGATGCCAGCAACTTGCTGTTAACTAAGCCTCTCAATCCAACATATCTCAAACCAGACTCATTATCTGTCCCCATAAATGACTCCTCACCCCGTGCACCAGGCCATCACAGCATGCTTCCTTAGTTACTAGCACTACTGCCCTCTCACTTGAATTTCTTCAACTCATCTCCCCATCACCCCAATGAAATGAGGTGTCAAGTCTTGATAAAGCCATCTCCCTTCCTCTTTCTACCCCTCTTGCCACTGCCCTGGTAGTACTCCATCATCTCACCCCAGGAATATTACACTGGCCTCTTAACTGCTCTCTCAGCCTCCCATCTCTTGATTCCACAATCAATTCATCTTCTGAAATGCTGCTTCGATCAGACCTCCCTACTCTCGTCAAAAGCCATCAGAATCAAGCTAGCTCTCAAGGCAGAATTCCTAGGACAGCCTTCAGGGCCCTCAGGATCTGGCCTCCAGACTCCTCTGC
This sequence comes from Onychomys torridus, assembly GCF_903995425.1. Classification (NCBI taxonomy): domain Eukaryota; kingdom Metazoa; phylum Chordata; class Mammalia; order Rodentia; family Cricetidae; genus Onychomys; species Onychomys torridus. The sequence continues at coordinate 28,870,263 of NC_050466.1, read as the reverse complement.
ATGCGCTTCTGCCCTTTGCCTGTAATCCTTGTCACCCCCAGCTCCTGCACATCCAGTTTCAGGACTCTGCTGCTGCTCCTGCACTTTGAAAGGGCCTCCCCCATACCCCTTCTTCCCCTCACTATCATCCCTCAATGCCTAGCTTAAATGTCACTGTGTCATTCTCCTAGCCTCAGAGCAAGAACGGTTAACCCCTCCCTTTCTGGTTCTCCTCAAACATTTCCTTCTTTCTCTGTCCCACCACATGTCCTCCTCTGCTGGGGACATGGCATGTCTGTCTCTCCACCACAGGATATTTTTTGCTAGAGTTACCAGTTTTTGTCTTTAGTTTCTCTGTAATACTTTACACATTGTAAGGATTCAGTAAATGTGTGTTATATGGGGCTGAATTCTAGACTAGACTGAGGGAATGACCCTGAGAAATCACAAGAAGCAAAATGAACCAAAATGAAAAAGTAGCTACCATGCTGGCTTACTACAAAAAGTCCATACATTATCTACAGTACACCTTTCAAGGCTGCTTGATTCTGCCTCAGTTCACTATGTATGTCCTGTTTTGTACCTCTAAATTGCAAGTAGCTCATGGGTATATAAACTCTGTCATGGTCCCATAAAGTTGGGATTGACCTCCTGCCTCCACCTCCCCCACCACTGTGGAAAAACCAGTTTTACCTCCATTTCCAATCCCATTCCCTTACTCCACATGAATTTGTGATTTGTGACTTTTTCTTTACACTAGCTATAGCATGTGTAGCTTTCTCATTAATGAAGGAGAAAAAATCCTTACTGTGTGTTCATTTTTCAATCTGCTGAGGGAGTCATAATGCTTTACTTTTCTCTGAAGGTTATCTTTTGGGGTGGGAGCTCGAGACAGGTTTTCTCCACAGTCCTGGCTGTCCTGGAACTTGCTCTGTAGACCAGGCTGGTCTCGAACTCACCTGCCTCTGCCTCCCAAGTGCTAGGATTAAAGGCATGTGCCACCACTGGCAGGCTTGAAGGTTATCTTTTACCATTACTAATATTAGGGTAATTTTAGATACATTTTTAACTAAGACCCCATCTGCTAAGCTTTGTGGTGCATGTAAACCAAATAGGACTGAGAGTTGGCCGGGCGGTGGTGGCGCACGCCTGTAATCCCAGCACTCAGGAGGCAGAGCCAGGTGGATCTATGTGAGTTCGAGGCCAGCCTGGGCTACAGAGCTAGTCCAGGGCAGGATCCAAAGCTACAGAGAAACCCTGTCTCGAAAAACCAAAAAAAATAAAAAATAAAAATAAAAATAAAATATGAGTTCAAGGCCAGCTTGGGTTATATAGAAAGACCTTGTCTCCAAAAAAATAATAATAATAATAATACAAAAATAAAAAATTCTATTCCCTGAATATCTTTGCTAATAAAGTTTTAGTCACTTGTTAGAATATCTTGGAATATTCCTAGATTAAAAAAACAATGGTTTGGCCAGGCAATGGTGGTGCACACCTTTTATCTCAGCACACAGGAGGCAGAGGCAGGTGGATCTCTCTGAGTTTGAGGCCACTCTGGTCTACAGAGTGAGTTCCAGAACATCAGGGCTACACAGAGAAAGCCTGTCTTGAAAAAATTAAAAAAAAAAAAACTACAATGGTGTGCCGGGTGATGGTGGCACACACCTTTAATCCTAGCACTTGGAAGGCAGAGCCAGGTGGACTTCTAAATTCAGGCCAGCCTGGTCCACAGAGTGAGTTCCAGAACAGCTAGAGATACACAGAGAAACTGTATCTGGGAAAAACAAATAAACAAACAAACAAAAAAAAAACAAAGAGAAAAAGAAAAAAAAAACAAAAAACAATGATCCTGCTTGCTGGCCAACACACCAGATACTTTTCATCTTCTCTAGGAAACATTAGAGGAATCAGGCAATGGAAGGGCCTATTCTTGCTGGAAGATGAATTTCAACACCATGTACACACTTTAGTAGCTAAGTATCTGTAAGCAGCAGGTACTTCAGAGACCACATCATTTTCACTCAAAATGATTTCTGTATTTTCAAAAATTGTTTGCTGGTCTAGGACAGAAGTCAATGTTTGGAAACAGAGCAACATACTAAACATCTCCTAGTTTTTAGGCCCAACAAAAACGTAAGAGGAAAGGTAGAAGCAAAACAAAACAGAAGCTAAAAACAAACATGCTCATGGTGTAGCGTATGGCAGCCTAGAGAGCAAAACTGACACTTGATGCTTCCACTTAGAAGAAGTCTTTTTTAAAATTAATTTATTCTCTCTGTGCGTATACACACACACACACACACACACACACACACACACACACACACACACACACACCTGAAGGTGTTGGATCCCTGGAGCTGGAGTTAAAGAGGTGGTTGTAGACCACCTGATTGGGTGCTGGGAATCAGTAAGAGTAGCACACACTTTTGACCACTGACCCGTCCGTCTAGCCTTCATGAAATCTTGAAGATTGAACAACCTCTTAAATCTTGGCCTTGTAACGTTCCTCGGGATTTTACCAGAGCAGCAGTCCTGGCCATCTGAAGTCCACTGTTGCTAGTTAGCAGTAGTCTTGGTGCTCAAGGATTAGCAAACAGCAGACACACAGGCAGGATACTGAACTAAGTGGCTTATATAAGAAGGCAAGATTCATGTAGCAAGAGAAAAAGCCAATGGTAGCATCAAATGATACACTAAAGAACAGGCTTCTGCTGGCAAAGGAGGATTAGGACCAGAACAGTCAATGCAAACCAGTGTTTCCCAAGCCAGGATCACTGAGAAGCTGGTTTCAAACAGCATCTCTAGGTCTCAGCTCCACATATTCTGATTCAGTAAGCCTAGGATATTGTTTTTGTTACATCCTGTCCAATCAAGTTAGTGATCACTCACTATAAAGCACCCAGGGAGGTGAAGAGGAAAAAAAACCTTACAAACACACATGGCACACATACTTTTTCACACCAACTTGTTTTCACTTGAAGCACCCACATTGATATCCTCATTCTCTCCACCTACTTCTCTCTCTTTCTCAGCCCTTCCCCATAAGAACCATAATCTAGAAGGTGAAGTTCCAAAAAGGAACTTGGAAGAAACCTGGTAATCCCAAATGACCAAGGAATCAGAGGCACAAAGGAGTTTCCCAGGTGTCACAACCATGTAATTGTTAAGAACAGCTGCATGACCCATGATTCAAATGCTGGTCACTTCCTAGAAAGCAGTGAGTGGGACCACTGTAAACTATCCTCAAAAGTCGTTTTGTTTTGTTTTGTTTCAAGACAGGGTTTCTCTGTGTAGCTTTGTGCCTTTCCTGGAACTCACTCTGTAGACCAGTCTGGCCTCGAACTCACAGAGATCCATCTGCCTCTGCCCCTTGAGTGCTGGGATTAAAAGGTGTGCGCCACCACCACCCAGCATCAAAAGTCTTATCTAACTCATGATAAGGACAAAGAAGAGCACATGTTCACAAGCTCAAAGCAGCAAGTGTGTCCGGAAAAAAAATAGAACTTTGCCATTTAGGAGGCCTATGTAGATAGAAGGAGATAGACTGACTGAGATCCTAGGAAATGTGTCTAGTAAGTAGGCTACACAGAGTGTGTAATCAGCCATAATGGCCACACTAGAATAGGGAAAAACAAAATGAGAATGGAGTAATGGGAGAGAAATAACTTTAAAATGGTGAAAATAGCAGCTAAGCTAACAATGAATAGGGACTAGAAGGAATACCATGATGTAGAGATCTGAAGGGGGAAAAAAAGAAAGAAACAACTCCAAAAGGAAAGAAAATGTGCTGGAAGATAAGAGCAGGTATAGAAGGCATAAAAGAGAAGCCCATGACATACAGCAATCAAACGGGAAAAGTGAAATAGGGGAACCTGAAATATTTCACCATCATGGGCCAAACTGAAATACTGTGGGGAAGCACTGTAGCTTTTTAGAAAAGGTTTAGAGAGAATATGTTGTCAAAACAGGGGATAAAAGGTGTATATAACAAGTTATAGCCCAATCCATGGTTGGGGCACCATGGGCAGCTCTAAAATGTAAAGATTTTACAAAAAGGCATAATTTTGCTTTGAAACGATGATGCCAGAACAAGATTTCACAACAATTAAAAGTAAATGCATGGTCATCACTGCATTTGAGGAAGAAAAGAACATTAAGGGAGGTGACAGAGCAAGAATATGACAAATATTTTACATTAGGGTAGATGATGGGTTTGTGTTTGTTTATTGAGTTAGAGTAGGTTTTGTTTTGTTTTGAGATGGAGGTTCATGATACTCAAGTTGGCCTCAAATTCACTATGTAGCTGACTCTGGCCTTGAATATTCATCTTGAAGCCTGGCCTTAAATCTGTCCTTTAGACTACAGGTGTGGCCAGTAGACAATTTAAGGAGGAGGGTTGGGTCAGTGGTGACTAATGAAGAAAACTTTGGGTCCTACTGTTCCAATAGAAACGCAGAGTTTTGGGTAGGGTAACACTCCCATAAGGAAGAAAAAGCCTTCAAAGAAGCAAGAGAAAGGCTAACCCTACTACCCCACTTGGGAAAAAGCAGCATCATTGCCCTACCTCCTTCCGTATGTATTGAACAGGATATTAACACTTATGCTTTCCCATTAATTACATACCCCAAACTTTAACACCAATGAGAATGTTTTCCCCATTTAAGCTGTCTTGTTTCAGTGGTTTTCCATAGAAGGGCATTCTAATATTCTATTCCCTGTCCCTCATATCTATATCCCCTCACCTTTTCTAGCTATTTATCAGCTATCAGTACCTGAAACTCAAGTGGTATAGACATGTCCTAACTGCTTTACTTTGCTTCCCTTCACATAAAGCAGGTCCTTCTACCACCATATATGATTGCAGACAGACAAAGATCAACTCAGTAATTTAAACAAGGAATAGGAACTTTTTGTGCGGTTGGTTTTGACTCAATCTATCCTAATAACCCTTTCTAGCTCCCTTGTTTTGTCATATCTGAATATTTCCACTGGTGTCTACCATCAGAGTCCAGACTTACAAGGCATACCGCATGCTCTTCCAAGATATCTTAATTCTTGTATTTAACAAGAAGGCTAAGGAATTGCCTGCATATGATTTTAGCATGGATAGCTTCACAGACTCCTTGGGTGCCACCATGTTTAAAAACTGTGCCTATACACATTTATGAGACTGGATACAAAGGAATGTTAACTGTCTACTATACAGATGGCGCTTACTCATTCTGATGAATTTAGTTACTGTCAATGTAGTCACCTTGGGAGGCTAGATAGTCATCTCAGCAACTAGATGACCAAGACTTACAATTTTCTACAGAGCTCCTGAGAGCACTAACATGGAATTTTAAGAGCATTATATACACCCATGTTTTTAGGGGTGACTTGATATTTAGGAACATCCATAATCCATTCAAGACAATAGGTGTAGAACTTAGGAAAGTTAGGCAGGAGTATCCCTAGTTTCAGGCTAGCCTGGGCTACATAGCTAGTTCAGACAATCTTTGACACATACTGAGACCCTGTCTCAAAAAATGAAAAAACAAAACAAAACAATGCAGTCAGATAGCAGCAGTATTAAACAGAGTATTCTAATCACTGTTCTGTCACCTGGAACAGTGATGCATTACTGGACCCACAGCCTAAACTGTGGTAGAAACCTTACAGAACACTTCCCTCCTCCAATTCTCCCTATCTCAAGACCATCCCACAATGTCCATTTATCACTACACTTCCCAAATAACATATAGTAGTCTCTACCAAGAACTGAGCATAACACAGAAGCACTTACAAGAACCAGAGGTAATATATTTTGAGGATGATGTGAGCCAAAACAAAAGTTTTCATGGTTTACTTACATTTTCATAACATGAGATTATTTTAGCTTATCTACCTTCTGCCTTGATTTTTCCCTATTATTCACAGCACTCATTTTTATTTCCTGCTGTAAAGAAACTGAATTACTCTATCTAAGGAAAATATATCACTGTATTAATAGCCTTATACTAAACTTGGGCTCTCGCTGTAAGATTTTGTACAACTGGGGCTAGAAGATGGCTTAACAGTTAAGACTACTTTCTGTTCACCAGGCCATGGGGGTGCATGCCTTTAATCCCAGCACTCAGGAGGTAGAGGCAGGTGGATCTCTGTGAGTTTGAGGCCAGCCTGGTCTACAGCACAAGATCCAGGACAGGCACCAAAACTACACAGAGAAACCCTGTCTCAAAAAAACAATAACGAGAGAGAGAGAGAGAGAGAGAGAGAGAGAGAGAGAGAGAGAGAGAGAGAGAAAACTTTCTACTGGAGTTCCTTTCTGAGTACCCATGTCAAATGGTTCACAACTGCCTGGTAACTGCATGTCAAAGGAGTTCAATGCCCTCTTCTGTCCTCTGTAGGCACTGCACTCATGTACACACACACACACACACACACACACACACACACACACAGAGAGAGAGAGAGAGAGAGAGAGAGAGAGAGAGAGGGAGAGAGAATTACCTTTAAAAAGATTTTGCACAACTTTTATATGTCACAGATAGCTAGAAAACTTAAGTCAGCATTGTGAAATTAGTTATTTCTTTTAAAACTCAAAGCCACTTCAACAAGACAGCCATGTAAATAGTGATTTTGTGAGACTTGTCATTTCTGTTAATCTAAAAATAAGAATTGATTTTTCTCTATCTTGATCTTTAGCAGCACCTTGAGAACTTCTAGTGCATCTTTCACATATCCAACATGAAGATTTGAACCACTTTTGTCACGTTGTTTCTATGTCCTTCCTGTTATAGACTATGACAGGTACCTCTATTTTAGCATACTGTATTTATGGTACAGACTTTTTCATGGAAAGGGAAGTTCTCATCATCCAAGTTTTGCTTTGTTAAAACAATCCTAGACCATGCACAGACATACATACATATTTGGAGAGACCATTATCAGATAATTTTTTTCTGTTCTCTTACAGGAGAGGAGACTCTGCTATGACTACATATAGATCATGTATATAATTCATTTGAAGCTATGTTTTATTTTCCCTTTTATTACACAGTTTTTGCTCAAAGAATTTCAAATTCCATAATGACTCTCTCTATTACCCATCCACAGGTATACTAGTGCCATCCCAAGAAGGTCTAGCATGATATAAGGCACACAAAACGGGCTCAATAAATAGCTTGCTAAACTACTGGAGAAAACTAAACCTTTTCTGTATCATACAGAGACCAGGAACCCCAGATAGAAGATATTAGTTAAGTCTAGCACAATGGTATGCACCTGCAATCTCTGGTAACTCGGGAGACTGAGTCAGGAAGATCACTTGAACTCCTAAGACTAGCCTGGACAATACAATGAAACTTTGTTTCAAAAATAAAAGGAAACAAAACAGGACCAGTAAGATGGCTCAATGGGTTAAAGCTCTTGCCACCAAGCCTGATAACCTGAATTTGATCCCTGGACCCACATGGTGGAAGGAGAGAGCCAACTACTGCAAGCTGTCATGCATATGCACACACATGCATGTATGTACACACACACACACACACACACACACACACACACACACACACACACTAAACAAAACAAAACAAAACAGCACTGGATGAAAGTATTCCTTTTACTCCCTTGCTCTCACATCAACCTTCTTTCTGCTTTATCTCTGTAATAAAGATAATCACAAAACTAAAATAAAATTATGCCAAGCAAAATAATAAAGTCAACTTCCAACTATCTCAGTGTGATACATCCACAGCTAGTTTTTAAACTCAGGTAACTTATGAAATACCGGTAGATGTGTGTTCAGGGAACAACTATAATATTTGCCTAAACAGAATAAAAATAGGCAGGTAAATCTCAGAGGTACGGGGGCAGGTAGAGAATAACAATGAACTTTGTAAGTCAAACAGAAATTGTTAATTTGTCAGCCAATCTGCTGTTTTCAATTGGCCTGTCATCAGTCTCTCCCTATATTGGCATAGCTAACAGAGACCCAGTTGTTGACACCAAAGTCCACTCCAGCTGCACACAGGAGATCTACTTTGAAGGCCACTGTTTTTCCTTTGCCGAAAAGTTTGTTTTAGGGAACCCAGAGCTTTCTTCAGTGTTATTCTCACCCATACAATCATTGATGAGCATCTTTATCATAGAAGCACATCAGCTCCAGGTTCTATCAGCTTTCCTAGAATTTCCAAAGATAGCTAGAAAGCCTACGAAGCCATAATTTAAAAGCCCTTTATTGAAAGCAGTATTTTGGGCTGGAGACATGGCTAAGTGGTTAAGAGTATATATTGCTCTTGTAGAGGACCCTAGTTAAGTTCCCAGCACTGACATCAGGCAGCTTCAGGGAATTTGATACCTCTGGCCTCTATGGGCACCTGAACTCACATACATATAACCAAACACAACACACACAATTAAAAATAAAATAAAGGGGACTAGAGAGATGATTCAGTTGCTAAGAGCACTGGCTGCTCTTCTAAAGGAGCCAGGTTCAATACTCAGTACCCACATGGTAGCTCACAATAGTCTTTAACTCTAATTCCAAGATACCAGGCATGCAAACAGCACACAGACATGTATGTAGGCAAAACACACATATATACAAAATAAAATTTCAAAATAAATAAAAGGTTAGAGATGGTCCAGCTGTTAAGAGCATTTTTTGCTCTTGCAGAGGACCTGGGCCCAGTTTCTAGCACCCACATGGTATCTCACAACCATCTGTACCTCCAATTCCAAGGATTCTGATGCTCTCTTCTGATACTATGGGCACCTGGCATGCACATGGTGCACACACATACATTCAGGCAATCACTCATACACATAAAACAAAAATAAATAAATCTCTAAAACATAAATATTTTAAAGTGGTTATTTGAAATATGTAAATCTAAAAATAAATAAAGAAAAAGTGGGATCATGTGCACATACATTCACCACACATGCATATGTGTTTAAGAGCCAGAGGTCAATGTCAAGTGTCATATTCAATTGCTCTCTACCTTATTTTTTGAGACAGTCTTTCACTGAAGCTAGATGTCAATAGTAGACCCAGAGATCTGTTTCTGCCTCTCCAGCCCTAGGATTACAGGCGCATCACAATTCCCAGATTTTACATGGGCACTAAACATTGAACTCAGGTTCTCATATTTGAGCAGCAAGCACTTTACCAAATGGACCATCTCCCAAGGCCTTTTTTTTAAAACCAAGTTTACCTGTAACCCCAAAGATCCCTTAAAGTTTCAACTGCATATAGTCTTCAGTTCCTCTCCTGAAATAGCAAGTAGTGTCATGGCACAGCTGTTAAAGCAACTACCACATCCATCTCAGAGGTAGATGCAGCAATGAGGTAAGGTATTACTTCCTACCATATAGTAAATGCTGAATGTATACTAAACTAATTAAAGAGGATTGTAGAGAAAAAAGACAAAGGGCTAAGATAGGAGGGGGGAAGCAGAATGAATTTTTGTTTTCATTCTGCCACTGTATATAGTAAGTATTGTCATAAGACACAGTAAGAAATTTTAGTTTTAAAAATAGATCCCATGTGTTAAGTATATTAGCAGTTACTACATACATTTTATCTTATATAATTCTAACCATTCTATAATATTAGTATCATCTCCATTGTCTAGATGAGAACACTGGGGCTCAAGAAAGTTAGGGAGTTGCTTCCTGCCATACTGCGAAGAAGTTGAAGAACAAGTACTTTAACACAGGTCTGTCTCTGAAGCAGTAGATTAATTAGGATGCAAGCTCACCTGGGCATGGTAGAACCAAGTTCAACTGAGCAAAGACTCTTCATGAGAAAATATATTCAATCGTCTCATAGATCCAAGTATTCAGTGCATCTTCTCCCTGGGATTATATTTGTGTATTATACATTTCACAGAACTTAGAAAAACAAAAGTCTTGTTATTCTCATACCCCTTCATTGAGAAAATTCTACTGTACCCTTAAATGGAACCAACACCAAGATTTCTAGACACACCTTAGTAATGAAGTAAGCAAATTTTTTTCTTAGCAGACAGTCAGTAAAGAAGCCTCAAACACAAAGTTACTCCTCCATAGAATTCAGTCCTTCCCAAATCTCTAGCCACCCTAAACTCTTCGACTGCAAATGTACATTTAACTCTATTGGGGAAATTTAAAAATTACCGCACTTTATAAATAATAAGCCACATCTTCAAATTCATCACATTTCATTTACCAGGGAAAATACAACCTTGACATTCAGCCTGCAATTTATTTATTTTTTTAAAAAGAGGCTGGGCATAGTAGCACACACCTTTAATCCTAACACTTGGGAGGTAGGGGCAAAAGCAGGCAGATCTTTGTGAGTTCAAGGAAACTCTGGTCTTCATAGACCCTGTCTAACAAAAAAAACAAAAACAAAAAACCCCTAAACCAAAAAAAGATACAGGATATTCTTCCCTTGGAGTCCTCCCCCCAACACACACACACACACACACACACACACACACACACACACACACTCAGGAATTTTTTCTTCACTGTTCCTTAACAAATCTATACATACTCTGCTAAAAATGATCCATTTTTATGTGTTTTATGAGGAAGGAGTTGCGATTGCTTTACAAAAAAAAAGGAAAACTACAAGAATTTATTTGGGATTGTGGGGGAAGAAACAGAGTTAAGTTTTCCTCTTGACCAGAACACAACTTTAGTTCACTAAAGAACATTTTCAACATAAAAGACCATTTTAAAGTTATGAATAGCAGGAAAGGATATGATTTAGAAAGAAGATGGTTTCCTACATTTTACAGACTGGCATGAATAATGCCTGGCTCATATAAATGATTATATAAAATACTGCCCTAGAATCCTAGTGACAGAAAAAGTAGATTACTTATTTCTTCTCTCTTTAACTGTCCTGACACTGAACATTCAAGCAGACACAGTCTCAAACTGCTTTCCAGTGCTAACGTTAAGAAATTTCCTTTCACCGGGCGGTGGTAGTGCACACCTTTAATCCCAACACTCGGGAGGCAGAGCCAGGTGGATCTCTGTGAGTTTGAGGCCAGCCTGGGCTACCAAAGTGAGTTCCAGGAAAGGCACAAAGCTACATAGAGAAACCCTGTCTCGAAAAACAAAAACAAAAAAACAAAAAAAAAAAAAAAAAAAGGGAAATTTCCTTTCTTCCTTTAAAAAACAAAAAAACCTCGGGTCTAAGCACCCCCCTTTCCTTCACATCCTCATCAGTGTTTTCTCCCCCTTCAGTTTAATTCGTCAACAATTTTCACGTTCCCTACTCTCTCAGTTCCCCTCTAGTGTTCATTTTCCCACCCAAACTCAACATGGAATTCCTGCCATGGATTGTCAGAGGCTAGCTGGCCCTGGGAAAGAGCTCTATGTATCTAACAGCCAACCCAATGAATCCCAGACAGCTCCACCTAGAGTTCACAAACCAGTGTAAATGTAGTCCAGTCCAACCCTGTTTAGTCTCTTCTTGGTGCCCTTAACCCCACCCTCCAGTTCTGGCCCAAGGCTCTCTCAGATCCTTGTTCTTTATCCTTTATCTCAGATCCTTGTTTCACTCTGGAATTTTTATCACTCATCTCCTTATAACCAGGATTCCTCCCACTTACTGACCGGAAAAACAGGTGTATTCCCAGTTTCTCCTATTCTCCATTCTATTTGAGACCAAGACTCCCTTTCCCCATTCAGAATCCTTATACTCATCAGGATTTCCTAAGAAATGTTTCACTTAATTCCAGCCCTCGGTTTCCTGGGCCCTCCCACAGTAGTGGCTATCGAAAGAGGATTTTTACACTTCTCAACACCAGCTCCATATAGCATCTGAATGCTTCTCTCCTATCGCTCTTTATGACTCTCTTTTTTCTCACTGTGCATTTTTGTTTTCTGTTTCAACACTGAGGCTTGAACTCAGGCCACCACACATGCTAGGCAAGCATTCTACATGCCCAGCCCATATTGTGAATTTTACATTTTTAACATGTATACTACCTTTACTTCTTTATGGGTAAATATATTTCTATTTCCCTCTAAATGCCAGTTTCTCCCTAGCCCTATTTTTATCCATGATCTTCCTTCTTGCTCTAGCAATTCTAGCACTAAAGTGTAAAGAGCCCTAAGGGTTCTTCAAACTTTCTTTGGAAAACATTGCCCTGGAGATTTCAAGGTACTGCTTTCTCCTTAGTTAGACCTGACATAGGAACAGTGATGGTCACCTTCCTTCCCCCTTCACTGCCCTACCGACCTGCTTTCTGACTTCTTTTGCCTTCCGTCTGGTGGTAAAACTTTTTTCTCCTATGATTCTGTTTCTTTCAGCAAAGCTCTTCCCTAAAGCCCACAGTGCAGATTAATCATGCCTTGAGATCCTCTGCCACCTTTACCAAGCATTTACCTGCCAGTGTAGACTGCATCACGAATAAGGCACAGATACACACCCCCAGAGAAGCCTCCTTTGCTTATCAAGAACCTCTAAGGCAGTGAGAAAGAAAAGGATCTCCTCCTACTGCCCCCCTATACACACACACACACACACACACACACACACACACACACACACACACCTTCCCTGGCAAATTTTTTAAAAATATCCAGATCCCTAAGAGTGCCCTTGGTACAGCCCCCTTATCTTCTAGAACTTCCCTTTACTTTGAAAAGTACAGACTCCAACAGCAAAGCTGGCTACAACTCACTTAGCTTTCCTCTGCCCTATCCCAACAATTAACCAGCCCTTCCTTATTGCTCTGTTTCAGAGAACTAGTCTATGTAACCCAGACTTCTGCATCCCTTCCCCTTCCTCTATCAAGTAGGTATCTAGTTCTCTTCATATCAGAGTCAAAACAAAAAGAAACTTACTCTGCCTGCAAATCTGGTAAGAGAATCAGACTTATTTTCCCGCGGGACAGTGTTTCTCTGCAGCCCTGGCCACCCTGGAACTTGTTCTGTAGATCAGGCTGGCCTCGAACTCAGATATTTGCCTGCTTCTGCCTCCTGAATGCTGGAGTAAAGATGCTCACCACTACCACCCAGCAAGAGTCAAACTTTTCAAAGTAAGTTTTAGAGTGACTTTCCCTTGATTAGCCCATACCCACATGTGGTTATATCTTGCCCCCCCCGCCAAGTGCCTCTCTTTCTATTACTGCCTGTGCTTAAGTATATGTGAAAAAATCCCTTTTTACAAAGTCAGTTTCAGTAAGCCTGTGTGCCAAGACCTGTGGCTCTCATCTCCCAGATCCACCTCAAGACAGTTTCCTCTGGTGCAAAAAGTATCTGTTACCAACATCTTCATAAACTACTCAACATGGCCATGTCAGTCCTCAAGTACATCATGGAATTTCAGATTCTTTTAACCTGATTCATCAAGTCCCCTGGTGCTCCCTCAGTCTTTCTTGCGACTTTTGCTTCTGTCAAAATTTTACAGGTTCCTCAACCTTTCACTTCCTTTTGGAGCCTCTGGGTGATTCTTGGAATGGGATTATCTCGTTTAATCCCCAGTGGAATCTTGTAAGTTTCTTTCCTACAGACTGTCATCTTTGGTACCACATGGTGACATCATGTTCAATTCGAGTACCCTAAAACTCTGCCCAAACATCCTTGGCTATGCCACCTACAGTGTCTCCAGTAAGAAAGGGCCCTCAATCCCAACATTCAAGGACAGGACATACTAAACAGAGTAACACAAGATGGCCACTAAAAAAGATAACTCCCTTCCATCCTTAGAATTTTATCATGAACTAATCAACTCCCAACTCCAAATTCATGTCCAATTTCTTTCTCCACGAAATGCTTCAGCAGTATGATTCTGAGAAACAGCCTTCTAAGTTGAAAGAAGCATGGGACTAATCCTTGAAGCCTTCAAGTGTACCCCAGAAGTCTGATCAAAGCTACCTGAAACTGTACTCTACCCCTGTGTCATGGGGACGACCTCCAAATCGCCTTGAAAGTACTCTTCTGTGGCTTGCTTTACAGGCCCCCTTCCCACACTCATGCAAAGAGCCACAAAACGCTGGGCTATAAGAATGCTCACCAAGTGAAGGCTGTGCTTACTGTCTACTCTAGAAAACGTCAAGAATGAGAAAGTATCACCACGTTGACAGTTTGATCTGGCAACCTTGAGAATTTCAAAACAATGCAACAAAAACAGTGCTTCTGGGGGAACAGAAGGGCACCCCCACTGGCCTGTGGTGTTGGGCCTCTTGGGTTTGCAGCATGCTTCCCTCCCGCCTTTCCCCTCGACCACATCTTTCGATACAACAATCTCCTGCACCTCCATAACACGAAAACCCCAGCCTTGGTGCGGCCGGCTCCTCCCAGCCTTGCCCGGACGTCCCTCCGGCCCAGCCTTCCTCACTACGGGACCCTGGCGAGGAGGGCCCCCTCCACCGTCCAGTTCACCTCTCTATCCCTTTCCTGGCCTCTGGGCGCCCCCATAGGGCTCTGTCCCAAAACCGAACCTCCGGGAGCCAAGCCCACGAGGCCCGTCGCGGGACCCACCCCCCCTTCCTTCTCCCAGCACCTCGTCCTCCACGCACCGGGCCCCCGGGGCTCCTCGTCGTCGTCGTCCTGGATCGTACCGCCCCCGTCGGGGACTCCACCCCCAGCCTGCCCCCGCCCGCGGGAAGGCCCCCTCCCCACCGCGCGCCGCCTGCGCCCTCTGCCCCGGCACGGGACTCTCTTTGGCCTCGGTTCCCCGCCCAGAAGCGGCGGCGGCGGCGGCGGCAACGGCGGTGGCGGCCCCAGCAGGAGCAGCAGCGGCGGCGGCAGCGGCGGCAGCAGCGCCGCCCCGGCCCCGCCCCGCCGCCCGCCGGAGCCCCACGCCCCGCCCGCCCGCCCCGCCGCCGGACTACTCCCCCCCAAGACCACCACTAAGCCCCCACAATCCTTGGCCACGATCAGCTCGAATCCAGCTCCACTGGGCCTGCTGTCCGTTCCTCACGCCCCTTAGGAACCAGGGTGGGGGAACCCTGGGGTTCGCAGCCATCCCTCTCCCTCCTTCTCCAAGGGCCAGGGGATTGCCCCTGATCCCGAAATCTGGCCCCGTAACCGGAGCCTCCCTCCTTTCCAGCCCTCTGCTTTCCTCTCACCCCTTGCCTCCAGGCCTGGCGCGAAGCTGGTTGAGGGCTTGCAAGCCGGGTCTCCCACCAGGCTTGCCGGGGCCAGTATGAATTGCCCCCATCTCATCCTCCTTCAATTTGAACACCCTCGCCGCCTTGCCTGGCCCGGTAGCCCCCGCCCCTAGAGCGAGGGCAGCGGAGCCTGGGCGCTCCGAAGTCATCCCCCGCCTTTTTTCCAGGGACTCGGATAATTGCCCCTGCCCCCATCACAGCACTCCCACTCCCGAACCCAGGCCCCGCCGCCACCTAGGGGTACCCCTTACCCTACGGTTCCTGCACCCCAGAACAGGGGAGAAAGCAACCCTGAGAAAGCACCCGTCGCACCTCCACCTCTAAGGTTGGAGGGCATTTTCTCCCGGTCTCTTCAAGACTTCATCACGGACACCCCCCCCCCAAATAACAAGCCCTTTCTCGCCCTGCCCTGTTGGCCAGGTTCCCTTCGGATCGTCGGATCCTTGGATCAGGGTTTTGAGCCAGGTAGTTCCAAGACCATAGCCTCCACCTCCCTTTCTGTGGAGTGGGGTAATTCCTATGGTTCCCCCCTCCAGTATCTACCGACCCCCGTTTCCATGGAGACCCCCGCCCAGCCGAGAGGAAGACTCTCTTGGATCGTGCTGAACAAGTCTCACCTGGCTAAAAGAGAAGGAGGTTGAGAAGAGGATAGGGCAGGGCAGGGATGGGGTACGAAGGTGGCAAGTGGAGGGGAGCTGTCCCGAAGGGAGGGGCGAGGACAGAGAGAGCTCTAGGGAGCTCTACGTCCGGGGACACGGAGAGGACGGCGCCCCCGGGGGGCAAGCTGAGAGGCTGAGGGGAGAAGAACGGACAGGGTTGGGGAAAGGCTTAGGATAGAAAGAAGCGGGTGGGGGAATACGAAAAAGCCGGGGAGTCAAAAGGGGTGGAGGGGTTGGGGGAGAGAGAAAAAAGACGCACCTGTTCCCGGGTCGGCTCCGCAGGGAGGCTCAGGCCGCCACCCGAGCTCCCTCTCACCCTCTTTGAACCACCACCCGCCTAACACTGCTGGGATCCGATGCCCCCCTCCGCCCCTTATCGCCACCGACCTCCTTCTCCTCTCACGGCGGCGGCGGTCGGACTCTAGGAACTGAGAGGAAGAAGGGAGGGCTCAGCAAAGCCGAGGAGAGACAGAGCCACACACTGGCAGCGCCGCGGCGAGCGAAAGAGTGAGGGGGAGAGCGGTGTGTGTGTGTCTGTGTGTGTGAGCGAAGCCTGGTGGAGTGGGTGCCGGTCGCAGAGCTCGACGGGAAGTGGAGTCCGGCCTTGTTCGCGGGCGGCGCCAGCCAGCGTTGCAAGATACTACAACTCCCAGAATGCTGCCTAGACGGGGGGGGGGGTGGGGAGGAGGAGGCGAAGGGAGGGAGCAAGCATGAGAGGGAGGGACTAAAGCTGGGAGCAAGCGGCGGCGAAGGGGGCAGAGCCAAGCAGCCCCGGTGACACTGGGAGGGGAGGGGAGAGGAGGAGGAGGAGGAGGGGATCGCTGAGAGAACCGAGCGGATTCCGGAGAAGGAGGCAGTGGTAGCTTGTAACAAGCTGGGCAAAAAGATAGACTCCCAAGAAAGGTGGAGGCACTCAATCCCCGGGGCTCCAAGAGCTCCACGCCCCCCACCCCGACGCCCCTCAAGAGGGAGGTTGAGGAAGGGAGATGATCAGGGCGCTAAGGCCAGAGGGTTGGTTGTCTGCCTTCCTTCCAATGTTCTCCACCTTATACCCCGACCTCACTTTCTCAGGCCACTACTGACAGAACCAGTGTGCAAATCACTCTTTGAACCATCCCCAGACCTCCCCTGCCCCGGTACCACAGAGCACACGTATTCAGTCCCCTTTTCCCAGGAGCCTGAGGGAGGCTCCCCTTGCAAGCAGGGTGTGACTCTTCCATTCTTCCCGCACCCCCCCCCCTTGTCGCCACCCTCCATCTCGTTCCCTGGAACCCTCCCTGAAGCTGGGGCTCGCCTTTCTCTCCCCATCAGTGAAGAATCCCTCTGGGGACGACCACTCACCCCTACTCTTACACTGGGCCCCAACCCACCAGCATCCCCTTAGCGTTGTCTCCCTCACCGAAGTAATAGTGGGGGCGGCCGGAGTTGAACTGGTGTCTACTTTTCCTCCGACACTAGCTGTCCTTCGCCACGCCGACCCTGTAGAAAGGCAGAGAAGCACATTAATGTTCCAGTATCCCACCCTCCACATTGGAGTCCCTACAGAAATGGTTCGTAGTAAAGAGGTTGGTAGTGGAAGTGAGCTTAGAGTAAATCCCAGTCTTCAAACCCCATTCTAGTCCTGAAAATCCAGGGATCCGTCCTTTTCCTTAAACACCATCAAAGAGCTTGGAAGGGAGGGTTAAATTATCTAAACCCCAATGTCCCCACGACGCCAAGCGATGTTACCTCACACGAATATGATACAAACTAGGCTACCCCCAAGGAAGGGAAAGTGCAACCCCCGACGCCTTGCACCCCTCAAACGCATAGCCCTAGGAGATTCAGATGGCCAAGGATGAGGGGGAGACGGAAGGGGTGCTGAAAGAGTGAAAGGATTGTGGTGGGGAGGGTCCATGGCCCCCAAAGAGCAGAATCCAGATGCTAAGAGGTGGGTGGGGGGGTGCGGCAAATTGCAGACGGCGTCTTTCCTCAGTTTTCCGGGAATCGCCAGGGAACACCGTCTAACACTGGGAGTTGCTTACCAACCAGTCAGTCCCCTAACCCCATTTGTGCGCATAAGGCGGCCGGAGCCCAGCCGGGAAGCCCGGGCACAAACTCCGCGGAAGCTGGCCTTCGCCGCCGCCGCCGCGCTGCCTCGGGCCTCCCTCCCTCCGCTCTCGGCCCCGCAGATCTACCTTCGCCCCCGGCCGAGGCCAGACCCCGCTCGCAACTCCACGCCCCTACTCCACCCCCTGCCCTCCCTCCCCTCGCCCTCTCCTCGCCGGTCGGGCCCAGCCCCTAGCGCCGCCCCGCCCTAGCGCTCGGTCCAGAGCCCAGCAAGTGCCCCGAACTCGCCCCCCGCCCCCACGCCCAGGCCAGTCAGGCCAGGCCTGGTTTCCCCCCTCCCGCCGCGCCCCGCCCCCCGAATCCACGTCCTACTTCGCCACCCAACTCGGCCCGGTCCGGGTTCGGCCCGCGCCCACGCCACCGGAGTCCGTGGTTCGGTCCGGTGTACGGTCACCCACCCCGCCCTTGCCTGGGTGCCGGCCTGCCTGCCCTCGCTAGCCCGCCCAAGCGCGCGGTCCCGGTCTTGGTCCGGGTCGGGGTGCCGGCCTCGGTCCTGGCGGCGTTGCAGCGTCTCCACGAGGGCTCGGTTCACGCAAGATCCGAACCCGCTCAGGGTGGGGGCTGCGGAAAGCAAGTTTCTTTATCCTCCTCCCCCCCAGCCCCGCCGCAGGGCCACGCCGTTCCCGCCCCCGTCACAGCGCCCCCTTCACCTGGGCAGAGCCCCCTGGCTGCTGTCGCAACTTTGCTCTTCTCCACACCGCCCGGGAAGCGGGCGAAGCGGGAGTAAGAGGGAGGTGGCGGCGAGGGGGGGGGTGCTGGGATCAGGCCGCTGGGCTCCGGGAGGACACGTGGGGGAGGAGGGGAAGGAGGAGGAAGAAGGGGGCGGGCCTGCAGTTCTCGGGGCTCCCCCCTACCAGCCCCGGGGAAGCCGGAACCTCGCCGGGCAGCCGCAGACCCCGCACTGGCCACGGAGGAAGAACTGAGCCACCTTCCCCGGCCAGCCCTCCGCTCCAGGAAGGGAGGGGGGGTGCCGCAACGCCATTCGGGGTCGGAGAGCGATCGTTTTCGCTCTGGTTTTATATGTAACATGCTCTCCCCGTTTTTGACTCAGTCTCTGTAGGAGGGCGGGGGTCTTGCCTGAGGGGAACGCCCCCGCCAGACACCCCGCCCTTCCTCCGGTCCCCCACCCTTGGCGACCTCGGTGCGTGGTTCTGGCGCTCCAGAACTCAGGCCGCGCTCAGGCGAAGCCCCAGCCCGGGCGCCGAAGTGGGACAGGTGCTAGGGAAAGAAAAATGCCTAGTCTTGTCGCCTCGCCTCGCGACTCCCGCTCGGCCCACTCTTGGTGGCAACCTCCCAGGCTGCAAAAATCGTGGGTCCCCCTCAGTGGACATCCCTTGCTTGGGTGTGGAAGCGTCTGGGTTGTCGGGGAGACCTGAGTGGAGAAGAAGGGGGACGGAAGGTCTATAAAGAGGGAAGCTTGCGAGACTTGCAGAGGAAAACCTGACTAGAAGAGTACCAAGGACTTGGTTTTGGCTTGCTTTTCCTCTGGGCTCTCAAGACACCAATCTGAGCCCCCTGACCCTTCCCCTTTACCCTAAAGACTGCCCGCCTGGCCAAGGGGATAAATCCTTCCTGTGTTTATATCGCAGGCCATCCCTGGGACTTGAAGGGCTTAGAAGCCTGTGGTCCATGTTCAAACTCTGATGACTTTACATTAACTCCAGGGAGACAGGCTTTGCGAAGGAGATGAAGCTGCTGGCTGACTTGCTTTCAGCCTTAGCAGCTCCAACCCTGATTTGGTGGTGAGGACTTCGAAGGTATTGTCTCAACCCAGAGGGTATGGGGGGGGGATGTCCAGCAGGTCCTAGAGGATTCTAAACAGAATGTGAAATAAATAACAAGAATCTGAAAAAATAATCTTTATGTCCAGATATACTGATATTATTTACTATATACTTATCTATGATAAGGAAGCCGGAGAGTCATTTGAACTAGAAGGAAGCCCTGCAAAATTAATATTTTTCTCTTCTCCCTACCCTCCACCCCAATAGGCCGAGAGGTTCCAACCCTAAGCTGGAGGGTGTCTTTTCTTTCCTTTGTAAAGACTTCACAGATGGCAGTTGAGACTTGCCTGCCATGCTTCCCTCACCTGGTCTAAAAGATGTGAATGAGTGTAAGAGCAGCTGAGGCTATGGTGGCTTGTGATTGTCTGAGACCTGGTGTTTTGTTACCCTATCGCCTGTCCTCACCAACCTCAACACTAGTTGCCAGCAAAGTAGTAGGGCCATCATATTTTGCTTTGGGAATCTCTTCACTAGTTATTCTATTTGGCCACACCTGTCCTCCAATACGCATACACACACCTACTTAAAAAGTGTTCTGCACCAAGCCAAAATGAAGATTCAGAAATATATTTAAGTTAATCAACATATGAACTTAATAAGCATTACTTAACTGGGAAATCACCTCCATGTGGCTTGATATTGCAGACCCTGCTTTAAGTTGACTATTTTCACTGATTTTAATTATTCTGGTAATTACTAAATTGCCACTAATCTCAAGGCCCTAGGACCTTAGTGTTACTCTGCTCCTCATTTTGAGGATGAAATGGATTATGGACACATCAATTTGCACTAGTCTGCTTACCATTTGGCTGCATCATTTATCTGGCAAAATGAAGGTTGGGGGAAGATGGTTGTTTCCTGGGTGAAACTGTAGCTTTTTTGAGCCCTTTCCTGTTGGGGGCCAGACTTCCTGCCCTACAGGAGATGATGGGAAGCCAATGATCAGTGTGGGGAGAGCTGTGGGAAACCTTTAAAACATGTAGATATCAATGATTATTTTGTCTGAGGCTAGCACTATAACATAATCATAAGAATATGCATCAAAATGTTTATAATGCCCTTTCATTTATGCTATTCTATTTGTTTCTCACTACAACTCTTGGTTTTGTTATTGAGGAAACTGAGTCTCTTAAGTATCTCTGCGTGGCTTGCTCAAGGTCATACAGCTAGTGAGTTTCTGAGCCAAGAATCCTAGTAGTCCGGCCTCCACATCCATAGTTCCTTTCAATATAATATAACACTTTTGTTAAATGCCAAAACAGCCTTTTTCAGGAAGATCATCTTTCTGGATTCTCCCATCCCTACCATCTACTGACCCAGACAGGACACTCAGAAAGCTACCTTAAGTGCAATAGGAAGAAGATTGTTTAGGAGAAATATAACAACCAGAGCCGTGTCCTGTCTTGATAACTAGCAGCAGGGACTAATATTTGACCAAGAAGTAGTGCCAGCCTGATGCCATGTACTTCGTGGTGTGTCCCTTCCCCCAACTCTAAAATACAGAACCAATGTACATGCTATATTCCCCCTCACAGGGACACCCTATGAGCACCAACCATTGCACTCAAGCCAGAGGTAGTATCCACAATGGCCCACCCACCACAGGCTATCTAGGTGTAGCATAGAGACCTAGGAACAACACTGGATTGGGTCCTGCCCTCCTGACACTTAGCAGACAAAGGAGGACATTTGAGGGTCCCAGGGTAATTGGGCCTCCAAACCAACCTTGGACTAAATCCACAAGGATAATTATGTTAATTCTCTGCTTTGTTCTGCAATCAAATGCCTTGTCTCTCTAGTAAAACAGCATAGCCCTATGACAAAAAAAGAATCCTGCTGATTGAGATCTTCAGAATTATCAGAATGAAGCAAATTGGGAGCTTCTGGTTGTCCCTTCCTTTTGAGCACCTCAGTCAATTGAAGGTTAAGTCAGGTGTGGAAAGCAGCATCTCAGGACAGCAGAACAGTTCATTTTAAGTCACCCGAGTTGAAAGGGGATGGATTAAGGGAGCGGTACATACGAAGCCTTAGTAGGCACTAATGTATTACTATTTGGGTTCCCCACCGTTTCACTTTACACTGCCCATCCTCCATTCTCTCCAAACTCTATGTTCCATCTGTGTTTCACTTTCTTGTTCAACATTCCATCCTGTTTCACTTTGTGTTCCAGGGGCAGGTAGCGTTGGGGAGGGTTTCTTGCCCCGATTTGTCATTTGCAAATCTCAGCAAATAACAAATAACAAGCCCAGGTGCAAGCAAACTTAATGCTTGCAGATGCACCCCTGCAGCAGGTTGAGTGCTGCTGGCTAAGTGCTAGCTCCCTGAGAACAAACATGCTTGAGGAAGGCCAGGTCTCTGCCCTCTCTGCACCCCTAGTCTAAACAGAGAGACATTGTGTCTGGTTAAACTTAACTCTGTAAACAGCCAACAAACTTTCTAGATTTTGTTGCAAAAGTGGGGAAAATGAGGAAGAAGGCTAAGATCACCTCACAGACCTCACCAGGGCAAGCCACTCAATCCTCCTACCTCTCCCTCTTTCCCCTAATGCTAGATTAACTAATTGTTTTGTTGTTTCGTTTGTTTTTGAGACAGGATCTAACTGTATAGTCCTGGTTGACATGGAGGTCACTATGTAGGCCAGGCTGGCCTCTAACTCACAGAGACCTGTCTGCCTTCCCTGTAAGTGCTGAGATTCAAGGCATGTGCCACCCAACTGGTCTAACATGGTTCTTAATCAAGCAAAACCTTGTAACACAGGCTTGTAATCCCAACATTCAGGAGCCTGAAGCAGGAATACATTCAAGGCCCCAGTCTGGGCTACTTGAGACCCTGTCAGGAAAAAGAAAAAACTGATGGGCTGTAGTGGTGCACGCCTTTAATCCCAGCACTCAGGAGGCAGAAGCAGGCAGATCTCTGAGTTCAAGGCCAGCCTGGTCTACAGAAAGAGTTCCAGGACAGCATGGACTACACACAGAGAAATCCTGTCTCAAACAAGCAAACAAACCACACAAAACCAAAACAGAACACCTAAAAACAGGTAGTGCTAAAGGTAAAAAGGATCCTAAAAAAGATGGGGCCTGGAGAGATGGCTCAGAGGTTAAGAGCACTGGCTGTTCTTCCAGTGGGTCCTGAGTTCAATTCTCAGCAATTGCATGGTGGTTCACAACCATCTATAAAGAGATGTAGTGCCCTCTTCTGATGTGCAGGCAGAACATTGTATACAAAACAAATAAATCTTGAGAGAGAGAGAGAGAGAGAGAGAGAGAGAGAGAGAGAGAGGGAGAGAGAGAGAACATACTACTTTTGCTGAGGACCTGAGTTCAGTTTCCAGCAACGACATCAGGCAGCCACAGCCATCTATAATGCCAGTTCCAGGGGATCAGACACTGTCTTTTGAGACCCTCTGGCACCAGCACTCACATGTGTGCAGAGGTACATACATATACATAGAATTAAAAAGTAATTAAATCTTGAGAAAAAAGAAATGATGAATGTTCCTCAAAAAACTAGCCGTGGCTACTCACTAAAGACAAAATAAAGTCTATGAGCCTTGCCTTGGCTTTCAGGGTTCTCTAAATTAGACTGTGGTCTCGTTTACTTCCATATTCCTCCCAAGCCCTCTATTCGGCCTAAACCTGACCTTCTTGCCATTTCTTAGGCGGTACACACACTTTTGGGAGGCTTGTTGCAATTTCTCTTTTTTATACTGCTCTTTCATGAGCTGCTCCTGACAGGCCACTGCGACCATACTTAGCTTGTCCTCTTAGTTAGCACCTCTCTCTGTTTGTTTTTCCAAATACATCTTAAAAGTCTTTGGATGAAGAAGCACCAGTGTTTCTCATCTGTGTATCAGCTCTCTGCCTCTACCTTCACCATCTCTCACTCTGGCATTCCACAAGACTTCAACAAATGCCTGTTAAGTCAATGAATGGGTGAGACCCAATCCATTTCCTTACCTTACAGTGAGAGAGCTGACTTCCTTTTAGTCAAAAAGACATTTTGTTAGTTTGTTTTGTTTTGAGACAGGGTTTCACGATACCCAGGCTGAGGATGACCCCTGAACTCTTGATCCTGCCTCCACATCTCAAGTGCTAGAACCGTAGGAATGCACACCTTGCCCAACAATCTTAATATCTTTTTTAAAAAGAGTTTTTTAATTATGTGTATATGTGTGATGTGTGCATGCGTGCATGCGTGTGTGTGTGTGTGTGTGTGTGTGTGTGTGTGTGTTTGGATATGTGCACTTTAAGTACAGGAACCCTTGGAGTCCAGAAAATGGCATTGGATCCCCTAGAACTAAGCACCCTATGTGGGTGCTGGGAATCAAACTCAGGTCCTCTGGAAAGAACAGGAAGTGCACTTACCAAGTCTCTTTGTACCTTTCTCTTCCCATTTAGTGGCTATATACACAATCTCTGAAGTTAAACAAGTATATAGGTATTGTGAATTTTCACTCTGCCATATATTGGTGGTAACATCTTGAATATTGAAGTTTTCTCTCTCAGTTTTGTCTTCTTGACAATGTGAACATATAAGTACCTATTGAATGATGTAAGAATCAAATGGGTTATTTATTTTTAAGCACGTAAAACATAGTCTGACAGCTACTGGATACGCCATGACAGTTTTGTGACAGTGTCTTACTGTGTAGCCTTGGCTAGCCTGAAACTTTCCCTGTAGATCAGACTGGTCACTAACACATAGACCTATGCCTGCCTCTGCCTCCTGAGTTCTGGGATTGAAGTCATATGCCACCACACCTGGCCCATGATATTGTTGTAATTTTTTTTCCTTTTAGATTTATAAGCTGGACAGCGAAGGTACATGCCTTTAATCCCAGCACTCAGGAGGCAAGGCTGGTCTGGTCTACAGAGGAAGTTCCAGGACAGCCAGGGCTACACAGAGAGACCGTGTCTCAAAAAGAATAGATTTTTAACATTTTATTTTGTATGTGTGTGTGAGTGTTTTGCTTATATGCTTATCTGTGCACCACATGCTTTCCTGATGCCCAGGAGGTCTGAAGAGAGTGTCAGAGTCCATGGAACTGCAGTTACAAGTGGTTGTGATCTGCCATGTTGGTTTTGGGACTCAAACCTAGGTCCTCTGCAAGAACAAGTGCTCTTAACTACTGAGCCCGCTCTCTAGGGCCCCATGATCATTTTTTCAAATAGGAAGAGTCATGGAAGGCTCTTGAGAGTCAAGAGAAGAGTCAAGAGAATTGGCTCAGTGGTAGAGCACTTGCTATTCTTGCAGAGGACCCAGGTTCAATTCCCAGCACCCAGTCTCAGGGTTTCCAACATCCTTTTCTGATCTCTTG
The DNA here is from genome assembly GCF_903995425.1 of Onychomys torridus. Lineage (NCBI taxonomy): Eukaryota > Metazoa > Chordata > Mammalia > Rodentia > Cricetidae > Onychomys > Onychomys torridus. Next base: position 28,845,302 of record NC_050466.1, on the reverse strand, counting down.
GGGCAACAGGCATGCATATGGCTCACACTTATACATTCAGGCAAACACTCATGCACATAAGATAGTAAAATCAGGCACTAAGAATGTGAGAATATCTGTTTCATTTGAGCACAGAGCTAAGCACACAGCCTGAACATAAAGAAAAAGATGTACTGGATGTGGTGGTGTACAACTTTTATTCCATTACTCATGAGGCAGACAGAAGTAGTCTGCTCTCTGTGAGTTCCAAGCCAGCCAGGCCTACACAGTAAAATCCTATCTAATTTTAAGAAAGGAAGAAGAAGAAAGAAAAGGAAAAGGAAAAAAAGCAAAAAGAAAGGAGCTGGAGAAAAGGCTCAGTGGTTAACGGTGCTTCTGCTCTTCTGTCCTGGCAAAGGATCTAAGTTTGGTTCCCAGCACCTGCACCCACACTGGGTTGCTCACAATGACCCCCAACTCCAGAGGATCCAACACCTTCTTCTGGACTCCACTGGTACCCACACTCACATGTGCATGTACCCACACACATACACCTAATTAAAAATAAAAGTAAATCTTTCTTAGAAAGAACAGAACAGGGAGATTGTCAAAATGGCACTTGCATGAAGTTTGATGACCTGAGTTCAAACCCCAGGAGGGCAGACTCCCAAAAGTTATGCTTTGACAGCCACATGTACCTGCATTCACACACACACACACACACACACACACACACACACACACACACACAGACACTAATAATAATAATAATAATAGTGTTGATAAAATAATAACAACAATAATAATGATAGGTCTTATTTGGAGTTATCTTTATTTGTGTGTGTGTGTGTGTGTGTGTGTGTGTGTGTGTGTGTGTGTGCGCGCATGCTGGAGTTACAGGCAATTGTGGGTCAACTGGCTCAGGTGCTGGGACTTGAACTCTGGAACTCTGGAAGGTCAGGAAGCATTCTTAACCACTGAGCCTTCTCTCTGGCCCATTAAAATTTTTTTAATAAGAAAGGTATATTTTTGGCAATGGGAGTGGGATAAAACTGACCAAGACTTACCATAAAGATACTACTGAGTCAAATTTGGTGGCACACACCTTTAATCCCAGCACTGAGGAGGCAAACATCTGAGTTTGAGGTCAACTTGATCTGCATGGCGATTTCCAAAACTACTACCTCTTCCCTACAAAGGTACTAAAGAATATTGAGAAATGCATTCATAGAGGGAGCCTATGTGAGTGAGTGCTCACCTAATTTCCCAGAATTTTTTTTTCCAAGACAGGGTTTCTCTGTGTAGCTTTGGTGCCTGTTCTAGAACTCGCTCTGTAGACCAGGCTGGCCTCAAACTCACAGAGATCTGTCTGGCTCTGCCTCCCGAGGGCTGGGATTAAAGGCGTGCACCACCACCGCCCGGCCAATTTCCCAGAATTTAAATGGTTCCATTTTTCTTTTTGTGGCAATGGTTCTATCTAGGTTTAGGTGGGTGATGTTGTGGTTGTGGCTGTGGTGGTTGTTGTTGTTTGAGGCGGTCTTAACCTCTGGTATCCCAGGCTGGCCCGCTGGAGGTTGCTGTTGTAGCACAGGCTGCCTTCAAACTCTTGATCCTCTTTGTCTCCCTCCTGAATATTAGGATTACAGGCATGAACCACTTTGCCTAGGGAATCTCCTCTATAATCTTAGAACTCAGTGCCCTGATAAACAAGCATTAGCCATTTTTAAAAGCCTATAGCTTCTGGTATTCCCATATATACCGTTCTGGTCATCATGAGCTTACACCCAACCTCTTGTCTACCTGCACAGATGCTTTAAGCCCTACTCCCATTAAAGTTTTATTCTAGTACCATTGCCTCTGAGAAGCTCATTCATTCTTGAACTCTTTTTTTTTTTACTTTTAAATTTCTTTATTAATTTCAAATCATGAAAAAAAAATTTCTTTCTAAAATGGATTAAATTGCCATGCTGATAGGAATGTTTAGAATTAAATGTGCCCGCCGGTGGTGGTGCAATCCCAGCACTCGGGAGCCGAGCCAGGCGGGTTTCTCTGAGTTCAAGGCCCTCCTGGGCTACAGAGTGAGTTTCAGAAAAGGTGCAAAGCTACACAAAGAAACACTGTCTCAAAAATAAACAAAAAAATTAAATGCAACAATAAACAATGTTTAAGTAGAAACTGTTAAGTGGAAACACCAAAAGTTTACAGAAAAAGTACTTCACTAAATACAAGCTTGTAACAGAGTAGCCATTTATGAGCTCAGAGAAAACGTTTTTGTTTGTTTGTTTGTTTGTTTTTCGAGACAGGGTTTCTCTGTGTAGCTTTGTGCCTTTCCTGGAACTCACTTGGTAGCCCAGGCTGGCCTTTAACTCACAGAGATCCGCCTGGCTCTGCCTCCCGAGTGCTGGGATTAAAGGCGTGCACCACCACCGCCCGGCAGAAAACATTCAATTTTTAAGGCATGAGGCAAAGTCATAGTGATTGTCATGTTCCGGTGTCTGGAAAGGCCCGTTTGGCCTCATCTGTTGCTCCCTAGTCTTCCTCTTGACTTCCATCACCTGCCCTACAAATTTCCCAACATTCTCTCACTCTTCATTGTGATCGGCAAGTCTATTTGGTATGGCCCAGGGAAAATTAGGCACAAGTTGCCTGACTGGTCCCCTTCTGATACTTTCCCCAGGATTCTTGTTTTCAACTTCTTCCAAGTGGTGAGATTTTTTTTTAAAGATTTATTTATTGTGTATACAGAAGAGGGCGCCAGATCTCATTACAGATGGTTGTGAGCCACCATGTGGGTGCTGGGAATTGAACTCAGGACCTCTGGAAGAGCAGCCAGTGCTCTTCACCTCTGAGCCAGCTCTCCAGCCGCCAAGTGGTGAAATTCTTCTTCACTTTGCTTGGAGGCCTTCCCTCTTTTGTTTTCTTTTTCTTCACTTGCACAGCGAGATCTTTTATGACTTGTTGCTCTGTGGACGCCATTACTGGGGGGGGGGGGGGGGCTATCCTTGCCTTCTCCCCCTCCTGGCGATGCTCACCACTAGGTACGCTGAGAAGCTAGACTCCTGGGAGCTGCTCTGCTCCTGCACCCCACTGGTGCTGCTGGGTCCAGCGCTCTGCACCACCAGGAACAGGTGCCTCAGCCAGGGATGGTGGGCTAGAGGGAGTGAGCAAGGCCATTCTGGAACTCTTGACCCACAGCTAAAAGGGAGCACTCTATGAATGTTTGGGGATTGACTGATAGATAAGTCCTTTTCTGTGAGGGCAATGTGGGCATGGGTGCCCTCAAATCTTGTCTGCCATGCCTCCTACTAACCCTCCACTCCATTTGTCAAACCAAGTACCTACATGGTGATGCCAAGGCTTTTCAGTGACCATCTTATCTCTTAGACATTTATTGGTTTTTTTTGGTTCTTTGTTGTTAGTTTTGTGAGACAAGGTCTCAGTCTGTAGCCCAGGCTGGCCTCAAATTTGCAATCAGCCTCCTAACTCAGTCTCCTGATTGTTGGGATTACAGGCATAAATCACCACACTCAGCACAAGGATCTCTAAGTATCTGGAGAGCAAAATCCATGTTTTCCTGTGTCTTCCACAAGCCCCCTGCCTAGAGCTTCCAGTGTTAATAACATTGGATAAGCACATAGTTTTGCTGCTTTGGATAACTCATTAAAGATATTATCCCTCCCCCCCCACCCCTGTGTGTGTGTGTGTGTGTGTGTGTGTGTGTGTGTGTGTGTGTACATATTCTTTTGTCTGTTCTTTCTCATTGAATTGTAAGAGATACTAGAAAAATTCATCACCCATTTTCTGAGTAAAGTAAGGAGATAATTCAAAAACAAATAAAAACCTGGAATTGGAATTATTTTCAAAATCTAGATAATGAATACTCTACCTTCAAGTACACATCCAGTCTATATTTTTACATCAAATTTTCTCAAAACTTAATATACATCATAGTCACCAAGGGGTGAAGACAGGGAACCTGATACAATTCCAAATTATCGGTATGAGGTGTGTACCTCAGTGGTAGAGCATGTGCCTAGTGTGTGCCAGGCTCTGGTTTTGAAACTCAGCACCAAAACAATTCAGATTCCAAAGGCCTCTCCCCAGTCAATGTTGTACTGAATTGGTCTGAGGTGGTTCCCTCTCTATGATCAACTGTGCCTTTAGTTTGTTTGGTTGTTTTTTTTTTTTTTTTTTTTTTTTTTTTTGGTTGGTTTGTTTGAAACCAGGTCTCAGGTACTCCAGGCTGTCCTCAGACTCCAGATAGTTGAGGAATATCCTAAACTTCTGATCTTCATGCTTCTACTTCACAAGTGCTGGGACTGCAGACATGAGCCACTATACTCGGTTTATGGGGTACTGGGGATTGAACCTAAGACTTCCTGCATGCTAGGCAAACAATCAACTCAGCTACATCTCCAGCTGTGAGTGTGTATGTAGGAAGAACCTTGTGTGTTCTTTTGCAGAGGCTGTCTACCTTGTTTATTGAGACAGGACCTTGACGCAGAATTTGTTGACTAGGCCAGACTGGTTGGCTGCAAGCTCCAGGGATCCATCTCTCTAAACCTCCCCATCACTAGAACTACAAGTGCATACTACCACACTCAGCTTGGTAGATGGGCTCTGGGGGCTGAACTTGGGTCCTTATACCTGTATGGTAAGCACTTCAACAACTGAGTAATCTCCTTTATGGGATTTTGTTTTGTTCTGGGTTTTTTATTTGTTTGTTTGTTTTGTTTTTGTTTTTGTTTTTGTTTTAAGCTGAGGATCGAACCCAGGGCCTTACGCTCTACCACTGAGCTAAATCCCCAACCCTGTTATTTTGTTTTTTACAGATAGAGTCAGGATCTCTATCTGTAACCCAGACTGGCCCGGAACTCACTATGTAGCCCAGGGTAACCTCAAACTCAAGGCAATCTTTCTGCTTCAGCCTCCTCAGTTCTGGTATTATGGCTATGCACCAACATATTCCACTTCAGTAGGCTCAGTTGGCACACTGACATTTATGGACTGCACTTTGGGTGACACTGAGCATTTTTCTTTTATTTCTTTATTTTTTAAAAAATTAAATTATTATTTGAATCAAGTTATCTATCTATCTATCTATCTATCTATCTATCTTTCTATTTGAGACAGGGTCCCAATACATAACCCTGTCTGGCATGAAACATGGACCAGGCTGGTCTCGAACTCAGAGATCCACTTCACTCTGCCTCCCAAGTGCTGGGATTAAAGGTCTGTGCCACCTGTGTTGGTGGCTCAACAGTGGCTCTTCATATCCCACTCCTCTAAGCCTCTGATCAGCACCATTAATTTTCTTTCTGTTTCTAAGGATTTACATTTTCTTGGTATTTCATGATAACCTTTTGCTTTGGATTTCTTTCACTCATCACGTTTTTAAGATTCATCCATGTTGGTGTATGTATCCGTATTTCATTCTTGTTTTGAAAGAATGTGTCTGTGCTTCACACATTCAGGTGCCTGAAGAGGCCAGAATTGTCAGACCCCTTGGACGTGGAGTTGCAGGTGATTGCTAGAAATCGTTCTTAGCCTGTGAGCTATCTAGTCAGCCCTCAATGTTTAATTTTTATATGACTGGATAATATTCCATTGTATGCATAGACACTGATTTATTTATTTCCTGCTTGTAAGGTTTTGTATCTGTTGGTTTGGGGTTTTGTTCTTTGATTAGTAGATTCCGTTTCATGTAGCTAAGTCTGGCTTTGAACTCCTGATCCTCCTGCCTCTACCTCCCAAGTGCTGGGATTATAGGCTTGCTCTTTTTATTTTTGTTTGTCTGTTTTGAGACAGGGTTTGTCTATGTTTCCCTGGCTATTCTGAGAGTGGCTATGTACCCCAATTCTCTTGCCGCAACCTTCCTGGTTCTATGATTACAGGTATAGTGCCATCATGCCTGGCTTTCATAGTATCTTATTGTTTTTTGCTTTGTTTGTTTGATTTTTATTGTGTGTGTGTTCATGCTTGTGCATGCATGTTTGGGTGCACATGTAAATGTGTCCAGTTGTTTGGTCTTTTTGAGACAGAGCTTCTTATAGCCCAGGCTGGGCTTGAACTCACTAAGTATTGAAAGCTGGCCTTGAACTTTTGATCCTACTGCCTCTACCTCAGGCATGAGATATCACACCCAGCTGTTTGTTTTTGAGGTAATGTCTCATCACGTAGTCCTAGACATCATAGTACTCACTGACCTTGAATTTGCAATGATTCTTCTGCCTTTGCCTTTTGAGCACTGGGATTATAGATGTGTACCATCACATCCAGCTTGATTTGGAGACAGGAGCTCTCCTGAGTGCTACACCTAGTGAGTTTCTCTTTCTTTCTTTCTTTCTTTCTTTCTTTCTTTCTTTCTCTCTCTCTCTCTCTCTCTCTCTCTCTCTCTCTCTCTCTCTCTCTCTCTCCTTCCTTCCTTCCTTCCTTCTTTTTTGTTTTGGGTTTTTCTTCCTTTTTTTCTGACACAGGGTTTCTCTGTGTAACAACCCTGACTGTCCTGGAACTCACTCTGTAGACCAGGTTGGCCTCAAACTCATAGCTATCCACCTGCCTCTGCCTAATGAGTGCTGGGATTAAAGGCATGCACCACCACTGCCCAGCTTCTTTTTCATTTTAAAGTTATTTCTGTGTGTGCATGTGTGTACATTTGTATGGGTGCACATGCCATTAAACACATGTAGCAGTCAGAGGTCAACCTGCAGGAGTCAGCTATCTCCTTGCGACTATGGGTCCTGGTGACTAGACAAGGATGGTGAACCATCCTTCCTGCCTCTCTCTCTCTCTCTCTCTCTCTCTCTCTCTCTCTCTCTCTCTGAGAGTGAAGGTTCTCATATGTAATCCAGCCTGGCTTCAACATTGTTATAAAGTCAAGGATGACTTTGAACTTCTGATCCTCCTGCCTCCACTTCCATATTCTGGAAATACAGACATGCACCACCACATGAGGTTTTGTGTAGTGCTGAGAATAGAACCCAGGGCTTCATTTATGCTGGTCAAGAACCCTACCAACAGAATTACATTCCCAGCCAGGCAGTAGCACATACCTCTATTCCCAGCACTCAGGAAGCAGAGGCAAACGGATCTCTGTGAGTTTGAAGCCAGCCTGTTCTACAGAGGGAGTTCCAGGACAGCCAAGGATACAGAGAAACCCTATCTTGAAAAACCAATAAATAAATAAATAGATAGATAGATAGATGGATAGATAAATAAATAAATCACCAAAACCCTCCCAGAAAACAGTTATAAAATACAAAAATACAAATAAAACTTCTTTAGAACTAAGCTTGTACACTGAAGTCACTTAACTCCAGAAAGTTTGTGTATAATTTTACTATGTTTTATGAAACTTGAGACATAATCATCAGATATTCATACATACAAGCAATTATGGATCGAGAATACTCTGAGACCCATAGGCTTCAAATCTCTGAAAGACACCCAATAATCAAAGAAACACTCTAAAATTGCTCTGTAGGCTGTGCTAACAATCTGAATATGGGTTCAGGCATGTTTCAAAGACGTTCAAGCAGCTAAACAAAATAAAGAATTTGAGGCTATTGTCTGATGGTGGTGGTGACACACGCCTTTAATCCCAGCACTGAGAAGGCAGAGGCAGGTGGATTTCTGAGTTTGAAGCCAATCTGCTCTAGAGAGGGAGTTCCAGAATAGCCAGGGCTACACAGAGAAACCCTGTCTCAAAAACAAAAAACAAAAACAGAAAGAAAAGAATTGGAGGCTACCTTTCACTAAATAAGAAAATTCTATTGGGCCAAAGAGAAGGCCCAGCAGTTAAAAGCACTGGCTGCTCTTCCAAAGCACCCAGGTTTAATTCTCAGCACCCATGTGGCACCTCACAACTGTCTGTAGCTCCAGGGGACCCAACATTCTCACACAGACATACACACTAGAACATGTAAAATTGATAAATAATTTTTTAATTCCAAAATCAGTTATTTAGAATTCTTAAAAACCTGGCACTGGAGAGATGGCTCAGCAGTTAAGAGCACTTACTATTTTTACAGAGGACCCAAATTTGTTTCCCAGCGCAAATATGGCTGTAACTCAAATTCCAGGGGGTTTGAAGCCCTCTTCTGACCCCTGAGGATTCCTGCAGGCACATACATCCATACATCCAGACACACATACAACTAAAATATAAACAAATACATTTAGAAAAAAGAAACAATTTAAATCTGGGCTATGAAATGGCTCAGTGAATAAATATGGTTTGCCAGAGGAACTGGAGAAATGGCTGAGAGGTTAAGAGCACTGGCTGCTCTTCTAGAGGACCTGAGTTCAGTTCCCAGCACCCACATGGTGGCTCACCATCTTCTGTACCTCCAGTTCCAGGAGATCCAATGTCTCTGGCCTTCACAGACACCTGCACTCATGTGCATATACCCACATGCAGAGACACACCTACACATAATTTAAAATTCATAAAAATGGTTTGCCACCAAATCTGCTAAGTGCCCAAATGTTATAGTTAACTAGAACTTCACTAATAACTTGACACCAATAACAGCTCCTAACTGTCCCTTGAAAGGCTGCTTCCTAATCTGGATGTCTTGCAGAGGCCTTTTAGACCTGGTGTTCTCTCTGACAGAGCCCTAGGTGAGAATACTATTCCAACACAACACCAATCACATGTTATTTTTTTCTCCTGATTTCTCAAGGGTGTGGACCCAAGAGGGGAAAATCCTGGCTTACATCTTCTCTGGAGGTTAGTGATACATAGGAATGATGTTCTGAGCATCATCCTCTCCAGAAATATCTATTGTTAACCAGTTAGATACCAGACAAACAGAGTGGATTCAAATCCAGTAGCTAGCCCTGACTTAATTCAGTAGAATAAAATAGACATCAAGGAAGGCCTTGATGGGGGAAATATTCTACAAAACATTGCTTGAGAGGTGAAAGGTAAATGGTGAGCACTGAAGACTTCTTCCCTATGATAGCCCTGGGGCCTAAGAGAAGTTTGGCACAGATGGAAAAGAGCTAGACACATGTTTGTTGATTGAATACTGAAAGAGACCTTTGTGGTTTGCAGGTGCTTATGGGGACGTTGTGTAAATGGAGAGTGGAAGGACATGTCAGGACCTACATAAACTATGTTTGTCTGTGTGTAAAATTTCCTCCCAATCAAGCCTGAAATGCAGATTCCTCTGAGCTTACTGTATATTTTATTCTATTCTACTGAACTCAATTCAGAAGGACTTAGGAGTGGTATAGTACTGTGAGGAGCACTTATATAAAAGTATGTTTGAAAAGATAAACAGGCCGGATGGTGGTGGCACACTCCTTTAACCCAGCACTTGGGAGGCAGAAGCAGGCAGATCTCTGTGAGTTCAAGGCCAGCCTGGTCTACATAGTGAGTTCCATGACAGCCAGGACTACACAATGAAACCCTACCTCCAAAACAAAACAAAAAGATGGGCAGGAAACTCCAGTTTACTCACCAATTATTGGATTTATGAGGTCTAAATGATTCCTTGTATGTGCCACTTGACCAGAGAGACGTCTATCTGTAGGCTAAGAAAATAAACTTACACATAGAGAAGACACAAACACATTTTATAATACAGTAAACTTTAGTCAAAATCCAAATAACCCATCATGTGCAAAAAAAAAAAAATTCTCTTCTATTTGTGTCGAGCTCTGAGGGTGACAAAAGGCTTCTCTACTGACAACCCTGTTTGTTGATTAATGTTTGGAATGCTTCTGAGAATTCTAGGGGACCTTCTAAAGAGTCTCCAAGTCATGGTGTATGTAATGTGAGTGGCCCCTGAACACCAGGCCTCTTGACATGGCAGACACCAAAGGATGTTTCAGACTTCCAGGGGCATGCCAATCTTGAGGGACTGGGCTGGTAGGACACCACTCCTTCAGCTGAAAAGAGCCGAGACTCATTTGTACAAAATTGTTACTTGTGGCAACCACAGAAGAGGCCAGAGGATTGGAATGTCCTCCCCTGATTTCCTTCCATCAGTGGTTCAATCAGCGGACACTGAGCGCTTGAGTTCATGGTCTCAGCTTGTTCAAAGCTGAGTGTTGAACAAGACTATCTCCTAGACCTCCCTTGCTGTGTGATCTGCGATGTCTTCTTCAAGTTCCTCCCTCTTATTCACACAACCACACGTTACCAGGGTTCAAATGTTGAGTGAAGGGGGTCTATGCAAATCGTTCTCTCCTTCCTTCTCTCCTCTCCTCTCCTCTCCTCTCCTTCTCTCCCCTCCCCTCCCCTCTTCTCCTTCCCCCCCCCCTTTCTCTCTCTCTCCTTCTCTCTCTCTCTCTCTCTCTCTCTCTCTCTCTCTCTCTCTCTCTCTCTCACACACACACACACACACACACACTATACCCCAAAGCCTCAGGGCTCAAACTGGCTCTTTCAATGCTCACATATTAAGGAGAGTACTGAATAAACCAGATGCATGGGAGAAAAACTAAAGTTTATAATGCATAGTAACAATAACAGTAATCCTTTACATTTCCATAGAACTTAATAGTTTACAAAACACTTCCATTCCAATTCCCTTATTTGATCCTGTGTCCTGTCATCATCCTTCATATTCAAAGATAGCCTTCTGATCAGTATCTCCAGCTGAGAGTGAAGCAAGACTAAGGTGGAACCAAGAGACCCTTCTGCCCTCTGCTAAAAGACATCATGTTGGGTTTTTCTTCTTTTCACCTTTTATTTTTCTCTTCTCTCTTTTGCTGTGCTGTCTGTGGAACCTGCAATTGCCTGTGACTCAGCTTCCTAGTCAGATGGGGAGGGGGGCCTTGGAACTCTAGGGAAAGGGATGCTGGCCAGCTAGCCCCCTGAAGTGGAATGCAAAGCCTTGGCTTTGGCTCCAGTCTGGATGAGGAGGCCCTGTTCTTCAGGCAGCCCCAAAGTAAGCCCTAGCTTACCTCAGGAAATTAGGCAAGCCTGGCTGGGGAGAAAGAGCAGTTTCAATAGGGCAAGGAAAAGAGAATTTCCTGAGGTAAGGTAATGTCATGAAGCTTTAAAGAGAATGTGGAATGGGGTTCAGAAGCTGCAGAGGTATGGCTAATGTAGGCATTTTGTTTTTGCTGTTGAGACAGTTGCTATGTAACCCTGTTTGATTTCAAACTGACTTTGTAGACTAGGGTGGTCTCAAACACAGAGGTCTGCTTGCCACTGCCCACCCCCAAGTGCTGGAATTAAAGGTGTGTGCCACAATGTTTGTAGTATACAGCTGTGCCAAGGGAACTCAGGCTTGCAGAAGATGCTACTAAGAAGCAGAGGAGTCTCTATCCTATCCACTCAGTTTCTGAACTTCAGGTTTTTGTTTGTTTGTTTGTTTGTTTGTTTGTTTTGTGTGAAAACATATGTGTGCATGTGCCTAGAGGCCAGAGGTTCACATGGAGTGTCTTCCTCTCTCTTCCTTAGTTAATTCTCTACCACATTTTGTTGTTGTTTTTTTTCAAAACAGGGTCTCACTATGTAGCTCTGGCTGTCCTGGAACTCACTTAGTAGATGGTGCTGGCCTTGAAATCACAGAGATCCAACTGCCTCTGCCTTGGGAGTGTTGGGATTAAAGGTGTTCAAATTATGCCCAGCACCATGGAATCTTCTGCCTCCACCTCCTCAGCACTGGGATTACAGATTATAGACAAAGGAACCTGGCTTTTTACATGGGTACTGAGGATCTGAATTTAAATCCTCATGCTCCTGTGTCATGTACTTTGTTGATTCTATGTCTCTATGTAGATCAGGCTGGTTTCGAATTCACTGTAATCACACTGCCTTAGCCTCCAAAGTGATCCCAACTTCACACAGCGTGCTCAACTTTCAGGTCTTGCTTAAAAGCTACTTCAACCGTTCCTATCCCCTCACAGACTCCATTATCTTGGTCACTGTCCAGTTTCTTCTGTTATTGAAACAGGGTCTCATATAATCCAGGCAGTCTTCAAACTTGCTATGAAGCTGAAGATGACAGTGAACTCCTGATCCTGGAGTTGCTTCCAGGATCACAGCAAGTGTCTGGCTCATTGTCTAGTTTCTTCACTGAGCAGTGCTTTATCTGCATGCCTCTAATGTAGCCCGTTTTCAGAGCTAAAGATGTTTTCAGTGAATGCCCAAACCCAGAATTTTCCAAAGCTATCTCAGGCAAAGCTCCTCCAACCCCACCAACCAACCATCCTTCTCTACATTTTGTTTTCAGCCCATGGCTGTGAGCACACCAGTTCAACTCTTCACCTGGCTCAGCCCTGTCCCCAGATGAAAGTGTCTAAGAAATGGGAATGCGGGACTGATAGGCAGATATAAAACCACTGGGCTGTGGTCTGCAGTAGCAGAAGATCAAAGCCTGTCCTCTCTCCAGCTATGAAGAATCAGAGCTCTTGGCAGTTTGGAGCAGGGAGTCCAAGCAGCTGAAGAATTTTGCTTTTAGGTAGAAGCCAGGTTAAAAAGCGACAATAGTGAGGAGCAGCTGCCATGCAAGGGAGGTAGGAGGGATCAAGACTCACAACCCGCTTCCTATATCCCTGGATATGATGAAACACTCTTCCCTCGAGAAAGAAGATTAATTCTAGCCTAGGAGCCACCCCGCCCATTCCCTCCCCCCACGCCCTCGCCAAACTCTCTTCCAGCCCTGTCCTGGATGATTGGGGCTAGTCCAGTTAGCAGTGTCGCTCCCGGTAAGGGCAAGAGTGTGTAATTGCAACCACTTCCTGCCCTAGCTTGCCCTAGGGCTGGCTCCACCCCTGAGGACAGTCGGGGCGGGGCCCAGGTACAGTGAAGGAGTTTGGTAGGGGCGGAAAGCGCTGACTAGCAGCGGCCTTTAAGGGAAATCAGCTAAGATTCCTAAAAGGACTGGAGAAGGTGCCCTCTGTTTGAGCCCGCCAGAACTAAAGGGGCACGAGGCATTCTATTGGCATAACTTGTCCCTGCAAGGAAAGATCTAGATCATAGTGTCTTTGATCTGTATATAATGAGTACCAATATTAACTTTAGTCTTCAGCTCTAATCATGCTAACTGGCCGACTGGAGAGCGAGGGTCTACATGAAGAATTGGTCTAGGCCAGGACCATTGTCCTGAGCAATTTAGAGTGCAGAAGAGAGGCAAAAGATGAGTGTTACCGAAGACCCTGGTGGTGCACAACATCATTATGCAAATACACCTCCTCTTTACCTGGAATTTCCAGGATCCACTATCCGTTTGTATGCCGACTGACCACTCAGGCCTTCCAATGCCATATGAGTGCAGAGGATGTTCTCCTTAAGACATCCTGAGATTGTCAAAGAATAAAGGATGACACTCCCTTCAACTCCTCTTAGGGAACCAGACAGCTGAATGGCTGAGTGGTTGAGATATTATATACTTTGTAGCAAAGATGAAAACATAGTTCTGTCCCACCCTCACATGTTAGTTATGTGACCTTGGGCAGCTTGCTTATCTTTCTAACTGAAATGAAGCTACTAACACTTGCCTTAGAGATTGTGACAAATGTAAAGTAAAATAAGACATGTATAGGAAAGTGCTTTGAAAGCTGTAAAGTTCCGGGGAGGCGGTGGCGCACGCCTTTAATCCCAGCCCTCAGGGAGGCAGAGCCACGCGGATTTCTATGAGTTCGAGGCCAGCCTGGGCTACAGAGCGAGATCCAGGACAGGCACCAAAACAACACAGAGAAACCCTGTCTCGAAAGAAAGTTGTAAAGCACTATGCAAAAGCAAGGAACAGATAATGGCATTCTGTGGGCTAGAGAATGAGAGGACTCCAATGGGGAAATATGAACAGGCCCCAGTGATGAGGGTACAGAGCATCCCATGGAGCAGCCTGCAAGAGGCTATCACACACAGGTAGGGATTAAGCCTGTGTAGACTTTCTAGTTGGAGTTGGTTCTGAAAGAAAAAAATTCCTAAGGAGTTGGAGGGAAGTAATGTCATGCTGTCTTCTTGCCTGTTGAGCCCTAGTCGCCAGGCGAAGAAAGACCAGTGGTGGTGGGTAATGAGTTTTATTTGGGGGGAGGGGTTGACCTGTCAGGGCCTCCAAGTGTAAGACAGCAGCTGGAAGTTCGCTACATACCTCACAGGCAGCAAGCACATGCTGGCTGGAATGAGCAGAGAATGTTTTCTCTCTCACCCTCTGCAGACAGGGGCAGAGGGGGGGGTGGGGGCACAGAGGAGAGCTGGGCAAACCAAGCACACTCAGTGACAGCTGCAAACCTGACCTGTAGGCTTCTTCTTTATCCCCTTTGCACTCTGGCAAGGGCTGCCTGGCCCAGATGACCCCTGCCCTCCCTTCTTTGATCTCCAAGAGCCCGACCTCCTCCTACACTCAGACACCATTGGTAGATCCTGTGTGATGATGACACAGGTTTCAGGTATATCTACAGTTATGAATGTCAGCAGCCCTGTATGCAGATTCTGGGCAGTGTTTACATACAAACGCTTGTCATACATGTGTATACTCCGGGTATGGAGAACGTAGGACTGATATTTTGGTTCTAGCCTCACTTTGGACTGAGAAACTTCTCATCTGCAAAAGAGATTTTCCTAGAGCTTCTCAGAAAGTCCTTCTGGCTCCGATGTTCAGTGTTTTGACACTTAGAGTTGTGGCTACTTTAAAAGCCAGGCCAACAGAAAAAAATATCAGCCAAAGCAGTTGTGACTGCTGACTGTTGACTTGTCAGATGGTTAGGTTTGAAGACAGGACTTTTAAAAGGCTACTTACTTGATGTGAGGTAACATCTGCTTACTTGATAAGGAGTGATCTTATACTGACACCATACAGTGTGGTGTAGTGGTTCTTGTGTATCAGCTGTGGGTGCAGTTACATCAGTGAGTGTATCCATGGATGCATGTTTAAGTTGCATCAAAGAATAGGAGAGAGAAACAAGAGTCTTCCATCTAAAAGAATCCCGTCCATTTATTCCACAGCCCTTTAGTGATCTAGGTACTCACTAGCAGGGAACTGCAGAGATATAGATAAGTAAGGTATGGTTTCTGCCCTCCAGGAGCTCACCTTCTATGGGACAGACAAACACATAAACAAATAATTACAATACAGTGTGATAATAGAGGTAAAAAGACTTCATCATGGGAACACAGAGAAAGGACCAATTAATTCTGCCCAGGGGTATCTGGGGCTGAAACTATGCCTGTGACAGTCTCACTTTATTTTATTTATTTATTTATTTATTTATTTATTTATTTATTTATTTATTTATTTAGAATGTGGAGTTAAGGATCGAACAGTCTCACTTTCTTTCTTTCTTTCTTTCTTTCTTTCTTTCTTTCTTTCTTTCTTTATTTATTTATATAGAATGTGGAGCTGAGGATCGAACCCAGGGCCTTGCGCTCTACCACTGAGCTAAATCCCCAACCCTCAGTCTCACTTTATAACCATTCTACAACTCCTGAGTTATTACCTTCACATTCCTACTTTCAAACCATTAAGACTTGTGCCTTTATCACACCCTGGCCCCCTCCTCTCACAAAGCTAGGAAGATTCAGAGTGGAAATCACCCATGAGAACTTGGAAACTTCTAATGAGCAAGGAAGAAGTCCCGGATGGAAAAATGAGGCTATGGGAAGAGAACCAGTGTGTCTGCACAAATGGCTTCTTTGCACAAGCAGAAAGGGATTGGCCAAATGGCATGCTGGTATCAAAACAGCTCCCTGGGACCAACTGCCACCCATACCCCTCTCAGCTCTAAGTCAGAGAGAAGCTCAAGTTGGGGATGGTGGTGACAATTGAGGTTGCTTGTGTCACAGTTTAGCTAATATGGAGGTAGGGGTGGGGACTGAGAGGGAGGCCCAGGGACTGAGAATCCAGTCCTTCCTGCCTGTCCAAATAATGTGTGGATGGAAATCATCTTCAATGAGCATGTCTTTTGTGTTCTCTGCACTAAGAATAGGGCTGCTTCAGGGATCCCCTGTAACTTGCCAGGCACTCTTAGTGAATGGCAGTGAATTGTGAGATAGTCCCCGATAGGCTGGGGAGGCTCTAATTAGTATGGAGGACTGGTTAGAGGGAAGCTAACTATAACTCCAAGGAGGGCAGGAGGGACAGTCTCTGGATTCTGCAGCAAGTTCTAACCATTGCCCTATTGACCCAAGAGATGGCCCACGGAAAATGAATCTCCGGTCCCTACCCTCACCCAAAATGCCTCTGCCCTTCCCCACCCTCGGGACTCTACCACTTTATCAGGACCAGAGCATTCTCTCCCCACTCCTGTACATCCCTCCATCTGTGAAGCCGAAGGATGCTACCGCGCAAAGAGAACCCTGAGATTGTGCCTTGAATGACCCCCTAACACATCTGGATTTTTGGAGTTCAGGCCAGCCCCCGAAATGGACCCCAGGGAAGTGCGCCAGAGGGAGAGGGAGGGGTGGGGGGAGACAAGCAGCCCAGAGAAGGGCCTGCCACGGGCCCCAAGACTAAGACCGTCCCAAACTTCCTGTTTCTTCAGGCCCGCTCTGACCCTAAGGGCTGCGGCTCCGATAGCTCAGGGCCTGGAAGTGCATGCTGGGTAAGCCCAGACCGCCGGAGTAGGCGAGCTGCTCGCAGCAGCCGGCACCGGGCCGGTGTAGGCGCGAGCTCCGCTTCCTTCTCCCGCGGTCACGCTTAGCTCGTGGGATGGGCAACGGGCAGGTGGCTGGGAGGAGGCCCCCGACACCGAGGGCTGTGGGAGGAGCCTGAGCGGGGTGGGGGCAGCCCGAGGGGCGTGGGCGTGGGCGTGGGCTAGGAGTTTCTGCTTTTTAAAGGGAAGAGGAGTTGCTTTCTTCGCAGGCCGAAGTTCGAGCCGACCTCGCCTTGCCAAGTGCAGGAAATCCTGAAGGGGCAGGGCAGCCTGCTTGGCCCTGTCCAGGACCGGAGCTCTCTAGCCCCGCTGAAGCTCCGAAGGGAGAGTAGTTTAGGGCCAGTAAAAGGAAGTCTATCCTTGCTCAGCGAAGACAAAACTTTAATGCAGCTGGCAATCTTCTCCCCCAAAGTGGGTTTGGAATTTAATAACAGAAAAAATGCAGGCAAATGCTCCACTGGACTCCTTCGAGAAATAAAGGCGATGCCAATCAATGAGGGGAAGAGGTCGGAAAGGGCAGCTCCGTTCCCAGGTCCTCGAGATAGATTGCCGAAGTTTGTTGCCTTACCGGTGGTAGAGAGGAAAGGTTTAGAAAGGTTATGTATGACTTGATACATAACAATGTATCAGAAGAGAAGTTTAATTCCGAACTCTACCTCTTGTCTTCCTTTGGGACCACACACACACACACACTGTGTGCACAACCGAACCTCCCTTGTAACACTCCTGTCACCCTCTCAATCTCAATTTTCCTTACTCTTTAGCTCTGCAATATGTTCACTTGGAATCTTAAGGAAATTGGTGGTATGCTTTCCCTCAACTCACTTCAGGGATAGATGTTGAATATGGGGTCAGGCAAAATAGGAGACAGGGTACGCAAGACATACGGGGCCTGCTTCATTTATTACTGCATTTATTTTTTATTTATTTGTTTTTGTTTGTTTGTTTGTTTGTTTGTTTGTTTGGGCTGAGTCTTGCTTTGTAACTCAGGCTGGTCTGGAATTCACCACGGATCCCAGAGTGGCCTTGAACTTGAGCTCCTCCAACTCCAGATTTTAAATGGAAGCAACCTTACTCAGTCCCTTGCTCCCATTTTGAAAGTTAAGAAACTGAGGCCACCCAAAGGGCTTAATCTCTTGCTGAGCTCACACAGGAAGATAATAATAGATATTAAACGTAGTTTAAAAATAGGAATGGGGTTGATGCTTAGGATCAGATTAAGCAGCCATATTCCCCACCCAGTCTCTCTAGATCCCCACTTCAAATGTTACTTTATTAATCCTCTGCTACCTTAGTTCTGGTGGCATATTTTATTGTTTCTGTCACCTGATTTAGGTCATGAGTATTCAAATGATGGAGATGGTCTTGACATCTCAGCTTAGTGACCACAATAGTGCTGGCATATCGAAAGCACTCAATGTATGTTTCTTTTTCTAATGCTAGAAATCAGGAGTTTAGACCTCCAAGCTTTTCTTGGCCAAAATGCTGCCTTATCTACCTATCCACCTACACACCCGGCTTGGAAGGACTCTTTTAGTGGTAAGAACTGCCACATAGCCTGGATGGTGGGCTTTGCACCTTGGGAGACTTTTGAAAGTAAGCACAGAGGGTGAGTGGCCATGTTTGCTTGCTTGGTTAGAGTACACATTCAGAGGCAAGACCAAGCTGCTTAGTTACAAATCTGTTATGCATGTTGTTCTGGGTCTTGGTACCCTTCTCCCAACCCAATATATGGCAGGCAGTGAAAACATTTATGCAAATAAGCACAGAGCCCTGCTGCTTTCAAAAATAAATGATGGAGGCCACATCAGTAGTTGCAGTGTGCCTTGGCAGGATTTGGAAGGGGCACTGACTTCCCTTTGCTAGTTCTCTTGAAAATCCAGCACAGTGAGAAACAGTGTCCCCTACCTCCCTTGCTTCCTGGACCCCTCCAAAACTACAGGCAGCCACAAACCACATGGCCCACAAGCAACTGAGATTTGTGGCCTTTGGAACTTCCCAGGGCAGGGGTCAGTCAGGAGGTCAAAGGGGGTGTGGGCATCACACAGTCCATAGTCATTACTCTAATGCCCTTTGGGAGCGTTTCCAATCAATGGACCTATTTGTCCTCCCTTTGGGGAAGACTGGGGGTAGGGCAGTGGGGGTCTATTATCAAGCCTATCCCCACAACACTGCCTCGCAGAAGCTCATCCAGGGCCTGGCATCCTGCAAACCTCACTCCTACCCAGAAGACAGAAACCAGAAGTGGGATGACTTCTCTGGGCCTGGGCAGGTAGAATGTCTAGGTAAGGAATCTAGGAGTCTGGACTTTGATTAGAAGATCTATGACATTTAAGGAACCAGCAAGATTACTTTGTCCCCTGTGCCCTCCTCCACTGAACACACTTTATTTTATTTTATTTATTTCTGAGACAGGGTTTCTCTGTGTAGCTTTGGAGCCTTTCCTGGAACTCACTCTGTAGCCCAGGCTGGCCTCGAACTCACAGAGATCCACCTGCCTCTGCCTCCTGAGTGCTGGGATTAAAGGCGTGCACCGCCACCGCCACTCGGCTTACTGAGCACATTTTAAATGGCCAGTTTCCAGAAAATGCCCCCAACTCACGATATTCCTTCTAGGAGAGTCTTAGAATCATTCCATGTAAGAAACAGATAGGATAGTATAATGGTTAAACACCTGGAGCTGGGCATTGGCTGCACCTGGATTCCAAACTCAGCTTTACCATTAGTCAACCATGCAACCTCTTTAAATTCTATGGCCTTCTCTGAGCCAAGCGGGAACAATAATAGTACCTACCCTATGAGACTGTTGTTTGATTCAATATAATATGTGCTATACACTTGGCATTTTGGAAGAGCTCAAAAAATAGCTGTGGTGACCATTTTTATTAGTTTTTGTTGCAAACAAATACTATTCCACTTGGTACATATCAGGCCTGGGCACTTCACAAGTCATCTCCCCACGATCCTGGAGAGATGGAATTCCTTCTGGTACCTTCTCCATACAGCATTTGGGTCATTTGATATGGGATTGGCCAGGGATATGCCCCAATGTAGAGTAAGTGTAGTTATGGCTACAGGCAATATCCCCTGAGGGGACTTAGATTTATTGACTAAAATAACATGAAGTGGCCAGCTGTGTGTGTGTCTCAGATAAATAGTCCCACCATAGTATCTAAAATGCCTACTATTGTCTTGTAGTGCCAGGTAAGCACCCTGGCAGTAGCCTCTAAGCTAACAGCTTCCATTTACAGAGAAGCAGCTGTGGAAATGTTTTTGCCTGATGCACTTGATTAAAATTTTACCCATCTATATAATGGGAGTTCACTTTTGATTCCAAATTGTAGTAGTGGGTTCAAGTGATGTCACTAGCGGTAGGTTGAAGTAGGTTACCTCAGTAAGTGCTGGGCATAATGTCAGGGAAACACAATATATGGTTCTGTCAAGAGTTCACCAATACATAGGTTCGGCTCTCATTTTACAAGGCATTTTCATCCCAGTTATTATAATAATAATAATTCTTATTATTAGTAGTAGTAGTATTACTATTATTAAACACAGGGTCTTGCTATGTAGCTCAGCTTGGCCTGGAACTCTATCTACCTGCCTCAGCCTCCGGAGATCTGGAATTACAGGAACGGGTCGCTATTCAATCATCTTACTTTTGAATTCATCCTTATTCGGTTAGGACTGAATCGTGGAGACACAGTGTGTACATATCTCCCATCAGACTCAAGGCTCCTGAGGCTGGAGATACTGACACACACCCCTCCCCAAGCCTCCCCACCCAAGACTAGGAGCGTTCTGAAACTGGAGCCCAAGTCTCCTCCCTTAAGCCGGATATTTTCCAGCCTGAGGAACCAAGTGCACTCAGGAGCATCTCCCCAGACCAGTGCTCTATGCATTCTTTGGTATTCGAAGCACCGAGAGGCTCAGCACCCAAAGCAGGGCAATTGGCGCGAACCGGGCCAGAAACGTTGCCAGAAGGACTGAACTCCTGTCCTCCAGCTGGGGAGAGAACAAGAAGGCTGCCCGTTGTGAGGAGGGAGGGCCCACGTGGTGGGTCGCTGCAAAGGGGTGCTCCGGAGTCGGTGCAGGCTGTGCAAAAGCCTTCTCCCCAAAGGGGGCTGGCTGCCTAGGGAGGGCCCGCGGGGGAGGGGAATGGAGAGGGCGAGAGCACTATGGGGGCTGGGAGAGGCTGGAGAGGTGGAGGGCCGGAGATCAAGCAGCAAGAAGCCTCCAGAGCTACCCGGAGAACGCACCGAGGAAAAAGCGGAGGAAGGAAACCCATCCTGCCTCCGACACCGACTATCTCCTGTTACCAGCCGAAAGGTGCTGCCTCAGGAAGAGGTGATCGGAGCCTTTGCGAGCAGGCGGTCACGTGAACAGACAGAGAGAGAGAGAGAGAGAGAGAGAGAGAGAGAGAAGAAAAAAGCGGACAGACAGACCAACAAAGAGCCCAAGAGCCCAGAGGGGGGCCGGCATGGAGGCACAGACCAGAAAGGAGTAACAGCAGAAAGGAGGGGCTCCATGCCGCGGGCCTTCTCCCTCTTTTTTCCTTCTCCTCACCTCAACTCTCTGGTCTCACACTTAGGGGGCCCAGTGACCAAATGGGGACTGCAGGGTCTGTTCGCCAGCCTAAGAAGCCCTTTCTTCTTCTCCATCACACTGTCTACTGGGCTAGGTTTGACACTTCCCACTCCCAGAACAACAAAATGGGCTGTAATTGGGCCCGGTAAATACCACTCCTTTTCAGTTTGCAAAATACAGGCAATTCTCTATTATCTGCGCGGGGGGGTGGGGGGGGCTCCTCCGGGCCCGTGGAATCTGGAATCCCCCTGACCTAAAGTACCCCTCAAGCCCACTGGGACATGAGACCCAGGGTTCACTGAGCAACAACAAGCGAAGGTTTGGGTAGGAGTTTAACTGTGCCAGGCAGAGTGCTAAGTGCAAGGACTTGCAGAAATGGACAAAACCCTGCAGCCTGCCTTCTGGAAGCTTTCATTGTGAAAAGAGGCAAGACGGGCCACAGACAGGCAGAAAAAGTTGCCTGTGAAAGGGGCTATACCAAGTGCCAGAGAGAACAGGGAGAACGGAGAAGCAACAGAGAACAGGACGGCTTTTTAGAAGGAGGTAGCATTTGAGCAAGGCATTCGGGCTTAAGAAGAGTTCTGGGGTACAGAGGATGGATGTAGAGACAGGTGGAGAGAAGGTGAGCAGAAGGGCTATAGCAAAGACAGACCCCTTCTAGTTGAACCTTCATTGGTTCACAGTTATAAAGGGAAATCTGTCGTTTTAAAACAAATTGAACTGTAAACATTGCTATTTTTCTTTATCTAATTGCAGACCCTACTGCTGGCCCCTGGTTGGTGCTGATTACTGGGAATTGGCTATAATTTTCCAAAGTGCTACCAATTCAATGAAAATGTTGCTCGGCCTGCTTTTTCCATTGAGGAAGTGTGGGCCAGGAGGAAATGAAGTCAATATCCTGTCTGTCCCCAGTCCCCCTGCCCCACAAGGAGAGAAGGTGACCACCCACTCAGTGAGTATGGCCCAAAGGCACTTAAGTCTCTGCCCTGGCATTGCCCTCCTCTCTCATTGCACACATGGCCTTAACATTCCTTTCTGGGATTGACCAACCAGACAGGGTCTCTAAATTCCGACTCTAGGTCCTTATGAGCAGGCCAGGTATTCCTTGGATATCTTACTCCTCTCTTCTTGACACCTTAATCATATGAATTACTTTATCGGATGTCTTGCTTAATTTGCAAAAATGTGTTCTTCTCTCTATTTATCCACAGGGGTTTTACTAAGGTCTCCAAGAACCCCTGTAGTTCTCAAACCTTACAGCCTTTCTTCTGGCCGACCCCCAACTGTACTAGAAGTTGAGGTCTTACAAACATGAGTGTATTTCACTGCAGAAGAGGACATGACAGCTACCAGCTTTAGGTCTTGCCTTATAAAATGCCATCTTCAAGGCTAGAGATGTAATTTTGAGAAGTGGCTGGCTGGATTTCTTAGGGCAAATGGGACCAAATTACAAAATAGGCTGCAGACCAAATGGCATCCCTTCCCATATTCTAGTGGAAAGGCAATCCCCTCACCACAATCAAACATTTTGTGGTTGTTACTCAATTGTCCTATCTGTTTTTTTCTCTTCAAATGTCTGTTCAGCGCAGAGTATCCCTTTGTACTCAGGACTAGGCACAGCGTCCTTTCCCACCAGGACCTTCTGCTCCACTAAGAAAGACACTGAGGCCTACAGTGGTGGCACATGCCTTTAACCCCAGCATTTGGGGTGGGGGAGGAGCAGGGGCAGGAGGAACTCTGAATTTGAGGCCAGCCTGGTCTACAGAGCAAGTTCCAGGACAGCCAGGGTTGTTACACAGAGAAACCTCATCTTGGGAAAAACCCTACCCCAAAAAAATAGAAACAGAGAGAAAGAGAAAAAGGAAAAGAAAGACAGACATTGAAACCTTGTGTATGGCAGCACAAGCCTTTAAATCTCAGGAAGCAGGGGCAGGCAGATGTCTATGAATCAAGAGCATCCTGGTCTACATAAGCAAGTTATAGGCCAGCAGGACCACACAGTGAGAACCTGTCTCAAAAATAATCTTTTTAAAGGAAGAGATTGCAAATTCTATAGAGCAGGAGAGAATGTTTCCATTTGTTCATTGTTGCTGTTAGTTGAAGCAGAGAATCACTGTATAGCCCAGGATGCCCTCAAACTCCATATGTAGCTGAGAATTACCTTGACTTTCTGATCCTCTTAGTTCTTCCTTCCAAGCGCTGGGATTACAGGCATGCAATGTCATACCTGTTTTATGCAGTGCTGAGGACGGAACCCAGAACTTTGTGCAAACCAGGCAAACACTCTACCAACTAGGCTGTAGCCTCAGCCAAATATAATCAATAATTTTATTTTGGCCACTTGTGAATTATGTAGATTTTGTATATGTGTTTACATTTTTGAGATAAGGTCTTACTTTAGCCCATGCTGACCTGGAACTCACTGTACAGTCTAGGCTGGCCTTGAATTTATGGCAATACATAATTGTATTGCCTGCCTCAGCCTCCCAAATGCTGAAAGTGGAGGAGTGAGCCATCACACTCAGCTAGCTATGTGGATTTTAGTTAGGGAGCCTCAGTTTTCTCATTGTAAAGTAGGGATAATAGTGATATGTAATGTACAGATATGTTGAGAATTTATGTCGAAAAAGCCAAACACAGGACCCAGTTCTCTTACTTTTTGCAGCTATGTTATTATGTGGCCACTATTCAAAGACAATCAACTGCTGTCAACATTTTAGTGCATTTTCTTCCAGTTTTTGCTTTGTTCCATTTTATTTTTTGAGTCTTACTGTGTAGCTCAGGCTACCCCCAAACTCTCCACCCTCTTGTGGCAGACTCCCCAGTGCTGAGATTGTTGGTGTGCACTACTACTTCCTGTCTTTTCTTTTTAGAGAAGTGGGGGAGGCAGAGTCTTGTATTAGGATAGTGTGATCTGGAACTTACTATGTAGCTAAGGATGACCTTTAACTTCTGATCCCCCTGCCTCTACCTTCTCACTACTAGAATTACAGGTGTAATATAGTGCTGGGGGTTGAACCCAGGGCTTTGTGCGTGCTGGGCAAACTCTTTACTAACTAGCTACATCCCTGCCCCCCCAGTCATTTTTAAAAAATGCATATTTTCCTCAGATAGATAGTTTGTGATTAAACTTAATACATAATTTTATAGCTTGCTTTTTAACCTAAAATTGCAATGGTAATTTCCTTGATATTTGTAAACATTATCTTAGTGATCACATAATGGTTCATTGTGTAGATTCCTGTTGCTTTTTCAAAGCTCCCAGGCCTACGTTTCCTTTGTTCTTTATCCATGACCACCTCAGCAATGCCCTTAATGACAGAGGTCCTTGCCAAAGACAATTACAGAACCACATGTTTCCCATCCTCCACATTCATATTCAATTATTTCCCAAGGAATTGATTGGGATCTCTACTTTTACTTAGGCATTTCCACAGATGTCTGTCCTTACACTTTGAAAAGTTAATTTTTACCTAGCATACAAAGTAATAAAAATACCAAATGCCTCACAAATTTGCTTGTCATTCTTACACAGGGGTCATGCTCATCTCCATGTTCCAATTTTGGTGCATGTACTGCTGAACATTGTCCTTACACTTAAAGAAAGCTAAGGCATCTTCAGCTCTTTTGGTGCCATGTGTACACCAACGTAACTTTAGCCTCAGAGGACCATCCCCTCTTTCAGCTCATGATGTTTTCTGTTCCCAGGCTCTAGCCTGTCTTCTGAGCCCATGCTCAAATGAAATCTTCTTGAAGAAGTCTTTGGAGGCTAGTTATGTTTTTCTTCGACCAGGTAGAGTCAGCACCTCCAATGCTGGGGCAACACTCACCTGTTTGTTTTTGAGAGAGATCGCATGAATCTCACACTGGCCAGAACTCACTATATGTAATCAAAGGTATTATTGAGGTTCTGATCTCCTATCTCTTCCTCCTTTCCAAGTTCTAGGAGTACAGGTGTGCACCAGCATGCCTACTTTTATATGATGCTAGAGATGGAACCCAGGGCTTCATGCATGCTAGGCCAGTATTCTACCAGCTGACCTATACCTCCAGCCTGTAAACTCTGATTTTGCTGTGTATGTGAGGTCAGGGTCAGCTTCTTGCTATTTACTCCAAGCTGGCCTGGAACATGAGGTCCTCCTGCCTCTGTCTTCAGAATGCTAGAGAGGCAACTGTGTGCCACCAGGTCCAGCTTCAAACTCAGTTTTGCTGTCACCTAAACAGTAGGCCAGGAGGTAAGTAAGCACTATAGCCACTGTTAGGCCTTAGGGGCCCAGGTCAGGAGGAAGGATACTGTATACCAGCTGAGTGGTGATGAGTTTAAGAAATATAAGGAGCCAGGGATGGGGTGGAGAAGAAAGCTAGGGCTTTCCTGGACCATTTCTAAGTAAACTCTTGGAAAGTATGCATTTGAGTTTCTCTAACCTGAGCCAAGAACCATCAAGTAGATGGTTTACTATGGGGGCATGAAGCTCAGCAGGCCTGTTCCTGAGTGGCAGCCCTCCAGCTTCAGGACAATGGAGACTGTAGCCAGAAGCTTCCTTAGCCAGAAGCTTTGGTCTGGAGCAGGTAGGTCTGGGCTCCAGAAAAGAACAACCCACCGGAGTTCTAGGAGGAATGGAGTCAAAGGGACAATCCTGGAGCAAGAGTTGATTTTTAAGGGGAAATTTCACCCATTTCAAATCAGAGGAGAAGAATGTATTACTTAATAAATGGTTTGAGGATATGTGAATATTTGAGGAAAACAAGTTAGCACCTCATGTCATCACCAAAGAAAATCGTAGAAGTGGCATAATGATAACCAGTTAGTGATTTCTTCCAGGGATTGATCCTAAGGCTGAACACATACTGATCATGTGCTTTACCATTGAGCTGCTCAGTCAAGCTCTTGGTTGCAAGCTATAGCATCTAATCCTAATGAAAGCATATGAAGAGTTTGCCGAAAGCTCTCTGGGATCTCATTGTGACCAAAACTGTGAAGATCAAGGCCGAGAAATAGCTCAGTTAGTAATGTACTCCTCTAATATGTATGAAGTCCTGTGTTCTAACACCATCATCAGAGAGAACCAGGCGTGGTGGCACACACCTCTAATTCTAGCAAGATTTGGAGGCAGAAAAAATCAGAAGTTTGAGGCTGTCTTCATCTACAAAGCTTGAGGCCAATCTAATTTACATGAGACCCTGTCTCAAAACAGAACTAACTAACCAACCAAACAAACAAACAAAAATTTAAAAAAAAATCATAAAGGGTCAGCCTCAGAAAAAGGGAATAGTCGAGGGGTTGGGGATTTAGCTCAGTGGTAGAGCACTTGCCTAGCAAGCGCAAGGCCCTGGGTTCGATCCTCAGCTCAAAAAAGAAAAAAAAAAAAAAGGGAATAGCTGGGCGTTGGTGCCGCACGCCTTTAATCCCAGCACTTGGGAGGCAGAGCCAGAGGGATCTCTGTGAGTTCGAGGCCAGCCTGGTCTACCAAGTGAGTTCCAGGAAAAGAGCAAAGCTACACAGAGAAACCCTGTCTCGAAAAACAAAACAAAATAAAACAAAACAAAACAAGGGAACAGTCCATGTCACATGCCTAACTTGCTTAGGATGCCATGACATTAGGGTCCCCTCCAAAGACTTGCTGCTATTCTGTATACCTGGACACAGATAGCACCAGGATTTATTGATGTTCTCCCCTGAAGCACAGATAATGCTCAAGTCCCAAAGTCCAGAGGGAACTATAGCATTGGGCTAGGCAAGCTCTGGGTGACACGTTTTGACCTAGCTGTCAGGGGATTTACTTTAAATCATCAGGGCACTGGAATAGTGAGCAATCTAAACCAGGAATGTCAGTGCTAGAGAGATTGCTCAGTGGTTATGAGCACAAACAGCTCTTGCACGAGGCCTGAGTTTGGTTCTCCACACCTACATCAGGTGGCTCACAACTACATGTAACTCCAGCTCCAGTAGACTCTGAGGCCATCTATGAAAGCACCTCATGTACATATACACACCCCAACACATATACTTTCTTTTTTCTATCTTTGAGACAGGGTTTCTCTGTGTAGTCCTGGCTGTCCTGGAACTCGATTTGTAGACCAGGCTGGCATTGAACTTAAACTCACGGAAATCCACCTGCCTCTCAAGCACTGGAATTAAAGGTGTGTGCCACCATGCCAGGGCCTGTTGCTGCCTTTTAAAGATTATTTATTTGTTTAAATTTCATTTTTTTAAAAAAATTATTTATTTTTATTTGATGTTCATTGGTGTTTTTTGCCATGGGGGTCAGGTCCCCTGAAACTGGAGTTACAGACAATTGTGAGCTGCCATGGGGGTGCTGGGAATTGAACCCAGGTCTTCTGAAGAGCAGTCAGTGCTCTTAACCACTGAGCTATCTCTCCAGCCCCCCGGTGGTTTTTTTTTTTTTTTTGAGACAGGGTTTCTCCGTGTAGTTTTGGTGCTTGTCCTGGATCTCGCTTTGTAGACTAGGCTGGCCTCGAACTCACAGAGATCTGCCTGGCTCTGCCTCCCAAGTGCTGGGATTAAAGAGGAGTGCCACCACTACCCTGCTATTTTTTTTTTTTTAAAGACCAAGTCTTACATAGTCTAAAAAACAAAAAACAAAACAAAACAACAAAACAAAACAACAACAACAACAAAAAACTGGTCTTGAACTAATTCTGAGTGGTCTTCCCTCAGTCTTTTAAGTGATTGGATGCCACCATGCCAGAGCCAGTTGCCCCCTCCCTTTTTTAGATAAAGTCTTGCTATGTAAGACTTTGTTAAAAAAAAAAAAAAAAAGCCAGCCTCAAACTAACTCTAGATCATCTTGCCTCAGTCTTTTAAGAGTGGTTGGATTACAGATATGAGCAACCACGTCCAGATTGCTGATGTTTCCTAAACACTATGTCTGAGGTGTCTGGTTGGCTATTCTACATACATTATTTAGCCATTAAAGCAATGTCATATTTATAAGAAATAATGTCATAGGGGAAATCAACCTCGTGTCAATGTTTAGTGTGTGTGTGTGGGGGGGGGGATTAAACGTTGATGTTTTTGTTAAAAAACACAAACAAAACAATGCCATAGATTGGGAACTATTAATATCTTAATTGGGGTGTGAGTTTGAGACAGTCTCATACATAGCCCAGGCCGCCCTGAAACATTATGTGGCTGAAAAATGTCTTGAAAAACTGATTCTCACTGGGCAGTGGTGGTGCATGTCTTTAATTGTAGCACTAGTGGGGCAAAGGCAGGCAAATCTCTGAGTTCAAGGCCAGCCTGGTCTACAGAGTAAGTTCCAGGATGGCCAGGGTTGTTTACATGTGGAAACCCTGTCTCAAAAACAAAAAAAAAAAACAAACAAAAATAACAAAAACAAACAAAACAAACAAAAAAAGAAATAAAATAAAATAAAACAACAAGAACAACAAAAAAGAAGAAAAGAGGGGTTGGGGATTTAGCTCAGTGTAGAGCACTTGCCTAGCAAGCACAAGGCCCTGGGTTCGATCCTCAGATCCAAGAAGAAGAAGAAGAAGAGGAGGAGGAGGAGGAGGAGGAGGAGGAGGAGGAGGAGGAGGAGGAAGAAGAAGAAGAAGAAGAAGAAGAAGAAGAAGAAGAAGAAGAAGAAGAAGAAGAAGAAGAAGAAGGAGAAAAACTGATCCTCTTGCTTCTACCTCCCTAGTGTTGGGATTGCAGGTATGTACCACTATGCTCAGCTCATATCTCCTCTTTAAAATTACATTTATTTAGTTAGTTATTTGTTTGTTTGTTTATGGAGGTGTATGTACCACAGCACATATGTGAAGACCAAAGGACAACTTTTGGGAGTCAGTTTTCTCCTACCACGTGGGTCCCCAGAATTGAACTCAGATCAGGCTTGGTAGCAAGTACCTCTACCTTCAGAGCCATCTTGTAGGCCTGGTATCTATCCCATTACAGACAAAGTTGAAGATGCCTTTGATCACACAGCTAGGAAGTAAGTAAAGGATGAAGCAGAGACTTGGTTCCAGCTTCCTTTGACTTTAAAGGCCATTCTTGGGCTGGAGATAACTTAGTCTGGAGTGTTTGCTTATCATCACAAGTCTTAAGTTTGATCCCTAACACCCCATAAACCAGATATGGTGGAGCATGCCTGCAATCCAGCACTTAGGACATAGAGACAAGAAGATCAGATGTTCAAGGTCACCCTTATCTGCCTGGTGAATTCAAATCCCGTCTGAGCTACTTAAGACTCTGTGTTAAATAAAAGCTTGTTGTTGTCTACTATGGACTAAAGTGATCAAGAATGGCCTCACCAGACAGATTTCTGAGTTCCAGGCCAGCCTGGGCTACAGATTGAGTTCTAGGACAGCCAAAGCTACACAGAGAAACCCTGTCTTGAAAAACAAACAAAAAACAAAAACAAAAACAAGGCCATAAACAATCTAGAAGAGAATAGGTGATGTACTTGTGATCTGATCTTGGAAGTAGGGCAAGTTGTTTTAGGTTTAAAGGTAAAAGAAGGAACAGTGAAGGATGAAGTAGGTTTGGCTATGTAAAAGCATAAACCTTTTTTTTTTTTGGTTTTTCAAGACAGGGTTTCTCTGTGTAGTTTTGGAGCCTGTCCTGGAACTTGCTCTGTAGACCAGGCTGGTCTCGAACTCATAGAGATCTGCCTACCTCTGCCTCCCAAGTACTAGGATTAAAGGTGTGTACCACCACCACCCAGCCAAAACATAAAGCATTTTTAATTTTTAAATTATGTGTATGACGCATGTGTGGGTATGTACACACGTATGTGACTGTCTCTGAAGGTCAGAGGCACCAGATCTGCCTGGAGCTAGAGTTCATACAGGTGATGGTTGTGAGTCACCTGATATGTGTGGAGGGAACCAGACTCGGGACCTCTTCAAGGACTGCATGTACTCATAATCACTGAACATCTTTCTTGCTCTAAAACATCTTTTCTTTTTTTTTTAATTTTTAAAAAATTTTATATGCATTCATGTTTTGCCATGGGTTTTGGGAACTGACATTACAGTTGTGAGCTGCCATCGTTGCTGGGAACTGAACTCAGGTCCTCTTAGAAAAGTAGCAAGAGCTCTTAACTTTTGAGCTCTCTCCCCAGCTCAGAATGTCTTAATAAAAAAAAATAAAATAAAATCCTGAAAGACTTAGAATTTTACAGGAAAAGATGAGCACCTCATATAAAAACATTCAAAGGCTGGGCAGCAGTGACACACACCTTTAATCCCAGCACTCGGGAGGCAGAGACAGGCGGATCTCTGTGAGTTCGAGGCCAGCCTGGACTACAGAGTGAGATCCAGGACAGGTACCAAAGCTACACAGAGAAACCCTGTCTTGAAAAAAAGCAGTCAAAGGACACAAATTAGCAATTTAAAAAATTAAGCTTTTTGTTTCTCTGTGTAGCCCTGGCTGTCCTGTAACCACTTTTTGTAGACTAGGCTTGCCTCGAACTCAAAGATCCTTCAGACCCCGCCTCCAGAATGTTGGAATTAAAGGTGTGTGCCATTCTGCCCAACATATAATAAATTCTAATAGCCAATAAATTGGGAGTGGTGGCACATGCCTATAATCCCGACATTAAAAAAGCTGAAGCAGGAGGATTATCCTGAATTCAAGGATAACCTAGGCTACACAGTGAATTTGAGACCAGCAAGACCCTGTCTCAAAAAAAAAAAAAAATTCAAAAGAAATCCAGTGCAATGACTCGGCAAAAGCAAGTAAGAACACTTGATTGGAAAGCCTGATGAGCCAAGTTCAATCCTTAGAACCCTCGCACAGGTGGAAGGAGAAACCTGACTCCACAAAGTTGTTCTTTGACCTCCACACACATATACTCTAGTACACACATACACACACACACACACACACACACACACACACACACACACACAATCACATGACAACCACAAAGTTGAAAAATGAAACAAAAACAAATGAGTAATAAACTAGAAGAAAAATTCAACATGACCTATCCTCTGTCCTTCCTTTCCTTTCTCTTTTGGCTTTTTGAGATAGGCTGTCCTGTAGTCCATGCTGATCTTAACACTTGCTGTGTAACCAAGATGACCTTGAACTCTTGTTGTGCCTGCCTCCCCCTCTCAAGTGCTGGGGTTGCAGGCGTGGAATACCACCCCCAGTTTGTGCAGTGTTAGGGGCAGAATCCAGAGCTTTATCCATGCCAGGGCAGGACTACCAACTGAGCTGCACTCCCAGCCCAAGAAGTGCAATTTTAAATACTGAACTATACATCCTAATATTTATTTGTTTCATTTAAACACAGTATCAGAGTGTTTAGGAAAACCTTTTTAAAAAATCAATTTGTTTCTTAAAAATAAATGGAACTCGGGCTGGAGAAATGTCTCAGTAGTTGAGAGCACTTGCTGCCCTGTCAGCTAACAACTGTCTTTACAGATTGGGGGACCTGGGTTCAATTTCTAACACCCTCAGGACAGCTAACATCTGTCTGTAATTCCAGTACCTTGGAATCTGATAGCTTCTTTTAGCCTCCATGGGCACCAGGCACACACCTGGTGCATAGACATATATGGAGGCAGAACAACCATACATACAAAATAAAATAAAATAAATATATAAAAAAAAGAGTTCCGGCCAGGCAGTGGTGGAGCACTCCTTTAATCCCAGCACTCAGGAGGCAGAGGCAGGTGGATCTCTGTGAGTTCGAGGCCAGCCTGGTCTACAAAGTGAGTTCCAGACAGCCAGGACTACATAGAGAAACCTTGTTCAAAAAACCAAAAAGTAAATAAATAAAATTTAAAAAAACAATAATAAAAACAAAAAAAGAGTTCTTTTAATGTAGACAGACTTCTGTGAAGTATATACATATGTGGAACTCTTCATAAATTTTGTGATGTCCTTACATAGGAACTGTGCTAATCTTCTCTATCATTGCAGTTTTAGGATATGTGCTACCAAAAGAAATGTTACTTTTTTTGAGAAAGGTCTTACTTTATCTCAGACTGGCTTAAAGCTCATGGCTATTCTTCTGCCTCTACCTCCCAAGCCCATACACATAAAACATAAAAACAAATCTAAAAATATTAATTAAATATACCTAGGGCCTCCCCTTGCTAGGAAAGCATTCCACCTATGAGGTACCCTCCTAAGCCAACTGAGTTCATTTAAATTATACAGTTAGGTTCAGGGACCACTAGAAAAGGGACCCCGAACCGTAATGATCCTACAACAGCCCCTGGAACGAGGCCCCCCGAGTCGGGACCCACAGGCCACCACTGGGGTGACTCGCAGCCTGGACGCCAGGGAACCCTTGCACAAGCAGTTTCTGTCTGAGGAGAACATGGCCACCCACTTCTCCCGACTCAGCCTACATAATGACCACCCCTACTGCAGTCCTCCTGTGACTTTCCCCGAGCCCTGCCACCACTCAGGAGCCCTTGCCCAGAGCTGCTTCTCTGGCGCTATCCTGGGAGCCTGATCCCTGAGGCCCTCAGGCTGCTGAGGCTGGGGGATACCCCCAGTCCCTTCTACCCTGCATCCCCAGCTGGGGATGTCATGGAGCTCTAAGTGCTGATGGTCAGTGTCCCTCCCCACCGTGTTCCTGACAACAAAGACCAGCAACCCCGAGAGGGATGAGGTCCTTCCCCTGTAACGGGATAGATGATACTGAGCTCAATGAAACCCTGAATGGGAAAGGCAGCAGCTTGGGAAGGGAAAGTATCACCCCATTAGTGAATAAAGATTTCTGAGGAGTAAAAAAAAAAAAAAAATGTCAGAGTAGCCTGGCAGTGGTGGCACACACCTTTAATCCCAGCATTGGGGGCGGCGGGGGGGGGGGGGGCAGAGGCAGGTGGATCTCTAAGTTTGAGGCCAGCCTGGTTTACAGAGTGAGTTCCAGGACAGCCAAGAATGTTACACTGAGAAACCCTGTCTCAGAAAAACAAACAAACAAACAGAACAGAACAAAACAAAACAGAAAAAAAGTAGGTATGTACAGCATTATTCCATTTTCATTTAAAATAGATAGTAAACCGGGTGTGGTGGTATACAGCTAGAAGACTAGCACTTGGGAGGGTGAGATAGGAGGGTTACAAGGTTGAGGCCAGCTAGGTATAGATACATAGCAAGATTCTGTCTCAAAGGAACAAAACATAGAGCCAGCAATATGGCTGTGTGGGTAAAGGTACTTGCTACCAAGCCTGAGAACCTGAGTTCCATTCTGATCCCTGTAACCCACATGGTAGGAGGAAAAAATCAACTCCAGCAACTTGCACTCTGACCTCTGCAAGTGTGCCATGGTGCTCACACTCAAACACACACAATCACTCACTCACTCCTCAATCAATCAATCAAATAAGAGCTGTTGTAGCTGGAGAGATGGCTCAGCCGTTAAGGTTAAGAGTGCTTGCTGGCTGGTGCATGAGCTGGCTGTTTAGAGCCCATTACCTGTGGTGGGACACCTTGCACAGACTTGATGCAGGGGAGGGTCTGGGACCTCTGAATGTATCAGGCTCTGCTGACTCGCCATGGGAAACTTTACCTTTTTGGAGGAGGGGGTGGATGGAGAGAGAGGGCTGGGGGTGGGAAGAAGGAAGAGAGGGGGAATCTGTGGTTGGTATGTAAAATGAATTAAAATTTTTCTTAATTAAAAAAAAATAAAGGTGAAGGCATCTTCACATTCAAATTTCAGGTGGGAAAAAAAGCACTGGCTGCTCTTCCAAAGGAAGTTTAATTCTCAGCACCCACGTGGCAGCTCAGAACTGTAATTCCAGTTACAGGGGATCCAACACCCTCACACAGAGCTATAGGTAGGCAAGACATCAATGTACACAAAATAAATAAAATTAAGAAAATAGTAAGAGCTGTCAAGATGGCTCAGTGAATAAAGCCACTTGCCACCAAAGCTGTTGACCTGAGTTCAATACCCACAGTAGAACGAGGGGACCAGCTCTCACACATTGTCCTCTGATTTATACACACACACAGTAACATGTATCCATGCGTACACATGTGCTTACACTCACACTAAATAAATGTAATAAAACGTTTAAAATGAGAAAAATGTTAAAAGCAATGTGCTATACTTAACATGCTATTGGTAATTTTGCATGTAATCAATAAATACAAAATTAAAATAAGAAAAATAAATATGTAATAGATATAAATAAAATACCAAAATGTTAACAGTAGTAAACTCTATGTTGGTAGGATTACAAACAAGTTTTATGATTTTTTATAGTTGCCTGTATTTTCAAAACTTCTGCAATGAGCATGTGACAGTCATACATATGTATACATACATATATACCCATAAATATATTCATTTTTGAGAGAGGAACTCATGTAGCCCAGTTGTCCTTAAACTTACTACAGAGTTGAGGATGATTTTGAATTCCTGATCCTCTTGCCTCCACCTCCATGCTGGGATTACAATCATGCTCTACTATACTTGTATTATTCCGTGTTAGGGATGGAACTCAGGACTTCATGCATGCTAAGCAAGCATTTGGCCAAATGAGCCAGATCCTCGGTCCTTTCTAGAACATTTTTTTTTTAATGAGACAGGGTTTCTCTGTGTAGCTTTGGAGCCTGTCCTGGAACTCACTCTATAGACCAGCCTGGCCTTGAACTCAAAGAGATTCACTTGCCTCTGCCTCCTGAGTGCTGAGATTAAAGGCATGCACCAACACCGCCCAGCCATAGAACATTTTTTAATGGAGGAAACCAGTATTTCATTTCGCTTTACTGCTTTACATTTTCCCAATTCTTTTCTTATGGGGCCCTAGAGATTAAGACTGCTTTTTATCATTGATTACATGAGGACTCTGCATCGGAGAGGAGAAATGAGTTGTCTAATGCCCCAGGAGAAAAGTAATGCCAAAGTCTGGAATGGAAGTTGGCCCTGAGGCTGATTTCATGAACCTTTCACTGCCTCGCAGAACAAAGGATCCCAAGTAAACACAGTTCCTGACACTTGGTCACTTTGGGGATGGAACCCAGGGCCTTGTCTGTACTAGGCAGCACTCCACTACTTTGTCACATTCCTAGCCCTATGATTGTTATCTTGAATGGGATGCCCCCAGGGACTTACTTGCCAGCCACCCTGACTTCTAATCCTGGTCTTAACAACAGACTGAACCTTCAACTTATTCTAGGCCACAGTGGAGTCCTCAAGTATATAAACAGACCCATTTCTAGAACCTGACCTGATCTAAGTGTAACCCCTTGTCTGTGCTGTGGAAAAAGTCTTTGTTCATCTCCTTACTCCAATATTATAAATATTTGTGGTTGGAAGGAAATGGGGAGCTTGATGTGATGGTACTCACACTCACCTGTAATCCCAAAAAGTTTGAAACAGAAGTATTTCAAGTTCAAGGCTAACCTGGGCTACATGGTGAGTACTGGCTCAGCCAGTATAAAATAAAATAAGACCCTGACTCAAAAGAAAGTGTGTGGAGTAGTTAGGGAGGGAGCAGAATATGGGTCATCAGCTCCTCTTTAAGGGTCAAAGATGGTACCTTTGTTCGTTTTTTGAGACAGCTCATACGCTTCAAACTGGCAGTGAACTTGCTATGTAGATAAGGTGGGCCTTGAACTGCTGATCTTACTGCCTCCATTTTCCAAGTCCAGTTCAGGGTCATATGCCACTCCCCCCACCCCAGCTACTCTGGCATTCTTTCAGTCTCTTCTGCAGTGGTATCTGAGCCTTTAGGAGTGTACATAGCTTTCCCCCCTTTTTTTTTCAAAGGTGGCATTTTCTTATATGCAAGTGGAAGGGCATCTTTTAACCAGAGTGGCCAGATCAAAGCCAGAGTTACAACCGACCAATTACCCACTTTCCAATGCCTTGACAAAAGATTAAAAGGTGAACTGGAACTCTCCTTACTGACAACTAACTTCCTAGCTAAGGCTGAAACCAGAAACATTTCAAGCATTTTCTGCTATCTGCATTCTCACTTTGCCTGCACTACAAGACACTAGAGCAAGGAGGCTACCGTGGGGCCAGTGAAATGGTTGGCACACAGGGGCTTAACATCTGGCTTTAATCCACTGAACCTACATAGTAGCATTTGAAGGTGGTAATTGGTCTTGGCCGTTTTTTTGTTTGTTTATCTCTTTTTGTTTTTTGAGACAGGATTTCTCTGCCTCCCGAGTGCTGGGATTAAAGGTGTGACTACCACTGTCCAGCTTGGTCTAGGCCTTTTTAAAAAATCACATTCATTTACTTATCTGTGTTCACTTGTATTGAGACTCATGTCACCGCATATGTGTGGAGGTTAGAGGGAACACAAGGTTCATAGGCAAGAGAAAGGGGTTTGTTTGATGAAGTCTTTCTTTCCTAAAGACTTGCCTTTATTTCTCTCTACCTGGAACTTCAAACTTAAGGGACAAGTGTGGTCAAGGAAACAGCTCCCAAGAAGCAATGAGAGAAGGGGTGGGGTGAGTGCAAGCCCAGAATGAAGATGACAGTCGAGATTTGGGTTAAAAGAAACATCAGAGCTGGCTGTAGTGAGGACGCACCTGTAAGTTCAGCACTCTGGAGGTTGACCAGGAAGGTCTAGGGTCCGGGCCAGATGTGGACACATAGCAAAATCAGACCAGATCAAAAAGCTGGCAGGTGATCAGAGTCTGGGAAGGTTTCTGGAAGGAGGAGAAACTGGAACATTGACTTGGAGAATTGAAGTATGGAGAGTGGTGGGGGTGGGCACCACAGGCTATTGGAACATAAGGAATCCACATGTGTGTATGTGTGGGGGGCGTGGCGATTTGGAGATATTGGCACAAAAACAAACAAATACCCAGATAAGACAACTGAAGTTGCAGAGAATGAGACAGATAGCAAGAAGCCAGTTAGACTGAAAAGGGGGGTTTGCAAGTTCCAAGGTCACTGTAGCGTTATAAAACTTGCTCTACAGTTAGGAGCATGAGAAAAGAAATTCTATATCCCTTTTGAGCAGTACATGGCTGTGCCCATCTATCCTCTACTCCTCACCAGGTTGAGTTGATTTAGGAGTATTTTCATATAAAAAGAAATCAGCACAAGTATTTTATAATCACGGTGCGAGCATGCAGGTCACTGTGTGTGTGTGTGTGTGTGTG
This sequence comes from Onychomys torridus, assembly GCF_903995425.1. Classification (NCBI taxonomy): domain Eukaryota; kingdom Metazoa; phylum Chordata; class Mammalia; order Rodentia; family Cricetidae; genus Onychomys; species Onychomys torridus. The sequence continues at coordinate 28,808,137 of NC_050466.1, read as the reverse complement.
TGTGTGTGTGTGTGTGTGTACCAAACTTCCAAGGGCATGCACAAAATATGTATTGTATGCTGTAAAATGGAAGCAGAGAAGGTGGTGGGCTCATTTGAGCACTTTTGGAAGCTGCAGGATATAAGGTGAAGGTCCCTGGACTTGGATTTGAATTCCAGATCTTCTATTGTCTTATCTGGGCAACCCAAAGTAAATTCCTTCATTTCTCTGAATCTCATTACTCATCTGTAAAATGGGCACAATAACAGTACCTATTTGCCACGCAGTAGTGGCACACACCTTTAATCCTAGGGATCAGGAGGCAGAGGCAGGCTGATCTCTGAGTTGGAAGTCCAGCGTGGTCTACAGAGCGAGTTCCAAGACAGACAGGGCTGCACAGAGAAACTCTGTCTAGAAAAAACAAAACAGAAAATAACTACCTGTTCTACATAGTTGTGATGAATGTGAAGTGAGATAACCTGTGGAACACCTGAAATATTGGCGAATGAAAGCATGAATAACTTCTTTTTTCTTCATAAGTGATGGGCCTGGAACTTGCTATGTAGACCAGGTTGACCCTGAACTCACAGAGTTCTGAGAGCAAAGGTGTGCACCACCATGCCTGGTACCACATGACCAACTTTTTATTAGTTCCTGATGCCATCATCCCATGTCACCCCTAGGAGCCTGTCCTGTAAACCATAACACCCTCCAATTCCCACCAAGTTGTGGCTTTGTCTTCCTGTTTTGTTTTATTTTATTTTATTTTATTTTGTTTCCTTTTGAGACAGCGTTTCTCTGTGTAACAGCACTGGCTGGCTGGCTCAGAACTCACTACATAGACCAGGCTGGCTCACTGCCTCCTGAGTGCTGGGATTAAAGGCGTGTGGTACCATGTCCTCTGAAATGCTTCTTGTCCTCAAGAAGGTTACATGTGTCTAACAGAAAAAAAAATATGCCAGATAGTTGGCAAGGAGGCCCTCTAAGGGGGGAATACCCTGTTATGAACTACTAGGGAGTGAAAAGCTGAACTCACCTTGGGGACTATGGGCAGCTTTCTGCACCATAGTCAATTTAGCTGGTCCTTTAAGGAAGAGAATTTGATTGGCAGAGAACAAGGTGAGGGGCTAATTTGGGTGGCCCAAATAGGCAATGCAGTTGCCAACAGCTGAGACTCTGGAACAGAACTTGGGCTTGGAGAAGTGCAATTGAATTGTTGAAGGAAGAAGGAGAACACATAAACCTCTTAATCCCTGTGGAGAGCTTCCGAGTGAATCCACTGTCTTTTGCTTGGTATTCTCAGAGCCAGGACTTTAGCATGCATGCCTGTAATTTTAGCACTGGGAAGACTGAGGTGGGAGGATTTTGGAGACTTTGAGACTAGCCAGGACTGCAGAGTGAGGCTTCTGGAAAAAAAAAAAAAAAAAAAAAAAAAAAAAAGCAAATGCAAAAGTGTGGAGCCAGGAGGGAGCCTGATTGAAGGCTTAGGTGTAAGGGTAACTGAAGAAGAGTGGGGGTTGTCCAGTTGTAGAACTGGGGAGAATGTCCATGGGTGTCGATGACAGTCTGTCTACTCAGGACTCTAAATGCAAGGCAGAATTTACAAAGAAGCAGATGAAGATTCTGAAGCTGGGGATGTTTACTCATTTGACAGAGTGCTTATCCAACCCATACGGAAGCCCTGGGTTCTTAGCTCTAGTACTTCACCAAACCAGGTATGGGAGCATACAAATTTGTAATCCCAGCACTGGGGAGGTGGAGGCAGAAGGTCAAATGCTCAGGGTTTTCCTCAGCTACATATGGAATTCAAGGCCTTCCTGGGCTGCTTGAGACCTTGTTGCAAAAACAGGGGCTAGAGAGATGGCTTAGTGGTTACTAGTACTTGCTGCCCTTCCAGAGGACCTGGGTTTTGTTCCTGAGGTACCCACATGGAGGCTCACAACTATTTGCTCCACACACATCCACACATATGCATGCACATACATACATACATACATACATACATACATACAGTGACACACTCATACACATGAAATAAAATAAAAACCTTAGAAAAGAAAAAAGTGAAAACTAAAATAACAGGCAAGAAAGCTCAGCAGGTAAAGGTGCTTGCTGCCAAGCCTGACGATCTGAGTTTGATTCTCAGAACACACATGATGGAAGCTGAGAACCTACTCTAGCAAGTTGTTCTCTGACCTCCAGGGCACGTCCCTCCGATAAATAAAGAAAAACCACTAAACTCCCCAAACCAATACAATTCTAACAATGACAAAAACAAACATCAACTACATAAACCATTGAAGATTGTGGACCAGAGGGTCAAATTTCTCTTCCATACCACCTTCACCTGTTAATAGACCAGAAAATGCCCTCAAATCTATTATTTCTTTCTGGGTACTTTCAGAGACTTTTGTTGTCATTGTTTTTTAAAATAATTTATTTACTTTTATTTCATGTGCATTTGTGTTTTGCCTGCTTGTGTGTTTGTGTGAGGGTATCAGATCTTCTGAAACTGACGTTACAGTTATGAGCTGCCATACGGGTGCTGAACCAACTCTCCATCCCTGTTGTTATTTTTTGCTTGAGACAGAGTCTCACTTTGGCCCAGGCTGGCTCCAGAATGATCCTCCTCCCTCAGCCTCCTAAGTGCTGGAATTCTAGGCTTGAACCATTAGACAGGATTTTTTTTTTCAAGTAAAAAGATGTAGTCATTATCATACAACTACAAGACCCAGCAAGGGGAAGGCAGGTTAATGCACAGCCAGCTTAATTTATTAATCACACAGAAGGAATGAATCCCCAAATCTCCTAGAATAGAAAAAGAAGAGAAAAAGCAATGTGAGTGTCCATGCAAGAACACAGGGCTGATAAGATAGATGGCTCAGTGGATAAAGGTGCTTGTCACCAAGGCTGATGACCTGAGTTCAATCCTCAGAACCCTCAAGGTGGAAGGAAAGAATTGACTCAAGGTGTCTTCTGACCTCCACACATATGATGAGGCATGTACAGTCACACACATACATCCTGGGTGGTGGTGGCCCACGACTTTAATCCTGGCTCTCAGGAGGCAGAGGCAGGTGGATCTCTGTGAGTTTAAGGCCAGTCTGCTCTACATAGCAAGTTCCAGGCCAACTAGGACTATGTAATGTGACTGAAACAAAGAAAGGAACTTAGAATCAGGTAGGCTTGGTGATACAGACCTAAAAATCTCAGTGTTTGGTTGGTGGAAGCAGAAAGATCAAGAGTTCAAGGCCATCCTCAGCTATATAGTGAGTTTGAGAACACTGACTATACAAGATCCTAACTCAAAAATAAAAACAAAACTCTCAATCAAACAATGCAAACATGTTAGAATCAACCAAAAGCATCCCCTTGTCAGATATATGGTGAGGTATGGGGACCTGGAGACAAGAGACATGCATACCTACAGACAAAATGTCAATTCCTTTTCATTTTTTAAAAAGTGCTCACTGTTGCAAGTTACCTCACGTTATCAGGTGTAGCCAACAAGGCATGGAATGCTGATGATATGGCAGGCCCAGTATCAACAGCTTTACTGGTATCATCTCAGTTCAGCCTCTAACAATCCTGTAATATGGGTACCATACAGAATGGGGAAGAGAGGCTTGGAGGAAATAAAAAACAAAACAAAACAAAACAAAACAAAACAAAAAACTATGGAAGACAGTGCTATGAACTGTTTGAGGGCAGGATTCAAACTCAGGTCTTCTTGGCTCTAAGCCCCACAAGCTAAGTGCTTGAGCTGTCCACTACACAGCCTCCAGCCTCCTTTGCTGCCTTGTTCCTCACTCCTCTATGGCTTCTCCCAATTAGTAGATTAGTCATGTGTTGACACTTCTAGTCACAGTCTAATGGCTTGTTTATTTAACTGATGGGTGCTGCTCCCCATTCGAGGCCATTAGCATTTAAACAAAACAAAACAAAACTGTTGAGCCTGGCAAAGTGACACTGTGTTTACTGTTTTTCCCCCAGTGTTAATTGTGAGCATTTTCCAAATATGTATTTTGATGTGCTAACAGTCCCTGAAGAGAACTGCAGAACAGTTCAGTAATCTCATGCAGCTCCGGTCCCACTCCCCTTAATCTCTGGTGAGGGGGAGAAAAATCTTGGCTAGCATGGGGAAAGGAGATAGTGACAGTCTCAAGCTGATGAATAATCAGGGGGCAGGGGAACTGGGCTGGGCCTTGGGGATAAGCCTTGCAATATCCCCTCTCCAGCTTGAAGAGGGAATTTGGTATTTCTTTCCTGGACAATGAGAACATCTGTGCCAAGGCAGAGGAGGAGGCCGGGCCATCCGAGGCATCTCTGCCGGAGTCTCTTGACACTGTCTGATTGTTACTGTTTCAGTTTCTGCTTGGATCACTGACCGTGTCCATTTAGAGCAGGCTGGCTTGGGTGAAGACAGTGTAGGGCTGAGGAAGGACAGAGAACACAGACCAACTGGGGGTGGGGTTATGAGGTGGGCAGGGAGTTTTACTAACCCTAAAGTGACCAGGTTACAAATGAGCTGCTACGAAGCACAGGGTGAATATATCTATAAATGGGGAGGAAACGGTCTTTTCACTGTCCCCCCTGGCCCCCATCCCCGCGGTAATTGGTGTTGATGGAATCCAGTCTGTTTGCAGCCTTTTTCTTCTGACAGATTGGGGTTCAGCTCAACCTTGGGACAAGTAGATGAAGAGCTACAGGTTTGTTCCTTATATGGGACAGTTTGTTTCATAGTGAGAAAACCCTGGCTACTTACTTGTTTTTGGTTTCAGTTGTAAACTTGGAATTGATGACTTTATGTCTCCTTGCAAACCCACTCCCAGTGGTGGAGAGTACTAACACCCATTGTGTTCAGTTGATGATTGGAGCTATACCTGCACCACCAGCTTTGCTTTGGATTGCAGAGGAGCTCAAAGCAACTTCCTTAGTTTCTCCCTCGGGTGCATCCACAGTTCTGGGGATCCAGAGGTAGGCATTTGCCTCCAGCATAATTCCTTTCATTAGTTTCAAAAACCATTGATTGCCCTTTCAAAAACCATTCGGGCACCATGCTGTGCCTGGCACAAGCTAATAATCCCGATCTGGTCCTGGCCCTCGCCAGTGTACAACCTTAAGTCACAAAAGGCGGACAGTTAACAAACACATCCAGTTATCTGCCAATCACAAGAGATCCATTGAGTGAGCTAGGGTAAGGAACAGGGACCTCCTTCAAAGAGCTTCCAGTCTGGTGAGTAAATAAGGTCTTGGCAGCAGAGGTTCGGGCGGGAGATACCGTCAACGTGGGCATTATGGAACAGACATGTTTTTAAGTAGTTATTGGCCTGTGGCTGGGCTTTCTACTTAGGATGCATCCCTCACCTGAGATGAAAGAGTTTAGTTCCAAGCCCTCCGCCTGCAGAAGGTTGATACAAAGCCCAGAGGCATGGTGTCTCTGATGGGCCAGAACTCGGGCAGGGAGGTGCCCCCTTCCTCAAGCACTAGGCTGGGATGTGAATTCTCCGTCTCCCTGGGTGGTCAAGACGTATCACTGGCTCTCACTAACACGGCCAGATTGTCCATAACTAAAGCCCCTGATGCTGGGGTGTATTGGACACAGCGTCCCAACCTCGGCCCGCTGAGCGCGAGTCCTCAGGTGGGAGCAGCATACTGAAGGCACAGGTTTGGGGCAGAAGCTGGGAGGAAGCTCTAGGCGGACATCCCTGGCATTCTGGTCGCATCGTCTTCCCTGGGCGCGCCGGGCAGGCCAGATGAGTGGCGCTCAGCCGGTTTCTATACACTTCCGACGGGCGCCAAGTCCCGGGCGGGTTCCAAGGGCCAGGCTATGTAGAGGCGCCTCGGGCCCGCCCAGTTTGGGTTCCCGCTCTTGGGCTGTGGGTCCGCTCGTGAGGTGCCCGCGGCGGGCAGCAAAGAGAGACGCTTCCCCGAGGGCGGGTTGCATGGTGCCCGGGGCAGGACGGCTTTGGGGCCTGGGCGAGGTAGCGAGGCAGGGCGGAGGGAGGAGTGCATGTGTGGGGAGAGCGCGCGGGAGCGTGAACTGCTGGCCCGGGAAGGGTGGGTCTGGGTTCCGCGGCAGCCTTGGCGGGAGGAGCGAACCAGGGAACCAGGGCGGTGGGCCCGGCTGGAGGGCCCGAGCCCCCGGGGGCGGTGGAGGAGAGGTGGGGGAAGGCGGAGCGCTGAGGGCGGAGATGGGGCCGCAGGAGGGAGGGGACCGGCGGGGCGCGGCCAGTGGGCGGGGCGCCGGGACCTGGGGAAGATAAGAGCGTGCTCGGGGGGAGCGAGGGCGGGCGGGAGGGAGGGGCGGGGGACTTAGAGACCAAAGAGGAGACAAAAGGACCGGGTGTGTGGGAGGGGCATAGACAAGCGGGGCTAGGGGAGGGGTGCTGGGGGACGCCTCGCTGGGAGGGGTGTGAGTGTGTGTGGGGGTGGCGTGGGAGGGGCTTAGAGTGGGACGTGAAGGGACAACATAAGAGAGTGCGGGGGTACAGAGAAGAGGGGGGTGCAGGAGTGCTCCACCACGCTGGCTACGAAGGGGAGGGGACGCCGCGAAGTGGAGGCCGCTGGGAGGAACGGCCACACACAGGGAGGGAGGTCCCGGGGATGGATGGACAGTCCGCTAGAAAGAGGGACCGGGAGGGGAAGGGTGTACAGACTCCGGGAGAAAGGAGCCTTTCGAGAATCCAAGGGTGGAGGCGGATGGGCGTGTGGAGCGCGGAGGACTGGGATTGAACGCTGCCCTTTGGGATGACCAAAAGACGAGTGGGGGCTGCAACAGACGGGACGGGGCTACCAAGGCAGTGCGAAAACTGCTCAGGGGAAAGTGGAACCTAGGAGGGTTGCTGTACCGTGGCGGAGGTGGCTTCGGGCACGGCAGGAAGGCGCCACCACCGCCTTCTGCCCGTCCCCAGTGTGCCCCGCCCCGTCCGGGGGCCCTAAGGGCAGCGGCCTGGCCGTGGGGGAGCCGAGCCAGGGCGGTACCATTCGGAACGGAGAAGGGGGGTTGGGGGGAAGGGAGGAGCCAGGGGTCAGAACCCTGTTGGGGGCGGGAGGGGGGCGCCACACCCTGGGAAAAAGGCTTGGGCACATCCAGAGCCGACCAATCAGCAAGCAAAGCCTGGGTGGCGTCAAGGGGCAGCTTTGGCCAATGGGAAGGAAGAACACTTCGGAGGTTCGGAGGAAGAAAAGGAAAAAAAAAAGCCCCACGAAACAACAATCGAATCTGTTTGGGGGCTTGGAAGACGGGGAGTGGGCGTCGATAATGTCATGTTCCCGTGTCTGCCCTCTACTTGGAAGGATGGGTGGCTTGCATCACTCTACTGCTGTGCAGCGCAAAAGGCGCTCAGGAGGGTCCCGAGAATGTAGACGGGGAATTGTCCACTTTTGGTGGCGCTTCGATTTGGGGAGTGGGTTGCACAGAGGTGGCAGCTTTGTGCTTAAGAGTGAAAGAATGTTGAGGTATCTTAAATGGAGGCAGGAAGAGGTAGAGGTTCCTCATTTCCCTCCGTTGGCTACTGATTTAAGTGTCAACTAGCGGAGCCGATTATGGACAATCTCAAGTCAGTGCATAACTTAAAAAATGCCCTTTGGGCATAGAACACTACTCATTATATTCATTTCCCTTGACAGCCAGTTCCAGGTACTTCCTGAAGACTGCTGGTAAGAACCCACACAGCTAACACTCAGAAATTCAGAAAAACAAAACAAAACAAAACAAAAAACAAAACAAACAACTGTGACTTTTGGCTTTCAAGTTAGCCTAAGGTACTAGTTCCTATTAATTCACTGTATAACACAGGACTTAATCACTCTACACTGAAATCTTTTGTCCAGTTCTTAACATTTCAGAACTGATTTGGAGTAGCGTGCTTGGCAAAGTGGTTCAGATGGAGAGGAGAGGTTATAAAAACCGAAAACCACGGTAGCAATAGGTCCAGTGATTATAAATGTCCAAAGCTGAAACTTTATGCAAAATAGTGTACTCTTGTGTTTTCCTCAGAAGGGTTCATGACTATCAGCACATTCTCAACGTTTACATCCTGTGATACAAACTTACCATAGGGTTACGAGGGATGAGCCTCCATGGGAGGACATGAAGTGCAGTGTGGCTCAGGGCCTGAGGCATGCTAAGCACTTAACTCTACCACTGAGCTACACCTCCAGCCTTCCAGGTACTGTGATACAAAAGGAGGCAAAAGTCCATGTTAGCTACCATATGGCTAAATAGTGCTTGAATCAATGGTGAGGAACTGGCTGGGTGGGTTGGAAAGGAAACAGGCTTACTTCTGAAATTGCACGTGTACTTGTAAAGAGAGGATAAAGCTTCACTGTCTTGTTACAGAGGCATACAAAAATGCTACCGATTTTCTAGCTTCCACCTCTGGAGTGTTGGGGATTACACTACAGACCTGGTATGCTTGCCTCCATGACCCCATTTTTAGGGGAATCAAACCTGGGCCTTCTAGGTATGTAGGTTGGTACACTCCTGTTGTGACACAACTTTTCCTGGGGAGACAACCAGCACACATGTCTACTCACCCCAGCTAGGGTGCCTGAGATAGACCAAAGCAGGGATACCACCAAAGACTAACTTGGGGAACCAATGAGTTTTATTGGGATTAATTACAGAAGGGAAATGACTCAAAAACAGCTACAGGACCAAAGCCCACCCTGGCATGGGTGACAGTTCACAAAGCTGGGAAGCTGGAGCACACTGCACAGCCTGCAGGTAGCTCAAGAAGCTGGAGCGTGTCTTTTCCAGGTGCCTCAGTTGATGTAAACCTCCTCCAGGCAGATGGTCTAGTCTGAGTCTGGAGAGAGCAGCCTGCCTCTCTCCATCAGAGAGGGACTCCCAGCTTTTACTACTTACTCTGGCAGGTAGGGGGCCTAGTGAAATCTGGTCTGTTGCAGGGAGTTCCTAAAGCTATTCTGGGTTGTTACCTTAATGCTTACTGGAGCCTCCTGCAGGATAGAATGTTTCTTGGAGGAAACAAAATCCCCCACTGAGCTACATCTCCCCAAAATGATACTCTGCACAGCAACCTGAAGGAGCTGGGAAGCTCACAGATAGTTACAACTCCTGAGGTTAGACCCCACTTTAGCTTGGTTCCAAGGGCAGGATCCAGTTGTGGTTTGTACATGCTGCTTCTAGATTCAGAGGCTAAACCACATAGTACTTTATCAATGCCTCATATAAATTGGTATTTACAGTGGGTCATGATTGATGGGTAATGTATGTAAAACCAGAGATGTGGATAAATTTCCTTCATTTTCATGACCAGCTAGCTACAAGTCTTGGTAAAGAAAGGAGGTGAAGGTCCCCTTACAAAATGGTAAGTAGGGGCTGGAGATATGGCTCAGAGGTTAAGAGCACTGACTGCTCTTCCAGAGGTCCTGAGTTCAATACCCAGCAACCACATGGTGGCTCACAACCATCTGTAATGAGATGTGGCACCCTCTTCTGTGTATATAATAAATAAATAAACCTTTAAAAAACAAAACAAAGCAAAACACAAAGTGGTAAGTAGAGAAGTACAAAGCCTGAGTTTCCAAAGTGTCTGACTTAAAAAAAAAATGATTCAACAGGGAGATAACACAGACGCAGTCAAGTTATAAAGGTAAAAAATTCTTTATTTCCAAGATATGGCTTAATTACACAGTGTATTAAGCCAGTTTTGGAATTCATTTTGCAGCAAGGACAAACAGCGGAATAGTCAGGACATTCCTCTGACAATTCAATCTATAGAGCTTTTCTTCAGCTGTTTTTTATGTTTGGAGTGTCCTTTTGGATTGCTCTGCATGACAGACAGATCAGACTTTGGGGAAGATTGGTAACCCACATCCTCTGCTTTTATGGGCTTGATAATATGGCCTGCCTTGGTGATGATCTTGGGAGCAGTCAACTTTTGGAAGGCTCTCTGGGTGTTCCATGTGGACCCTATAGGATTCTGGATGGTCCTTTCAAACTGCTGATGGTGGGTGAATGGATATGGAAGCATCCGCACCTGGAAGGCAAGGGAAGGATTCAGTGTGAGGTATAGTTGTTTAAGGTAGCCTAGAGAAGGCATAATGGCTCATGCTTGTAATCTCAGCATTTGCCAGGGCTGAGACAGGATGATTACAAGTTTAAGGCCAGGCTGGTGTACATAGTTTAGTTTTATGTGACAATCACAAGGGAGGTAAGCTTTGGAGAGGTCAAAGCACCCCAGTGTTCCCATATAATCTTAGGACTGCTAATCTGTTGGAGGTTATTTGGTATCCATACTCTCAGCCTTAGCCAATGGTTTTAGGACTGAAAACCCAGAAGACTACTCCTGTTTGGCTATAGTAATTCTAAGGCTGCTAACCAGTGGGTGCTTGTAGACAACACTGTCACTTCAAGAAGACCCAGAGTATTTGTGCATCCTTATGGATTCTGACCCTTTTATTCTCTTCCTGCTCTCTATTCTCTCCTTTCTTCCTTTTTTTTTTTCTTTTTTCTTTTTGAGACATGGTCTCACTATGTAGCTCTGGCTGGCCTGAACTACTCAGATCTACCTTCCTTTCCTCTTCATGATTGATGTTTTAAGGAAGCCAAAGATGTTTCGGAATCTAGAATGCCTCTAGGTTTTTGAGCTCAGAGGATGCAGAGCTGGTTGGCCCTACTTGATAGCATCAGTTATCTTCCTTGGCAGCAACTTGTGTCCAGACAGGGGAAATGATTTGCCCAAGTAAAGTAAGCAATATAAAGTAAGCAATGTGAGAGAACAGAACCCTTGGGTTCCTGGTCCTTGCTCTATGCTCTTCTCCATTCCAGGGTGCTACCTCAGATCTGTAAACACTTCCCCAATGTCAGTACTGAAAGAAAAAGGCTTCCTTTCCCTTTAGGCTAAGTAAATGTCTTGTTTAGGTTGATACTCTATCTGTACATGTTACTGAGGGTATGAAAAAATAAGGTCAGTCAGGAGCCCTCTCCTGTCTTGACACACTTCACTCTCTTGCTCCTGTAGTGGCTAGCTAATTCAGTGGTTCTCAACCTGTCTCATGGCCCCTTTGTGGGTTGAACGATCCTTTTCACAGGTTTCACTTATCAGAGACAGAGTTGGTTGTACTTGTCTATCACACACAAAGTCCTGGGTCCAATCGCCAGGATCATATAAGCTAGATGTGGTGGCATATATTTGTAATTTAAGCACTTGGGAGGAGGTGGCAGGAAAAACAGATGTTCAAGTTCAAGGCCATGCTCAGGAACATAGTGAGTTCAAGGCCAGACTAAGCTATACATGAGAGCCTGTCTTTTAAAAAAAGCAAATCAAAAGTCAAGAAAGATTCCTGGAAAACCATTTCATAATTTGCTGTGACAATAGTCAATAAACATGGAAAGGCTCTGGGCGAGCCTTTCGGAGAAGCATGCTCTTAGCTGTCATCTGTAATTTTGGACCATTGGAGCATTCTCCTCCTACAATGTGGGCCCCTGAAGATTAAAATCAGGTTATCAGGCTTGGCAACAAATGCTTTTACCTACTGAACCACCTTACCAGTCTTATCAGAGTATTCCTTCCCTCCTCATTTATACCCAATTGTCTAGTTACATAGTCTCAGCTGGGATTATATTGGCAACAGTTTCTGCAATGATTGGCTTGAAACTAATATCAAACAGAATATGACTGAACTGTTTATTATCTCAAGATTTTTTTTGAGAAGGCCTCATGTATCCCAGGCTAGCCTCCAACTCACTGGGTAGCCAAGGATGACCTTGAACTTTTGATCTTCCTGTCTCCACCTCCGGCCTGCTAAGATTAGAGATTAAAGGTGTGCTTTATGTCCAGCTTTACACAGTGCTAGTAACTGAACCTATGCCTTGTGCATGCTAGGCAAGTATTCTAGCAACTGAGCCACATCCCCAACCCTCATCTGTTTTATACCCAGTACATAGTTCTTTTCTCTTTTAGAAGGACAAGTATAACTCATTTCAATATTGTACTCATGAGGGGCAAACCTCAGGACTGAAGGGAACACGCAGGTTATGCTGTTCAGTGACTTTTTTTGTGTGTCATGTCCTCACCCCAAGAGAAGTCCAATTTCTCTCTGGATCTTCTGCCCATTTTCTAACCTTTCTACTTTATGTGACTCTACAACAACAGCACTCAGTATTGCCTGTGATATTCCAGAGGACAATGACTATGCTCTAGTTTCCCATAGTGCAAACATCCCTTGCTCATTATAAACTCTTGTTTGCTTTTTTTTGAGACAGGGTCTCACTATGTAGCTCTGGCTGTCCAACTCGCTCTGTAGATCAGAGACATACCTGCCTCTGCTGGGATTAAGGGCAGTGCCACCATACCCAGCTCATCCCTTGCTTATTAGCATATGTTTCAATTGAAAATCCCTTCACTTTTGCGGACAGATACTGGTTCATCACCACTTTTCTTGACACATGGCTCAAACCTTCTGGTCTCTGCATGTTACCTTGACTACAAATCCAAGCCTACAGCAGAATGGTTAATTTTTACTTTGGCAAGACTCATTTAGAGCAGAATGATCCAGAGCACCAGTTGAAACTGTGACTTAGAGGCTCTGTTAGTGCTTGCAGAGAATCTCTTTTCAGCCTGAACCCGGTCAGTAGTTAGAACAGCACAGCCTGCCTGGCTTTGTTACTCTCACAGCCAGTCAGTAGAAAAGACAATCTTGTTCTGTTGATCCTCATACATCCCAGCCAGGTATGCTGTTAAGGGGTGCTGAGATCAGGAATTAATGGTGCAGGTCATGCCCAGCACAGCTGATTAAGAGTACAAGGCCAGCCTGAGGTAAGCTGTCTCAAAAAACGCAAAAGTAAACAAACCAAAAAAGGAAAATATCACAATCCCCACCGATTATTAAAACAGTTCTCACAAGCAAGAGGAGCGGGTAGTGGAGATAGATCAGACAATTAGAGAGTGCTCTGAACCTCACCTGGTGAGCTGCTGCATGGATATTGCGCTTCTCATTTATAATCACATTGGGCAGATTCTTATCTTTTCTCGGAGGACCTTCAGGGGCTTTAATAAGAAACCTGGAAAGCCAAATAGTAAAAGGAGTATTCAGGACTTAGTCAAAAGTGCAGGAAGCACACTTCAGGGTGGGCTGGGGAAACTGTGCTCTTCTGACAGGCTTCCCCCTCCTCTCACCGGCGTCTTTTCTTGGCGCTGGGCTTCAGGTCCATCCCGCCCCACTCTCCCCAGCCAGGCAAGGTCAGGTCCAGGTCTTTTGGCTTATTGGCCTGGATAGCTTCCCTCTTCTCTTTTAGGAACTCCTTGATGACATCATCCCCGGCAAAAGCTTCCTTTATCATTTGCTTTTGGTCTCTCTCCACTTCATCTTCCTGGGAAGAAACAAGTGCAAAGAACTGAAACTTGTCTTTCCAGAGCTTCATGACAAGACCGAATCCTGGGTTGTGGCATCTTAGCGCCCCCTAGGGGGAAGAGCTAAAAGGATGATTGATTCGCAATAGGAACCAATCATGCAATCATGCTCCATTTCTTTCTCTGGAGTGAATATCTTTAGCTCATCATCATATGACACCATTTAAAACCTTCAATAAGGAAGTTTTAGGGTGGGAGAAAGGGTGGCCTGGGTCAACAGCAGAAGTTCCAAGTGAGGCCAGAATGAACTTCCAGCAGTTTATGTCCCAGGGAAAGCGGATAGGGTGTTTTGTCTTGCTAGTTTTAATTACTTAATTTGGGGTTGGGATTGGGGTTGAGGGCAGACCACTGGTGGTTGGAATTGAGGCGACGGAACTTTGGCAGTAACTCAGTAACTGAACTTAATTGTTATGCCCGAGATCTAGTCAGCTTTCAGTGACTACCGCCTCCATTGAGGGCTGGTTCACAGTCACCCCAGGGAGCTTTAGTGGCTCAGAATTTAGGCTGCTTGTGTGGCTCAGCTGTGTCCACATATCTGTATCTGTTAAACTGACACTTGGGCCCAGCCTGGCACCATGGTAATCTGGACCTCTTAACTCCTGAAATGTATTCCCGGCAAAATGAACCTTCACAGATGGTGCTGTAAGAAGGACCTGTTCTGTTCCAGCTCCAGCCCCACAAGCCCAAGACCCTGGCTCTGCTCACCAGATCCTCTACTGTTGTGGGAACCGCCACTGATGTCACAGAAGGAGTTCTTGTAGTCAGGAGGTTCTGTAAACTGATCATCTGCTCTTTCTTCTTCCCCTTCAACTGATTTTGGGGGTTCCTTCTCATCTGCTCCCCTTCTACTGCAGCTCTAGGGAGCTCCTTATTTGGAAGACAGTCCTCTTTACCTAGCTCTTCTAGTTCCTCCAGAGTTTGTACTCTCTCTGGCCTCTGCAGCAGTAGAGGCTCCTCTTCCTCTGGGGCAGGTTCCTCTTCCTGGACCAGGAGAACAGTCTTTACTGAACTCTCTTTTTGCTTCTTGGATAAATGATTTTCCTTACTGAGTTTCTGAGACAATGCCCTCAATTCAGATAATACCTCCTTGCTGGTAGAATCTGGAGGGGAAAAACAAAGCTGTCAGAGAAGAAGCTTGGAAGTTTCCCAGTTAATGAGAATTTGTCAAGCAACTACTGAGTGCTGAGTACCATGAAATAACTCTAATAAGGACAAATGGGGTCCTATTTCCCAGGTGACCGCTAATGACCAGGACTGGGGCTTAACTTCCCTGTGTAGTCAACTCTACTTGGAAAGATCCCTGGAAGTTCTTTTTATTTATTTTTAAAAGTGTGGTACTGGAGAACAAACCCAAGGCCTGGTACATACCAGGCAAACACTCACCACCAAGCTCCACTCCTATCCCAAAGCTCCAAATTAAAAAGAAAAAAAAAAAGGTGGAGGTGACATTTTAACAGGTACCACATCTGAATGAAACAGTATTGTACTTTAGGCTTCATGGCCTAGGAAAAAAACTCCTCTGGAGGGTTTTGTATTGACTGACCCAAGAACCCTCATTTTATAATCTTTTGATTATTTATGTACGTATTTTTTGAGACAAGTTTTCATGTAGTTCATATTAGCCTTGAACTTGCTATGTAGCTGAGGATGACCTTGAGACTCCTGATCCTTCTATCCCTACCTCCCAAGTGCTGGGACTATAGGCGTGTACAACTATGCGAGCCTCAATTCATACTTTTGAACTAGTTAAACTTGCGTTTTCATAAGTACATGTCATATGTTGAACATGTCTCTCCCTTTCACTACATATCTCAAGCAGATGATATAACCTGTTGTATGTGACCTAGCCAAGAAAAAATGAAGTAGCTGCTTTTTTGAGTAGAGGTAAGCTTCCATTTTCCAGTTGCTGCCAAAATCTCTAGTCTTAGAGCCTTGAGGGAAACAACAGCAACAGACTGTTCTTCTAAACTGCCCCTTTTGATAACTAAAGTTGTCTCCCTTCCTTGTGGGCCTTGCTTTCTCGCTTTGGCTTGAAGCTGTTGTATCATTTCAGATCTGGCCTTGAGACAGGTACATCACTCTTTCTCAAAAGTAAATTTCCAAGCTCATTTTGATAGTGTGTGTGTGTGTGGGGGGGGAACGTCCATGACTTCCTCATATTTTAAGGCATTACTTCTTATAATATGCCTTATAAAGTTTGGGGAAGCGCTTATTGATTCTTAAAAATCTACCATTATACAACCATACCACAACCATCAGCTTCAAAATATTTAGCTAGCTAGATGACCACCCCTTTTATAATTCATTTATTTTTGCTTTTTTTTTTTTGAGACAGGGTCTTGCTATGTAGACCAGGCTGACCATGAATAGAGATATTCACCTCTGCCTGATATAAAAAGGTATGTGCCACCATGATTGGCATCTGGCTCCCTCCTTTTTTTAAAAAAAAATGGTGAGAGATAGGGTCTCACTGTATTTGTTATCCAGGCTTGAAATTCTGTGATCTGTTACCTGACACTAGATGGGTTTATCTTTCTGCCAGATAAATGATCAGCACCCCTCCCTCCTTAGGAATCTTACAAGGTATCCCAGATTATCCTCAAATTTGCTATGTTGCCTAGGCTGGCCATGAACTTCTTATTCTTAGCTCAGTTTCCTAAGTGCTGGGATTGTAGGCATGTAGCAGACTTGTCTTAGATAACCAGTCCCCCTGCCCACCGAGACAGGGTTTCTCTGTGTAGCTCTGGCTGTCCTGGAATTCATTCTGTAGACCAGGCTGGCCTCATATTTAGAGATCCTCCCACCTCTGCCTTCTGAGTGCTAGGATTAAACGTGTGTGCCAGATAACCAGTTCTGCCCCTCTCCCTCAGAGGGGGGTTTCTCTGTGTAG
Organism: Onychomys torridus; assembly: GCF_903995425.1. NCBI lineage: Eukaryota > Metazoa > Chordata > Mammalia > Rodentia > Cricetidae > Onychomys > Onychomys torridus. Next base: position 28,791,886 of record NC_050466.1, on the reverse strand, counting down.
CTTTGGAGCCTGTCCTGGATCTCTGTAGTCCAGGCTGGCCTCTGACCTCACAGAGATCCACCTGACTATGCCTCCCGAGTGCTGGGATTAAAGGCATTCACCATCACAGCCCAAGACACACTTTTGTAATCCTAGCACTCCAAAGGTAGACGAAAGAGCATCAGGAATTCAAGGTCATCCTTGACTACATAGTGAGTTTAAAGCCAACATGGGCTGCATGAGATCCTGTTTAAGAAAAAACAACAAAAACCAAAAACCAAAGGGTGGGTGGAGAGACCAAAGATATCAGGCAGTAAGGCAGTACTTGCCTAGAATATTGCCCTGAACCCCATCCCCAGTACTTTAGCACTACAATAAATAAACTTACATGTAGCCTACAGAACAATTCATTCTGGGGATGTGTCACCCAAATACAGACACAGAAGAATCTAGCATTATGAAGTGCTAAAAATGCCACTTTCTCACTTTATAAGCAAGACAAAAAACAAAAACAAAAATTGGACTCCAGACACTTAGAACAGTTTAACAATTTTCTACAAATCTACCTAATGTCTGAAAGTATGTATAGATTTTGACACTTACCATCTTACTAGATTCAAGTCTGTAGGTACCAGGAATGATAAGCCACACCTTTTCAAGGCTAACTTAGTAATGTCTTTTTGAAGATTATAAGCCCCAAGAGCAGAAAATGTATTCAAGCACATTGGATTTGCTTATCAAATGCCTTAGGAAAAAAATGGTTACTATGAATCTAATTTCACTTCAGGGACCTAGTACACACTCTTGAAATCCCTAGAGTTTAATCACTATGTAGCATGTGTGGGTGGACATTTCTTTTTTTCTCTCAGTCCATCCAGAGCAGTAAGAAATTGCCCCTTCCACTTCATCACAGCTCACCTTTTGTTTCTTGGCCACCCACTGGTTCAGCATCCTGGCTGAGTTTAGCTCTTTTCCTACAGGATCTCCTTTCCTCAAATTCTTTCAACAGAACATCTTCCTCTGCCACTGGCTTTTCATTTCCCTCATTTTCAGAAAACTCATGGGCCACAGGCTCAGGCAGTTCTTCCGTGTCTGCCTGGATCTCCTCCTCTTTCGCATCACGATTGCAGCTCCCGAGCATCCACGGATTGGGTCCATGAGCATTCATCTGTACTTCATTCGCTACATCAGGAACTCGGGCTTCCTCCTCTTCAGCGCCTCCCTCTTCCTCACTCTCTGAAACAACTTGGAGCTTCTGCGTCAGTTCCTTGTTCTTAGCCAACTGTTCCTGCATAGCTTGGCGGGCCTAGAGGAAGGAGCCCCCCAGCACAGGAACTTTGATGTCAGTGACCACAGTAAATAGCTTTCCCCTCAGTTCTCAAAGTGGCCTCCATTCTTTCATTCTTTTCCTTTTGCTGACAGGGTCTTACTAGGTGGCCCAGTCTGACCTTGCAATGGGTGGTCCTGCCTTAGCACTGGGTTTGTAAGTTATGTGTCACAACATTAAGCTCAAGCTACTGCCTTTACTTTTTTTTCTTCATAGTGCTGGGCTGGAACCCTAAGCTTTTAGCATGCTAGGTAAGTGCTCTACCATTGAGTTACAAACCCAGTTTTCCCATTTCACTTGCTATTTCTTACTGGTATCTACTGTTAAAAGAGTACACATACATTTTTTTTTTAGTAGCCATAGAATAAAACAGAAAGACAAATTATCCTTAAAGAAGCGACAGGTGAAATACAATGATAAAAAAATTCCCTCCCTCTTTTATTAGATTTGTCTTGATGTTATTTTCCTTTGATCTTTTTCCTGGTCATTTTCCTCTCTGCCTGAATTTTTTTCTGGTATCTTTTTATATTCCTGGTTTTTCATGCATCCTTGTGGCTTTTCCCCAATTCTATTTCTGCTACCATCCTTGTGTACTGATTTTCTTTTTTCCTCCAATTCCATCTCCTGTTGTCTGGTCCATTTCTTACCTCCAGGTCGTACTTTGCCATAATTGCCTTCGACTTGGCCCATTTGCCACTGTTTTGATGCTTAAGACTCATTCGCTCCTGGAAAGGAAGGACAAAATGAGATCTTCAACCCCTTCCAGGGATAGTCATTGGCAAAGGAGTGAGAAGCAAAAGGCAATCTCACCATCATTCTGGCTTTCTCAATTTTTTCCAGTTCTTCCAATGCAGCATTTGGATCGACCTTCCTCAGTTGCTCAAAGTCTTTGATGGCTTTCTTGGCCTTTCCTTTCTTCACAATTTTGTGGTATCTACAGGGTAAGAGAGGAGGTATGGGAGCTGAGATTTAGCTGAAACACTGAACACCACATGCAAAAGTGCCCACGGTATCCAAGGGATTTCCTTAAGCAGGTGCTAGAATGGCTACCACAGTTAATACGGAACCTGAGAAGACGGACGAGACTCTCCGACCATTTGGACTTCTGCAGAGCAGACTCTCCTGTTTCTATAGGTCAAAGAAGGGACAGAACACGTTCCAAAGAGGCAAAAAGGCAAAAGAAAAGTCCTACTGGATTCAACAGCTGTGGAAATTCGGAGCTCACTCTGCATGATGTTTTGGAAGGAGAGAGTAACCAAGCAGTCCTCATGTCAATGTCAAGTATAAATGCTAAAGCCAGAGGAAAGGGCATTGCTGAAGCAGGCTCAACTATGTGAGGTTGGTTTAGGAAAAGGTGACTAGTCATTCCTACTTGGGACTCCTTTTACATGACTCTAATTGTCATGGTAAAAGTTCTCTCCAAATAATTTGTGATTAACCACACCATTTTCTTCTATAAGATCCACAGTTTCCTTACTTTTTACTTTTGATTTTCTTCATTCTTCGAGCCCTGGCTTCATAGTAGGACTGCAGAGCTCGGGCCCTCTGAAGCTCTGCTCGGCGATTCTTAGCCTACAACAGATGACATTTACAGTAACTCCTGACCTGAAGTCATGCTGGGAGAACCATGGCTTGCCTGGGTATGTGGAATGGTCTATAACACTTACCTCTTCCAGGCTCATGGCTCTGAGGGAGGCTTTTTCCACAGGAGTCAGTAAAGGGTCTGTCACTGGCTGTTTGTTTTTATGGAGGAGGTTAAAAACTTCCTGTTCCAGAGGGGTTCTTGCCTTAAGGAGGTAACAAAACAGGAAAAACCTTAGGTTCTTATCTAACTGTTCAGAGGAATAGACAATGCCTTATTTTATTCTGAATTTTAAAAATTTGTTCTTTCTTTTTCCTTCCTTTCCTCCTTAGATAAGCCCTTACTATCTAGACGTGGCTAGCCTGGAACTCACTGTAGCCCAGGTTGTCCCAGAAGTCATGGTGTCTTCCTGTTTCAGCTCCCCTAGTGCTGTGATTATAAGCAGGTACTATTACACTTAGCTTGAATTTTTAAAAAATTCTAATTAAGACACCTTTTTTTTTTTTTTTTTTTTCCCCGAGACAGGGTTAGGACAACTTTTTACAAGGGAACTGAAGTACTCTTTAGTATTACTTGGGGGAAGGCCAGGTGGTGGTGGTGGTGCATGCCTTTAATCCCGGCACTCGGGAGGCAGAGCCAGGCAGGTCTCTGAGTTCAAGGCCAGCCTGATCTACAGAGCAAGATCTAGGACAGGCTCCAAAATTACAGAGAAACCCTGTCTCAAAAACAAAACAAAACAAAACAAAACAAAACAAAACAAAAACCAAAAAAAATTACTTGGGGGGATCATCTTCTCTTATCAATTGTGAGAAAACAGAACTCTATTTTCTTAAGAATCTAAGTTTGATACTCTTAAGTCAAATGCTGGGAAGAGAGCAATACCAAATTGTCACGTTAATTTTAAAAGTTCAAAACTTTCAGAAGTGATGGTGAATGCCTATAATCCCTATACTTGGGAGACAAAGGCAGGGTGATAGCTGCAAGTTCAAGGCCAGGCTGGGTGATATAGCAAGCTTCTGACTCAAAAAAAAAAATACCCACATTACATATGAAATATATTGAAGCAAACACCAATCAATTACCTTCTAGTTGGGAATCTCAGGGTCTTATCATAAGCATCCTTTAAAGAATAGTTCTACAGGGAAGGAGAGGTTAGATCTTAAGCATTATTTGCCATTGATGATATTAAGTGGAAAACCAATCGAGAAGGGAACTCTAATTTTTAACGTACTTATTTATTTTGGTAGTGCTGAGTATTGAACCCAGGGCCTTGTGTATGTGAGGAAAGTGCTGTATCACTGAGCTATAATTCTCAAGCTCTCCTCTTCTTTGTTTTCATGATATAAGGTCTTGCTGGCCTCAAACTTTAATCTTTCTGCCTAAGCCTTCCAAGTGCTGGCATTACAGATATGTGCTACTATGCCTGGCTCTCATATTTTTATTCATTACCAAGAAGACAAGAACAGTCATTCTTAGGTACATTTTGCCTAGTAATTTGTTATATGGCAGGGTATGAGTTTTAATTTCCTGAGCATAAAGAGACATTGCTTTTTTAAAAATAAATATGACCTTCATGTAATCATCTACCTTCCCTTTCACATAATCATCCAGCTTTCTTGGAGTTCCAATTTAACTCTACTCAGTTTCTAACTTTTGTATGACAGGTGGTATCTATGAAATAAAGTGTGCAGTAGTTATTTCATGTGTCTATCAAAAATCCCATTTGCTGCTTGACTGACCCTGTGAGGATGACTAAAATAATCAGGCCAATCAGGCCATGGTCCATCCCGACACAGTACAAAGACAGCCTTAGGCAACTGCCAGTTTCAAACCTCACATATTATGCATGTTTTTCCTCAGTAGCCACATGCATCATGGTCAGTATTAAACTTACAAATATCTGAGCAAATGCATAAATACACATCATCACATGTTACACGGTGCTATTGATTTAGCCATAAACCTATTCTACTGAATGGTAAAGGTGCATGTTCTTCCATTTTTAGTATCTGCAGAAGTGATCAATCACAGGCTACAAAGTGATTTATATTACAATGTTGTAATCGCCCTTCAAATTCAATTCAATTTGCCAACATTTATTGATTTCAGCTACATTCCAGGCACTTGTGAGGGGTGCTAGGACAACACCATTAATTAAGATAGATCCTGTCTTCATAGAGCTTACAGATACACATGCTACTAACAATGTAACATGAATGGGTTAAATGTTATTCTATAAAGGTAAGCATATAGGACCCATTAATTCTGATTAGGAGGTGGGTGGGTTAGAGAGGGAAGGAAATAACTCTTAGATGTAGGCTTTGAGGCTTAAGCACAATTCTTTCAAGAGTGGAAAAGTCCAAACAGATGAGCATAAACAAAAGCACAGGTACCAGGAAATAAGTAGTATGTAAGAGAACAATGTGTTGTTCAGCACAGCAAAAACACTAGGCGTTTTTAGTTTGTTCTCTAAGTGGAATGCCTTTGGTGGACTTTAATTTTTACATTGACTGATTGATTGATTGATTGACTGTGTGTGTGTGTGTAGGTGCTCATGCCATGGTACATAGATGGGGGTGAGAGGACAACATTTTTTGGGAGTCAGTTAATTCCTTCCATGTGGGTCCTAGGGACAGAACAAGTTGTCAGCACTGAGCCATTCATTTCACTGGCCCATGATGGATTTCAGGTAGGAGAGTGACAAGTAATTTTGTGTTTCAGAATGGAAATCCTGATGGTTGTGAGGACCTTCACAAGGGCAGTGAAAATGAAAATAAGAGAAAAAGGCACCTGGAGCCATAAAAGACTTTGTAAGATTAGCCCACCACATGTGCTAGGGAGGGGACAGCTAAGGGGACGGGTAGGGATCAGATGATCCAGGTTTTCAATCCAGGTGACCGAATAGGGAGTTAGGCTGTTAACTGAATAAAGGTGGTGCTTTAAGGCTTGGGAATCTAGAAATGTGATGCTCTGGTAGGGCAGGTCACATGGAGATGCAGGGGATGCCTGTTTTGTTACACAGGCTGTGAGAGTAGAGTTTGGGAGAGACTGTGAGTGACAGCCCACTCACGGAGGAAGAGCTAAAAGGCCCATGAAAAGCTGGAGAAATAAAGCAGCAAGGATAACAGAAGCCAAGGAGAGTATTGAAGAATGTGGTATGCCGGGTTGGGGATTTAGCTCAGTGGTAGAGCGCTTGCTAGGCCCTGAGTTCGGTCCTCAGCTCCAAAAATAAATAAAAGAATGTGGTATGCCAATGCTGTTGCCAGACAGGTCGAAGGCTATGAGGGCTTAGGATGAGGCAATTTGGGGGCCCACTGCTAATGAACGTTGAGACAGGCAGCCCTAGAAGAAGAGGAACAGTAGAAACCACAGCGGAGACCAGCTCTTCCAAGGCATGTTCCTCATTAGATAACAGTGAGATGTGCTTCGTTTTTGTAAAAGCTTAAAACACAATGTAACTTGGCCATTTTTTTTTCTACCCTCAACTTTACATTTTTTTAGTTGGAGACAGAATGTTGCTAATTGTCCTGGCTGGCTGAACCTTTCAAGCCTCCACCTCCGTCTCCCAAACAGCTAGGATTACAGGCCTAGGCCATCATGCCCAGCTCTATGTCCCTTGAATTTGCCTTCAACCGGAACTCCCTGAGTCTTACATTCCTAAGTGCAGGAATTGTAGACATGCACCACTTCATATTTCTGAAGCCTGTAAATTGTTATTACCTCTTCAATTTTTTCCTAAAGTCCCCCTTCATCCTGCAGCCACTTTATACCTGATTTCTGAAGAATCCTAGAAAGAGAATGGCAGTGACTTAAAAAAATACTATCAGAGAACAGAGCCGAATCCCTTAAGAAGTGACCATTTGTTTAGTTATGGTGGCAAGCAATGTAATTTTAATTAGCTTTAATTAGCTAAACTTCCTGACGTAAGACACTATCATTTCTGGTTTTTTAGAAAGCACAGAGAAACAAAACACCTTTGTGGTCAGATCTGTCTGTCTGTCTGTCTGCCTATCTATCTATCTACGGTGTAGGTACTGCTTTCTTTGACTATTTTTCTTTAAGACAGACCATTCTAGATGAGACTCCATACCAATGGTATACTAGAAAAGTAGGCTGGCTGCTTTGAAGGAGTTGTTTATTTAGTAAAAAGTCGATACTCTAGGGACCAATTTTGCCAAGAGTGTAAATGCCATTCTACTTAAACCCCACCATTTACTACCAGCATCATTTCACTAAAATGGGAAGAATACCTAATCATAAAGAAGACTTGGTGCATTAAAACCCACCCATGATTATGCATAGTGGCAGGGGTCAGTGTCATGGGTTACTTGCTAAAGTTCTCATCATTAAATAGCACTGTATTTTTGGGTGGTAGCATCACAACAAAATAGAACTAGTGGATAAGAAAGAAAATACAGGGGTTGGAGCGATGGCTCAGTGGTTAAGAGCTGGGTTCGAGGCTGGGTGGTGGTGGCCGCAGCGCACGCCTTTGATCCCAGCACTAGGGAGGCAGAGCCAGGCGGGTCTCTGTGAGTTCGAGGCCAGCCTGGTCTATAGAGCGAGTTCCAGGAAAGGCACAAAGCTACACAGAGAAACCCTGTCTCAAAAAACAAACAAATAAAAAAAGAGCTGGGTTCGATTTCCAGCACCCACATGGCAGTTGACACCTCTCCAGTTCCAGGGGCTCTGACACCATCACACAGATATACATGCAGGCACAACAACCAAGAACATAAAATAAAAAAATAAATCATATAAAAGAAAGAAAACACAGTATGTTCCCTTTATCTTGGCAGACACACACACTTTTTTTTAAAAAAAAAATTGTTTTTGAGACAGCGTCTCACGTAGCTAGCTCAAGCTGGCCTCAAATTCCTGATTCTTCTGCTCCCACCTCCCAAGTGGGATTATAGGTATGTATCACCATATCCCAATCTTTGTCACCACATATTTTAACACTAAAACTTATAAAGCTACGGTTGGGGATTTAGCTCAGTGGTAGAGCGCTTGCCTAGCAAGTGCAAGGCCCTAGGTTCCTCAGCTCAAAAAAAAACCAACCAAACAAACAAACAAAAAACCAAAAAACTTATAAAACCATGTTTTTTAAAATCCATAAGCACAGACAGAATGACTACAGAGCTCCTGTGTAGCTTGGCTATTACCTGACTGACAGTTAAGATATACTGTCTCTTCTCTCTTCCTCTGACCACTAAAGGACAATGACATAAGCTGGCATTCAGGCTTAATTTACTCATCCACACCGCTGGAAGGTTCTGACTCTGCATGCTGCACCTCAGCTTTCAAGGTTTGTTCCCATTTTGTTGCACCCACCTTCCAGTCATTAAACACATGTTCAATGGGAACAAAGGAAGATGGCTCCTTCTCCAAGGGGAAAACCAGCTGCTCTGCTTCCCGGTTCTTCTGAACAACAGAATCCCATTTGGAGAGCGTTTGCGAAGTTTTACTGAATGCCACTTCTCTATGGATCTAAACCAGGCAATGCACATAAAAGGAAAGGGCCATGAAATTCCACATTGAACTCAAAGGAATAAGAAAGCAGGAGGCAAAGTTTCTTAGTCACCCCCTCCCCAATAATCAGATGCTTAGAAATGAACTCTTGCTTACTCCTGAAGACTTCCACTGCCCTACTTTACCTCCCCTTCTCAGTTCAAGTTCTCCTCCTTCAACTGACCACTTTCCATGTAACTTACCTGTTCGAGCTCTCCTTTGTTAAGGGGTAGTTCCAGAGTCTTCTTTGATTTGACTCTACTCAGTTGCTTTTTTACAGTAGCCAATGAGGATGAAGGTTTAACAGGCCCAAGCAGATCTGAAAGGGCCAATTTTTCTCCAGAGCCTGTGGAAAGGCCAACTTTCTGGTCAGTTTGGGAAGTGAGACCAAAAAATGTCAATATAATGTAGGGAGTGGCCTGAATAGAATGTGTTGATAGTCTCGAAAATGTACAGGGAAGTACAAATAATTCTTATTTCAATCCTTTATCCATAGCCATAGTGACACCACTAATCTTGTACATTTCCAAATATGTTAGGGGTAGAAGTAAGGAGAAAAACAGTTATTCAAAAAGCAAGTTGTTTACTCTTTTCCTATCTTCTCCCAACTCCCCAAGACAGGGTTTTTGTGTAGTCCTAGCTGTCCCAGTACTCGATTTGGAGACCAGGCTAGCCTCAGACTCACAGAGATCCACCTGCCTCTGCCTCCAGAGTGCTGGGATTAAAGGTGTGAGCCACCACCCAGCTTGTCCTTGTCTTTTTACTTCTACTCACTCATTCATCCCATAGCAGCCAGTCAGTTTTTGTATCTCAATATGTCATAATCCTGCAGAAAATGATTCAATGCTGATGAATTCAACCTGGAATCTCATAGCCCTAAAGGACACATCCTAATAGGATTTGGCCTTTATCTGCCTCTAACAAACATTAGTCTACTACACTCTAGTCATGTATGTCCTTTCCCCAAGTCTTTGAAACATGCTCTGTATTTCTTTAGCTGTTACTTTGACTGGAATGCTTTCTCCCACCTTTGTATGGTTGGCTTTTCTTTTCCTTCAACTTTGCCTCTTGAAGGACCTGTCATGACCAACCAATCTGAAATATTCACTTAAGTCATTATACCATATGGTTTTTGTTTCATTTTTAACACAGGGTCTCAAGTAGACCAGGGTGGCCTTGAACTGTGTGGCCAAGCTTAGCCTTCAATTCCTGATCTTCTTACCTTTTTTTCAAGTACTGAGATTAAAGACAGGGACCACTGCTGCCATCATCCTGTTTTAGTTCTTCCCTTCATTACCAGACTGCAGAGCCCATTCGGTCATGCCTTATTCTTCACTGTTGATTTACTATCTAGAATAGCACCTGCTATTGATTTAGCTACTTTGCTGGACACACTGCAGACACTCAATAAATACCTGTTGAATCAATTCAATTAGCTTACTGGTAGCACACTGCTAACTGCTCTGAGGTTCCAATGGTGATTCCTAGAAGCACAGAATTCTTTCAAGCTGCCTAAGTTCAGAAAAGGGTGAAAAAAAAGGTATCTAGACAGTAACTATGCCACTTAATAGACCTTTTTTTTTGGTGGGGGAAAACAGGATCTCAGAATGTAACTCTTGCTGGCCTGGAACTTGCTATGTAGATAAGGCTGTCCTTGAACTCACATAGATACACCTGCTTCTGCCTCCTGAGTTCTGAGAATAAAAGGCATTACATGTTCCACCAAGTGTGGTGGTATATGCAACAGGGGTGATATTGTCCTTTAACGCTCTCCCAACTCAGGGCTTACCATGGGCTCTTCAGGGGGTGGGGATACATGAAAAAAAAAAATTAGATACTCCTAAGGTTTGTGCCTTTCCAAGACTCAACATGTGTCCATTCTTTAGTTATCCTAGACAGGGGGCGATGGGGCTAAAAAAATGTCTGACACCTTATTGCCAGTCATGTAAGGATTTGTCACCATGTTTCCTTTCAGCTGAGGAGGCCTGGGATTCTCTACCTTGAACCTTTGCCCTGTGACATGCTGCCTTGGGGAGAACCACAGCAAAGATGCTGATGTTCGGAAAGCCAGAAATAAAAACAAACAAACAACTCCTGGTACACTCAAGACTACAACATAAAACCTGAAACTCTGAAGTGCTAGAGGAGAAGCTTACTGTCAACTTTAAACTGGTCATGGAGGAAGACATCCTGTTGCAGTGGATGTTGGACCAGAGACTTAATCACCCAAGTGACTGTTGCCATGGTACAACGCTTAGTCATAGATGCTATCTGTATTCCCCACTTCAAGTCCCAGGAACACTGGGAAAGAGGGAGGGAGGGGCTGTTACATGGCAGTTGCTTCCTTTCAAACTGAAACATTCCCACAGGAGGGGGAAGGCTCCTAAGGAAGCTGAAACTTGCAAAATTATCCAAGTCCACCCCCACTACACAACTTTATAGAAGTAGTTAACAACTGTTGGGGAAGATATCTGAGCAACCAGCTACAGAGATTTCCTTGGTCAATTCCTGCAAGAGGTCAAGGGGCACAGCATTCTTGAGTCCTGACCAGTATTGAAATGGGCTGCTGGTAATACACCTGTTTTGGGGTCATTCTAGCTCCTATAAGTTACCGCTCACCCACATTCCTGTTACCCCAATATAGACCCATTGGTTCACCAACAGCAAACAGTTCTAATAGGGCCCCAACAAAGCTGAATATCTGTCTGTCCTAACTCAAAGCAACATGAGAGAACTAAAATACAAAGGCAATTTCGAACATTAAAAGCTATACAAACATGGCAGCTAAGCTAGTAAAAGATGCATGGAACCATCACTCAAGTCACTTTATACAACGGGCATCCCATTGAGCGCCACGGGCAATACTGACCTTAGCATTCTTCACCTGACTACCCTCAATGCATTCTCATAGGTACATATTTATGATTTCATGCATAAATAGATTTTAAAACTTACCTTCAGAACTAACATTAAACTCGGACACTTTCAGGCTAGCCTCAGATCTCTCAGGTAATTTCCACCTGAAATTAGGGAGAAAATGATATACTAGAAATGGATACATTTGCATGGGGGAACCAAACACTTAGGTTCATTGTTTTTTCTAAGATTCTGGAATCTAGGGGTTCATATATGCTATGCAGGTGCCCTATCACTGAGCTACATCTTTAAGCACAATGCTTTCTTCTTCAAAGGCAGCTGTGGTTTTATGGTCCACCTTTGTCACAGCAACCAAACTGTTCCTAAACTTAGACTTAGTAGTCTCATCTTTTTATATAGACTCAGCCCTTAAAAAATATAATGTAGTACAACGAAAAAGATTTAAGCACACATGGATTTGAATCCAGGACCTGCCACTTATAAATGGTTGACCATGGAGATAAAATTTTAATTAACTTCTTTAATGGGATTAATTAACATGTGTTCAATGCTTCAAAAGACTGTAGGTATGAATTAAATAAAATTTCCAATGTATGAGTTCTAATACAGTAACAGCAATAAGGAATACAGCCAACAACAATCATATAGTTTTTTACTATATGTTACACACAGGTAGGTACCAGGATCATCCAGTGAATCTTAGGAGTCATCTCATAGAAACAGCTAGTTATAGGGACAGCAAAATGGGCCAAGAAGTGAAGGCCATTGCTGCCAAGCCAAAATGAATTTGATCCCTGAATCTCCCACATGGTAGAAGGAAAGAATCAACTTCCACAGGTTGTCCTCTGACCTCCCCTTGTGCTAAGTGGCATATGTATATCCTCACACAAAGAAAGAGAGAGAGGGAGAGAGAGAGAGAGAGAGAGAGAGAGAGAGAGAGAAAGGAAGAAAAAAAGAAAAGAAAAGAAAGAAAGAAAGAAAGAAAGAAAGAAAGAAAGAAAGAAAGAAAGAAAAGAAAGAGGAGGAGGGCAGGCAGACCTAATTATAAGCTGTCCAAACAGACAGGGATGTTACCTATTTTTTCCATTAAGGGAACCAATTGCTTCCAGAAGTTTTTGATGCTTTCTTTCTCCATCACTGTCCCCCTAGACTCAGAAAAGGAAAATCCATTAGGATAATAAGAGGAGGAAAAAGACAACTTGGAAACAAGTCCACATAAAAATTTTGGATATGGTTGGTAGAGAATAGGGGAAATCAGATGAGATATTATATGACCATTCTGATCCAAGCTGGAATTGGAATTAGGAATTGTTTCAAAATCTAAACACTATCTTTATAAGGAATGTAGATTCTTAGTAACTTAGATCCTAGTACCTTGGCTAATATCCTAACTGATTTTAAGAAAACAGTCTTTAATCCCAGCACTGGCAGATCTCTGAGAGTTTGAGGTTAGCCTGAGTTCTAGGTCAGCCAGGGTAGTTACAGAGAAACCCTGTCTCAAAACTGCCCCACCCCATGGTCTTTTTTTTTTGTCAACTTAGTGGCTATACAAGTATCTGATATTTTAATTATTGTCTACAGAGAAACTCTGTATCGAAGTGTCCCACAAAGAAAAGAAATCAGCTTAATATGCTGTTTCTGCATGAAGTATTTTTTTCATACAGAAACACTGACTAACAGTTCAAGTCATAACTACAGTTCTCAAAGTGGCTTTCTATCAGGAGAAAGTACTCCAGCCCCCTTTTTGAGACAGGGTCTATGTACCCTTGGCCAGCCTGGAACTCATTATGTAAACCAGGTTGGCCTTGAACTCAGAGATCTACCCGAGTCTGCCTCCGGAGTGCTGGATTAAAGGTGTGTGCCACAGATCTTCACAATAAAATACCTTAAAAACAAAGAGAAACCCTCAGTTCAAAGCCTAGGCTGGCCTCAAACTTAAGATCCTCCTGCCTCAGCCTCCCAACTTCCAGGATGACTACCACCATCCTTGGTCTTTCCTTATCATTAAATTGGTACTATTTACACAAGAGGAAACACAATTTAAGTAGTTTTGTCAGGGAATTAGGTTTAAAATTCAGATAGCATATGCTGGAGTTTTAGTTACCTCCCCTCCACACACATATATCTATATCTATATCTATATCTATATCTATATCTATCTATCTATCTATCTATCTATCTATCTATCTATCTATCTATCTATCTATCTCCAATCCTTTCCTCCCCAGGAATGTGGTGTTCGAGCTAATTGAGTCAGTTCAACACTTGACACCCACCTCATCTTCACTGGCACTCAAGGGGTAGTTGGTTGGCAAATCCATTAGTTCTTCCTGCTGGCACAAAGCCAGAAGGCTGTTTTAAAAAGGCAACATAGAAATATTAGCGCGTCAAATAACCCTATTAAAATGATGTTCCGTCAGGCGGCGGTGGCTCACGCCTTTAATCCTGGCACTCGGGAGGCAGAGCCAGGCGGATCTCTGTGAGCTCGAGGCTAGCCTAGTCTACAAAGCGAGATCCAGGACAGAGAAACACTTTCACAAAAAACCAAAGACAAACAAACAAACCACCCCCCCCCAAAAAAAAATCCAAACCGGCGGTTCTCAGCACGTGGTCGTGACCCGCCGCAAGTTGTCCGACGGAACCATTGGGAAACACCGATAATTACATTACGATTCATGACCAGTAGCAAAACTACAGTTCTGAAGTAGCAATGAAAATAATTTTATGGTTGGGGGTCACCACAACACGAGGAACTGTATTAAAGGTTCACAGCATTAGGAAGGTTGAGAACCACTGCTCTAGACCAATTCATTCCGTTTTCCCAGTTCTGAGTAACCTTATCTGAGAAGAGGTACAAAGGCGCAACAGTAAGAGCACCTTCGGTAATTTGTCTCAGTTTTCCCAGATCTGAATAACCTTATCTGAGAAGAGGTGCAAAAGCGCAACAGTAAGAGCATCTTTGGTAATTTGTCAAGGTCTTACATTTAGACCGAAGTCAGGCAGCACCTCCAAGATAACAGTAACCAATGACATTATTCAAATCCGCAAAAAAAAGACAACACTCGTTAGTGATTGGCACTGCATTCCTCAATGAGGCTACTGCTGGCATTTCTATGCATCTTCTACCAGTCAGGTGCTTTGATAAGTGCAGCGTATTCAAAATGTAATCTTGATCATTTGTTCCCAGAAGCGGTGAGATATCGGAATGATCGAAACCAACTGAGTTCGGGTGTTTAACTAAGGAGATTCGTATTTAAAAAGAGCCTACTATTACTTAACAGTGAATCTCGGTATTTATTAGGCAAACATTACCAAATGAACTACATTGAGATTTTCTAACGCTGAGGGGGAACACATGAAATATTACAGGGATGACTCTCAAACAATTTGGCACTGCCTGCGCAGGTCCCGCGTGGCAGAGGCAGAAAATGGGCACGTGACAAATAAAGGGAAATCAATAATATTAACTTTGTCAAGAGACAGATGGGCAACTATCAGACCTAACAGCGAAGCACTTAAAGAGCCGACAAACAGAGGAGCAAAATCAGCTTAAATTAACGGGCTTTAAAGGATGAATCGCAGTTACATTTACTACTGGCAGGGTCTTGGAAGGCGACTAACTAACTACTGATTGTTAGAAGGTGACTTCTACTTCCCTAAACCCCGGAAATTCTGCCCTTACAGAGACCCGGGATCTCCCTTTTACTTCTTACCCCTTCGCAGCTTTGGTCGCGTTCATCACCGTAGGCTGTCTCTCACATGGATCAAGAGCGGAAGCCCGAAAGAGAGCAAGTTACTCGCAAGCGGCAAAGCAATTTTGGCTTCCTCCAATCGCGCACGAAGATAGGCGTCATTTCCGTCCAGGGAGAGGTTGGTGAAAATTGAAATCCTTTTAGGATTGGCTGGCATAAAACCCAGCTGCCTGCCGTAGGCGGCACTGACGGTGGGCGGGCCTTTGCGTTCTCAATTCTCGTCGAAGGTCTGTAGTTTAGCTGTGGCGAGTCTCATGCGCTTCGTTTTTTTTGTTGTCCAAGATGAGTGAAGTGAGGGCTAGGATGTCCTAGCCCTGCTGAAAGCTAAAAAAACAAACAAACAAACAAACAAAAAAACCCCCACAAAGCCTCCAGGTCCAACCCCTGTTGGACAGTGTCACACAAACTTATCACTGGCCAGTACCAGGCTGTGTTGAACTCCCGAATACCCGGCCCCTCCCCCCACCGCATTGAGCCAGAATGATCGAGGGGACATGAATATAGCAAGTTTCCTCCCATCTTAAGGGAATCATTTTTCATTCTGTGTACCTGTGATTGCACTCCAACTGTTCCTTTTTTCTATGCGACAAGATGTCATTCAAGAATGAGTTATTAAATTATTCCTAGCACTGGGAAGGCAGAGGCAGGAAGATATCTTAGATTTCATCAGGGGCTGCAAAGTGAGACCCTTTCTCTCTCTCTCTCTCTCTCTCTCTCTCTCTCTCTCTCTCTCTCTCACACACACACACACACACACACACACACACACACACACACACACACACAAGGTTATTTCATTAGGATTGTAGCTCACTGGCAGAGTGTTGCCTCACAGGCATGAGGCACAAGGTCCTATTCACAGTATTAGCGAACATTTTTTTTTTAAATTGGTGATTCTCTTGCCTTAGCCTCCCAATTATTGGAATTACATTCTTATGGCACCACATCTGGCACAATAATTCTGTTTTTTATAAACCTGTGTATTAGTGCACTTGTGTGTGTGTGTGTGTGTGTGTGTGTGTGTGTGTGTGTGTGGTTTGTGTGTGTGTACACGACACTGTACACATATGAAAATCAGAGGCCAACTTGTGGGAGTTCCTTCCACCGTCTGCCTTTAGGGGATTAAATTTGGGTTGTCAGGCTTGAGGTGAAATGCTTTTGTCCACTGAGCTACATTTCCAGTCTGAGACCTCTTACATGAAAACATTCTTGCCATTTCTTTTAGGTCATTTCCATTTTGTTTTTTCTCAACTGTTCCACTGAAATTTCTTATGATGATCAGTGGCACGCTAAAATTCTCAAGTAAAATAATACTTCTTAGTCTTTGTCTTCCTAGAATTTGATATGGGATTTGATAGTCATTTTTGTTTTTCATTATTCATTCAGTAAAATTTTTTAAATCATTGACTGTGTGCTAGGCTTTTAGGAGTTGTTGATATATTGGTGAATAAAACAGATATATTCTATGGCTTCATAAATACCATTTTCCAGTGGGCTTTAGCACACTTTTAATGTTGTTAAAACTCCATCCCAGAGTTCCCTAACTATTCTCTCCTGGTATCTTAGCTCTATGATCATCTTCAATTTTCTCTACTGGATACTTCTAATAGACCTATTCCCTAAATGATGATGTTCCCTAGTATTCTACTTTCAGCCCTCTTTGTTCCATACGTTTTCTTCCTGGGACAAATTGCTTTTAAAAGTAGTGTGTCTACTCCGGTCTACAATTCTAGCTTAGATGTCTTTCTTAACTATGACCAGTATCTCTGGTTCCCTTCTTTGTTCCTACAAACACAATAGAAATGACGAGTGATTTCTGTCTTTCCCACCAGGATTCTCTTATATTCTTCATTTCTATAATTAGTCAATAAACTCTCCAATCAAGTTAGATGTTTGAGAGTCATCTTAGACTCACCATTCCGTGGTTATTCCCCCAATACCATCACCTTTACTTCCTGATTCTCTCAATTATGTCCCCACTTTTCTGTTATTATTGTCTTTACATTATTTTAGATTCTTGCAATTTCAAGTCTGTGGTATTGCAGTAATCTTATTAAAAGGGGAAATATTGTAGCGTTTTAAATATGAGTTCTGAAGCTAGATTATTTGTGTTTGAAACTTGGTTCTGACAATTCTTTGCCCAATCACTGGGCAAACTTTAGTGAAACATTTCACTATTAGTATAAGAATTTGTACCGTATCAAGCTGATGAAAGAAAATGCTGGCTGTACTTTCAGGAGGGGAGGCTAAAATCTTTTTAGACTTTGGATTAGCCTATAGAAAAATGTCTGCTGTAAATCAAACAGTGACGGGGAAGATGAATAGGAACCTCACTTACACAACTTAAGTAAAACACAGCTCTCTGAACAGATGAAGGTAGGTTTCTTCTGTATCTCAGAATCTAATCAATATTTATATGTATACCTCAGCTATTATTTGGCTTAAAACAGCTTATTGGGAAATGTTACCGTTTTTACTATTTTCTACAGAGAAAATATTTTCCAGTTTTATATAACCCTGGACTTTTGAATTATATCCTATTTTTATGTTAAAAAGTCTGTATGATATACTGGTTTTGTGTGTTTTCTGTCTACCTCCTATAACAAGAGAAGCATTTTTTAAAGTTTATTTTGTTCAGTGATAGGATTCTCAAAGTGCTTTGTACAAGGTTAGCACTTGTATTTGTTCAATAAATAAATTAAGACACTTTAAAATAAAGAAAAAAAGAAACTTGGTTCTGTCGCTTATTAACTTGATAACTACTTTTTAACATCTTTAAAAATACATTTTGTAAAAAAATAAATATTTTGTGTTTGTTAGGGGTACATATGACATGCTGTAGGTGGAAGTCAGAGGGCAATTTGTGGGAGTCAGATCTCCTTCCGTCATGTGCATTCCAGGGTTGAACTCAGGTTGTCAGACTTGGCGGAAAGCACCTTTACCTGCTGATCTTGTTCTAAGATTGGTACTTCTTAAGACCCTCTGTGTCTTTATTTTCTTATCTTTAAAATGGGGATAATAAAGCCAGGCAGACATGTGCGCAAGGCCCTGTGTTCAGTCCTCAGCTCCAGCAAACAAAAACAAAACAAAACAAAACAAAAAGAAAGTAGAGGTGTGAAGACCAGGAGCTGAAGCTCATCCTCACCGACATAGTGAATTTTGTGGCCAGCATGAGTTACATGAGACAGTTTCTCAAAAAATGGGGATAATACTACATTAGGTAGTTGTGAAAACTAAATGAATCAACTTGTACGTGAAACAGTAAAATAACTGAAAAACTCTTAGAGTTAGCCGCTCATACAGCAAAGGCGCAATAATTGTTAACTATCATAATGACAATTGTTTCAGTTTTTCAGTTGCTAGTCTCTCCATCCAATTACGTACTTAAAAGATGCAAAGAGACTATTATTAAAGAGATAAAAATAAAGTACAAGTTTAGTCTATCCTCTTTGAATTACTTGCCATTTCCCCAAGACACTTCAAATTATGATTGAATGGATAGAGGATATTTTATGTACAATATGAATATGAGCATTTTAGAAAACATCTACTTTTTGGTTCTTTTTTTTTTTGAGAAAAGGTTTCTCTGTAGCTTTGGCTGTCCTGAACTCACTCTAACCTTAAACTCAGAGATCTGCCTGCCTCTGCCTCCCTAATGCTGGAATTAAAGGCATGCACCACCATGTCTGGCCTTTCCAGTTTCCTCTAATGTAGAATTCTAGGAATGTCAATGCCATATTGTCGCTAAAACCTAAAGGATGAGAAGGAACCAGTTTTGCAAAGAATGGGGAAGAATGTTCAGGGCAGAATCAACAATGTACATACAGCCACTCAGGCTTGTGAAGACCTTACAGTATTTTAGAAACAGAAAGGCTACACCACTGTGAATAATAAGGGAATAACAGGCAAGGGTGGAGCGATAGAGTTCAGATCATGTAGGACCCCATAGATGATGAAAGAATTTGAATTTTACAGCAAGTAAAATGGGTCACAAATATGTAGTTATGTAGGAGAGTGACATTTTGAATTTTATAAATATCATTTTCCTGCCATGTGAAGAATGGATTGGAGATGGGCAAGAACAGAAGCAGAGACAAAACTGGGCGTGGTGGCACGCCTTTAATCCCAGGCAGATCTCTGTGAGCTTGAGGCCAGTATACAAAACGAGTTCCAGGACAGCCAGGGTTCTGTTACACAGAGAAACCCTGTCTTGAAAAAACAAACCAAACAAAACCAGAGAGAGAGAGAGAGAGAGAGAGAGAGAGAGAAAGGAAGGAAGGAAGGAAGGAAGGAAGGAAGGAAGGAAGGAAGGAAGGAAGGAAGAAAGAAAGAAGGAAGGAAGGAAAGAAAGAAAGAAAGAAAGAAAGAAAGAAAGAAAGAAAGAAAGAAAGAAAGAAAGAAAAATAATCAGAGACCAGCCAGGAATCTATTGTGCAGACAGCAAGAGAAGGTGGTGGTTTGGAATAAGTGGCAGCTTTGGAGACAGAGTCATTGATGGACCTATCAGAAGAATGTGGGAGGAAAGAGAAAGATTAAGGCAAAAGTACTGGCTTCATCAAGTGACTGGGTAATAGGCTGCTTACTGTCAGCTGCAGAAAATAGTGAGGGGATGGACAGAGGCAATTGTGGAGTGTGACTGAAAATTCAGTCTTATATTTTGGTAGTTTGAGAGTTATATTAGTCACCTTTCTGTTAGTGTGATAAAATGCCATAGTCAGAAGCAATTTATAGAAGAAATGGTTTATTTTGGCTTACGGTTCCAGAGGGATAAGAATCAAGCCTAGCAGGAAAGCATGGCACAAAGTGGCAAGCATGGAAACAGGAACAGGAAACTGACTGAGGGATTTTCTCTCTCTCTCTCTCTCTCTCTCTCCTCCCTCCCTCCTTCTCTCCCTCCCTCCCTCCCTCCTCCCCACTGAGGGTATCACTATGTAGCTCTGGATAGCCTGGAACTGACTATTTATGCCTGATACAGTGATCTGACTGCCTCTGCCTTTTGTGTGTTGGAATTGAAGGCAACAACCACCATATCCAGCTTGAGATCACATCTTTTAATGCAAACAAGAGTGAATTGGACATAGGGCAAGGCTGTAAACTTTCAAATGCCATTCCAGTGACATGCTTACTTCAGTAGGGCCACACCTCCTAAAACTTTTAAAATAGTACCTCGAATGAGGGCCCAAGTGTTCCAATAGCTGAGCCTATGGGGGACATGTCACTCAAACTATTACAAGAGTTACGTACTTAATTGTAGAGGTAAAATGTGTAACGGGGTATAGGAGTTATGGAAGATATGTAATTAGTGAGAAATGTTTGCTCTTTCTTAAATTATTAGTGATTGCCAGTGAATAAAAATATAAGCAAATTCACAAACAAGTGAAAATAACAAAAATCATTGTGTGTGTATGTGTGTGTATACCTCCACCCAACAAATAGATTTATATTTCATTTGACTTATGTTTCACAAAGAAGACCCAGGCAGAAGCAAAATTTGTAATATAGCACAACTGTGTGGGTTTTGTTTGTTTGTTTTTCGAGATAGGGTTTCTTTGCATAGCCCTGGCTGTCCTGGAACTCGCTCTGTAGACCAGGCTGGCCTCAAACTCACAGAGATTGGCCTGCCTCTGCCTTCAGAGTGCCGGGGTTAAAGGCGTGCACCACAAAACATGGCTTGGCAACTGAGATTTTAAAATTTGCTGTGAATTCAGCTTATTGCAAGTATCAGCTCATTGTGGTATTGTGTTCCCCGCAATGTTGTGCACCCTAATAAACTTATCTGGGGTCAGAGAACAGACAGCCACTAGAACAGAGCCAGAAATGGTGGCTAGAAAATGGGTCAGAGCAAGCCATAGCAGAAGTTGGGCGGTGGTGGTGCAAGCCTTTAATCCCAGCATTTGGGAGACAGAGCTAGCCAGATATCTGAGTTCAAGGCCACTTTAGAAACAGCTAGGCTTGGTGACACTTGCCTTTAATCTCAGAAACCCAGCCTTTAATCCCAGGGAGTGATAGCAGAAAGCAGAAAGGTATATAAGGCCTGAGGACCAGGAACTAAGTTAGTTAAACATTTAGTTAGTTAAGCATTTGGCTGGTTAGCAGTCAGGCTTTGGAGCAGCACAGTTCAGCTGAGATTCATGTGGAGGAGGACTCAGAAGCTTCCAGCCTGAGGAAACAGGATCACCTGAGGAACTAGCAAGGTGAGATAGCTGTGGCTTGTTCTGCTTCTCTGATCTTCCAGCATTCACCCCAATAACTGGCCTCAGGTTTGATTTTATTAATAAGACCTTTAAGATTCATACTACAGCTCATTCTGTTTTAAGTGTACAACTCAGTGTTTTAAAAATTGTTTTAGATTGACTCCTGCCAGGGTAGCAAGTAGGCTGAGTGCAGAGCTTCAACTCTCCTTCTGTTCCTTCAGATCCAATCCCCCAGACTCATCCCCAGTGCTGTAGCAGAACACCTGCTGTTGTCTTCCTTCCTCTCTGACCTCAGTGGATCACTCCTCCAACCTTTCTTCCCCCAACACATCCCATTTTCCCAGCCTCCAATAGCAGCAGGAATTCCCCCAGGAAAACACAGCAGCTGAGCAGGCTAGGGAAACAGCTCCCAACTCCAGCAGGCACCCCCTGCTAATCCACAGGCCATGCCTGGCAGGGAAGCAGGTAGGCTGACTGCAGACCTTCACCTCTCCATCTGTCCTTCCAGACCCAATTCCCCAGTCTCATGCCCAGCTCTGCAAGAGAATACCTGCTGCAGCCTTCCCTGTCCTCTTGCCCCATCTCCTGTGGTTCCCACAGATCTTCTCCTAACCTCCCTCCCTCCACTCATTGCTTTATTCCAGCTCCCAACTCCAGCAGACACCCCCTGCTAACCCACAGGCCACTCCTGCCATGGACACAGGTAGGCTGACTGCAGATCCCTCTCTTCTGTCCCTCCAGATACAATCCCCCAGTGTCACCCCCAGCTCCATAGCAGACCTTCTGGGTGTCCTTTCCACTCTCTACACCCATTCTAAGGGGACTAAACAAGCAGACCCTGGTGGAACACTCTGCTTTCCTCCCTCCTGTGAACCACTTGCTTGAGAGCCCTGACCTATCCCCATTCCTATCAGCTTTCAATGTCCTGAAACACATTTTAACTGGAGCCCCCAGTGGGCCACACCTATCATGTCCACAGCAAATTTCCTCCCTGGAAACACACAGCCATTCTAAACAAAAACAAACACCACACACACACACACACACACACACACACACACACACACACACACTCTTCTAAATTCCAGAGCAGAAACAGAAACCAAGGAAGAAAACACCCATCCAACAAAGACAAAACCAGGTGTTAGGACCTAGACCTATAATCGTCCTAATCCCAGATGCCTAGATGCCAGCATAAAAACACAATCAATAACAGCCAAGGCAATATGTTTCCTCTAGGGTCCAACAACCCTAACACAGCAGGCCCTGAATATTCCAATAGCTGAAGTACAAGAAAAAGACCTTAAAACAGTCTTTATCAATATGATAAAGGACATTAAAGAGGAAATTAATAAATCTCTTAAGAAACCCAGGGTAACACAAACAATGGAAGGAAATAAAAATTGTTCAAGACGGGGCTGGAGAGATGGCTCAGAGGTTAGGAGCACTGATTGCTCTTCCAGAGGTCCTGAGTTCAAATCCCAGCAACCACATGGTGGCTCACAACCATCTGTAATGAGATCTGGCACCCTCTTCTGTATACATAATAAATAAATAAATCTTTAAAAAAATGTTCAAGACTTAAAAATGGGAATAGAATCAATAAAGAAAACCCAAACTGAGGGAATGGAAAAATTAGTAATTTGAACACTAACTACAGAGGCAAGCGTCACCAACAGAATATAAGTGCTAGAAGAGAGATAATCTTAGGTGTTGAAGATATGATAGAAGAAATGGATACATTGGTCAAAGAAAATGTTAAATCTAAAAAGCTCCTGACACAAGACATCCAGGAAACCTGGGACACTATGAAAAGACCAAACCTAAGAATAATAGGAATAGAAAAAAAGAGATTTCCCATTCAAAAGCCCAGAAAATATCTTCAACAAAATCATACAATACGATTTTTCTAACCTAAAGAAGGAGATGCTTATGAAGATACAAAAGCATACAGAGCACCAAATAGATTGGACTAGAAAAGAAAGTCCCCGTGGCACATAATAGTCAGACTAGACATACAGAACAAAGAAAGAATATTCAAAGCTGCAAGGGGGCCAGGCGGTGGTGCACGCCTTTAATCCCAGCACTCAGGAGGCAGAGCCAGGCGGATTTCTGTGAGTTCAAGGGCAGCCTGGTCCACAAAGTGAGTTCCAGGACAGCCAGGGTTGTTACACAGAGAACACAGAGAAACCCTGTCTCAAAAAAAGAAAAACAAAAAACCCACAATAAACCAAACCACAACAACAACAACAACAACAAAAGTTACAAGGGGAAAAGACCAAGTGAATATAAAGACAGACCAATTAGAATGGAGACTCTAAAAGCCAGAAGGGCATGGAGTGGGGAGAAGAGAGGGGTTGAGGGAGGGAATGTGGAGAGACAGCAGTGGAAACTTCCTAAAATATATGAAGGCAATCCTAATGAAGCCTCCAAGTAGTGAGGGCCACAGATATCAACATAGACCCTAGCTGCAGCTGGACCACAGACCCAGGCATGGCCTGGAAGACATCATGGCTCTGAGCACTTCCTTTCTTACTGTTACACAGAGAAACCATGTCTCAAAAAACCAAAAATAGATAGTTAGATAGATAGATAGATAGATAGATAGATAGATAAGTGATGTTTAAAGATTCTGGAACAGAAAAAGGATAAAATCTAAGAAGATATGAATATAATAAATAGGCAAAAACTAAAATAATATGAATAAAGTGTGAACTTTGATTAATAACAATGTATCAATTCAGTGTTACAATATTAGGAAGTCAGATGCAGAAATATATTAAAAGGAATAATAATCAGTGGGGGGGTAGAGTATAAGTAATAATAGAGCCCCTATCTAGCATGCATGAGGACATCTGGGTTCCTTCTGTAGCACAAATTTTTTTTTTGCCAGAGCTGAGTACCAAACCCAGGGCCTTGCACTTGCTAGGCAAGTGCTCTACCACTGAGCTAAATCCCCAACTCCCGCACAATTTTTTTTTTAAAATAGAGTGTGGGGTTGTAGAGATGGCCAGGGCAGTTAAGAATTTTCTATTCTTTTTTTTAGATTTATTTATTTTATGCATATAGTGTTCTATCTGCATGTACACCTGCATGCCACAAGAGGGTATCAGATCCCATTATAGATGGCTGTGAGCCACCACGTGGTTGCTGGGAATTGAACTCAGGACCTCAATTTTTTTGCAAAAAAAGAAATCACTCAATGTAATTAATCACTTTAAGAAAATTAAGTCAGGCAGTGGTGGCACACGCCTTTAATCCCAGTACTCAGTGGGCAGAGGCAGGCAGATCTCTGTGAGCTCGAGGCCAGCCTGGTTTATAGAGTGAGTTCCAGGACAGAAACCCTGTCTCGAAAAACCAAACCAAACCAAAACAAAACAAAAGAAAAAAGAAAGAAAGAAAGAAAGAAAAAGAAAATTAAGTAAAATTTCAAATATTCACTTTATTAAATGCTGAAAATGTTTGAAAAATTCATATCCATTCATGGTATTTAGAAAATTTTGACAAGATGGGAATATAAAATCTAATAATAAGGATCCATGCAAGAGGAGTTAAGAACTCTTGTTGCTTTTGTAGAGGACCCTGATTCTGTTCTTAGTACCCATGTGACAGCTCAAAACCATTTGGGACTCCAGTTCTAGGGGATCCAACAAGCTCTTCTGACCTACAAAGGCTCAGGTATACATGTGGTGCATAAACATACACTTAGGCACACACACATACACATAAAATAAAATAATTATTTTTTAATCTCTGAAAGAGCCAGGTGTGGTAGCAGAAGACAGGGTCACAATTTCATATTGCAGAATATTTGTACACTGTGAAGATAATGTCTTTGACAAGGCTCCTTCTGATTGGTTTAAAAAAAAGAGCTGAATGGCCAGTAGCTAGGCAGGAGATAATAGGCAGAACTTCTGGGGAAAGATAGGAATGCAAAGAGAAGAATCTAAGCATGTAGAAGATGCCAGCGAGATGCCAGGGAGACACTGAAGAGGTCAGACCTATGGTATAGAGTAAAGGTAATGGAGTCATGTAGCAGAACATAGATTAATAAAAGCACATTAATCTAAGTTATAAGAGCTAGTGAGACAAGCCTAAGCTAAAGGCCAAGCTTTCATAATTAATAATAAGTCTCCATGTCATTATTTGTGGACTGGTGGACCTGACAAGAAAGTACTACTATAATTTCAAGGCCAGCCTGATCTACATAGTGAGTTCCAGATCAGTCTAGGGCTAAGGTAAGATCCTGCCTCAGAAAAAGAATCAGTGAACATATTATAGGACCAGGGAGACAGCTCAGCCAGTAAAAGTGCTTACAGCACAGCCTGACAACCTGAGTTCACCATTTCCAGATCCCCCCTTAAAAGCTACTTCTAGGGGTTGGGGATTTAGCTCAGTGGTAGAGTGTTTGCCTAGCAAGCACAAGGCTCTGGGTTCGATCCTCAGCTCCAAAAAAAAAAGTCACTTCTAAGTCAGTTTGTGGTGGCAGCTGCGGCAGAGGCACACGCGTTTGCACTTGGGAGGCAGAGACAGGCGGATCTCTGTGAGTTCCAGGACAACCCGGGCTACAGAGTGAGACCCAGGAAAGGCGCAGAACTACACAGAGAAACCCTGTCTCGAAAAACCAAACATATATATATATATATATATATATATATATATATATATATATATATATATATAGATATAGATATCAGAGTGAGTTCCAGGACAGCTAGTGCTGTCTTTAAGAAAAAGTCACTTACAGTCCCAGCCCTTCTACTGGCCAGCTAGCCTGGAGTACACAGCACAGCTACAGAAGAACGAGAGAGATCTGCCTCAGCAGGTAGAAAGAGAAAATCGACTCCTGAAAAGTTGTCCTTTGACAGCCACACCAATGCCATATATATGCTGCAAGTGTGCATGTGAACACACACACACACACTCACACACACACACACATACACTCACACACACACATACACTCACACACACATACACACACACACACACACACACACACACACACACACAGAGAGAGAGAGAGAGAGAGAGAGAGAGAGAGAGAGAGAGAGAGTAAATAAATAAAATGTTAAAGAAAAGAAAAATCTTAACAGTGAACATATTTAATGGTGAACTACTAAATCTTTCTCCAAAAGAACTGAAGGTAAGAAAAGATGTCTGCTTTACTTCAATTCAAGTTTGTCTGGGATATTCTAACTAGTGCAATAAGGCAAAGAAAAGTAATGAAAGCCACTCATTTTGGAAAAGAGAAATGCTGGTAAGAATGTGGGGAAAGGAGAACCTTTACTTACTGTTGGTAGGAATGCAAACTGGTACAACCACTCCGGAAATTAATAAGGAGATTCCTCAAAAAATTAAAAATAGAACTACCAAATAACCCAGAGATTCCACTCCTGGATATGTACCTAAAAGAGTAAGTCAGCATGTCTTAGAACTAATTACATAACCGTGTTTACTGATGCAATATTCACAATAGCCCATACACACACACACACACACACACACACACACACACACACACACACACAGAGCGTGTGTGTACAACAAGCATGGATGTCCATCAGTAGGTAAAAAAATGTGTTATAAACACAGTGGAATTTTATTCATGTATATAAATGAATAAAATCACAGCATTTGCAGAAATGAATGCAACTGGAGATCATTATGTTAAGTGAAATAAACCAAAAAATAAATATAGCATTTTTTTCTCATATGTGGGATTGAACTTTTAATTCGTGTGAGGACCAGTGACTTGATAAATAAAATGTGACATAACTATACAGTAGTAGATGGTTCACCAATAAGAAATGCACCACTATGCTTCACTTTTTTATTGTTTATTTTAAAATTTTTAATTAATTAATTTTTTTCTGAGACAGGGTCTTACTATGTATCTCTGGCTTTCCTGGAAATCTGTATGTAGACCAGGCTGGCCTCAAACTCATAGAGGTTCCCCTGCCTCTGCCTCCCAAGTGCTGGGATCAAAGGCATGCACCACTTGGTACTTACTGTTCCAGACTCTTATCCAGAATGCCAACTCTATTTAGTCATCAGATGTCCTTAGATTCCTCTTTTTTGTGACAGTCTCTCAGACTTTCCTTGCTTTCAGCGACCTTGACACTTCCAGGAGTACTGATGAGGTATTTGGTAGAATATCTCTTTATTGGAATTTAGCTGTTGCTTTCTTCTTGTTTCTGAAATAGAGTCTAACTATATAGTATAGCTGGCGAGAACTTGTTATGCAGCCTACCTGGTCTTGAGTATGTGATCCTCTTTCTCGCGTTAGCTTGTAGAGTCCTGTAACTGCAGGCTTGTGACATCCTAGCTCTTGTTTTCCTCATGCATAGCTTCCAGGATTGCTAGACTACAGAAGTAGAATGCCATTTCATCCTATTATATCCACGGTACAGTTACAGCTTGACTTTTCACTACCGAGAGAGCCCTTGACCACTGGCTTGGGTAGTAATTTGTCAAATTTTATCCACTGTTAACTGGCTTTCCCCCCTTGTTTTCCTTGTTGTACTGTTTGGAAGGATGTCTGTCTATACAGTCCAGTAATGCTACCTCTCTTTGAGGATTGACTATTGCTAAAAATTATTTGGGATTCTTCCAAAAATGTGAGGTTTAGTACCTTATCTTGTTATTAATTTCTAACACTATGGACCCATGAATATTTATTTTAGTGTTGGATTATAATCCAACACTACACTGTTTGTTGCTTAAGTTATTTTGCCTTTGATGACTAAGAATGCTTTCTGCTGGTCCTTTTGTCTCTTTGAGACAGGAACTCTCATCAAAGTGGTCTTTCTTGGTTTGGGCGCTTCCTTACTTTCTGGCACCACAAAATGTTGTAAGAGCTTGTATTTTTCCTGTCTCCGTCCTAAAATTAGCCATTCTTGTTAAGATGTCTGGCTCTTCCTTTCATGTAACAGAATACTATGATTTTTCTGTGCTTTGCCATTATTTTGTTATTCATGCTTTTGCATTTCAATACAGGTTTAAAAAGAAAGCTTTGGAGTATTCATCAGGATTCTGTTGAATTTCTAGATTAATTTGGACATAAATTTTTTCTTTTGGTTTTTTAGACAGGGTCTCACTGTGTAGTTCTATCTAGCCTGGATACAATTTCTATTAAGCAAGATCAAGTTATCTGAACCATGAATTGACCTATATATATTTGGGTCTTCTTTAATTGCACTACTCTTTCATGGTCCAGGTCTTGTAGATTTGTTTGCATTTTATTATTTTTACACTTTAAAATTGCATTGCTTTTAAAATTTACATTTCCAGTTGTTTGCTGTTAGTATGCATAGAAACAAAATTTTCAATTGCATATCAACCTTTTATCCTGCAATCCTACCCTCTCTCTGAGACAGGCTCTTGTATAGCCCTGGCTGGTCTGGAATTAATTACACAGGCTAGCTTGTTTTAAACTCACAGGAATCTACCTGCCTCTGCCTCCTGAATGCTGTAATTAAAGGTATGTGACTCTATTCCTGCCTTATCCTGAAATAATTTAAGGTTGCTTATTAGGTCTTCTAGTATTTTTTACTGGCTTTTTTGTTTGTTTGTTTGTTTGTTTGTTTTTGGTTTTTCGAGACAGGGTTTCTCTGTGTAGCTTTGCACCTTTCCTGGAACTCGCTTTTTGGAGACCAGGCTAGCCTCAAACTCACAGAGCCTGGCTCTGCCTCCCGAGTGCTGGGATTAAAGGTCTGTGTCTTCATGGCCAGTCATGATCTACTGTCTTCTTTTAGATATTCTGTCCAGGATTCTATTATGCATAATCATGTCTTCTAAAAAGAAAAAAAAACAATATATTTATTCTTCTCTCCTCCACTCCACTCCCCTCCCCTCCCCTCCCCTCCCCTCCCCTCCCCTCCCCTCCCCTCCCCTCCCCTCCCCTCCCCTCTCATGTCTGTCTTCTCTTATCTGCTCTTCTTTTTTCCTTTTCTTTTTGCAATGCTGGGGAAAGAACCCAAGGCCTCGCACAGTAAACATTCTGTCTCTTAGCTAATCCCTAACATTATTTTTTCCTTTTAAATCTTCATGATGAGCTATTTATTTCTTTTTCCTTATTGTAGTGGCTAGAACCTGCATGTGGTACAATGTTGAACAAAGGAGGTCAGACTGTGGTGGTGCACGCCTTTAATCCCCCTTGGCTTTTCAAATGCTTTTTCTGTACCTATAGAGTATATGGCTTTTTTATTAATTAATTTTTTTCATTTATTTTTACTTCCCAACTGCAGCTTCCTTTCCTCCCTTCCTCCTTCTCTCCCCCCACCTCCCCTGTGCCTCCACCCCTCTTCCAACTCTGTTCAGAAAGGGGCAGGCCTCCCATGAGTGTCAACAAAGCAGATGCAGAGATCCACAGTCAAGCACTGGGCTGAGGCTGGGGAATCTTGTTGAGGAAGGAGAGGAAAGATTGTACAAGGGGGGGGGGGGGGGGGGGGGGGAAGGGAGGGGGGGGGTTTTGGGGGGTTGTGGGGGTGTTCTAGAAATGCCTATTAGGTTAAGTTGGTAAATAGGCCAAGTTGGTGTGGCTCTCAGTCCTACAGTTACAAGGAAATAAAATCCTCCAACTCCCTGAAGGAACCTGAAAATACATTCTTTCCTGGTTTAGCTACTGTAGGAGAGCAAAACTTGGCTGACACCTTGATTGTAACCTTAATAAATTCTGAGTAGAGAATTTAGCTCAGAAGACATGGTTAGGCTGTTGATCCATATAAACAGAAGAATATTAAATACATGCTGCTTTAAAATTATTATTATTATTATTGTTATTATTATTATTATTATTATTATTATTATTATTATTATTATTGAGACAGAGTTTCTCTGTGCAGCACTGGCTGTCCTGGAACTCTAGTTGTAGACCAGGTAGCCTCGAACTCATAGAGGTCCTCCTGCCTCTGCCTCCCGAATGCTGGATTAAAGGCATGTGCCACCACTGCCTGGCTAAAACATGCTGCTTTAATTCACTGAGTTTGTAGTAATTTGTTAACCAGTAACAGAAAACAAATAATAGTATAGAAATATTTCAGTTTATGTTCTCTTGAGTTGGCCATTTTAGCATCACAAATTCTAAATTTGGTCCTTGGTGATATTCTGGAGTTTGAAATCTATTTTGTTTTTTAAAAAAATAATTTATTTAAATTTATTTTTTGTGCATTGGTGTGAAGGTGTCCCTGCAACTGGAGTTACATACAGTTGTGAGCTGCCATGTAGGTGCTGGGAATTGAACCCAGGTCCATCTGGAAGAGCATTCAGTGCTCTTAACCACTGAGCCATCTCTCCAGCTCCCCCCCATTGGGTTTTTGAGACAACTGCTCACTACACAACCAGGCCAGCCTGAAGCTTGACATTCCTCTTAATTCTTCAATTTGCTTTGATGTTGATATCACTTCTAGAGATTTTTAAAAATTAGTGTTAGACTGATAGTCTTTAGTCATCTTTTAAAAATATAATCCATATGTCTTAATATTTAAGATATGTTTCTTTTTGTGCTACTTAATTTATTTAACCCACATGTGGGCAGAAGTCACAGAATATCTATAGAGACCAGAGGACAACTTGCAGGAGTCAGTTCTCCCTCTCTCCTATGTAGGATCTGGGGATCGAACTCAGGTCATGAGGCTTGGTGGCAGGCATCTTTATCTGATAATCATTTTTGGTTTCTATGTTTTGTGTTCATATGGTCTTACTACATAGCCCATGTCACATGCCTGGTTAACTATGCTGTTTTGGGTTTTTAATTTTTTAAAGATTTATTTAATTTTTTATGTATATTAATGTATTGCCTGCATGTGTGTATGTGCCTTTGGAGAGCAGAAGAGGTTTTTACATCCTCTGGAACTGGAGTTACAGATGGTCATGTGCCACCATATGGAACCTGAGAAACAAACTCAGGTCCTCTGCAAGAGCAGCAAGTGCTCTTAATCACTGAGCCATCTCTCTGGCCTATGTTTTATAATTTTAAATTTTCTTTAATTTGTTTGTTTGTGTGTGTGTGTGTGTGTGTGTGTGTGTGTGTGTGTATGGGGGGTTTACATATTAAGTTTCATATCAGACTGGGCTTCATGGAAAGGCTCTCAAAACCTAAGATTCATTTTTCCATATCTCAGAAAAAGTTAATGTGGCAAATTTTATGTTACATGTATTTTACCACAATTTGCAAAGATACTCAACAAGTTATTATAGAAAGTTTTTCAAAGTGCGAATGACCATAAGCAATGTCTATAACTGTTATGGCATTATCAGCCTTTTCAGTGATGAAAGAGTGGGTGTTCTCATCTAAGACTGGAAACAAGTTTATGTTATTCATTTTTGCTACTTGTATTGTATGTACATTTAAAAAAATATTCCCAAACATTATATATTTATTTTTATTCACAGATACTTTCTTTTTTTTTTTAAATTTTTTTATTCACTTTACGTACTAACCACAGATCCCTGGGTGGTGGTGGCATACACCTTTAATCTCAGCATTTGAGAGGTAGAGGCAGGTGGGTCTCTGTGAGTTTGAGAGCGAGTTCCAGGATAACCAAGGCTACACAGAGAAACCCTGTCTAGAAAAACAACAACAACAACAACAACAACAACAGAAATTTATTTGTTCCAGTTGTATGTGTTTGATTGTGCGCTGCATGCATCCACTGCCCATGGAGGCCAGAAGACGGCATTGGATCCCCTGGAGCTGGAGTTCTAGACAGTTGTGAGCTGCCTGATGTGGATGCTGGGAACCAAACAGCTCCTCTGGAAGAGCAGCAAATACTCCTAAACATGAGTCACCTCTTCAGCATCATATACTATAGATTCTAAGCCAGTGTTTCCAGAACAGAAAAGAAATAAAACCCACTTAGATTGGAAAGAACGGAGTCCAACCAACTTTATTTCTAGTTGATGATCATTGATATAAAGAGCCAGAATTTATCAAAAAAGGATGTGCAGGAAAAGCTAAATATAAAAATGAATTATATGTCTATAGAATAAGATTAGAAAGACAACTCTGTTCACAATAATACCAAAATAAGTTAAATGTTTTAAAATAAATTTAGCAAAAAAAGTAATGTAGACTTGTATACAAAAACTATGAGGGCTATGATGTGGGGACCTGCCCCACTGGGAACTTAGGTCACCTGTGAAGAGGTGGCCTGGAACTGAGGAAAGGTAAGTGGGCGCTGCCCCAGCCTCCCTCTTACCTGGAGACAATCAGACACAACAGGAAATCAAGTCAAGCAAGAACTCATTTATTGATAGGCAGTAAGCCTCTTTTATACCAGAAAACCTCAGAAGCCTAGGAGGAAGTGAAGGAACCAACCAATCATTTTAAAGGTCACCCTATTTACAAGTTGTTTATGTCCTGACATCATTTCTTGCTTTTAGTATTTTATCTTAGCATAAATAACTTGAGCTAACCTTCTTTTTTCACCATTTATATCTATCTAATCTTCATAAAACAACCCAAGCTAGCTTCCTCTCAGCCAGCCTTTGTATCTACTTTCTACTAAACAGCTTAAACTAACTTTTTCTAGCATCACTTGTGTCTACTTTCTGTTGAAACAGTTTAAAGCTTAAGCTCTATTTGTCTAACTTCCTTTAGGCATCCTCTTTGCAGCCCATGTGTGCCTCACACTGAGATGGCTCACTTTCTGCCAAGTCTGATGATCTGAGTTAAATCCTTGGGACACACATGGTGTAATAGAGAACTGATTCAAGAAAGTTGTTCTCTGACCTCCACACTTGCACTGTGGCAGGCCCATACCCAAACATATAGACACAAATAAATAAGAAAATGTAAGAAATAAAGAATGAAACATTCCTTAAGGAAATCTACAGAAATGGAGAGGAATTCCACCTACATGAATTGAAAAACAGCTTTGATAACACAGCAATTTACATCAAAGTGATATATAAATTACATAAAATCACAAAATGAATAGCCAAATGATTTTGCAGATGGGACACCTGCACTTTCATAGTAATAAACTTACTATAAACCCTCAGTAATCAAGATAATGTGATGACGACACAAAGAAAGAAACATGGATGGAATGAGTGGAGAGTCCATAAATGAACCTTATGTGGTGGCTAATCTTGATCGTCCACTTGACACCTCTAGGAAAAGGGAATTTCAGTTGAAGAACTGCCTCCATCCAACAGTCTGTCATATAACCCAGGCTGGACTGGTACTTGTTATATTGTTCAGACTGGCCTTGGACCCATGGCAATTGTCCTGCCTCAGACTCCCAAGTGCTGGTAACAACTACAGATTCCTCTTGCTTCAAGGTATATAGAGTTATCTATTTATTTTTTATTTATTTTCTGTTTAACATTTTTTAACTGTTTTTGTTTGGTGATATGCTTGTACTAAGTAGTTTTAATTCCTCTGCAGTATGTGACAAGTATCTCTGCTTAATTAACAAAATCTTGTTTTATATTTAAATTTAACTTCCAAGGGCTCTGTTGTGTAGTAGTTTCCTCCAAGACCAAAACCTTCCAACTTGGAGGAAGTCTTGCTAAGACACAGGATGTTTACAGGAGGTGAAACAACAGGTATAGATATGTGTGAACATCCAATATTCAGGGGAGTTGTTAAGTTCAGGAAGTAAACAGTTCAATACCTCCAGGAAGTCCCTGAAGCTGACCAGATTCACTAAGCCTCTATCTCCGCAATACATATAAACTGTAAGGACTGTTGAAAGACTCTTAACCAGCTGAGCAACCTTGAACAGGGTCAGACCAAGTGAGGAACCAGGAAAGAACACTGCCCAACCTGTTGAACTGCCCAAAGGCTGTGCAGTGTGCTCCAGTTTCTAGCTGTCACTCATACTAGAGTGGGCTTTGGTGATCCAACTGTCTTTGTGTCATTTCTGCTCCTGTAAGTAACCCCTCACCCATGTTCCTGTAAGTAACCCCAGTAAGACTCATTGATTCACCAAGTTGAACTTTGGTGGTATCTGTACTTTGGTATGTTGTAGGCTCCCTATCTGGGGTGAATAAATATTTGTTCACATCAGAAATAGTGTCACACAACAGACTTGCTCCTGAGTTGTTAAGCTTTGTGGTCAGTCAATTTATTGATCAGATATTTTGCTTAATATTTTGAGTCAGTAATGTTCCTACCCTTTTTTAGCAGTCACTGGTCAGTTATTTCCCAGCACCTGGACCAGTTATGAATCTTTACAGTAAGTTCCATCCACTGCAAAACCAAGTTTCTCTGACTAGTGCTAAGAGTAGCATCATTCTATGAACATAAACCCAAATATTTTGAAAGCAATTTGAAAGACACAACATATCCATTTAGCAAAATAGTAGTAGTTGATTCCACACTAGGACCTCCCCATCTCCTTAAATAGAGGTTTTTTTGGCCAGGTTTACTATACCAGGGATAAATTCTTTTCCATAGAGCTGGCCTCAAATCTATCCAGAGAGTCATTGATTATCCGCATAGAAATCATGCCTCTATTTAAGTGGGAACATCTTGCCTGTGTATCAACCTCCTTTTTTTGAGACTGGATCTCTCAATGAACTCAGAACTCCCTGAATTAGCTAGGTTCACTGGCTAATTGGAGTTAAAGGGGTACACCACTGTACCTGACTCTTTCCATGGGTACTGGGGATTTTTAGGGTCCTGGAGAAGTCCCACAAAAGACCACCACCCACATATACAATCAGCAAGAGTGTTTCTTATTCCAGCATGCTGGGGCGTGCCATCCCACACAAAGACAAGATAGCGAAGACCCTGAGAGAGATGTATGAGCTCCTTTTAAGCACAGCCAAGAGGAGGTCCTAACGCAGTTAGGTCACTTTAGATATGATTGTCTTAAGCAAATGGCAATCATATCAGTGTGTTCTAATTGTCCAGGGATAGTTATAGGCTGGCCAGGCTACAGTTTTCCATTTGGGGGCAGGCGTGGACAAGTCCCTGGCTTTGTCCTTGAACTGCTATGGAGGCTGGCTGCCCAGGCATGCACTGACTATGGGGGCTGGCTCAGTGGCCCAGGCTTGGTGTGTCCTATCTCCCTTGTCTCTGTTGCCAGGGGCACCAGTGATTAATTGCCCTTTGTTTGTGGCTCTTAGACCTCAGAAACTGTCCAATCTCAGAAAACTGAAATTGAGGAAACTTCACTGAGAGAAGACTGAGCAGCCTGTTATAGCATCTGTTTGGTCCTCTCAGGGGCCCAAACTCATATCCTCATGCTTGTGTAGTAGACACTTAGCTAACTGTGCTGGCTAGTCCTATGTCAACTTGACATACAAACTAGAGTTATCTGAAAGGAGGGAACTTTAATTGAGAAATTGCCTCCGTAACATCTGACTGTAGGGCATTTTCTTTTTTTGTTTTTTTGGGGTTTTATTTTTTTGCTTTTTGTTTTTGTTTTTGTTGTTGTTGTTTTTTTTTTTTGAGACAGGGTTTCTCTGTTGCTTTGGAGTCTGTCCTTGACTAGCTCTGTAGACCAGGCTGACATCGAACTCACAGAGATCCACCTGCCTCTGCCTCCTGAGTGCTGGTATTACAGGCATGTGCCACCACCTCCCGGCTTAGGGCATTTTCTTAATTAGTGATTGATGGGGGAGGGCCAAGCCCATGATGGATGGTACCATCCCTGGTCTAGTAGTCCTGGGTTCTATAAGAAAGCAGGCTGAGCAAGCCATAATGAGCAAGCCATTAAGCAGCACCCCTCCATATCTTCTGCATCAGCTCCTGCATCCAGGTTCCTTCCCTATTTGGGTTCCTGTCCTGATTTCCTTAAGTGATGAACAATGATTTGGAAGTGTAAGCCAAATAAACCCTTTCCTTCCCAATTTGCTTTTTTGCCATGATGTTTTATCACAGCAATATTAATCCTAAAGCACCAGCTGAGCCACTTCTGTAGCCTGATAAATTGACTGTCATGAAATGGTTCTTCTTATCTTTGATCTCTGATTATACTCTTGTGTTGAAGTGCATTGTGCCTATGCCTTATATTAATGCAGCCACTGCCTTTAATATATTTGTTGCTTACATTGTATACATTTTAAGTTTTATTTTCAATGTATATGTTTACATATTTAAAGGGTGTATTTTTTATTTTGTTGGATATCAAACTCAGAACTTCATGCATACTAAGCAAGTCATCAATCATTGAATTTGTGATGGCTTGAAAGAGAATAACCCTTATAGGCTTATATGTTTAAATACTTGGTCTTCAGTTGGTGGCACTATTTGGGTAGGATTAGGAGATGTGGCCTTGTTGGAGATGTGTCACTGGGGCAGGCTTTGAGGTTTCAAAGCCCCTTGCTATCCCTAGTGTACTCTCTCTGCTTCCTGCTTATGGTTCAAGATGTCAGCTCTCAGCTTGCTGTTCCAGCTGCTATGCCTGCTGCCTCCCAGCCGATGGATGCTTATCACTCTACTCCCATAAGCCCAAATAAACTCTCTTTCTTCTGTAAGTTGACCACAATGTTTTATCACAGCAATAGAAAAGTAGCTAATACTCCTGTTAAAATAGAGTCTGGGCCAGGTGTGGTAGTGCATGCCTTTAATCTCAACAGTCAGGATTTAGAGTGGATCTCTGTGAGTTTGAGGCTAGCCTGGTCTACATTGCAAGTTCCAGACCAGCCTGGACTATATAATAAAACCCTGTCTCTAAAATAAAGTATTCCAACAGTCTTTGCAGTTTACTTGGTTATTTATACTTAATATAAGTATTGATATAGTTATATCAATTATAAGTCTATCATTTTATTTTGTGTTTTCTCTTTGACTGTTCTTTGTTTCTCCCCATATCCTTACTTCTTATCTTCTTTTGAATATTCTACCTATTCTGTTAATTAATTACTTATTTTTTTGGTATTGTAATTTGCACCCAAGGTCACAGGTGTGCCTAAGAAGTATGACTCCGTAGCTACAACTATAATTACACAAAGTATTTTAGTGGGAGGTTCTGATAGGAATATATTTTGATGTCATAAATTTTAATTCATCATTTAAAATACTGCTCAAGACATTTTATTTTTTTGAGCTGAGGATCGAACCCAGGGCCTTGTGCTTGCTAGGCAAGTGCTCTACCACTGAGCTAAATCCCCAACCCTACATTTATTTTTATTTAGCATGTGTGTGTTTTTGTGTGCATGCTCCATGGTGCCTTTGTAAAGAACAAAGGACAGCTTGTGGGAATTGGTTCTCATCTTCTACTGTGTGGGTCCCAGAGATCAAACTGAGGACTTAAGGCTTAAAAACAAGTGCCTTTACCCCTGAGCCATCTTGCCTCCTCTATAGGACATTTTAATAAGCCTCAAAAGAGTTTCAAACCTACAGAACAGTTTTAAGCACAATACAAAGAACACTGCCCATCCCATACCCTCTTATTTCTAGACATTTCTATGTGTATTTTCTAAAATATAAGAATGCTTTGTTATAAAGCTCTAATATAACCATCAACGTTAGATTATAACACTGCTACTGCTACCATCCTATGCACGTTTTGCCAGTTTTTCAGTAGTTTCCTTAAGCCAGATAATCCAATTCAGAAACAAGTACTGCATTTTGTTTTAATGTCCTTCAATTTTCAATACTTGAAGATAATAGTCTAGTCATTTTGTGAAATGCCCCATAACGTAGGTCTTTCTGACATTTCCTCATGATTATATTCTAGCTATGAAATTTGGGCATTAGCACCAAAGAAATAATGCTTTCTTCTTTCTTTGTCAAAAATCAGGTGTTCATATGTGTGTGGATTAATGTCAGGGTCTTCAATTCGATTCCATTGGTCCACATGTCGGTTTTTATGCCAGTACCAAGCTGTTTTTATTACTATAGCTCTATAGTAGAGCTTGAGGTCAGGGATGGTGATACCTCCAGAGGTTGCTTTATTATACAGGATTCTTTTAGCTATCCTGGGTTTTTCGTTTTTCCATATGAAGTTGAGTATTGTTCTTTCCAAGTCTGTGGAATTGCTTTCTTCTTTCATGGTATCTTACCAGGGGCCATGTTATTTCACTGTTATTTTTTAAGATTTATTTTTATTATTTTTAAAATTATGTGTAGTTGTGTGTGTTTGTGTTGGGATAAAACCCTTGGAGGCCAGAGGTGTTGGATCCTCTGGAACCGGAGTCAGGTCATTGTGAACCACCTGATGTGGATGATTGGAACTAAATGCAGGTCCTTTGCAAGAAAAGCAAGTACTCTTAACCACTGAGCCATCGCTTCAGTCCACTGTGTTTTATTGGTGATTTTCTCTTTGTTCATTTGGTTAAGGTGACATTTTCTGGATTTTCTCTACTGTAAAGTTATTTTGTCTTTGTTAACTTTAAGTATCTGGCAGAAGGAAACTGACTCTATGTTTGTCTATCAATCATCTCTTTCTACAGCTAATGAGTGACACCACACACACACACACACACACACACACACACACACACACACACACGCATATACTCACAAAACTTACTGTCTTTATTTTGAGGGAGAGTATGAGCATATTTCCCCATTACCATAAATTATACAGTCAAGTTTTCCACATTTGAGGAAATTGCAGGGGACAGAACACCCAGAGTGCAACAGATGAGCTTCATCCCAAGAAAATAACCTTTATAATCATGGTATCTCCCCTGCAAGTTAAGTGTCTCATCATTCATTCATGTCAATGTGGACTCATGGCTTTCTACTTTAATATTTTTCAGTCTGTTCAAATTTACTTGAGGGAACCCTTTTAAGTTGGCTCCTGTGTCTTTTTAACATGTTCCTATAATTCTTTGGTTTTTTCTTCTCTTTTCTTTCTTTCTTTCTTTTTCGAGACAGGGTTTCTCTGTAGCTTTGGAGCCTTTCCTGGAACTCACTTTGTAGACCAAGCTGGCCTCGAACTCACAGAGATCCACCTGCCTCTGTCTCCCGAGTGCTGGGATTACAAGCATGAGCCACCACTGCCCGGCTCCCATAATTCTTTGAACAATTCTTTATTTTTAGGGACAAAAAGAAGTTCCAAGCCCATTTTATTTGGTGCCTAAACACTTTGGAATTAGTGTTTCCAGCAAAGATTCTTGGTTCCTTTGGGTGGAGAATGTTGATTTAGGGGCCAAGTATTCTCATTGCTATTAGTATGTTGCTACTCTTAGATCTTCTCAATGGATTAACAGTAAGAAACCCGGCTCCTTAATATAATACTTGTGCGTGTACAATGATTTGAATGAGAATGTTCCCCAAAGACTCATGTATTTGAACACTTGGTCCCCAGTTGATGGCGCTGTTTGGGGAGATGTGGTCTTGCTGGAAGAAGTATGTCACTGAGGGTGGGCTTTGAGGTTTTAAAGCTTCATGCCATTCCTAGTGCACAAACTCCCCCTGCCTCCTCTACTTTACACTTCTGCTCCAGCCACCACAGCTGCTGCTTGTTTCCATGACTCTTTACCATGACAGACTCTCAACCACAGCCCAAATAAACTCTTTCTTCTCTGAATTGCCTTGGTCACGGTGTTTTACCATAGGAATAGGAAAGTAACTAATACAGTATGTAACAATCACACATTGCTGAAATTACCCCTTCTGTCAAGAATATGTTAATTGTTATTATTTAAAAATCTATTATTGAGAATTTTAATATCTGGATCTTCTTTAAGTCTATGCTTATTGCCCATTTTCTCTTGGTTTTGGCTAGTGGTTGTCTTTTTGAATGGGCCATTATTAGTAATTAAGTGTAGAACACAATATAAAATGTAGAAGACCTACCAGTTGATACACTTTTCTTCTAGATGGTGCTGTGGATATTGCTCTGTGTAAATAAAGTTCTGATTGGCCAGTGGCCAGGCAGGAAGTATAGGCGGGACAAGAGAGAAGAGAATTCTGGGAAGTAGAAGGCTGGGAGGAGACACCGCCAGCTGCCTCCAGGAGAAGCAACATGTAAAGACACTGGTAAGCCACGAGCCATGTGGCAAAGTATAGATTAACAGAAATGGGCTAATTTAAGATAGAAGAAGCAGATAACAAGAAGCCTGCCACGGCCATATAGTTTCTAAACAATGTAAGTTTCTGTGTGCTTACTTGGTTAGGTCTGAGAGACTGTGGGACTGGCGGGTGAGAGAGATTTGTCCTGACTCTGGGCCAGGCAGGAAAACTCCAACTACAAGATGGTATTTATTTTTTCTTCCTTTGGCAAGAATACAAGGCAAGGATAAATCACCATCTTAATCTGATTGGAGATTTGAACCGGCCTTTAGTTTTTATAAGGCTGATCTAGTTCCCATTCACTCTTATCCCAACAATAACATTCTAATGGTTGGGAGTGGATAGGCTGAGACTTTTGTGGTATTTACTATGATTACTCTTCCTTCATGAATCTTCAACTCTATTTACGTCTCTGAGAGTCTCTAACACTGTTATTTTTCACCATCTCTTCACAGGCTTTTAACATTTCATCTACAGATTTCAAACTGACAAATTGCTTAGAAGCAAAGATGTAACCAGATCTCTATCTGGCTCATCTATTTCTTGCTCTACATTTCCTTCCTGTCCAGAGTTTCAGCTTGTCAATTCTTCACTATCTTGGAGGCCCTCCAGTGTGATCAAGTAAAAAAAAAAATGTGCTTTCCAGCATTTTTTTCTTGAAACAAGGTATTCCAGATCCTCTACTTCAACTGCCTGGCTTCTGAGATTGCACGAGAGCCCCTCCACACCTAATCATTCATCTTCTACATTCATTTTCTATGGAATGGTTGATCGGAAGTAAGTCTGCCTTTGCCAGAAAAAAATTGATTTATGCTCATAAATGATTAGTGTGTGCTTTTTGCCATATCTACAGAGAGAATGGAAACCATTCTCAGCAATCACACCATGGATATTCCAGAAACTGTTGCCACCACTCTGAAGTTACAGTGAACTGCCTCAGAGGAAGCCTTTGGAGGATCTTGAATTATAGCAATATAGAGCTCAGTCTCATTGAAGAGCAGGAAGAGGCTCTGGGTTGACAAATGATAGGGAAAGAGAAAGGAACTGGCTATCTATGGCCATGTACAGAATATGATCAATGGTGTTGCACTGGACTTCCGTTCCAAGGTGAGGTCCATGTAAACTTACTTCTCTATCAATATTATTATTCAGGGTAGAGTCTCTTGTTGGAATTTGAAATTTCTTCGGTGAAAAAAGTATCTGCAGGGTTCAGATGAGGACAAATGTTGCCTTTTCCGTTGATCAAGTCCACAAAGATACATTCATTCTTGAAAGAAAAGATACTGAACTTGTTTCAGATTCAGCTGCTTTGGTTCAGCAAGCTGTAACAACTAAAGGTCAAGGATCCTGACCTCTTTGAGTTCCTGTCCTGACTTCCTTCACTGATGAACATCAATATGGAAGTGTAAGCTGAATAAACCCTTTCCTCCCCAACTTGCTTTTTCGTCAGGGCATTTTTTCACAGCAATCGAAACCCCAAGTAAAACCCAGCTGAAGAATTTGTTCAGAGGTAAGTTTTGCACAGCATAGTTACTGATTTAATATTGTGAATATGGAGGCTTGTAGATTGAGTGGTTAAGTTTCTACAGGATTGCAAATGAGGAAAGCCTGTAGAGTAGTAGCACAGCCAGTAGGGAAGGTGGTAAGATGGTCAACTGTACACGTCAACTTGATTGGAACTCCAAGTGCTCAGGGTTTTGACTAAATATTATTCTGGGTGTGACTGTGAGAACGTTTTGGATGGAATGAATATTTGAAGTTAACTAGAATAAAATGGACTGAGTGAAGCAAGTTGCCATTCTCAGTGAGGGTAAGCCCTTCTGGTCTGTTAGAGGTCTAAGAGAACAAAAGTTGGAGGAAAGGAGAATTCACTTTCCTGTTTGTTCTCAAGCTGTGACACCTGTCTACTGCACTTGGAAGAAGATTACATTTTTTTGTATTTATTCATTTTTGTCTTATGTGGATGGACATTTAACCTGCATGTATGTTTGTGTAGCACGTGTATGCCTGGTGCCTTTGAGGGCTAGAAGAGGGGGTTGGATCCCCTGAAACTGGAATTACAGATGGTTGTAAGACACCATATGGGTGCTGGGAATCAAACCGGGGTTCTCTGGAAGAGTGACAAGTGCTCCTAAACACTGAGCCATCTCTCCAGCCCCCAGAATGGAATTTATACCATTGGTTCTCCTGGTTCCCAAACCTGGGAGTTGGATTGGAACTGCACATTGGATCTCTTGGGTCCCCAGTTTGCAGATGCTGTATAATGGGACTTATCAGAGTCCATAATTGTATGAGTCAATTGCCTACAATGTTATATATTATACACACATATATAATTTCTAGGGTACCTTGAAAAGCCTTTTTAAAAAATACAGATGGAGGGGTTCAATTTTAAGAATGTGTGAGACATTGTGGCAGAGATGTATAGTACATGCAAATGGATAGAGGTCTGAGGGCAAAATACATATTTGAGCATCTGTTAAAGAGTGATGAAATCATGTAAATGATAGAGTTTTTCTGGGATTCTCACATATTCTGGTAAGAGGAAATGCAGAAAGAACAGTTTACTCAAACTATCTAGCTATCTACCTACCGAACTGTAAATCTAGTGTTTGGAATATGGACTTTATATTTGATGTATGTGTTAATGTGTATGTTTTGTTTTTTCATAATAAAGTTAATTGCTTCATAGTCTATGTATAATTAATTCCATAGTGTGATCCAGTTACTCTTCACTAATTTTTGTTTGTTTGTTTGTTTTGGTTTTGGTTTTTCAAGACAGGGTTTCTCTGTGTAGCTCCGGTTGTCCTGAAACTCACTCTGTAGACCAGGCTAGCCTCAAACTCACAGAGATCCTCCTGTCTCTGCTTCCCGAGTGCTGGAATTAAAGATATGTGTGTCACCACCGCCTAGGTCAATCCTTCACTAGTTTTTTGAAACAATATCTTATTATATAGTCCTGGCTGGCCTGGAATTCACTATGTAGGTCAGGTTGACCTTAAGTGCACAGAGATCTGCCTGTCTCTGCCTTCTGAGTGTTAGGATAAAGGTGTGCATGACCATGCCTGGCAACTAATTTTTAAAACTGTTCTTAAGTTCTGAGTCAAAAGAGTCAAGGCTGATGTTGTTATAAAAAGATGTTATTTGGGGGGGGAGACATCATTGATAAATGTAGTGGGGAATCTTTAAAAATTATTTTTATTAATGCATAAATATGTGTGCCTGCTTGTATATGCATCATCTGCAGGTGCCCATAGAGACAAGAAGAGGGCTTTGGATCCTCTGGATGCTGGTGAACCCAATTGGGGTCTTCTGCAAGAGCAGCAAGTATACTTAGAGATGGTTGAGCCATCTCTCCAGTCCCTACTTGGGTCTTGGTACACAGTGTGGACAGGTATGATGAGCCCTAGCCATTATCTGGTGTTGTCTGAATAAAGCCTCTGGTTGTCTGGTAATAGGATTTTTTTTTGTCCTGCATTCATTTGTAATGGCAATGACTCTCTCCCCCAGTACAATGATAGAAATTGCTTTCATACTCTAATAGATCTTGGGGATGTTGAGATACTCAAACTCTGATATCCTGATGTTTCCATAGTAACTAATGCACACCAAGAGGGAAAGATGGAAAATAAATGAGAATAGCATTTTAACAAAATAAGTGAGGGGCAAAGAGGCTTTAGACATGTGATTACCTCTTGTTTAGGAATATGAAGATATTCATCTCCTTAATAATGGGGTTATAAAAGTTGTTACAATGAAACTTGCCAGTAGCCATTTATATTTCATTTTGCTCTATAATCATCACCATCAAAAGCGTTTAAATGCACTTCTGTCCAACAATACCATAGTGAGTGAGTTAAATGGACATAGTTGCCATTTTTCTGTGAGCCTGTAATCAGGATGATACAGGTTAGGTGATGTTGGTATTCCAGTCAGATGGGCAGAGCTTTGACCCAGCTGATATTATGAAGAATGGGGATTCATAAAAAACCTACTTAGTCCTACTGAATGGTTTGCATTGACAAAAGCCTTTGCTAGTTTTTCACTGCTGCCTTGGTTAAAGCTTGTGAGTAACAGATGCTGCTGTCCTCTTTGCCCCTTCTACCAGGTGATTGGCCTATTCATTTCTGACATCATTCTTCTTGATAATCTAAATGCATTCTATGCATCATTCCCATCACTATAAAGCAAGCTACTCATTTGTCTGCTAGGCCAGTTCTAACTCTTGGTATATTTGTAGGTAGACACATTTACCCCATATACATCTCAGATACCTGCTAATTTATTAACAAGTGAGAAATTCTGCTTTATTCTTAAACCAGTTTTTGTGGACTGAACTGTACTCCCACCCTTCACATGGTTTACATCTTAATGCCCAATGTCACTTATCTATGTTTGGGTTTCTATTGCTGTGAATAGACACCACAACCATGGCAACTCTGATAAAGGAAAACATTTAATTGGGGTGGCTTACAGTTTCAGAGG
This sequence comes from Onychomys torridus, assembly GCF_903995425.1. Classification (NCBI taxonomy): domain Eukaryota; kingdom Metazoa; phylum Chordata; class Mammalia; order Rodentia; family Cricetidae; genus Onychomys; species Onychomys torridus. Next base: position 28,747,257 of record NC_050466.1, on the reverse strand, counting down.
TTTAGTCTATTATCATCATGGTGGGGAGCATGTTGGCATTCAAGCAGGTATGGTGCTGGAGAAGGAGCTGAGAGTTCTACATTGTGATCTACAGGCAGCAGGGGGAGACTGAGATACTAGGCATGGATTGAGCACATATGAGACCTCAAAGCCCACCACCACAGTGACACACTTCCTCCAACAAGGTCATACCTCCTATAGTGCCACTTCTTATGGGCCAAGCATTCAAATACATGAGTCTATGTAGGCCATACCTATTCAAACCACCACATCACTGTATTTAGATATAGAACTTATAAGGAGGCTATGCAGGCATGTCCTCACCAGACAGAACTCTAACATTTTGCCACTGAGTGTTCAGATTCCCAGTTACCTTAAAAAAAATAGATGCTAGCCAGGTGGTGGTGGCACATGCCTTTAATGCCAGCACTCAGGAGGCAGAGCCAGGTGGATCTCTGTGAGGTTTGAGGCCAGCCTGGTCTACAGAGTGAGTTCCAGGAAAATTGCAAAGCTACACAGAGAAACCCTGTCTCGAAAAACCAAAAAAAAAAAAAAAAAAAGCTTTAGTGGTGTGCATAAATATTACAGTATATGTAAATTTCCTTCTGCCCTTTTACATGTCTATGTCTTTTAAAAACAATCTTGCAGGGGCTGGAGGGATGCTTAGTGGTTAAAAGCACTTGCTGTTCTGCCAGAGGACCTGAGTTCAATTCCCAGCACCCACATGGTGGCTCACATTGATCTGTAACTCCAGTTCCAGGGGATCTGACACCCTCATATGACCTCCACAGGTACCAGGCATGCAAGTAGTACACATACAAATATGCAGGCAAAACACCCATACACATTAAAATAAATCAATATAAAATAAATTTTAAAATACTCTTATTGAGCTGGGCAGTGGTGGCACAAGCATTTAATCCCAGCACTTGGGAGGCAAAGCCAGGCGGATCTCTGTGAGTTCGAGGCCAGCCTGGTCTACAGAGTGAGATCCACAATAGGCACCAAAACTACACAGAGAAACCCTGTCTCAAACCCCACCCCCCAAAAATACTCTTATTGACAAGGAATGTATTAATTTATGTAGGAGATCTCTGTCTTTTAAAGTACCACAAAGGAAAGAAAGGTCACAAAAGCTCAGCAAGATGGAAGAGAGCTTTCACTAAGAACCATATTGAGTAGCACCTTGACCTGGGATGTCTAGCTTTTATAACCCTGAGAAATTAAAATTTTGGTTGGTTTAGCCATGTAGTTTTATGTTGTAGCCAATATTCAATGTGTATACACAAATTAATTAAGTTGTCAGATGGGAATAAACCCTGTATGAGTAAAATTTTTACTCATACATTTCAAAATTTTGAATTTTAAAATGACAGTGATTAAATTTCTATAGGTAAATGAAATAATTGTAATCCTTTAAAAAACATAATCATATTACCATTGACAATTACTCTTCAGCTTAGCTTATGTGCAAATGAATTCAAGGTTAGAAACAACATGTGATGGGAAGGGCTGGCTAGAGTGCTCAGCAGGTAAAAGTACTTGCTGCACAAGCCTGACAACCCGAGTTTGATCCCTGGAACCATCTTGAATGTAGAGGAAGAACTGACTCTACAAATTGTCCTCTGACCTCTATACATTGGCATGTGTTCTCTCTCTCTCTCTCTCTCTCTCTCTCTCTCTCTCTCTCTCTCTCTCTCTCTCTCTCTCACACACACACACACACACACACACACACACACACACACAAATGAAAAAAAAAGATCTGTAGGGAGATGACAGCAGGATGAGCTTATCAGTGGAAGGTCAATGAAAGTCAATATCCTAAATTTGCCTGGAGAAGGTACATCAAAATGAGGACATTTCCCTGGAATGGTCAGAGGTTTACTAGTTATTCTCAAGACCAGGAGGACCAGGAGGTCAATATAGTATCATATTACAGGCTCCAGCTGGAAAGGGGAGAATTCTGTTTTTAAAAAATTGATATTCAGCATTATAGTTACTGGGGAGAGTTAGAAATTATGTGGCAGAACTTTTTTAAGTTTAAATTATTTTTTTTACATCAGTCGGTTCATGTGTGGGTGTTAGTCTGTAGGTCAGAGTCTGTGCACATGTGGAGGTTAGAGGACAGTGTTTGAGAGTTGGTTCTGCCCTTTTGCTATGTGAATCCCAAGGATTCGGCTCATGTCATCAGGCTTGATGACAGGCTCTTTTACCTGCTAAGCTATCTCATCAACCCAAAAGTATTTTCCTTAAAAATTAAATCTCCAGGGATGGCAAGATGGCTCAGTGGATAAAGGTGCTTCTCATCAAACCAGATGAGCTGAGTTCAATACTTGGGACCCACATGGTGAAATGAGAGAACCTATTCCTCATGATATCCTTTGACTTCTATGCATGCGCTGTGGTGTGTGTGTGTGTGTGTGTGTGTGTATGCATAAGCATGCACATAAACAAAAATGTATTTTTTCAAGATAGTGTTATATGATACTTTGTTTGTGTTCTGACAAATAAAACTTTCCTGGAGATCAGAGATCAGTAGCTACTAGTTACCCATAGAGATTAGGCAGTGGTGCATACACCTTTAATCCCAGCATTTGGGAGGAGGAAGCAGGAAGATCAGGAGTTCAAGGCCACCCTGAGCTACACAAGATTGCACCAGTCTAAAAAGAGAAACAGAGCGGGATGGTGGTGGTGGTGGTGGTGGTGGTGGTGGTGGTGGTGGTGGTGGTGCATGCCTTTAATCCCAGCACTAGGGAGGTGAAGACAGGAATATGAGGTGGGTGGAGATAAGATCTCATGCTCTCCATTTGGTTTGAGGATTCTTGGAGGTAAGAAGTTTCTAGTGGCTGCTGCTCTGCTTCTCTGATCTCCAGGCAAGCTTTATTTGTCAGAACACAAAATATCACAGAAGACAGAGTTTCTCTGTGTAGCCCTGGCTGTCCTGGAACTCACTCTGTAGACCAGGCTATTCTTGAACTCAGAGATCTACCTACCTCTGCCTCCTGAGTGCTGGTAGGTATGCACTACCAGCCAGGCAGTGGTGGTGAACACCTTTAATTCCAGCACTTGGAAGGCAGAGGCAGGTAGATCTCAGTGAGTTTGAGCCCCACCTGGTCTACAAAGTGAGATCCAAGACAGCCAGGACTGTTACATAGAGAAACCCTGTCTAAAAAAAAAAAAGTTGTGCACTACCACATTCAGTTAATAAATGTAATTTTAACAATTAAATATCTATGTGCTGACATGCAATTGTGTGCTATACACATTAAGTTAAAAAAAAGTGTAGATCTATCCAGAGCATGACTACCAGTGGTTATACCTCCAAAGAAAAATAATGGTTATTCCTTCCCTGAATAACCATTAACTGCAAATAGCTCCTCAGCTAGGGTTGTATTCTTTCATGCTGGAATTTTGACCAGCTTGATTTTATGCAGGTCTTGTGCAGGTAACCACAGGAGATAATCAACTACACAAAGTAGTCCTCTGTATGTGCTGTGTTAGGAATGTGTCCACACTGAAGCACACATACCATATATGTATGCAAACACACAATAATAACAAATGAAATACATTTAAAAATAAACATAAACAAAATGAAAAAGAAGCTGAAAGGTAGCCAAGATAAGGCAGAGGAGGCTGTATCGCTGGAACTGCAAAAGAGGAAAATACAATCATGACACAATCTTAGGTTTTATACTGAGAAATATTTACATAATTACAAGCTAAACACTCTTTTATTGGTTGTTTTGGAATCCAAGCTAAAAAAAGAAAACACAGAAAACTTAGCTTTTTTGTTTGTTTGTTTTTGTCTTTTGAGACAGAGTTTCTTAGTGTAACAACCCTGGCAGTTCTGGAACTCACTTTGTAGACCAGGCTGGCCTTGAACTCACAGAGATCCACCTGCTTCTAGAGTGCTGGGATTAAAGGTGTGTGCCACCACTGCTTAGCAAAAACTTAGCTTTTATTGCTAAGAAATTTAGTGTAAAAGCTTACAGAAAGTAGAATTTGAGGAGATAGAAGGACACATAGAGATGTCAATATTCTAATTTTAAGAAGTGTGAAATCCAGAGACACTATCTATAGGTGAATGAGAAACAGATGTTTATAAAGGCACAAAAGACTGTTTTAAAACAAACAAACCAACCAACAAACAAGTGAACAAACAAAGGACAAACAAAAGGATGCACATTACATCTGTTGTCTGTTGTGGAGGGAACTAAAGAGGGGAACTAAAAATAGTAATGTATTAGGGGGAAGAGAGGGAGGTGCTGTAGTATAAGTGCTAAATCCCCATCTATCACACCAGGAAGCAGTAGATGCTGTCTACAGTTGGTAAACCAAGGAATGATTTAGAGAAAATGGATTCTTACACTATTCCGGTCACTGGTTTCTCTGCTTCCACCTTTGCCCCCTTTTAGTCTATTATTAACACGGTGGCTGGAGAGATTTTCTTAAAACTTAAACCTTAAACTATGTCCCCATAGCTCACTCAGAACAAGAGACTGTGATTGCAATGGGTACCTACGCTTTACACAATTGCCTGCCTCACAATTCCCACTCCTACAACTCCTGCTAGTCCTCCTGCTCATTTTGCAACAGTCCAATGGCTGCCTTGCTGTTTCTTGAGTGATCTATACCTGTTGCCACTTTAAGACCTTAAAACCAGCTATTCTTTCTGCCTAGAATTATCTTTCTTTGGATATTATTGTGACTCACTCTATCATCTCCTTCAGGTGCTTATTAAAACACCTACTTCTCAGGTTTGCTCTGGCCACTGTATTTGAAATTGCAGCCCTCTGACTGAATACTGTCTATCTCCTTTCTCTGGTTTTTCCTCCATAGCATTCATTTACTGTTCTAAAAATATTTTTAATTTTATTCATATATATATGTGTCTCTTTGTGTGTGTGCTGTGTGCTGTGTGCTGTGTGTGTGTGTGTGTGTGTGTGTGTGTGTGTGTGTGTGTCCACAGAGACTAAAAGAGGTTGTTGTATTGCCTAGAGCTGGAGTTACAGTCAGTTTTGAGTCACTGGTGTTGGAAACCAAACTTAGGACCTCTTCAAGAGCCATCTCATCATTTACTGCATATATTTTTTGGTTTGCATGTCTGTGATGCTTTGAATAAGAATGCCCCCCACTGGATTGTATATTTTGTCATCAGGAAGTAGAATGCTTTGATAGGATTAGAAGGAATATGAGGTGTGGTATTTTATTATGGTCACCTTAGCAAACAAACAGTGCTTAAAAATTTTTGTTTGTTTAAATTAGTGCACAAACAGGATGTATTAGTCCCCATTGCTATAACTCAATACTGGAGGCTTTGTGCTTTATACAGAATGAATTTTATTTGGCTCATAGTTCTGGAGATTCAAGATGCTGGGTTCTGTTGAGGACCTTCTAGCTCTATTATAATACAAGAAGGATCAAATGGAAAGAAGGGAAGCCAAAGAGATTCAGGGGCCAATCTCAGTGTTTCTAACAAACTGTTCTCAGAGGAACTAATTAGAGTCCAGTGAGAATTACATTAATCTCTTCCAATAGATATGGCACAAATGACAAACACCTCTTAAAGGTTCTACAACATCAGCTTCAACACAGCTTTAACCACACTGAGGACAAAGCTACCAACAAATGAAACTTGGAAGAAAAGCCATATCCAAATTATAGCACAATTTAATGGATATGGCGTGAACCATTAGGAAAACCCAAGTCAGAAACGCTTATAAGTGGTAGCTCAGGGTAAAGCTCAGTTGCTAGAATGTTTGCCTAGTGTGTAAACATCTCTGAAGTCAATCCCTGGTACTGCAGAAAACCTGTTGTGATGGCACAAGTCTAAAGCCAGCACTCCAGAGACAGAGACAGGAGGATCAGGAATTCAAGATTACATCCTCAGCTACATGGCCAGCCTGGGCTACATTAAGCCCTGTCTCAAAAACAATTGTGGTAACCTTTAGAGAATGAGACTACTTTCATGGATGACTGGGGCAAGAGATACTAATTTTTTTATTTTTCATTCTAAACCTTTTGGTACTATTTAATCTTTATGTACATGAATGAAGTATTTTGATAATCTTTTTTATAATGATGAAGAGTTTTTTACATAGTGGGAATTTTTTGTATTATCTACATTTTCTGTAATCTAGAAATATTTCTGGGGTTGGGGATTTAGCTCAGTGGTAGAGCGCTTGCCCTGGGTTTGGTCCTCAGCTCCGGAAAAAAAAAATTCCTTGTTTGCAATTTTTAAAATAAAATATAATTACATAATTTCTCCATCCTTCTCCCTCCAATTTCCCCCCACTCATGTGTTCCCTTTCATGAACACTTTTTCTTTAATTATTATTGTTTCATATCTGCATAAAGCTGTAACTACAACCTGCTGAGTTTGTTTGGTGTTGTTCGTATGTTTGTGATTTCAGGACTGACCACTTGATATTGGATAACCAATTAGAGGGCTCACCCCAGGGGAAGATGAATTCTCCCTCTATCTGTAGTCCTTAGTTGCTTTTAGTTTTTTGACTAGGGGTGAGTCCTTGTGAGGTTTTCCCCTTTTGTGTTAACATGTCTATATGTCATTGTTCATGTCTTGTTTAGGCAACAGCATTGTTAAGGTATCATGGGTGATGCTTCCTAGGCATTTCTAGGAGACACAATCTCACAGAAGACTTCCTGGCTCTCTGGCTCTTATGAGCTTTCCACTCTCTCTTTCACAATGTTCCCTGAGCCTTAGGAGGTATGTTGTGGCTATATCAGTTATGGATTAAACAACCCATAATCAGCTGTTGTCTGCATTTTGACCAGTTGTGGTTTTCTCTAATGGTCTTAGTCTGCTTCACTGGGAAGCTTCTTTGATGAAAGGTGAGAGCTACACTTATCTGTGGGTAGAAGAGTAAGTATTTAGAATGAAGTTAGGAATTACACGGGTTTAGTCAAGTGGCACTAGTAGATTGTCATCTAAGATCTAATACTGTAGTTGGAAGTTTTCCTGTGTCCTGCCTGGTCCTGCAGCCACTCAGTAAGTAAACACACAGAGGCTTATCTTTCTTATAAACTGTATGGCCTAATGGCTCAGGCTTTTTGCTAGCTAGCTCCTCTAACTTAAACCATTTCTATTAATTTATAAGTTGCCATATGGCTGTGGCTTACCAGTACTTTCACATGTTGCTTCTCCTGGCAGCAACTGGCATCTCTTCTCTGCCTCTCCTTTCTTATTCCTGTCTATCTGCTTGAATTTCCTGCCCGCCTCTAAGCTGCCTTGCCATAGGGAAGTACAGCTTTATTTACCAACCAATTGGAGCAACACATATTCACAGCATACAGAAAGACATCCCACAGCACCTCCCCTTTTCTGTCTAATCAAAAAGGAAGGTTTTAACTTTAACATAGTAAAAATATGTATAATAGAACAGTTATCAAGCAAGAATTACAGTTACAATATCTAGTCTATTTGTATTTGGCAAAATATTCCATCTATTGTATATTTGTGAGTCTAAAGTTTCATATCTAATTTACCTTTTATCATAACTAAGGAAAAACTATAATTATAACTATCTAGTCTTCAACTACATCAAAGATCCCAGAAGGATATAATATTACCTAAGTAAACAGGAAATGCATTGTAAGCAACTTCAAAAAAATTCTGGAAATGAGAGAGACAGCTTCCTGCCTGGACAGTCACCCAAAGTTCCTCTGCAATGTGATTTTATTTGTATGTTAATAAATAAAGTTGTCTGGGGGTCAGAGCTAATAGCAAGCCATAGCAGAAGCTGGGCAGTGGTGGGGCACGCCTTTAATCCCAGCACTTGGGAGGCAGAGCTAGGCGATCTCTGTGTGTTCAAGGATACAGCCAGCATGGAGACACACACTTTTAATCTCAATACCAACCATAGAAGACCTGGAGGTCTGCATAGACAGGCAGTGACGAGGAGGTCATGAGGTTGGGTTTACAACCAATGAGAAGGCAGAACAGAAAGTCAATAAAAAGACAGACACACAGGAAGTAGGTCTCTTTCTCAGGGGAAAGAGGACAGTGACAGCAAAGGGTAAGAAGGCGGTTTTAAATCTCAGCTCTCAGCTACTGCTCTGACCTCTTGGGCTTTTAACGCTACAATTGTCTCTGTGTTTCTTATTTAATAAGACTGTTCATCTACAGAGCAGTCTTTACAATCAAATCCCAAAGACACTATAATCCAGACTCTGTGTGATTTCCATCTTTATGTGGCTTATTTTTTATATTGCTTTTACTGTCTCTTTAAAAGACTTTATTTTTTAAAACTCTTTCTTTTTTAAAGATTTATTTATTTACTATGTATACAGTGTTCTATTTGCATGTATCCCTGCAGGCCTGAAGAGGGAGCCAGATCTTATTACAGATGGTTGTGAGCCACCATGTGGGTGCTAGGAATTGAACTCAGGACCTCTAGAAGAACAGCTAGTGTTCTTATCCTCTGAGCCATCTCTCCAGCCCTATTTCTTCCTTTATGTAACTGATATACTCCCTTTCCTCTCTCTTCCAAGCCTATGTACATTTTTATACATTCTATAAACCATTTAAAGTTTTTTCTGTTTTTTTTTTTTTTTTTTTTTTTTGGTTTTTCAAGACAGGGTTTCTCTGTAGCTTTGGAGCCTGTCCTGGACTAGCTCTGTAGACCAGGCTGGCCTCGAACTCACAGAGATCCACCTGCCTCTGCCTCCTGAGTGCTGGGATTACAGGCATGCGCCAGGCTCCATTTAAAGTTTTGTTCCATCCATCTGAATCTGCCTTATTGTGACCTATAATTCTTCTCTGACCAGGAGAGATTTTAAACTGCTAAACTGCGTGTTTAGGACTGAAGAGGCAGCCTTGACTGCTGACTCTGCCCACCTCAGCTTTTCAACATGGTGGAGGTAATTCACTGGCAGCTCTGGGAGCCATGCTCTCTGCTGACTCTGGGAGGCAGTCAGCACAATACCTCACTAGCCCTGGATACTTGACTAGGTTTCCTGTAGTAGGCATGATTTTCCTCCTGCTAAGTAAGCTGTAAGTCCAATTAGACAACTGGTTTGGTAGTACCAAGATATGAATGTCATTATTAAGCCTTTAGGAATATCTTTTGATAAACATTTTAAGTATTAATTTAAAAAGTTCCTATAGAACAAAAAGATTCAGCAAGGTATGGAGGGATACACTTGTAATCTAAGTACGGAGGAGACTAAGGGAAGATTGTAAATTCGACACCAGCTTGGCTAATAAAGCAAGACCTTGTCTCAGAAGACCAGAGAAAACAAGAAAGACTCATGAAGCTTTTAGTAGTTCTCCATGGGACATTTGCCAATGTCTAAAAACATTTTCAGGGGAGTCCTATGGGGACCAGGGACACGGTTTGACATCTTAAAATGCACAGGATAGCTCCCTGCAGAAAAGAACACATTTACATATAAATGTGCAAATGAAATCGCTGCAACAACTTATTAAGTAAAGTCATGGCCATTCAGTAAATAGGGTCAACTTGTGAGATGGCTACAATGTAGAAAACCTGCTGCTGTTCTCCACAATTCCTTCTTTAGTGCCTCTGAGAGAAATCCAGAAATGAATGACATTCCCATGACAGCTCCAGGAATGTAGAAGGCATAGTAAATATAAGGAGATTCACTTCTCTATACAGAAGTTTATATAAGGCTTCATTATCCATAAATGCAATGGGTGGTTCAGCTCATATTGCCACAAACTCATAGCACTGCTTCTCACTGGCACTCTAATTTGATCTTCTGCTCTTCATAAATAAGTATCAGTTACCGCCTTTCCCCCCTTTTATCCCAAATCCTAATTCCAGGATTTCCCTTGGACCACAAATCTTGCTGGAATACCTTCTGTACATCACTGAGCCAGGGGCCAACTTTGATGAATCTCCTTGATGAAATCTTCTCCAGCTACTTAGAAAATAGTGAACAGTTTCTCACTGATTCCATCTTGCATAAAAGCACACCTCCCTTCTTGTTCAACAATCCACCCAAAGCATTTACTGAAATGTTTGGATCTGTGAGGTATATTGGCTACTGTATGTTCACAATCAGTGTGTCCATTAGTGTTTTGTCCAGCTAGAAGAACTACTTCTTCAATAAATATCTTGTGACCTGCTCTGAGAATATGTTTTCTGAAAATGAAGTTGAAAAAAATTCAAGGGCAGACACTGTTCCATCCCAATACCTAGAACATTAGTTTTGCCCACTACATTTTTGCATTGCCAGGTACTAAGAGATTGCTAGGGAAAAGGCAATTATCCTGTTTCCTAACCAAAGCATCGTGGATTACCTATCAAAGGAAACACATGAGACTGCCAACAGTCTCTTCAAAGGGAGAAATTGGAGAATTTGAGATGAGGGAGAACAGGAGGCCTGATTGTCAGTGTATATCCTTATATAACTTTAAGATTTTGTTCTATGTGCATATATTTGATATGCAAAAATATTATTTTTATATCAGTATGCTATATATAACTGCAGCATTTGGATTTTAAACAAATCTGTACCCAGCTACAATTGGAAATATTATAATCATGTTTCTGATACAGTAAGGTGTTCACATCTGTAGTTCTAGCATTCCAGAGGCTGAGGCAGAAGAGCTTCATGTTTGAGTTCAGGTTGTTTGGTTGTACAGTATAGAAAAACTCAGATTTGATTTAAAAAAATTAAAGGGTGTAATCATGCTTCTTATGAGATATTAAACATATATTTTGGCAATTTGTTAGACTCTGAACTCCACACTGAGAAAAACAGAAGAGAAATTGTAATAGCGTTCTTTGTTGATAAGACTTCCTTTAAATTACAAGAAAATAAGCAGAAGACAATTGACCTGCACAGTAATGTCCATATGTATCACTAAAGCATCAACTGTAAGGATAATTGGAAGTCTGAAAAATGCAGTGACAAAATTTTAATTACATTTTAATGCATGACATATAATTAATTGACCAGGGGTTTTAAGTACTGTGTACTATAGCTGACAAGAGAAAACCAGTCTATTCATGAAAAATACTTCCATGCCTTCTTTCAGTTTGGATAAATAATGATAGGATTCAAATGTGTTGAGGTAAAACAATGCTTTACTAAGAAGTAATTATGCCTTTAATCCCAGTACTCAAGAGGCAGAGGCAGGTGGATCTCCTGAGTTCAAGGCCAGCCTGGTTTACACAAAGAGTTCCAGGACATCCAGGGCTACATATATAGATCTTGTCTCAAAAAAGAAGACAAGAAAAAAGAACTAATGATGGTCAGCAAGACAGCTCAGGTAGGAGAGATGTCTATCACCACATTTGAGGAAGAGAGTTAAAGCCTTAGGCACACATGTTGGAAGCAGAGAATCAACTCTTGCAAGTTGATTCTTGGGGTAACTCTAACCAAACAAGTGAAGGACCTGTATGACAAGAACTTTAAATCTTTGAAGAAAGAAATTTAAGAAGATATCAGAAAATGGAAAGATCTCAGTGGATAGGTAGGATCAACATAGTAAAAATGGCAATCTTACCAAAAGCAATCTACAGATTCAATGAAATCCCCATCAAAATCCCAATGCAATTCTTCACAGACTTGGAAAGAACAATACCCAACTTCATATGGAAAAACAAAAACCCAAGATAGTCAAAACAATCATATACAATAAAAGGACTTCCAGAGGCATCACCATCCCTGACTTCAAGCTCTACTATAGAGCTATAATAATAAAAACAGCTTGGTATTGGCATAAAAACAGACACATTGATCAATAGAATTGAATTGAACACCCTGACATTAATCCACAAATGTATGAACACCTGGTTTTTGACAAAGAAGCCAAAATTATACAATGGAAAAAAGAAAGCATCTTCAACAAATGGTGCTGGCATAACTGGATATCTACATGTAGAAGAATGCAAATTGATCCATATCTATCGACATGCACAAAACTCAAGTCCAAATGGACCAAAGACCTCAACATAAATCCAGTTACACTGAACTGCATAGGAGAGAAAGTGGGAAGTAGCCTTGAATGCATTGGCACAGGAGACCACTTCCCAAATATAACACCAGTAGCACAGACACTGAGAGCAACAATTAATAAATGGGACCTCCTGAAACTGAGAAGCTTCTGTAAGGCAAAGGACACTGTCAATAAGACAAAAAAGGCAGCCTAAAGAATGGGAAAAGATCTTTACCAACCTCACATCTGATAGAGATTTGATCTCTAAAATACATAAATAACTCAAGAAACTAGACAGCAAAATATCAAATAATCCAATTAAATAATGGGCTGCAGAGCTAAACAGAGAATTCTCAACAGAAGAATCTCAAATGGCCTAAAGACATTTAAAGAAATGTTTAACATCCTTAGCCATCAGGGAAATGCAAATCAAAACCACTCTGAGATACCATCTTACACCTGTCAGAATGGCTAAGATCAAAAACACTGGAGATGGCTTATATTGGAAAGGATGTGGAGAAAGGGGAACACTGCTGGTGGAAGTCTAAACTTGTACAGCCACTCTAGTATGACGGTATCTCAGAAAAGTGGGACTCAACTACCTCAAGACCCAGCAATACAACTCTTGGGCATATACCCAAAAGATGCTCAACCATACCACAAGGACATTTGCTCAACTATGTTCATAGCAGCATTATTTGTAATAGCCAGAACCTGGAAACAACCTAGATGCCCTTCAACAAAAGAATGGATAAAGAAAGATAATGTGGTACATTTACACAATTTGTAGGCAAATGGATGGAACTAGAAAAAAATCACCCAGAGTGAGGTAACCCAGACCCAGAAAGACAAACATGGTATGTACTCACTTTTAAGTGAATGTTAGACACAAGGCAAAGGATAACCAGACTACAAGCCATAACCCCAGAGAAGCTAGGTAAAGAGGAGGATACTAAGAGGGACACACATGGATTGCCCTGGGAAGGGAAAAGGGTTAAGATCTCCTGGGTAAACTGAGAGGGGGGAATGGAGGAGTGGATGGGAGGTGGGAACATGGTGGAGAGACAGGGAGGGAGAGCAATGAAAGAGATATCTTGACAGAGTGTACCATTAAGGGGATGGGGAGAAAACTGCAGCTAGGGAAAACCCCAGGAACCCACAAGATTGTCCCCAACTAAGACTCATAGCAGTGGTGGAGAGGGTCCTTGAACTAGTCTTTCCCTGCACTCAGATTGGCGTCTACCCTAACTGTCATCATAGAATCTATATCCAGTAACTGATGGAAGCAGATGTGGAGACCCACAGCCAAGCATTTGGCCAAGATCCTGGAGTTCAGTTGAAGAGAGGAGAAAGGGTTGTAAGAGCAAGGGGAGGGGGTTCAGAATCATGATGGGAAAAAACCACAGAAATAGCTGACCTAAGCTAGTGGGAGCTCATGGATTCTGGACTGACATCTGGGGAGCCTGCATGGGACTGAACTAGGCCCTCTGAATATGGGTGAAAGTTGCATGGCTTGATGTGTTTGTGGCTCCCCTGGCAATGTGGGACCAGGAATTATCCAGGGTACACAAACTGGCTCTTTAGAGCCCATTCCCTGTGATGTGATGCCTTACTCAGCCTTGATGCAGTGGGGAGGGGCTAGGTCTGTCCCCAATATGGTATGACAACCTGTGTTGACTACCCAAGGGTGGCCTTATCCTCTATGAGGAGGGGATGGGGGTGGAATGGGGGTAGGTGTGGGAGCAGGAGAAGAGGAGGGAGGTGGAACAGGGGATGGTATGTAAAAGGAAAGAAAAAAATTTTGTTTTCATTTTTTGAGACAGGGTTTCTCTGTGTAGCTTTGTGCCTTTCCTGGAACTCACTCTGTAGCCCAGGCTGGTCTCGAACTCACATAGATCCGCCTGGCTCTGCCTCCTGAGTGCTGAGGTTAAAGGTGTGCGCCACCACCGCACAGCTGAAAAAAACTTTTTAATAAAAAATTATATTAAAAACAGAAAAAAGAACTAATGATGGTCAGCAAGATAGCTCAGGTGGGAGAGATGTCTGTCACCAAGACTGAGGAACAGAGTTCAAGCCTTAGGCCTACATGTTGGAAGCAGAGAATCAACTCTTGCAAGTTGTCCTTTGACTTCTACAGAAGTGCTATAATAGAAATGCCTCCTAATTAAAAAAAATGTATTAAATAAAGAAAAATAACCAAATAAGGCCAGTAGGATGGCTCAGCAGATAAAGGCAAAGTTGTCCTCTGACCTCCACATGGATCTCCACATAAGTACCCCCCCATCAAGCACACACATATAATATTATAATAAATGCAAAAAAATTTTCTGCTATATAATTTCAATTCTATTCAATAACTTTAACACCATTTTTTTTTAGAAGAGGGCACATTATATAGACCAGTCTGGTCTCCAACTACAGAGATCTGCCTGCCTCTGGCTTCTAGGTGCTGGGATTAAAGGCTCATTTCACCATACCCAGCCTAATACCAATTTTTGTTTTGTTTTGTTTTGTTTTGTCTTTTGAGACAGGGTTTCTCTGTGTAGTTTTGGTGCCTGTCCTAGATCTTGCTCTGTAGACCAGGCTGGCCTCGAACTCACAGAGATCCACCTGGCTCTGCCTCCCAAATGCTCAAGTTTTTAAAAACTGGAACTCTCCCCTTTCCACCTGGAGCCTGTGATATGACATCATATTTCATCTGACCCTCGAAGGCTCTCCTGAACTTGAGAATTACTAGCAAACCTCTGGCCATTCCAGGGAAATGATCTTCATTTCCAGGCAAATTTAGGATATTGACCTTCATTTCCATTGATTAGTTCACTCATTAGAATCTCCCATCACACCTTTTTGTTGTTGTTGTTTTATTTTACAGTATTATTGTGCATGGAAGAGGCATGTGTGCCAGGGTTTGCATGTGGAGATCAGAGGACAACTTTGTAGAACTGGTTCTTCTACCTTTATGTAGGTTCCAGGGATTGAACTCAGGTTGCCAGGCCTCAGAGGCGAGTGACTTAACTGCTGAGCCATTTTGCTGCTCTTTAATGTGTTTTTTTTTAAAATTGAACTATGCACACAGACACACAAATGATGTTCTACTCTTTTGTATGTTTATTACTGTTTAATTATCATTGCTTTTTAAAATTTTTGTATTCATTTTTACACTTATTTAGTTAGTATGTGGTTCTCTCCTTCCATATAGGGGTCTTAGGGATCAAACTTAGGTCTCAGGTTGTTAGGCTTAGTGGCAAATGTCATTATCTTCTAAGCTATCAGGATAATTGCTATTATTTTTCAGTGTATATGTGCATGTTTGTGTTGTAGGACTTGTGTGTAAGTATACATATACATGAATGCTTGTATTTGTGGAGACCAGAGGCTAACTTCAAGTTTTTTTAGATGCTATCCACCTTGCTTTTTGAGACTAATCTCCCTAGCCTGTGACACTTAGAAGGATCAGCTGGCTGGCCAGTGAGCCCCAGAGACCGAACTGTCTCCACCTCCTCAGTACTAGGATTACAAGTATGGGTCACCATATCTGACTTTTTCATGTGGGTTCTGGGAATTGAACTCAGATCTTCATGCTTATAAGTCAAGCATTTTGACAAATTGCTATCTCCCTATCCCTACTACTGTTTTTTGAGATGTCTTGTCATGTTGTCCAGGCTAGCCTTGAACGAGTGATTTTCCTGCCTCAGGCTACTGAGTAGCCAGATAATCTCATTATTTTTTTAACAGCTAGGCAGTTCTGTACAAATATGTGGTGGACTTTTGTTTACTGATTTTTGCAATTACATACAATGTTCTAGTGATCATCTTTGAGCATTGTTCTTCAAACATTTTTACTAGCTCTTTTTTCTAAATAGAAGTAGGGTTGTTGGATCAATGGTTAGGTAATACATGAATATTAGGAGACCTTGCCATATAGACCAACTAATTTTAAAACCAGTTTATTCTTCTATCAACAGCCTTTGGAAGAGTGCAGCCTTTACTTTTTATGGTTCATTTTTTATTAGTTTTAAGTGTGTGTATGTGTGTGTACTCATGAGTGCAGGTGCCAGTGGAGGTCAGGGGCATTGGATGCCCCTTGAACTAGAGTCACAGGCAGTTGTGAGTCACGCAGCATGGGTACTGAGATCTGAACTTGGGTCCTCTACAAGGGCAGTATGCACTCTTAACTGCTAAGATATCTCTCCAGCCCACAAAATTTCTATTTTAGTACTATGGATGGAACCTGGGACCACATGTATGCTAGCTAGGCAAGTGCTGTAATCCCTGAGCTATACCCCAGCTGTACTCTTTTTAGTCAAGCTTTCTTTAACTGGAGGCTCAGCAGTAAGTAGTTGAGAATTTGACTCTGAACTGTTTAGTATTTATCTTTAATGACTGCTCAGATGCTAGTCTTTTCTCCCTTAGAATATTTTAAGTTCCCTGGAGGCTGAGATCATGCCATACACTTCCTTGGCATTTCCCATAATGCTCAGCACAGTCTAGTCAAACTGTTGGTGATCAATACATACCCAATGAATGACTAATAAACCAGTTTATATTTGTGGGCTACACAATTTTTTGAGGTCAGCTCCGGAATGAGAGGGCTGGGCAGAGTCAGAGACTAGAAATGTGCCAAGTCAGTATCAGTTGCTCTCACTTGGACAAGTTTAGACCCTAATCTGGGAACCTTATCTGTATCAAGCACCTAGCACAATTCCTGGCCCAGGGAAGCTCCTTAATAAGACCTCTTATTTTGCTGGTGTGATTCCTGTTTAATGAGAGGGTAGTACTAGAGGGAGTTGAGGGTTCAAGTATGGTACCTAAAACTATTCCAGGGAAAGTCAGAAAGCCACAGTCCAGAAATGGAAACAAATTGGGGACCAGCAGGAGCAGCCAGGGACAGAGGTGAAACAGGGGTTTGGAGAGTGGGCATTGTGGTGTAGTCCTATAATCCTGGTATTTCAGGAGCTTAGGCAGGAGAATCTAAAGTTTGAATATGGCCTGCATCACACAGCAAGCCCCTGTGTCATAACAACAACAACAACAACAACAACAACAGAAACAACATAACCACCAACAAAAACGAAGAAGAAAACCAGAGTGAGGCTCAGTTTCTACAATCTGAAATAGATGTTCAATCTCGGACACACCAGGCAGTTTTTGTTGGATTTTTTGTATGTATGTGTGGACATCTTAATGGTGTAGCTTGTTCTCCGGGAAGAGCCAACAAGTTAAGTGTAGTGCTGTAAACATGGCAGGTGCTTAATGAAAGCAGTTTCCATTTCTCTTTCTTGTGTTGAAACAGATTATAACATCAGTGGTGAGGTTTCATGGAGAAGATGGTGCTGAAAAACAGACATTTGACTCTACAAAGATTACTAGGCAAACTTGACCTGGTTAAAGTGAAATGTGGGACTTGGAAACCAAGCAACTTGTCAGTAGTGAATGTAGAGAGTATGAAAACATGGTAGCAAGTCTCATTCTGAACTCTGTCCCTAGTCAGCAGCATGACTGAATGAGGGTGGTGGGAGATGGCAGGTTGAATAGACATGAGTATGGCATTTGACATGTATCATCTTTCTTCTATATGCCAAACATTTAGAACACACCATCTCTAATAACCTTAAAAATTCTATAAAGTAGGTACAGTTGCCGTCATTATCCAAAGGGGATTGATTGGATCTAGGACCCACATGAATGTGAACGTGCATGTATGCTCAAATATTCCATGTAGAATGGAATAATACTTGCATATAGCCTTTGCAATCCTCCCATGTATTTTAAATTTTTTCTCCCATGTATTTTAAATCCAGATTACTTATGATACTGACTGCACTGGAGGTGTTATGAAAATGATGTTAACATTGCATTGTTTGGGAGAATAATGACAAGAGGAAGTTTCTATATGATCAGCAGAGGTGTTTTTCCCCCTGGAACATTTTTTAAATATCTGTAGTTGGATGATATGGAGGGCTATCTGTAGTAGCTTTATTTTATAGATGAGAAAATAAGCACACAATACATAAATTGCTTGCCAGCATTACCCCAGATATTAAGTAGCCTGAATTTGAACATAGATCTACTGAATACCATATTTCTTCTTCTATATTGTCCCCACAGAAGCAGATCTTGCTTAGTAACACTAGCTGGTCATGTGTGGGCAGGGCATTTGTGATTTGTTTACTATTGTTTATTTGCAGCCAGGGAGTAGGGAGAGGAATGTAAGTCAGACAAGTGGGGTGAGGAGAGGCACGTGCGTATTGGGTTGAGTTATCATGAGCTCCAATGTGATCTAGGGTTTAATTTGATGTGTCTGTTTTTGGCTGTGGTTCTAGATGATCTCTGCAACAACACTGAGAAGCAGTTTCAAATTCAGTGATGGCATTCAGGGTCTGAATCCCTTCAACATTACTTTACACTTACACATGCATATACACATACACACGTGCAGTAAATACGAAGACAAATTTTTTAAAAAAAATAGCAATGCTAGAACATATACCACTAAATCATGAGCTGTCTTAGAAAATGGAAGGCTACCCCTTGATTCTAGTAGTGTTTTTCCTGCTTGTTCAATGACTGCAACTCCCCTTCAAAAGAGCCAACACTGATTTGGATGCATAAAGTGGGGAAGTTTGTTGAAAACAGCAAAGGGAAGAAAAGAAAGAGAAAAGGAAAGGAAAACCCATCTTAGTTTATACTTTTTACTAAGACCTTCAGGATTATGTAAAATGATGTAATTGTGTAGAAAGAAGTGCTATGAAATATTTATCCATATAAAATTTCCTTATTTTTCTTTCAGTGAGCAATACTAGTAACAAGTTGTAATAAAACAAGCCTGATTTACAAAATCATTTAATCCCAGAGGGAATGTGACCCAGATCAGGGAGGGGCAGAGCTCAGGAATGAGTTGCCAAGTTATGTTCATTCCAGAACCTCCTAGGCTTCACCTGCATCTGAGTGATGACTAAAGCATGTTTTTCTTTGGTCACTTCATTCTGATGGCTCTACACTCACAAGAATGGCAGCTAGGCTGAGCATGCAATTCCTAAGAGCATCTCATATGCACAGGCTTGGGAATTCAGAGAGTTGACAGGGCCAAGAGAAGTTCCTGTGCCTTCCATGCCAAGTGTGTAATAATACCAGTGCCCTCCAGGAATTGGAGGCAATAATGCTGATCATATGCTTCCTAAGGAATAGACCAATGATTATAGTCAGCCTGAGTACTCAGGAACAACAGATTTATAAAGACATACTTTCCACTACAAATTAATTATAACATATCTCTCTTGTAAGACAATTGGTTCATGCTTTTTAAACCCTTTAAAATTTTTGATTGGAAGGCATCATAAATGTGTCAAGAATAATTATTGTTATAAAGATTTTTGTTTCCTATTATATGGCACCAAAATACCATAAAGGAAGAATAATTCTTGACCATGTATGTGGTCCTTCATTAAAACTATCACAAAGCTGCCTTTGGGAGAGCATTGACAGTCCCTTCTGTACTAATTCCAACTACTGTGACCCTAGGGAAACTTTGGTCAAGCTCTGGGAAAACCTGGGCTGGTAACACAGACAGTGTGGTAGGCAAGGACAGACCACTTTAAACCTTCCCTCATATTATTTGGAAGGCAAGAACCAACCATACTGGTGGAAACAGACCTGGTGCCTTTTAACATCCACCCTATGACATAATGCTGTGATTCTTAGCTGTTTTCCTCACTCCAGTTTCAAATTTCTAAATGATGTTACTCAGGACAATTGATAGCCGAGGCAGTAACTGCAGAGGAGGTATAGAAGGAAAGAACCAATCTGGTTGATGTATAAAAATTGTGCCTTGGATGCCCTTCCTTTAATTATCATAATATCTCCAGTTTTTTTGTTTGATTCTTTTGAAATGGGATCTTATTATGTAGCCCTGTCTGGTCTGGAACTCATAATGTAGACCAGGCTGGCCTCATATCTACAGAAACCTACTTACTTCTGCCTCACCACACCCAACAAGATCTCAAGTTCTAATGGAAATTAACCACCTTTTGGCAATCTTTACCTCATTATCTACCTGGAAGTATTTATGTTGTCTCAGTGGAGTTATCCCAACTCCCTTAATGTCAATTACTTATTTTCAATATCACAAAACGACGTTCTCAGAGATGGTTTATTCTTTTTCATATATATTTTTTCTTCTTCTGAAAGCCTTCGAGATTGCGTCGGAGTCCCTGGCTCCTGAATGGGACTTGGGAAGCAGAGAACTTAACATAAAGATGTCCATTAACAGACCTTGGTCGGTTTTAAGGCAAGCAGTACTGGAGAGGCCCAGGGCAGACCTAATTCAGTGTGAGCGTCCGGATCTGTGAGCTAGAGTTGCTTCAGCATCTCGCCGTGTGTTTGTGGGGAGGCTGCTCTTGGCTCCTCCCCTGCCCGGTCCACACTACCTTTCGCCTCCGCTTTTGCGTAACTATATTAATAGAAGGGAACACTTCACATACTGGCGCTCGGGTCCCAGAGAGAGGCTGGCTGTGGCTTGGCAGGTGGGCTTGTAGCCGGAGATGGGTGGGGGGAGTGGGCGGAGTCACTCTAGAGTGGCGTTCGAAGTCGCCAATGGCAGTACGCGGCAGGGGCGGGATGGAGGCACTGTGACCGGTTAGCCAATGGAAGATGAGCAACTACTGGAGCGACCTGGTGACGTGAGGAGCGTTCCATTCCGCCAGCGGTGGGCGGTTGCCACAGCTGGTTTAGGGCCCCGACCATTGGGGCCCCTTGTCAGGAGGAGGCACCCTCCCTGTCAGGGAGAAGTCGCTACCACCTTTGGCGGCAGACGCGATCCCTGGGGACAGTGCACTTTCTGCCCTCAGTTGCCGGCCGAGTTCGATCTCCCTCATTCAGGTAACAAGGGGTGGGGGTGGGGGGTCTCCGGGGCTCTGCTGTCTGGAGGGCTGCACCCCCCCACCGCCCCGCTTCAGCTCCGCGGGGACCCGGGGACGTTGACACCGCCCTGCTCAGCTCGCCAGCTGCCAAGCCCCTGGCCCGGGGTGACTACACGTGGCGGGGCGTGTGTGAGTGTGTACGAGGTTGTGGACGCGTGTGCGTGTGGATGTGGCGCGCGTCCCAGTGAGCCTGGGGCGGTGGTCGGCTGCGTGGCGGAGGCAGGGCGGGCCTCCTGAGGCCGAGCCGCTGCACAGCTCTGGCTTCTGGCACTGGGCTGCTGAACCCGGTCGCGGCTTTCCGAAGGATTTTAATTTTTCTTCTCCCAGGTTGGGCTCCCCTTCCTAGTCTGTGTCCTCCTGTTGGCTCAGTTTATGAGGAGGAGATTGTTGGCCAGGTTAGTTTTACACAAAGGAAGTGATCTTTGCACCTCTGGGGCCCCCTCCCCTTTCCCAAGCCTTACACACCTTTCCATCTCGCAGCTCAGCTCTTAGTCCTCTTTTGGACCTTTGCCCTCTCTAGCTCGAGAATGATCTCTGGCTGGCGGTTTCTTGCTCATCAGGCTGCAGGCTTCCGCCTCATTCTTGCCAGCATGGGGCATGTGGTGCCAGTAAATAGAGGACACAGCCCCACACCTGAGAGGAAGAGAAGGATGACAGTGACTGGCAAAGTCTAGGTAGGCCTGGAAATCCAGGATGCTGGATAGAGATGGTATTGGGGAAATGTCCCGGGGAGCCCTCAAGGGACTTACCTTAGCTGCTGCCACCGCCCTCCGCCAACCCCATCATCAGTTGCCAACCATTCCAGAATCTCTCCTGTTAAAGGAAGCCTTTTATCTACAGGGTGACATGGTTTATTAAGAGTCCCACAAATGCTAAGCTAGACCAGCAAGACTTTCATTTTCGGACTCAGGAAGTTACAGAAGGTTTGATTAGGGGAAATCTGTTTTGTGTAAATATGATGTGTGTATGGGTACAGAATGCTCAGAATATCCTGCCCAACCAGAGGGTTCCTTTTTCCCTCCTGTAATTAATATTTTGAATGGTTAATTGAAAGAAGGTGAAGGAGTAGAAGAGGCATGGGAAGGGCTGCTTAGGGACAAACAGCAACAAGAAAACAAAAACCTGCTAGTATTATTTTTATGGGTCTCTTAATGAGAACTAAAGAATATTGTGGTGGAGTGGAATGTGCTAGGGACTGGAAGTCAGCGGGCATGCTTTCTTCGGTCGGCTTTGTTGCTGGGTGACCCTGGTTATGTTATCACATCTCACTGGTCTTCAGTTAACTTATTGGTAAAGTATAGTAATGAGGGTGGCCACTTACAGAATTCCTACTTACTTCCAAGACTCATGATTAACCAAATCATCAGCATTTGTTTGGAAATGGGATTTATTATTGAAGAAATACTAGTTCCCTCCCCTTTTGGAGAACTGTTTTTTCTTTCTTTTGTTTTCCTCTTTAGAGAGCAAACACAGATTCGAAACACATTTCAAACTTCCCCTTCCTACTCCTCCAGGCAGTCTTTGGGAAATGAGGCTTCAGCTGCATTTTGTTATTCTTCTCTCACGTTTCCTCCCCTTTGCCTTTTTTAGGACTCTTGATAATGTTTGACCCAGTGACAGCAATAGTACCCGACGTGATTTCCAAGCCGGGCTCTGTCTCTGCTCTTGTGTAGTCTTCCGGTTTTGGACCAGGACCTCCAATCATGTCTGTGATGGTGGTAAGAAAGAAGGTGACACGGAAGTGGGAGAAACTCCCAGGCAGAAACACCTTCTGCTGTGATGGCCGCGTCATGATGGCCCGGCAAAAGGGCATCTTCTACTTGACCCTCTTCCTCATCCTGGGGACATGCACACTCTTCTTTGCCTTCGAGTGAGTTTTCATTGAATACAGTTGTCTGGTGATGGTTAATTTGGGTCCCAGGAATGAAATTGTCTTTCCAGGCCATTTGTGGTGGTTCTTGCCTGACTTTATAATTTTGTTGAACAATGTCTATAGGCTGTGTCTATTGAATTCACTGCTTTGGGCTGTACATTCCATAAAAAGACCAAGAACTTTAACATCAACTTCATGGCACTGGTGGGAAGAACCCCTGACAAATAAGAGAGTTTGTCTTAATTATTCACCTCCTTTCATTGATTGTAACTTAGTGACAAATTACTTCTTTACTCCTCCCAAGTCTGGGAGTAACCCTCGTTATTACAACACCACTCAACCATATCCACTTAATCTGCTACTTTGGGTCCTATTTCTGTAAGCCCTAGTTCTTACCTAGCTGTTAAGTTGAAAAACAAACTGAATTGGAAACCTAAAGATTCGTCCCAGTATCATCTGTACCACAAAGGAACTGTGGGGATGCCATATAGATCCTCTTGAATCGTGAGCTGTTCTGTCTTTCCCTCAAAAATCATTCAGTGTAAAAAATATAAGCATTCTGTGTGATGTGACACCTGGTACTAGAGACACTGTTTGAAGTCTGTGTAGGTCACTGCTGCAGGAAGGTGGCCAATTGGATTCTATCTAGTGCACCGTGGCATGACTACTGGGTATGCTGAGAATGATTCTACACTCTAGGGATGGGAGCCATGCTAATTGTTTTGGGATTACTGTATTAAGAGGAGGACCTTGAGGAAACAAGAGGTGTACATACTGAGGCCACACCTGCTGTGAGCCTGCCCTGGCTTGTGTTCCTGGGTGACCTGGAAATGAGAGTTCCCATGCTGGGGTGTGGCTGGGAGATGCCGAGGGGGCTCCTTGGACAAACTGAGTAGGTAATTAAAATGAGCTGCAGTCCATTGAGACTCACTTTTGTCTTTCTCTGTGCTGGCTTGAGTAACAGCAGTGGGAGGTGTTATAATGCTCTGTAACAGGGCTGGTAAAGTCAGATCAAATGAACTCTTCGTTAAAGGTCCTTCGGTTGTTACTGCCACTGACTTTGTGGAGGCTTTCCATGAAGTTAGGGAGGCTGTTGAAGGCTTCTTACCTGTTTTCCATTCTGAGTTTTACAGCTTAGTGTGTGTGTGTGTGTGTGTGTGTGTGTGTGTGTGTGTGTGTGTACATGCACCACGTGCTTATGTGTACTACAAGTGAGCATGTGCAGCCAGGCAGAAAACAGAAAACAGTTTGTTTTTTTCCTTCAGCTCATTCTTCTTTCTCCGTTTTCCTTGCTTTGTTCCTCTTTTTCTTCTTGATGGAAGTACAACATTGAATTCTGCAGTCATTCTTCTTCTCTCTTGTCCTTTTGGTCCCCCCCCATCTCTGCACTTAGATGTTTATGATTGGAATTTTTCATGACAGAGATGAGACTTGTTTCCAGGCTCTGAGTGAGTTGGTAGTTCTGGGTCCAGGAAACCTCTGGTTTGGTCAGAGAAACATGGGGTTTCTTTTTTTTTTTATACCTGGAAGGCTTAAAGAGACTGAGACTTGGATCTGTTCCACTTAGGCCCCTGAAGGCCTCTGAAAAAAAACTGCCCATGGGATGAAGCTTCTAATTAGCTAAATTACTGTTCAACAGAGGCTTATCAGTTTTCTTCCAAGATGACTCCCATTTCAAAATTATTTCTTGGAGTTTTTCTGTAGACACAAAGTTTTGTAAAACGGCCCCGAGTTCCAGCTGTATGTTTGAAAGAGTAAATATTTCAAAACTAAAGGCTGGGGGAGGGAGGGAAGAAGGAAGTAAATGTGTTAGCTTAGTAGTGGAATGGGGAAGTGTAAATCTGAACAAAGAAAAAAGGACTCGGGGTTGGGGATTTAGCTCAGTGGTAGAGCGCTTGCTTAGCAAGCACAAGGCCCTGGTTTCGATCCTCAGCTCCAAAAAAAAAAAAAGAAAAAGAAAAAGAAAAAAAAAGAAAGAAAAAAAGAAAAAAAGAAAAAGAAAAGAAAAGAAGACTCCTGTGATGAATGCTTTTAGGTAATAAGAAAGGTAGTGGGGGGCATGCAGGCACATGGATAATCAAAGATCAAAGTGGTGGCTACTTTGTATCTATTTAATGGTAGGCTGTATAAGGCACAACAACCTAACAAGTAACTGAGTCTTTTTTTTCTGGTTGATTAGTCTATAACTTACTCTCAACCAAATAGTTGAGGCTAGTATGGTTAGGAGGACAGAGCTGGGGCTCTAATGTTAGTATTAAGATGCAATGATACGTAAGGAAACCAGATGATCTAGTCCCTAATTTCAGGTGGGTGATGATGACATTTGACATTACACTTGATTTTAGCCAAAAGACCAAGATGTGATAGGAGAGCATATTTGAATTCACAGATTACTGACTGTTTTCATTCTTAAATTATCTGTGAGGCTAGACTTCATTTCCTCTAGCTATTTCATTTTTGCCACCCGAAAGGTAGTTCAAATCTTGATACACATCTGGATTTGCTTTTTATCAATCAGGTCCTGTTGGCAGCAGGTGCTTAGGAA
The DNA here is from genome assembly GCF_903995425.1 of Onychomys torridus. NCBI lineage: Eukaryota > Metazoa > Chordata > Mammalia > Rodentia > Cricetidae > Onychomys > Onychomys torridus. The sequence continues at coordinate 28,721,986 of NC_050466.1, read as the reverse complement.
CAAGTGTGAGCAGATTTATGGCTGTGTTTGGCATAGCTGTGGACCAGCCAGATGGCTTGAGCAGTCTGGTCAGTCATGTGGATGCCCCTTCATGAAAAAAAATGTGCAGTGTTGGTACTAGTGCCAGCCTTGCACTTTGAAATTTTGCTTTTACAAATCTTGGGTGTTCAAAGGAGGGATCTGTAATTTTCAGTGGACAGGCTATATGTTGAATACATAAAACAACCTAAAAGATCATTCACTTGGGAGTAGTTAGCACCAAATTGTTAGAAGTGTTTCTGAAGAAGTTAGGTGGTCATCCCTCAAGGTTGCTGTAGCGGATTGGAAATTCAGTATGAAGTAGTTAAACCTCTGGTAGCTCTGTCTGAAACTCTGCATAACTGTATCTGTCTGAAAGGACATGAAGGTGCAAAAAGGGAGTGTAGATTACCAATAGGTAGTTGTATTTGTGGTAAGTATACATAAGTTTAAAGGTGAAGTGAAAAGTGTAAAATGCATAAAGACAAAGGATTTTCTGATTAATTCTAGTGGTGAGGCATTTAGGAAATGTGCATGTGGATGCCAGTTTTAGCTTTCAGCACAAGGAACGATATTTAAGTCCTTTTGCTCAAACCCTGTCCAGCTTATGCCAGAACATTATAGCAGAATGACATTGACAACCTGTGAGCTGTCCAACTACTGAAAAGCTTTTGTGATATTTGGTTTGACTCAACTTCCTGATGAAGTATAGAGCTGGGAAAAGGATCAAACACATTGTCTTTGGAATGAACTTATAAGTGTTCTCTTTTAACTGTCTGACTGGATTTCTAGTGGGATCAAAGTCCAGAGACTTTTTAAGTTGCAAGAAGGACTGTATGACTCTTGAGTCCTACATAGACGTGCCTTGCTGCTATGATTGGTGTTGATGCCCTCTGTGTGATGTATGTGGAGGAAATTGAATACAGGCGCTTTCAGACCCGTGTTTGTCAAACTGGTCCCCATGGGTTCTTTCGATGTGCATATTAGAAGAGAAGTCACTGAACTGGATAAACTAGAAAAGAGATTTATATTATTGCCTAGTAATTATCTCAGTTCTTCTAGCATACCCAAATTTTCCTCCTCTTTCAAGTTCCTTTAACTGTACATTCGCTCATTGTATCAAATAATGTGACATGTCTTACATTTCTGAGTTCTTACTTTGATGGGTTCTCATGGATCTCAGGACAGCCTTGAATTTCCTGTGTAGCTAACGATGACTTTGAGTTCCTGATCCTCCTGCTTCCACCCCCTGAGTATTGGGATTATGGATCTGTGCCACCACATCCAACCTGGCTGTTTTTCTGTTTCTATTATGTGTACACTCTTCATTTGTCCTGTATAGCTTCAAGCTTTGTCAGGCTCAGGTGTTATCTCCTGTGTCTGTAGCCCCTTGTGGTAATCTGCACTGAAGTAGGTGGTCAATAAATGTTGCCAGGAGAATACATTCTGGATGCATTTAAAATTCCAGTCTTGACTCACAGCATGGTAGAGTTATAAAGGGCTCTGGAGACTCTCTCCATCCTTTTTGTGGTTTAGGAAATCAGGCCCACAGAAGTGAGCTAATTCAAGATCTGTTGAATGCTTATCTTTTGGCTGTGCAGTTCTGAAGACATTAAAATTATTAAAGTTGTATATGATGCCAAATTCTAGAATTTCCCAAGCTCATGCTCCTAGGAAACCAAGGAGCATTTTATAGAAAACTGACAGCATTCTGGCATGGCGTTCTTGCAGGAGCACAGTGGCCTGTCTTTAAGTGAGCACTTAAAATGTAAGATGCTTTGTGAGTTCATGAAGGATCATTGCCTCTATTGCCACTCCTAGGTCTGAATACCAGGATGAAAATTGCTGGGAGAGAAATTGAGCAAGGTGTGCTTCTTACCTAGACACTCTGTGGGTGCTTGTGACTCAGTAGAAAAAGCAGATCTGATGACAGTTAACCAGGTTTAAGGAAATACAGAACTCCAGAGACCAAAGCCACACTTTGACATAGTAGAAATCTATTGCCTATCCTAAAGAGCATCCTTCACTGAGACTGAGAAGAGTTGTAAAGGTGACTATCATGATCTCTGACCAAGAGAGTGTTCCTTTGCCAGTTGCTCTGTGAAGGTCAGTCTTGCATTTTATGTGGGTTACAGCTCTTCTGTACTTGACCAACCAAATGGAAGTTTTAGAATGCTATAATGGCCAATGGGCTCTTTGATATCAGTCTACTACAGTTCTTAGCTAAACTTAACTTTTTCCTTCTTTGAGACGAGGTCTCATGTAGCCTTGGATAACTTCAAATGCACTATGTAGTTGAGGATGACTTTGAACTCTTGATCCTCCTTTCTCTATGTTTTGAGTGCTGGGATTGCAAGCATGTGTCCCCATATCTGGTTTTATGTGGTACTGAGGATGGAACCTCAGGCATCCTGAATGCTAGACAGGCAGGATAGCAACTGAGCTACAACCCTAGATGTAACTGTTGATAATGCATGTTCTTTGAAGATGAGTCTCCAAAACAGTTTTATTTTCTTTAGTAATTCTTAATGGTTCTGTCATCCAGAATTCCTCTGTATGGTTTTATTCTCTTCCCATCTTTTGTGGTAATGACTTACTTACTGTCAATCTGCTTTTAAAATATTTTTTAAAATTTCAGCTAGATGAATATTGTTTTTTCTGTCCCACCCAAGGCCCCACAAGTGTCCTCCTATTGAGCTGCACTCTTACCCTGCAGAGGATTATAGTCTTTTCTTTCTTGAGATGACCATCTCTTTATGTTTTTCAAGTGGCTTTGAACCCACGTGAGCCTACTTCAGCTTCCCAATTGTATGGGACTATAGCCAAGAATGAGAACCAGTCATTTGTTTGTATGTTTGTTTGTTTTAGAAAGGCCTACTTAGTCCAGCTTGGTCTGCAACTTTCTTGGTAAGCCACACTGGCCTTTAATCAGTGATCTTTCTTGGCCCAGTCTTCTGAGTGATAGGATAGTGGGTTTGAGCCACCATGACAGTTTAGAATGAATCTTAATTAAGTATGCGATTCACTATTTTGGAAAAGGTGAGCACAAAGAACAAAGATGTTCTCAGCAATCTGACATGAGTTGAGGTGCTTACTGAGGGAGAAAAGAGACCTCAGAAGTCTTCCTCCTCAGAGATGTCAGAGCTAGTATTGTTTAAGAATGAACAAAGGAGGCACCTTGTGTCTCTTGCCAAATCAGGAAGCTGGGTAATTCAGTGTAATTAGTGGGATGTTTCTGAAATGGAGCAATGAGAAGACAGGAGCCTTGTGATGATGATTAGATAAGGCTAGTTAATGGAAGGCCTTGGAATACTGGTCTGTGGACTTTGGGACTATATATATATATATTTGGCAGCAGTACCAAGTTCTTAAGCAGGGGTAAACTATGATTGAAGTTTAAAAATTGTCATTACAACTAATATTTGACAATTATTGAATAGAATTTACCTAGGTACAGAGTATGTATCTCCTCAAAAGAGAATTTTTATCACCACAGAATAGAAAATGCCCATTTAGTTAATGTTATCCATTTCTACTGAAGCAAAGGAAGGTTATACATTTTCCTCTGACCTTTATGTAGCAAAATGTCTGGAGGTTAATTTTCAATTAAGTTTTCAGTGTTAAAGGGACTTCTTCCCTTTCAGCAGACTCTGGGTATAGCTATGATAACCTTGAAACTGTGTTCTGCATGATAGTTCTAACATGCTTATTTTGCTCTACAGGTAGTCTTGCTAGTCTGTTTGGGCTACCATCACGGATTACTATAGACTATGCTTTCTCAACAGCAGAAATTTGTGTCTTCCAATTCTAGAGGCTAGAGAGCTTTAGGTCAAAGTACTGGCAGAATCAGGTGTGATGATGTGGTCGTCTTAGATGTGGTTGTCTTCTTGCAGTCTTCTCATATCATACAAAGGCAAGGGGGCTCTCGTTAATATGAGTCATTAATCTGATTTGTGAAGATGGAGACTTAGGTGACATAATCATTTACCAAGGGTTTCACCCCGCCTGCAGATGCTATTGAATCGGGAGTTGGAATTTCAGCGTGAATTTTGTGGAAACAGAAACTTTCAATGTATGCCCTAACTAGCGAATAAGGAGACAACTAACCACCTATATCTGGGAGGAATTAAAGCGAAGTGTTATATCTATCATGTTGGATAAAAGGGCATCATTGGGCTCAGATCCTTAGGCCCTTTTTGCTGTTAAAAGCACAGCTCTTCCTTAAAGCCATCTTTAACAGATGCTATTGGAACAGTTTCAACAGCCACCAGCTCCCCAAGAGAGCTCTTTCCTGACCACTTACAGTCCAGAGAGTCTGAATCACCATTCTAACACTTGATTATTGGTCTCATCTTATGCTTTAGCTGTTTCATATGTTAGTTATGTTTTCCCCAACAAAATTAGCTCCTATTTTTCTTGTTCTTCAGTTGTTAGACCAATAAATACATGTTGGCTTATTGATTGCACTGATAAAAGAACAAACAAAGCATTAAAAATGTAGGAAGAAAGCTATTAGGGACTTAGAGGCAGAGTGTTATATAGAACAATCCAAGATTGCAGTCTGTGAGGCAGAGCCCTAACATAGAATCTATTTGGTCTTGTACCAGCTCCACTCATGAATCTATTTTGAGATTTTTTTTTCAAGTGAATTGAAGTCTGTGCCATTACTATCATTCCTCCAATGAACTAGCATGCTGGGGGTGGGGCATGGGGCATGATGCATTAGCCTAGCCTGGCACTGCTGGATACTGCTGGTCAGTACCAGCATGTGGCTCATGGGAACATATGGAAATCCAGTAGTCTAGACCAGCTATGGAAGCCTGAGGTCAGTAAAGGAGTTGGGAGAGGATATTTTAAAATGATAATGCCCTTTCAGGTATCAGAAATGAATGCTTTAGTGGGCACATGGCTTATTTATAAAGTAAGAATGGGAAATTCTAACCCCTGGAAAGAGGACGGCCTCCTGGTACTTGGAAGACAAAAGAGACTTCTGTTTCCATGAGAGTTTGGATATCATTATTCCAATAATGATATAGATGGAAAGTAGAAGGGAGTTTGAAAAGCGATTAGATTGTCGGTGGCAGGTCAAGTATTTCTCTAAGACAAATTAGTGAAGTTTGAGGTTACCTTGACTTTGGGGAATTACTACAAATTTTTAAGGAGCTTATTCCTGTCAAAGATAGACTTCCAGCTTAGTGCAGCCATGGGACTAAAATAAGATTAAAATGTTTGTAAAGTGGCAAATACAAACTGTATTTATAGTGAACAACACATGTTGATGCATGTATATGTTGTAGAATGGTTAAAATGAAGCTTGTTAACATATGTAGCATTGCATATACTCATCTTTTCTTGTGGAGAGAGCATTTAAAATCTAATTTGAACCATTTTCAAGTATTATTATTAACTATAGTCACTGTTATGTGTGGTGGATCTCTTGAATCTATTCTTCCTTACTGAAATTATGTGACCTTTGACAACTATATTCTCAACCTTCCCACACTGAAGGAGTTTTTTTAAAACATATGTTTCTCTGTCTTGCCAAAGGTGGTCTTGAACTCATGAACACAAGTAGTCCTCCTGATTCAGCCTCTTAAGTAGCTAGGACTACAGGCATACACCACCAGTCCTTGCTTAGGATGCTGTTTTTTATTTAAACATAGTTAGAAGAGAGACACCTTAGGTTGTAGTTCACAATAGTCTTAGTTTTGACATTTCCTCTTACTTGGAGTAGAAAGGCCTGCTGGTCCCCCATCTGCCTTTCTAACCATGCCCATTTACTAGGGACAACTGGCTGCACTAGCCTCATCTCTGGGAAGAGAATAATACAATGAGCCTGTTGTGTGCTTGTTGACATACAGAGTGGATTGTTTTAGCAGGTGCAGAAGATAGTCTGTATGGAGACTACAGAGACCTTTATCCTTGATGGTGCAGTACAATTCAAATCGAAGCTGTCTTTTGTCTAGTCTACAGCAGGTGTTGGAATTGGACTTAGTTAAGCTTGGGTCCTTCTTTGCAGAGGCCAGCATTGATTTGATTTTTTCCTTTGGTGGTTGTTTTACTAGCTCCATATCTTTTCTCTTAAATAAAAAGAATTGGGGTTGGTGAGATGGCTCAGTGATTAAAATCTGTTGCTGCTCTTGAAGAGCACCTAGGTTTGGTTCCCAGCACCCATATAGTGGCTCACAACCATCTATAACTCCGGTTCCAGGGATCCAACACTCTCTTCTGACCTCCAAGGGAACCAGGCATGCACGTAGTGCATATACCTAGATGTGTACAAAACACATATATACACATGAAATACAAATAAATAAATCTTAAAAAAAAGGAACAACCTCCTTTTTTGGTAGATAATCAAATAGTTCTGCTGTTTTAAAGTTTTAAAAAATATAATTACATCATTCCCCTTCCCTTTCTTATTTTCAACCCCTCCCATGAGCCTCCTTGCTCCCTCTAGAAATTATGGCCTCTTTTTATTTAATTGTTACACACACACACACACACACACACACACACAACTTGCTCAGTCTGTTTAGTATTAGATAACCAATTAGAGGTCTCTACCCTGGGCAATTAGAGGGCTCTTCCCTGGGATGGGGGCTATTTCTCCCACTCTTAGCATTCCTAAGTTGCCTGTAGTTGTTTGTGTATGGGTGGTGCCCCATGAGATTTCCCTCTTCCGTGTTGATTGGAGACTATACTCAAGGCAGTTAGTCCTTCTTTGTTTTGAAGAGCAATTTTACAGATGATCGATGACTAGGAAGATAGCTGTTTTCTGTTAGTGTAGTGATTACACTTGACTTGTTCATGAAACATAGATTCATGCTTCTCCTGTATCCTTTGGATCTCTGGCAAGTGGTGGTGACTTTTGTTTCTGAATTTACTTTTTGATTATTTGTTCCTGCAAAAGGAGTAATGGAGAAGAAACTAGCCTACAAACTAGTAATATGCATGACCCCTAGTTACCCTGAACCCATTTGCTGGGTCCTTCAGTTCTTGACATGCTACCCCTATGTTCTTTTGACTTTTAGAAGAAGGAAGTAAATTGTTTAAAAGAAAACTAAAACCACAAATTATATTTTAAAATGAGCAAAAGGCACTGAAATAATTTTGCAAGTTCAATACATATGCTCCCTTCCATTATAAATACTATTTAGCCTAATATAACAGTGCGTTCACACACACCTCACACACTCTGTGCACTTATGTTGTGGAGGGAAGGCAGGGAAGTATCTCCTGGGGGTTGTTCTGTGACTAGAGCAAACATACAGCCTGGAGTTAAACATTTGCCCTGAATAGACTGCAGCTTGCTTACTCTCCATGCTGATGAAGTAAGCTTTTTTTCTCTGCTTACTTTCTCTGCTCTCCCTCTGCTCCTTGCTCATCCACTTATAGTCTGCCTCCAGTGATGATCTCTGTTTTCAAGGAGAAATGTGCCTTGGGAGGAGATGGATAAAAATAGGTCAGTAATAATGTACATCACATACTCTCATTCATTCGGTTTGATAGTCAGTTCTGAGCAACAAGTATTTATTGATAGCTTCTTTGTTCCCTTACTTGAATGAATATCTAGCAAATATACAATCCGATGCTAATGTTAATAGAGATCATTTATTTAGTGTCCATTATGCATCAAGTGTCCTTCTAAGCAATTTTTATACTAGTGCATTTGGTCTACACAGTGACCCCCCAAAATACTACTACTGTCTCCATTTTACGGATGAGGAAACTGATATCAGCTATCACCTAGTTGGGAGTTGGTAGAACCAGAATTTGAACCCAAGGTCCTGTGAGACCAGTTTATTGCTCTTAAGAAGTCAAGTTGAGGGAGGTAAAAATCAGCATACTGATAAAGAGCTAGGAAATAATGAAAGGCTTTCACAGTGAAGCTGATGGCAGGAGGAAAGGGGAAATGCTGCTTCCCATAGGCCTTTTGGAGGAGACGAGACTTCTTTCAGTCTCAAATTCTTCATCTATCAATAAATATAAGGGGTCATACCTTGTAGCTTTGGTGTGAGAATTGGATGAAATAAGGTGTTTAAAGTAGTTAGCACAGTGCCTGGTATTGGTAAACTGTAGTTGCCATGATGACAGTGATGTGTTTAGGACCTGAAATATAAGTTCATTTGGGATATGGAGAAGAAAAGGTGCATTATGAGGGAAGACAGAAGTGTACATGGTGTTGGGAAGTAGTGTTAAGGAGTTTTCTTATTCCATTGCTGATGGTCATTCATCACCCACTAGCTGAGCTATTTGAGGAGACAAAAAGAATGGATGTTACAGAGTCAATCAGTAGCCTGGAAGCTTTTTACTGGTCTTAAAGCATGCTGAGATGCCCTCTGTGTGCCACTGTGAGCCTGCTTCCTGATTCATCCTATTTTTTCTCCTCCTCATTAAGCTCAGTCCTAATGCCAGATGAGTGGATATGAAAAGCTCTGTATATTCCCAGAGCAAAAGTACCCTATGGTGCTTACAAGTCCAGGCTCTTGCTTCTCTGTTCCTAGCCAGTGCCAACCTTTTCTGAGGCAGACAAAATGTTCCTAGAGGCCTGGTAAGAGGCATGAGTTATAAGAGGCATGGGTTATCTTAGGCAAAAGGGAGTTCCCTTGAGATTGTTTTTATATGCCATAGGTGACCTCAAGCTATTAAGTATGTATTGAGGTTACCTTGTGTTTAGAATCACATCTTAAGTGTTTGGAATATTCAGAGGAAGTGAATAACATAGTCTTTTACCCTGGAGATCTGCTGTTCTAGTTGTGGAGACCAGATTGACATGGTTGCAATGACTGGATATATATTAAATTAAAGTCAAATTGCTTCCTTTCTTCAGGTGTCGCTACCTGGCTGTTCAGCTGTCTCCTGCCATCCCTGTGTTTGCTGCCATGCTCTTTCTTTTCTCTATGGCCACGCTGTTGAGGACCAGTTTCAGTGACCCTGGAGTGATTCCTCGAGCACTACCCGATGAAGCAGCTTTCATAGAAATGGAAATAGGTGAGTCTTGCAAGTTGTTATACAGTGGGTGGTCCTGTTGGGTAGGAGAGTGGAATCATCATAGTAGTTCCAGATTCAGACTAACATTCCAGCCTTTTCTGTCTGAGATCCTAAACGATGACCTATCACTTCAGTAAGACAGGTACTGTAAGCCTGTAAAGCCATGTACTTTCTTTTTCTGCGTGTTGGGTTGCTTTGAAGAAAGAGTTTGTTGCAAGGTCTGGCTGAATTGCTGCCAAGAGAGTGCCTTTTCCATTTTTGGAGGAGGCCATCAGACATCTGCTTGTTGAGGGAAGCTGTAAACTGTCTTTCCGTAAAATGTTCTTTTTTGCATATATATACAACTTTGGATATAATTTCATAGATCTTCTGAAGTTTATTCATGGATCCATGACCAAGAATTCCTGCTTTAGGGGGTCACACAAAGTGAGAAGGGGCTACCATGGTACCAGGAACCACTCAGAGGAGCACAGGAAGCAATTTCAGGCTCAGAATTTACAAGCTGCAGCTCCAAGACTGAAATGTAACACCACCGGGAGCCATGATGGTTCATGAATTGAAACAGAACATCCCAGGACTAGAAAGGGGGATATCCTGGGAGTTCCCACTGTGAAGAAGTCAATGATGCAAGCGAGTACTAGGAGCAAGTGGGAGCCCACTAGCTCAGCAGCAGTGACTGTGTTTCTCAATTTTGTTTTGAAAGTAGCTTGAATCCACATAAAAACAAGATAAGACCAGAAAAAAGGGACCCAGGACTTGTTTTATCACCTCCTTGCCCGTGGGTACTAGGGGTTGAACCTAGTCCCCTGGGCATGCTAGGCACATAGTCTACTAATGAGCTTTGTCCCCTGCTCTGTGACCCAGAACTTAGAATGCTGAATATCTGCTTTAGTAGAGTGCCAGTCTGTGGCTAGCCTTTAGTTCTTTGATGTTGCTCTGAAGGCTGCCATGCTTTGTGTTTGTTTATTTGAACTGTTTTCCTTTACTTTTATAGTATATTTATTTTTGGAAAAACTCAGCCAGTTTTAGTTGAGCTAAAGGAAAAACGGGTTGCACATATCTGAGCTAAAACTATGTGGGGTAAGGTGACAGTGAAAATGGTAAGCGCAAAGTAGAGGTTTGCTGACGTAGGCAGAATCCACATGTGAATGAGAAAGTAGTGATGAAAGATTAATCCAGCTAGAGAAAAAACAGTACTCGAAATCCCGCCCCCCTTATCTTGCTCTTAAGTACCCCTATGTCTCCCCTGGATGCTGCCATGAACTCTGTACCCCCGCATACCCTACTGGAAAGCATATGTAAATAGATATTAAAGTGGCGTGCTGGCACTTACATCATCATCTTAGGAATAGCTAGCCTCCTCTTCTTGGGGCTTGTAGCACACTGTTATTGTTTGATTTCACAGCACCTACCCCATTCGGCAAAAAAGGGAAAATGTTCCATATGGCAGATATTTTTAAAATCAAAGTGAATTGAAAAATACTCTGTTTTTTGAGCTATACTTTGTGGCAAAGGTGCCACGGGCTCAGTGCTCTCATCTGCTGTGGATGGATAGGCATGCAAATTCATATGTCTGTCTGGGAAGCAGCTTGACAAGCGCAAAGTGGCTTTAAGAACTCATACCCTTTGTCCTAGTAATTAAGGGATCCTTAAGAGTTCAGTTAAGGGAACTAGCAGATATTTAAAACAACCCACCATAGAAGTATTTTTAGTATATTTTTGTTTCCTGTTTTTCTTTAATATGAAGATAGCTGTTTTAATATAAGCAAGATACTTTTGGTTTACCCCCTTAAAAAATTATTTACTTTTAGCCAGACAGCAGTGGCACATACCTTTGATCCCAGCACTTGGGAGGCAGAGCCAGTTGGATCTCTGTGAGTTCGAGGCTAGCCTGGTCCACAGAGCGAGATCCAGGACAGGCACCAAAACTACACAGAGAAACCCTGTATCAAAAAAACAAAAAACATTATTTATTTTTATGTGCATTGTGTTTTGCATGCATGTATGTCTGTGTGAAGTTGTCAGATCTTAGAGTTACAGACAGTTGTGAGCTACCATGTGGGTGCTGGGAATTGAACCTGGATCCTCTGAAAGATCTGTCAGTGTGCTTTTAACTGCTAAGCTGTCTTTCTAGCCTGAGTTGATTCCCTTTTTAAGACAATTTATTTTAACATATTTTTATTGTTTTTATTCCATTTATTTATTTATTTTGGGGTGGGGACTGCATGCATCATGGTGTGTGTGTGTGTGTGTGTGTGTGTGTGTGTGTGTGTGTGTGTGTAGGTCAGAAGACAACTTTCAGGAGTCAGTTCTGTTCTTCACTGGGAACCAAACTCAGGTCCTTAGGCTTCCAGCAGATGCCTTAGCCTGCTGAGCTGTCTCACTAGCCTCTACTCCTTTTTGGTTTTGAAATAATTTTTAAAGATGTTTTTATTTTATTTTATGTGTGTGGATATTTTGCCTGCATGTATGTAAGTGCACCACGTACATGCAGTACCCATAGGCATACAAGAGGACATCAGGTCCCTGGCACAGGAGTTTCAAGCAGTTGTGGGCTGCCATTTTGGTGCTGGGAACTAAACCTGAGACCTCTGCAAAAAGAGCAAATGTTCTTAGCTGAGGAGTCAACTCTCCAGGCCCTGGAAATATTATTTTAATTGGCATATATTAATTCTGTATGGCATTAGGTTTCACAAGGACACTTTCATCTTAGTATATAATGTACTTTGAACATGTTCTTCCCCTCTAGACATTGGTTTTTTTGAGACAGGATCTCATGTAGCCCAGGCTCGTCTCTAATGTGCTCTATACCCAAGTCTTTCCTCAAATTCCTGATCCTACTACGTATACTTCCTAAGTGCTTTGATAGCAGACATGTGCTGCCATGCTGGTAGTTTTCACTATTAAAAAGGACATTATTAAAATACTATTGCATAACCGTGCTTTGTAGTTCTCTTTGAATTTTGCTAGTAGAATTACTAGGTTACAGAGTGTATACATTTAAAATTATGGTAGCTGGCAAGATATAAGTTTGACCTTTTCTAGGTATACTGGGTATTTATCTTCTTTTTAATATTTGTTAATTGTAATAGGTAGAAATAGGATTTTTGGGGGAGTGGGGGTTTCAAGACAGATTTTGTCTGCGTAGCCTTAGCCTGTCCTGGATCTTACTCTGTAGCCCAGGCTGGCCTCGAACTCTCAGAGATCCACCTGGCTCTGCCTCCTGAGAATGCTGGGATTAAAGGTGTGCACCATCACCACCTGGCTATTTTTGTGTTTTAACAGTTTTCTTTGACATAGGGTCTCACTGTGTAGCCCTGGCTGGCCTGGAACTTGTTTTATAGATCTGGTTGGCCTTGGACTCATGGAGATCTGCTTGCCTCTGCCTCCTGAATGCTGGAATTAACGGCATGTGATCAACATGCTTGATTATATTTTGATTTAATTTCTCTGATTATTAGTCAAGTTAGATGCTTTAATTTCAGATTCTTGCCATTTTTTCCATGTTTTTTTTTAATTTGTAATTAATCTGCCCTCCCAACCCAGTACCCTTGAAGAAACACCCTTTTACATGTCCATCATTTGTACAAATTGTATGACATTTAGTAGATGTGTGGAGAGTGCTGTGTGATGTTGATATTCTAGTCTGGTAGGGCTGCCTGGAAAAGAGGAGCCTTGACCTTTCATGGCCTCCATAACTTTTGGAGATAGTGAGACTTTGGACTCAAACAAAGGATAGCAGTGAATTAAACCTATTTTACTGACTTACAGAAGCCACCAATGGTGCGGTGCCACAGGGCCAGCGACCACCTCCTCGTATTAAGAATTTCCAGATAAACAACCAGATTGTGAAGCTGAAATACTGTTACACATGCAAGATCTTCCGACCTCCCCGGGCCTCCCACTGTAGCATCTGTGACAACTGTGTGGGTGAGTAAACCAAGGGGATGAGGGCTAAGCTCTGTTGAACAAGGGATCTCACAGTGAGTGGCCAGTAGTTCTTGGGAAAATTCAATGGGAATGAGAAGGCAGATTGTGATGAGAAACAAGGTAGATATAGATAGGAAAGAAGCTCCTACACAACAGCAGCTCAGCCTACTTATGGAGATCTGGTCTAAAAAATCTCTTTGATAAATGGGAAGCAATAACTGTTTGGGAAATCTCTTTCTCTCCTGGATCTATGTCAGGTGTGACCCACTTTACAAAGGAGGAGAATATCATTGTCCACTGGAGGGCAGTATTGAGGAAGGCCTATGGCAAAAGTGGTCTTTGCATTCACACTGTGTACTAGTCCTGGGGCTGAGTGCTTGCCCTTTCTGTCATTAAGACTCATAGCAACCCGTAGAAACCAGTATCATCCTCATTTTACAGATGATGACAGTGAAGTGCCTTTGTGTAAGTTCATGTAATTGGCATGAGATGATGCTTGATCAGGTCTGATGTCCAAGCCTTCATCTTTTTTTTCTTATGTCTTTGCTCTTACTGTATGTATGTAGGTGTGCAGAACACAAGGTCTATGTTGCCATCTGCATACATGAGTCTTAGACATACTTCCTACTTTGTGCTGAACTCTGGGGAAGATAATACACAGATAATAAAGGTGTTCATTGATAGGTATATAGGTCACATTGCTATTATCACTGATGTAATTCTGACATTCTGTATGCTCTGTACCATGTCTGAGAACCTTGCTTTCTTCCTACTAGCCAGTTCTTCAGGCAAAGTTTGGGGAGTTATATATTCTTTTATATGGTCCAAAATGATATGTGGGTTAGAGTTTATAAATCAAGACTAATTTTAAATGGACTACAAACAATATTTAAAGTGTGATGTGAAGGTTTCACGAAGAACTCCCTCTCTTTATTAATATTCTTAAATATATAGAACTCATATGGCCAGGTGTGATGGCACATGCCTTTAATGTCAGCACTTAGGAGGCAGAGGCAGGTGGATATCTGTGAGTTGGAGGCCAGCCTGGTCTACAAAGAGAGTTCCAGGACAGCCAGGACTAAATAGAGAATCCCTGTTTTGGAAAAACCAAATTAAAAATAAAAGAACTCACATAAGGGATTGGAAATGGCTCAGTGGTTAATAGCCCTGGCTGCTCTTCCAGAGGACCTGGGTTCAATTCCCAGCACTCATATGATGGCATCTGTAACTTCAGTTCCAGGGGATCTGACACCCTCTTCTGGCTCCTGTGAGTACTAGGCATGCATGCAGGCAAACCCATACACATAAAAAATAAATAAATAAAAGAATTGTACAAGTTGATTTTTTGAGACAGGGCCTCTCTGTGTAGCTCTGGCTGCCCTGAAACTTTCTATGTAGACCAGGCTGTCCTAGAACTCACAGAGATCTGCATGTCTTTTCCTCTCAGGTTCTAGGATTAAAAGCATATGCCACTACACCAGTTTACAAGTTAATTTTTTTAAAAAGCACTGATGCTTTCTGAGAAACATGAACAGTTCATAAAACAGGAAATTTAATTATCTAATTGATGTGAAAATATGTCCACCCCTACTAATAATCAGAGAGGTAAATGTTAAAACTGAATGCTTTTTTAAAATGTACTTTAATTTTTCTCGACAATTCTATGATGCATACAAAGTATCTTGGCCTTCCCCAGAATCCCCACCACATGCCTGTTGCAACTTCATTCCCTCTTCTTTTTATGTTTTATAACCCGCTGAGTCCAATTAGTGCTGCATGCATGTGCATGGGTATGGGGTCATTTATTATCTGGCAAATGCACCCTAAAGAAAAAACAACTCTCCATTCCCAGCAGCCATCAATTGCTGATAGCTCCTCAGCTAAAGGTGGAGCCTCATGAGCCCCTCCTTCATTCATGCTGGAATTATTAACTGGCTTGATCCTGTGTAGGTAACCATAGCAGCTGTTTGTTCATGAGAACAGTGGTCCTGTCATGTCCAGAAAACAACATTCCAAATCCTCCGGCTCTTGTAGTACTCTTTCCTGTCCTTCTTCCATGATGTTCTCTGAGCCTTAGTGGGGTCGATGTAGATGTCTCATTTATGACTGAGCTCAACAGTCACTTATTCTCAGCACTTTGATCAGGTCTGAGTATCTTCATTGACTCCTTCCACTGCAGGGGGGTGGGAGGCAGCTTCTATAACCAAGTTGAGAGCAGCACTAAAAATATGGTACAACATAGATCTGTATAAATTTACATTTTCTCAATGTTTTTATATGGCAAGTTTGCTTAAAATGAGGCTATATCTATAATTCTAGGCACGATGCTAACCACTTGAGCATGACAGTTTTCTTTATACATTTCTTCTTTTTGAAAAAATATAAATTGTAATCCTATAGCAAGGAGATGTGCTATTCTTATAGTCTTATTTTTGATTAGTACATAGCTCACCGTTCTTCAAAAACTAACCCACTTTATAGGTGTGTGTGTGTGTGTGTGTGTGTGTGTGTGTGTGTGTATGTGTGTGTGTGTGTGTGTGTGTGTTCATGTGTGTGTGATTGTACATGCATATGTAAGCCAGAGGACAACTTTGGGTGTCATTCCTCCCTGTTTTTAGAGACAGAGTCTCTCTCTGGGATCTATGATTTGCCAAATTAATTAGGTTATCTTAGCTGACCAGTGAGCCCCAGAGATACCCTTGTCTCTGCCCCTCTAATGCTGCGATTATAAGTGTGTACCACCATGTCTCATATTTTTTATGTGAGTCTGGGGGTTGTCTAACCCTCATGCTTGCACAGAAAATACTATGACAAAGCTATTCCTCCAACCGTATTTAATTTATTTCTATGTTATCTTAACTTGTATGTATTTCTGTGCACCACTTGTGTACCTGGTATTCATAGGCCAGAAGAGGGATTTGGATCCCCTAGAACTGGAGTTCCAGATAATTGTGAGACGTTATTCTAGGTGCTGGAAATTGGAAATTGAACTCAGGTTCTTTGGAAGAGCAGAAGGTGCTCTTCACCACTGAGGAGTCATCTCTTCAGCCCTCAACCCCTTTGTTTAAAAGTCAGTTAAAATAATATGCATGTGTTAGAAAATATAGGGTATAAAAATATAAATAAAACCCAATTTTAAATTCATACTCTATTTTTGCTATTTTTTTGTTCTAATCCCTTTGTCAGTAAAATAAGACATTACATAATATAAGAGATTTTTAATTTCTGAATTAGATTTTCATGGTACTGGGGGTTGAACCAGGTCCTTACATATGCTAGGCAAGCACTTTACCACAGGTTACATCTCCTATCTTTTTTTAAAGTTATTGTACAAAATAATAGGTTTCATTATGATGTTTTCATCCACATATATCATTAAACCTTGCTCATATTTGCCCCAATAATTCTTGTTTATGTTTAACTCCTTTGTTTCTCCATTTGTTTCCTTCCTGCTTCTCTCTCTCTCTCTCTCTCTCTCTCTCTACACACACACACACACACACACACACACACACACACACACACACACACGAATCTTGATCCTGCATATGAGAGAAAACTTGTAGCATTTACCTGACTCTGGCTTATTTTATTTAGCATAATCATCTCTAGTTCCATCCATCTTCCTGAAAATGACTTAATTTCATTCTTCTTTACAGCTGAATAGAATTTGATTATATGTATAGCATATTTATTCATCAATTGATGGGCTTCTAGACTGGTTCTATTATCTTGGCTATTGTGAGTACTGCAACAGTAAACACTGATGTGCAAGCATCTCTGTGGAGGACATATTAGATTCTTTGGGGTATATACCCAGTGGTATAGCTGACTATTATGATAGTTTTAGTTTTAGTTTTCTGAGGACTCTCTACACTAATTCTCTGGCTGCTCCACATATAAGAGGTTTATTTTATTTTAATTTTTTTGTTTTTGTTTTTGTTTTTTCAAGACAGGGTTTCTCTGTGTAGCTTTGTGCCTTTCCTGGAACTCACTTGGTAGCCCAGGCTGGCCTCAGACTCACAGAGATCCGCCTGGCTCTGCCTCCCAAGTGCTGGGATTACAGGCATGAGCCACCACTGCCTGGCTATTTTATTTTTGAGTGTGTATGTGTGTGGACGTGTGTGAGTGTGTATGTGTGTGGATGTGTGTGTGTGTGTGTGTGTGTGTGTGTGTGTGTGTGTGTGTTTGTGATGTTTATTTGTGCTTATGTACCACAGAGCACAATTTAATGTGGTTCTTTCCTTCCACCTTTAAGTCAGTCCCATGGATTCAGCTGAGGTTGACTTGTTTACACAGCAAATGCTTGTCCTTTGAATCATCTTGTTGATCCTTCCCCAACTTATTATTTTTTTTTTTGAGACAGGGTCTCTCATTGAACTTGGAGATCATAGAGTCTGCTAAACTCACTTCCCAAGGAGCCCCAGGGGTTCTCCTGTCTGCCTCCAGGATTACAAGCATGTGCCACCATGCCTGATGTTTTGTTTTAGATTTGTTTATTATATTTTATGTGTATGAGCTTTTTGCTGCATGTATGTGCACCATATGCATACTTGGAGCTCATGGAAGTCAGAAGAAGGCATTGGATTTCCTTAGGACTAGAGTTAAATAAAGGTGGTTGTGAGTCACCATATGGGTAATAGGAAATGAACCCAGGCCCTATGGGAGAGTAAGTGCTATTAATCACTGAGCCTTCTCTCCTGCTCATGTCTAGTGTTTTATGTGAGTGCCAGGGACCCAAGATCAGGTCCACATGCTTGTGTGGCAAGCACTTTACAGACTGAGCCATCTCTCCAGCTTGATAAGAGGTTTTTTTAATATTTAAGTTTTAATGTATATTTGCCTGTCTGAATGTTTACCTGTGCACCATATGTGTGCCTGGTGCCTGCAGAGGTCAGAAGAGGATCTTAGATCTCCTGGAACTGAAGTAACTGATGGTTATGAGCTATCATGTGGTTGGTGGGAATTGAACCCTGGTCCTCTATAAGAGCAGCAAGTGCTCTTAATTACTGAGCCATCTCTGTAGCTCCTGATAAGAGCTTCTAATCTTGAGCTTGTCTTTTGTCATTTTTATTTTGTTTTAGACGGTCTCACTGTGTATCCCTGTCTGGCTGGGAACTCACTGTGTAGACCAGGGTATCCTAAACTCACAGAGGTCTACCTGTCTGCCTCCCAAGGGTGGGATTAAAGGTGATGCCGGGCTTCCCTTTTGTTTCTTAAAATTATATCCTAAACTCTTCTACATCTTTAAAATTATCTTAGTGGCATAATCTATCATAAGGTTTTATTCTAGTTTATTTAGCCAGTCTCCTCTAATTAGATGTTATTATTATTATTATAACACTGAAATAAAAATTATTGAGCGCAGTTAGCTTTGGTAGTTTATGCTTGTAATCCTAGCACTTGAGAGGTTAAGGCAGGAAGATTGTGTGTTCAAGACCAGCTTGAACTACATATTTCAGAAAATTATATTAAGCTTAAGAATGTGGAGAAGATAGAACCTCCTTTCATTTCTAATAGGAAAATAAAATTATGTATCCAGTGTGGAAGACATTTGGCTAGATCCTCAAAAGTTTAACATGGCATTAGTGTATGATCTAGCAAGTGAACTTCTGACTATATACTTGGATGTTTGCTTGGGTTATGACAACAAAATCCTATAGACTTGATTGTTTAATCAATAGAATATACATATTTCATGGTTCTGGAGACTGGGAAATCCAAGATCAAGGTGACAAAAGGGTTAGTTTCTGGTAAGGCCTCTTCCTATGGCTTGCAGTTGGCTTTTTCCTTGCTGTATTCTCACACCTTTTTTTAAAAAATATGTTCACACATTTTTAGTGTCTCATCCTTTCCATAGGAGGATACAAGTCCTATTGAATTAAGGCCCCACCCTATGACTACATAGTGAGATAATGTCTTACAAAATAAAAACGAAGCTGGGTGGTGGTGGTACATGCCTTTTGTCCCAGCACTTGGGAGGCAAGGGCAGGCAAGTCTACAAAGCGAGTTCCAGGACAGCCAGGGCTACACAGAGAAACCCTGTCTTGAAAACAAACAAACAAACAAACAAACAAAAACAAAAGAGAACTTTTCTCTAATAAATTTCAGGTAGCCTTTGGTACTTTCTTTGAGGAAGTATATTTTTTAAATCAATTTAGAAAGATTTCTCACAAATTCAGGCATATATGTTTTTCTCTCTAGTTTTTCCTTTTATTATTTAGAGACAGAATGTTTTGTGCATGTTTGTTTGATGTGGGTGGGGCTTGTGTGCCATGCCATGTGTGTAGAGGTCAGAGGACAACATCATGGATTGTGATTCACTCTTATCTTTACATGAGCTCTGGGGAGTTAACTTAGGTTGCCAGGCTTGCAGAGCAAGTGCCTTTTGCCACTGTGCCATCTCACTGGATCTCTAGTATTTTTAATGTATGGAAAGTCATTTTTTAAAAGTCAGAGGCTTTTTTTGGTTTTATGACACAGAGTTTCTCTGTTTAGTCTTCAGTGTCCTAGAGCTTGCTCTGTAGACCAGACTGGATTTCAACTCACAGAGATCCTCCTGCCTCTGTCTCCTGAGTAAAACCTATGTTTCCTTGTCCTCTATGTTTTGTTGCAGTTCTTATGTGGTTGGAAAGACCTATATCTGGTGTGTGTAGTTAATTTTTTTTATCTAAATTTGTTTTTACCTGTAATGATTAATCCATCTGGAATTTATTTCGGCAAATGGAAGGGAAAAGAATATAACCTCATTTTCTACCAATTAGCCTATTCTTTCACAATTATTCATGAAATCATACTTCCTTTTATAATGGTGTGTTTATTAAATGGTAAATTCCTATATATTCTGGAGTCTATTTCTATGTTCTTTTTGTTTCATTGAACTGTGCCATACAGTTTTAAGAATAGTGTATTGTAGATTTATATTTTTAATAAATACAGGTTAAAAACTCATACTATTCATTTTTCAAATTTATTTTCTGAATTTACTAAATCCACTTGCTAAGATTTTACTGGCAAGAGCAATGCCCTTAACTGACAGAATAACCTGACTGTTGAACTGTTGAAAGCCTTTGTTTTTTGATCTGTAAAGTGAGAAAATATTTTTATATCCAGTGTAGTTGTGAAGATCTCTTCAGTCAGGATTCTCTAAGAAGACATAACTGATAGAATGAATATATATATATATATATATATATATATATATATATATGTGTGTGTGTGTGTGTGTGTGTGTGTGTGTGTGTGTGTGTGTGTATGTATATATATATATATATATGTGTGTCTTCCATGACTCTGGAAGTCTCATCAGTCCCATTCTGGTGCCAGAGTCCCAGAGAATTACTAGAGAACTTCTGGTCTTTAGTCTATGTTGAAATCTGAAGAAGTATGTACTGATAACAGTGAAGGAATGCCTCAGCAACAGTATAGATGAACTTGTCAGCAAGAGTGAGGGCAAACAGGCAAAAAGCAAAAGCTTCCTTCTTCCATGTCCTTTTGGGTAGGCTGCCATTAGAAGGTGTAGCCCAGATTTAGAGTGGGTCTTCCTGCCTCAAACAATATGATTAAGAGAATTCCTCACAGGCTCATCAAGCAGCTTGAATTTTAGTTGATTTCCAATATTGTCAAGTTGACAACAAAGATGAGCCATCATGAGGTCGAATGAACTAGTGGTGAAAACCTTTTCATAAAGTAAAGAATGTCAACTGGAGTGATTTCTCTCCCCACCTCCTTTTGAGACAGGTATGTATATAGCTCGTTTTTGAGACAGGTATCTATGTAGCTCTGGCTGGTCTAGAACACACTATGTAAACTGGGTTGGCCCCAAACTCCTAGAGATACACCTGCCTCTATGAGTGCTGGGATTAAAGGTGTGTACCACCATGCCCAGCTCCTTGAGTTCTTTGGGTTAGGTACTATGTGGGTGGTAGGGTTGCTTCAGTTTAGAGTTTGGCATTGAACTCTCTTTCTCCCACAGAGCGCTTCGACCATCACTGCCCCTGGGTGGGCAATTGTGTTGGAAAGAGGAACTACCGCTACTTCTACCTCTTCATTCTTTCTCTCTCCCTCCTTACAATTTATGTCTTTGCCTTTAACATCGTCTACGTGGCCCTCAGTAAGTATACAGGGCGGCACCTGTCACTGGAATGAGAGCGGAGTGGGGGAAAGGCTTGAGGGTAGATTAGGGGAAGTTGGATTTCTGGTGGCACTTTTGCCACTAGGAAGACACCCCAGGAGCAAGTAGAAGCAAGTACTATTGTCTGTTGCTGAGCTGTAACAAAGCTCATGTTGGTAGGTATTTACTGAGTATTCTAGCCTTCTCTCTGGCCTTCTGCTGGTGAGAATGGGGTCCTAATTCCTGAGCCACATCCAGGGTACTGAGAGGTTCTGAAGTGATACAAAAGGTTGGGTATGTATTTGCCTCTACGTAGCCTCTCATTCTGTCTTGCAGGATAAATACCCTTGTGGTGGGTGGTGGAAGGCTTTTACCTGTTAGTGGATCATGGTGTACTTACTCCAAAGATGCAAACTACACATGCACATGTTTGCATGTGTACACACACACAAAGTAGCTAAGAACAGGGAGAGTATGGAGCTAAGCAAGTGGTCTTGACCAGAGAAGAGCGCTGAGCTGGATAGCACACAATGGAGAGACATCGCTGAGAAGGCTCCTCTAGAATACTTTGGGGTTCTTTCATCTGTTACTGGCCCCTACATGTCCATATTTGGGAACTGGGAAAAGGAAAGGGAACCTAATGCTGGTTTCTCTCAGCTCTGTTCCAGTGCTTAGCCCTGCACTGGAGTATGTTGGGAATGTGAACTCAGTCACAAGCTTGCAAGTGAAGGGGAAACTCTACCCTTGCCCCAGTGGGACCTTCTCTTGTGCCACAGTACAGTACAAGACAGGGAGATGAGGAAGTGAGGAGATACTAAAGGGGCTTTTTATAGTTTTGACTAAAGTCACTAATTTTTCTTTCTGTTCCTCTTCCCAATTTCACAGAATCCTTGAAAATTGGCTTCCTGGAGACATTGAAAGAAACTCCTGGAACATATCCTCCCCTGGCAGTTTATCCCTGTGAAGCTGCCTTAAACTGCTTGCCAGCCTGTTTTCTTCCTGCACTTCTCCTGCTATCTAGTTTTTCAGACACCAGTGACTGCCAAAGCCTAAAATTAACAAGTGTAGTCCTCATGTTAGCAACTAGAATGGAAAATGGTCAGGACTTTAAGTGACATTTGCCCCTCACCTCTTGGTTGGCTCAGCCGTGATGCCTCAAGTTGGCGACCGTCTATCTCAATACACTTTTGTGCTATTTGCTGGGAGCCCTCCCCTCCTCTTTCAGTGAAGGCTTATTTTGTGCAGTGGCTACATCTCTGAAAAGAAGATTTAGAAGAGGTTTGGATAAACCACATCTTGTTTCCATCCCACTGATTTTTCATTTATAAAGTGTATTTTTTGTGGAGTTTTCATTAGCAGTGGTGGCCAACATTGTTTAGCTTTGGCACCTTCCTAAATGTCCTCTTCTAAGAGCCAATGACAAACAGTCAAATGCTACACACTAGAGATGCTAGAGATTTATTCATAGTTGATAAACAGAAACTGCATTAACTTTCATAAAGGACCTATCCAGTGAAGTTTAGAATTCATCTATGCTTATATACACATAATTTGGCTTTTCGTGGTTCTTGTTCCAAGAGGTAAAGATGATATAACTGATATCACAAATATGGGTGGAAGCATCAAGTCCCCTAGTATGAGTTCTTCATATTCCTTAACCTAACCTCACTGTTCTGGAAGTCCTCATTTGCTTCTTCACACTCTGGTCTGTTGTGGGACTGACTGGATTTCACACTTTCCTGGTGGCTCTCAACCAGACAACCAATGAAGATGTGAGTCAACTTTCTCATCATGCTATAGATCACTCTTCTCTCCATGCCCATTCTCTAGTTCCCTGCTAGGAAGCTATGTCTCCAGGGCCCAGAGACAAGTGGAAAAGAAACCTGGCTTGGGAGATTGTTTAATAAAGGTGTACAAGAGCAGGTGGATAGCTTTGTTTGGAGCAGAATGCCTGTAGAACATTAGGAAGAGGTTGAAAAGTTGGATAGGCATGGCATGACATCTTTTAACTGTTTTTAGGTCCTTAAAGGCTAGCTGAAGTCCTGGTGTGATGGAGCACTTTAATTACTGCAATACTTGCTAGAGAGACTCAGACAGCAAGATCTCAAGTTGAAGGCTATTCTGAGCTACATAGCGACAAAGAGACCAGCTTGAGCTACATAGCTAGATCTTGTCTTAAAAAACAAGCAAACAATAAAAAAGGCTATTGATGCTTCTAAATTTGGAATAAAGAAGGGCAATTGCACCAAATAAATATTTACTTTTAATCAATTACCAATTCACACTCATTATGGATAATGAGAGAAATATATAGTTGAACAAATAAAGAAATCCCTATAACTTTACCTTCTAGATATCACTTTTGTTAATGGTATGATTTATAGTCTTCTAAACTTGTCTAGAATTGATCTTATTTGTTTACATATACACTGTATTTTAATTTTATATAAAATTTTTCATACAATATATTTTGGTCATATTCTTTCTCCTCTCTCAACTCCTTCCAGATCTCCCCTACCTCCCTACCCATCTGGCTTCATGTTCTTTTTCTTTTTCTCTCTCTCTCTCTCTTTTTTTTTTTTTTTTTGGTTTTTCGAGACAGGGTTTCTCTGTGTAGCTTTGTGCCTTTCCTGGAACTCACTTGGTAGCCCAGGCTGGCCTCAAACTCACAGAGATCTGCCTGGCTCTGCCTCCCGAGTGCTGGGATTAAAGGTGTGCGCCACCACTGCCTGGCTCTTTTTTTCTTTTAAAAAGAAAGAAAAATGTCAAAGCAGAATTCTAAACAAACTAAAAAAAAAAAACTAACCAAAAAACAGTAAGACCAAAAAATACCAAAGCAAAGTAAAACAAAGAGCACAAAATAAAAAGTCTGTTTTGTGTTGGCCAGCTACTCCTGGGCATGGAGCCTGCCTTGGAGTATGGTTGTTATATCCAGTCACACTCACTAGAGAAAACTGACTTCCTTTCCCAGCAGGTATCAGTTGCAAATAACTTCTTGGTTAGTGGTAGGACTTTGTGTCCATTTTCTCTTCTTTGTGCTGGGATTTTTATCTGGTTTGAACCTGTGCAGGTCTTGTGTGTGCTGCCACACTCTCTGTGAGTTTAAAGATACACTGTATTTTAAAATACAAATAGTACATGTTCATTTGTCTTTTTCTTCCTCTTATGAACAATGTTCATGGCCAATTATTTTTTTAAAATGAAATTTATTAATTAGTGTGTATGTGCATGAACGACTTCACTTGTGTGATTTCAGAGGAGAACTTGGTTCTCTCCTTCTATCGTGTGAGTCCTGATGACTCAGACCATCAGGCTTGGTGGCAAGTGCCTTCAGCCACTGAGCAATCTCCCTGGCCCCTATTTTCATCATTAAATTTAGAAAAAATATATACAACATAAAGCATACATACCATCTTAACCATTTAAAATTTTTTATTAATTTATTTTTGTGGTATTTTGATATTACTATGTAGACTATGTTGGCCTAGAAAATTTTTTATTAATTTATTTTTGTGGGATTTTGATATTACTATGTAGACTATGTTGGCCTAGCACCCAGACTCTTCCATCCTTGGCCTCCCAAATTCTGGGATTACAGGGTGTGTGAAATTATGCCCAACACCTTTTCTGTTATTAAGAAATGTTTTATTCATTTTACATACCAAATACAGATCTCCCTCTTCCTTGCTTTGGCAGCACATATACTATGCCCAACATCTTAAACTTTTCTAAATGTACAGTTCAGTGACATTTAGTGCATTCATGTTATTGTGCAATTATTGCCATTATCCACCTCTTGAACAGTTTTCATCATCCCATGCTGCATGTATTTCTCCAACATAGCTTTTTAATGTAAGCCCTGGCTTTTATCTTACAGATCAAAGGATCATGGACAGGGAAGAATCGAGTGCAGAATCCCTACAGTCATGGCAACATTGTGAAGAACTGCTGTGAAGTGCTTTGTGGCCCCTTGCCCCCCAGGTACTCAAGTACTAAAAATGCCCTGGGCTTCTAAGATGAACTACTCAAACTCATCCTCTTGCCTGCTCTGCTGCATTCTTCTGAATAGAGCTTCTTGATATCAAATAGGTCTTCCCAGGAATGTTACATGGCACCATATCTACATGGGCCATAAACCATGGGCCGGTTATTTCATTTGTTTTTTCCCTGGTTAATGTGACATCCTCTAGTTTGTGGAAGAGTAAATGGAAGATAGATGTGTACTAGGGTCAGGACAGATTGCCAAAGGTATGTTTGTGCTTTCTAATGTACATAACAAGGTTCAGTGAGGACTGAGCTGGTAGAAGAGTGATTGCCAAGTCCTTGATTCATTCTCCTGTCTCTGTCAGTGTGCTGGATCGAAGGGGTATTTTGCCACTGGAAGAAAATGGAAGTCGACCTCCAAGTACTCAAGAGACCAGCAGTAGCCTCTTGCCACAGAGTCCAGTGAGTATTGCATACTATGTTGGTGATAGGAACCATGTAGGCTACCTCTACAACTTCAAAATATAACTGTGTGCTTTTATATCCTGAATCTCCCCAGATTCCCTGTCTCTGCTATGCCCTGATAGTGCCTCCAGATCTTTGTGCCCTTGACATAGATTAAGATTTATTGAGCCAGGCAGGAGTGGCACTGGGGAGCTAGAGGCAGGCAGATCTCTGTGAGTTCGAGGCCAGCCTAGTCTACAGATTGAGATCCAGGACAGGCACCAAAACTACACAGAGAAACCCCGTCTTTGAAAACCAAAAAATAAAAATAAAGAAAAAATAAAGAAAACAGAGCATTGCTCAGTGAGTGAAGTGTAGCTTGATTAGGGAAACATACAATGTTTGGCAAAGATGTGGCCAAAGGGCCATGTTAGAGTTAGTGGTGCGGTTACATTGGCATATTATACAGGTGTTGTGAGCCTTCTCCCAGGTATCTCAGTTAAGATCTATTTTGTAAAATATGTTCTTAAAAGTTATTTGAAATTTATTTTTAAGAACTTTATTGAGATACAATGCACATATCTATTTAAAATGTACAATTCCTTAGTATAGTATGCTAACGTGTATGATTGTCACAGATTAGAAAAACATTTCCTTCTCCTCTGCCTTAAGAAACCTTGTATACCTTAGCAGTGAGATCTGGGGATGGAAGCCAGGGCCTCATACATGCTAGGCAAGCACTCTACCAATGAGCTCCCCAGGCCTTGGCATAATATTTTTAATGCTCAGCTGTATTACATGTAGAATGAATCTTGAGTCTTATTAATAAAAACAAACCTGGAGCTTGGTATTGGAGTGAATGCTGGAAGATCAGAGAAGCAGAACAAGCCACAACCACCTCACCTTGCCAATTCCTCAGCTGATACTGTTTGTTCAGACTGGAAGCCTCTGTGTCCTCATCTGAATGGATCTCAGCTGAACTGCTGCTCAAAAGCCTAAAGGCTTAACCAGCTCTAGTTCCTGGTCCTCATGCGGTAAAAACTTTTCTGCTTTCTGCCATCACTTCCTGGGATTAAAGGCGTGAGTCACCATGCCTGGATGTTTCCAGTGTGGCTTTGAACTCACAGAGATCCATATGGATGTCTGCCTCTGGAATGCTAGGATTAAAGGCGTGTGCTACCACTGCTTAACCTCTATGTTTAATATTGTGGCTGTTCTGTTCTCTGACCCCAGATAAGTTTATTAGGGCACACAATATTTTGGGGAACACAATACCACCACAATTACATGTGGCTGTACTTTATTCCTTTATATGGCTGACTCATATAACATCACATGGTTATACCATATTGTATGGTCACTGTTTCCACTTCATTTTTAAAATTTTATTTATCATTACTGTGGTGTGTGTATATGTGGTACATGTGTGTGAGTGTGGGCATGTGTGTGTGTGTGTGTGTGTGTGTGTGTGTGTGTGTGTGTGTGTGTGTGTAGGTCAGGTGACAATTTTTAGAGTCAGTTCTCTTGTCTCACTGTGGGTCCCAGGGATCAAACTTAAGTCATTGGGCTTACTTGGCAAGTGCTCTTACCTGCTAAGTCATCTCACTAGCCCTGGGTCCACCTTTTGGTTATTATAAACAATGCTACTATGAACATCTCTGTGCAAGTTTTTGCATGGACATATGCTTTAATTTTTTTTGGCTGTATTCCTGGGAGTGAAATTACTGAGAGAAGTGGTAACTCAATTATATAAATAAAACATTTACATCTTTAGGGATGCTGCTGAGATGCTTTCTAAAGTGGTTGCACCATTTTTCATTTCCACTAGCATTATCTGATAGGTTATCTGATCGTTTCTATTTTAGCCGCTGTAGATGTGAAGTGGTATCTCATTGTGGCTTTCATTTGCATTTCCCTGATGACTAATGAATGATGCATGCATCTTTCCATATAGGTATTAGTCATTTGTATATCTTCACAAGGGAATGTTTATTCAAATCTTTTGTTTGTGCATGCTCTCTCTCTCTCTCTCTCTCTCTGTCCCTCCCTCCCTCCTTCCCCCTCCCTCCCTCCCTTGCTTCCTCCCTCCATCCCTCCCTCCTGATGCCCACTTCATGTGTGTAGGTAGATAAGAGGGCCTGAGGATAACTTACTGTTCCTTAAGTGCTTTCCAGCTTTGTTTTTTGATGGCTTGTTCATATGTTTGGCTTGTGATTTTGTTTGTTTGTTTTTAGATTTTTAGATAGCCTGCATCAAACTCCAGTGATCGTCCTGTCCCTGGCTCCCCAGAGCTGGGATCAGAGGTGCATGTCACCATTCTTGGCTTTCCCCCGCCTTGAGTTCTAAGGATTAAACTCGGCTCTTCATATTTACACAGAAAGCTCTTTCCCACTGAGTTAGCTCTGTAGCCCATATGTTCTAAATCGTAATATATATCAATTTCTCTTTCTTTTCTTTTATTGCTCATGTTTTGGTGCCATATCTAAGAAACTGTTACCTAGTCCATGGTTGTGGAGATTTATTCCTCTGTTTCTTCTGAGAGTTTTATAGTTTGAACATTTGTGTGTGTGTGTGTGTGTGTGTGTGTGTGTGTGTGTGTGTGTGTGTGTGTGTGTTTCGAGACAGGGTTTCTCTGTGTAGTTTTGGTGTCTGTCCTGGATCTTGCTCTGTAGACCGGCTGGCCTTGAACTCACAGAGATCTGCCTGGCTCTGCCTCCCGAGTGCTGGGATTAAAGGCATGTGCCACCACTGCCCAGCCCTATAGTTTGAACCTTTGCATTTATATTTTTCATACATTGTATGGTAATTTTTTTTTTTTTGGTTTTTTGAGACAGGGTTTCTCTGTGTAGCTTTGCGCCTTTCCTGGGACTCACTTGGTATCCCAGGCTGGCCTTGAACTCACAGAGATCCACCTGGCTCTGCCTCCTGAGTGCTGGGATTAAAGGTGTGTGCCACCACTGCCCGGCTTGTAGGGTAATTTTTATACATGGGAAGAGGTAGAGTACACATTTTATTTCTTATTTTTGTCTGTAGATATCCAGTTATCTTTCTACCATTTGTTGAAAAGATTGTTCCCTTTCCCCCATTATTTTGACACTCTTGCTGAAAATCAATTGACTGAAGTGTGTGAGTTCATTTCTGGGCTCTCAATTAAAGTCTGTTGATCTACATGTCTGTTCTTAGGCCTGTACACTGTCTCTGGTGCTTTAGCACTGAAAAGTTTTTTAAACAGGCAATACTTATTCCTTCAACTTTATTCTTTTTCATGCTTATTTTGGCTATTCTTGGTTCCTTGAAACCTGAATGGATCTTAGGATTCTCTTAAAGCTTATTAGTTTCTATGAAGAAAACAACTGGAATTTCGATGGAGATTACATTGACTCTGTAGATCAGTTTGAGGAATATTACCACCATAACACAAGTTTTCTGAGCCATTAACATGGCTCTCTTTTGCTG
Organism: Onychomys torridus; assembly: GCF_903995425.1. NCBI lineage: Eukaryota > Metazoa > Chordata > Mammalia > Rodentia > Cricetidae > Onychomys > Onychomys torridus. The sequence goes on along the minus strand of NC_050466.1, from coordinate 28,693,047 downwards.
GAGATGGAACTCAGTGGTAGGGTACTTGCAACACATGCACACCCAGAAGCACATATACACACAGAGGGGAGAGATTGAGAGACAGACAAAGAGACAGAGACAGAGAGAGAGCGAGAGCGAGAGCCAGAGAGAGCAAGAGAGAGCGAAAGAGAGAGAGAGAGAAAGAGAGAGAGAGAGACAGAGAGAGACAGAGACAGACAGACAGATAGACACAGAGAGAGAGAGAGAGACAGAGACAGAGAGAGAGAGAACAGTTCTGTCTCCTTGATTGTTAGATATAGTGGGACGGTAGCTCTCTGCTGTCTTTTTGTTCATTTTGGTTTTCTTTTGAATTTTAAATGAATCTCTTGTTACATAAATATTTTGTTCTTTTTGACATTAATGTAAATGACGTTGATTTCCTAATTTCATTTTGCATTGCTCAGTAGGGTGTAGAAAAACATACTTTGTATATCTGTCTAATATTCTGAAATCTAAGCAAATATGTTTTCATTCTAATAGATTTTTAGATTTAAACTTTGTTTCAGAATAGAAACTTATTTTATATACATAATTAAAATTATTATTCTCTTCTCCCCTAAATCTTTCATTTGCTTTTTAAAGAACAGCAAGCTTGTTTACATGTTATTGTCATCATCTTGAATAACATTTTTCTGATGAGTCTGGCCCCAAATAATAACAATGTATAGGTTAGTGGTTCTCAGTTGAATATAGGAAAGGATTATTTTAGAATCACTTAGGAGATGTTTTAAATCATATGTATCATTTGAAACCACTTCCATAGGTTTCAACTTACTATTATAATACATTCTCTGTTAGGACAGAAACAGGATTCAAAACTATTGGGTCAGACCCTGCTAGACAAGCACAGTATAAGATTATATTGTGGTGGCTGTGCTTGCACATAATTATTTATGGTATATATTATCAGCATTTATAATAGTGGAAACATCTGTCTGCAGCAGTTAAGGATATACCTGTAATAAGCTGCAGGTGCATTCTGCTGCGGAGATGGTCTTGGGCTGGGTTTGGTGACCACAGATGCATATCTTTAGTGTCCACAGGTTTCTGAGGAAGAATTCAATGCCTTTGAATTAGCTGCATTTAGATTTTGAGAGAGCTTTGTGTTGAATCTGGTATCTTTTACTTCTCAGGCCTCAACAGAACATATGAACTCTAATGAGATGCCGGAGGACAGCAGCACCCCAGAAGAGATGCCACCTCCAGAGCCCCCAGAGCCACCACAGGAGGCAACTGAAGCTGAGAAGTAGCCTGTCTATGGAAGAGACTTTTATTTGTGTTTCATTAGGGCTATGGGAGATTTCAGGGGAAAGATCAACCTGAGACAGAGAACAAATAAGCTGTCCTTATTACTATTTTCCTTTGGTCTTTAGTCACCGAATTGCACACTGGCGTTTTCTTGCTGGAAACTTTTTTTAAAATTTATGGACTTATGACAGTGGCAGAAGATGCCAGTTACCTCTGGCAACTGGACAAATGGGTCTCTTGGGACATGGCACTTGTTTTCCATTGTCTCAGCCACACGGTGTCCTTGGCCTCCCCTTCTCTTCCCTCCAGATCCTAGCTCTCCTGCTGGGGGTCATTGGTCTCATTCTTGGGTAAAGATTCTCAAGACTGACTCAAGTCCTTTCCAGCTGCTGCATGTCCTGAGTCCAGAGGCAGTCACAGAGACCTCTGGCCAGGGAATCCTAACTAGGCTCTTGACTCCTTCAGAACTAATGAGGATTGGAGAGTGAGGTTGGAGGATTTTCCTGGCTACAAAGTGCCAGCATTGCCAGCCAATCCTTTTAGGAATAGGGCAGGTACCTTCCACTTGTATTTATTTGTGTAGCTTCTCCTCCTACTCCCTCCCCATCCACTCTCTAACATCCAAGTTCCGCTCTCCCCATTAGGTGATATATGTAAGTAGTCATCATAGAGATAACAATTGACATTTCTCATAGACTCTCCGGAAACTTCAATGCCTGTGCTATTCCCAATAAGCATTGATGAGATGCCAACAGCATAGCCCTCACTCTCTGTCTCATCTCCCCTCTTTGCTCATGAGCCCATTTTAATTTTCTTCTTTTGACTCCTGCTTCCATTGGGAGTGGGAATGGCAGTAATAAAAGTCTGCACTCTGGGGCGTCCTTTTCCTCAGAGGAAGCCTGAGTGCTCACTTAAAACACTACCCCTCATACTTCTTGTGTAAGGCCTGCAGAGGCCCTGAATGCACAAATGGGGAAGCCAAGGCACAGAGAGGCTCTCCTCTCCTCTCCTCTCCCTCTTCATCCCCTCAAAAAAAAAAAAAAGAGAAAAAAAAAAGCAAAACAAAAAGGCTAAACAGTACTTCCATTAAGCCTTGGCTGAGTGAGGGAAAGCCCAGCACTGCTGCCCTCCCGGGTATTCCACTCCAAGGCCTCAGCCCACCTCTGGCAATGGTAACCACACCAGGGCTTCATCCGAGCCCTGCTCTTCCAGCACTTCCACCGGCAGAGTCCCAGAGCCACTTCATCCTGGGGGTAGACTGTGACCCCCGGGTAGCTCTGCTCAGGACCTGCACTATTTCAGGGAAGAAGATCTATGTATTATATGTGGCTATATTTCCTAGAGCACCTGTGTTTTTCTCTTTCTAAGCCAGGGTCTTGTTTGGACGACTTATGGGGACAGGGAGGGGTGTGAACCACAACTTTTAATCTATCTGAAGGCGATTAAACTGTGTCTAATGCAAGCTGCCTGCCTCCTCCTTCCCCTTCCATTTCAAGAACCACCATGGGGTTGTGAATGTGTTTGTGTGTTGGGTCAGGGGGTGGGTGGGTGGGGTAGAAGGGGTTGCTTGTTACTACCCATACTCCATTTTCCAGGGTACCCTTGGGTTGAAGAGATAGATACCTCTCAAATTCAACCTCTCCGTTGATCCATTTAATTCTGGGCTGAGTTTATCTTATTCTGGACTATGAAGACAGGACTTCCAAGCAATATACAGTGTGAACAGGACTGGGAGAGTAGAGGGATTACACTTACTAAGAGAACATGTTCTTCACGGGGATATTGTTTTAAGTAGATGGACACTGTTATCTGCAAGTGAGTCTTGGTTTTTGCCACAGGCTGACCAGGGCCTCCCCTTGGAAATATTTCATTAGTGATCTTTTACAAGTGATGGCATGCGTTTCTTTTCAAATGGTCTATACTCAAGACTCCTATCTCACTCTTTCCAGGTAATTGTAATTAGTGAAATGTGGCTGCTCCCGGGTTTCTCTGTGTCTTTCTGTGTTGGTTGTTGCAGGATTTGATTTTAATATCCCTGGGGAGAGAGTCCTTGGCAGAGAGCTGGACTCAGATTCCTCTTCTCTCTGCTTCTCCTTTCCCACTTTTTAAATGGCTCTCTCAGTTTTGTTCTTACAGTTTGGTTTCAGTTAGTTCAAAACTAGGGCAATCATGGAGAGTGTGGAAGTTCCACGTTTTTTTGTTAGCGTTTTCCAACCAATCTGTCCCTCATGGGACACCCTTACTAGTCACTACTCAGCCCACCTCCACTCTTGGGCCAGAATGAGTTTCTCTCTTCCCTCAACTTACCTCAGCTACTCTCCTGCTGCCCCTTAGGTCAGTCAGAAGAGCATTCTCTTTCTGGCGGGAAGGATCAAAATGGGAATCTCTTATCTCCAGTACAACATGGTTTTGTTTGTTTTGTTGTTGTTGTTGTTTGTTTAAATCTGCCCCCTCACACTCCTTGCCCTCTTTCTCTCTTTTTTTAAATAAGTCTTCTGTACTGAAGACCTTGGCCTGAAGACCTGTCCCATTCATACCATATACCAGCTGGGACTGGCCCTCGTCTGAGCTCTGATCAGAGGAGAGACTGAAGACTTGGTCTTTCTCTGGGGAAAGAGGCCTTATATTGTTTGATGTTTTCAATGGCTGACACTCTCTCCAACTCGCCCCTTCCTCTCCAATCCTTGCACTTCCTATGCACCCACCCCACTTCCCCAGGCCAGGATGGTTGGCGTTGATCCAAGACCTCTGAGGGAAGGGGAAATTTATGTCCTTTTAGCTTTGGGGACCTCTTGGCCCTAGCTGAGATCATTATTGTTCCTTTTACATTTTCCCCCAGGAGTGGGGTTGGATAAGAGGTGGGTTCTAATTCTATAGCAGCTAAACTCCATTCTTCCCATCCTGACCATCCTGCCCTTACCCCTAAGGCCCTTTTTCCTACTGACCAAATCTCTTTACTTTGTTTGGGGGGAAAATATTTTGTTTTTAAATCTATTTTCTAACTTAAATGCAATTTAATATGTAAATCTCTGCACTTTTGTGTGAGCCTACAAATGTGTATGTGTTGGGGTTTTTCCACTCTCTGGTATTTCTTAATAAAGAAATCTTTGTTTTGGGGGGAAGCCAATTAATGAAGGAGACTTGAATGGTTTTAGAAATATAGGGCTGTCTGTTTCTTTGTGCTTCTGCCTCATTTCTTTACTTGTGCCTAGTATGAATGATTGGGCCCCTCCCTCACCTTTGAAACCTCCCCTTTTCCTTTGAGAGAGCCCAAGTTGAGGGAGGGAGGGAGGGAGGGAGGGAGGGAGGGAGGGAGGGAGGGGGAGAGAGAGAGAGAGAGAGAGAGAGAGAGAGAGAGAGAGAGAGAGAGAGAGAGAGAGAGAGAGAGACCTGTCCGGTACCTGGTACCCCTCTGGGACCACTTAGATTGGCTCGAGTGGTAACCTAGCAACTTAGCCTCATTCTCAATCCCTGTAGCCTGGCCCTGTTAGTCCTTTCTTCCAACTCAGTTCATTTTATACTCTCGAGGCTGGGGCCAGGCTAGAAAATCACCAAGAGATCACAGTAAATAGCTTTTCCCCCTAAAGATAATAATTTTTTTTCTTATGGTGCTACTAAAGAAGAATCATGTTCCCAGTAATTCAAAAGGCATTTGTGTTACTTTTGAGAATACATTCTAGGAATCTCTTGCTGTTCTCAGGCGATAGGTTTTAAAAATAGCCTCAAAGGCTCAAACTCTGAATATCATTAATTTTAAAGGATGCAAGCCCAACACACAAGAAAGAGTATTGGTAAATTGCATGTTTTGGGTAAATATGAAAGGGGAATAAGAAGTATACACATACATCTTAAGAACATTCAAATGTCCTATAGAACATGAATACAGGTGGAAAATGGTATAATATAATCACGGTCCTAATAATTTCATGAATAAATATAAAATGATCTTATAGTGTGAATATATATGGATGGAGTTTCCAGAAATGCAGCAATTATGTAGATTGTGGAAAGGTAGTACTTTCTTTGTTTGGAAACTTACTATGAGCTTTTCTTGTCTGTAGTGCCATTCTTGGGGATTGAAGTTGCCAGCACAACCTACCTGTGTGAGCATATGTTTATACAGCATTCAACAATGATTCTACATATAGTAGGGTAGATCTTGTACTTTATTATATGGCTTAGCATAAACCTTCCCAAGTATTTCTATTAACATGTATTATCTTATAAAGTACTTTCTTTTAGTTTTTCCCTTTCTAGTATACCTAGTACAGTAGGCTCTTTTTCTTGCGTCCCATATTCACAGATAAAAATAACCTTAGATTTAAGATATTCTTAAAAACTTTATCTGTGCCTGGTGTGGTGGCGCATTAACTTCAGCACTCTGGAGGCAGAGGCAGGTGAATCTCTGTGAGTTTGAGGCCAGCCTGGTCTACAGAGTGAGTTCAAGGCCAGCCAGAGCTACACAGTGAGACCCTATCTCAAAACAAGAACATCCTGCATCTATACTAAGCATACTAAATACACACTTTTGTGTATCAATATTCCATAATACAGTGCACTGAATATTTCAATGCTGTGGGTTGTGAAAGAGCACTCTGTGACTCAAAAGTTCTGTTTCTAGAAATATATAAGGCTGTAATCACAGGTATACCCATATGTTTTTAGAAGCAGAACTATTGAGTCACAGAAAATGCTCTTTTACAAGCTCTTGGCCAATTTGTTACATGGAAAGGGTGCTAGCAGTGTATCAGAAAGCTTACTTCAACCCATGTCATTCAAACAGTACAGTAATTTGAGAGTGTAAATCTCAGTATCATGTACTTCTTGGTTAATAGTGAGATTAGACATTCTCTACAATTTTTATCTACTCTATATTTATGGACATTTGTAATTCTTCTGTGAATTATCTGTTTGTGGTCCATGTTCTTTTGCTACCAGGTCATTTTCTGATATATCAATAAATCAGAGGTTGGGGCTCCCACTCCCTCATGGGTCTGGAAATGAAAGGATCCTTGATTTAGAAATGGTTTTACAATTCCAGAATACAGGCTAGAGCTACCTCCTTGACATTTCATGTTCCTTCACTTTCTTTTTTATACTTATTTTTATATTTAATTATGCATATATATGTATGTTTGCTTATGAGTATATACCACATATGTACAATGCCTGAAGAGGTCAGAAGAAGATGTCAGATCTCTTGGATTTGGAGTTATAGCGAGTTGTGAGCCAATCAACATGAGTGCTGGGAACTGAACTCAGGTCCTCTACAAAAGCAGTATGTACTTTTAATCTAGCTCCCACTGTTTGATGCCCATCTTCCCAGTCTTTTCTGAGAGCTACTGCCCATCTATTTGTCTTATCTATTAGTAGTTATTTGTCTATTCCAACTTGGATGAAAGAGTTAGAGTTTTGAAATAAGACACATGATGATTATTTGTCATAAAATGCAGGCTCTGTTAAACAACATAGCTGAGAGGAGCCTATTGATGACATGGGCCATGCTACTTGCTTGTGCTCTCATATTCATGATCTTTCTCTCTCCACATTAAGTACAAAGATTTATGCAAGTCCCCTAAAGAGTTACCAGTAAAGTCAAGACCAAAAGGAAGATGCGCTAATTTCAAAATCCATAGTTTTATAGTATAACCTACTCCCTCTATGTTAAGTGGGTATTAAGAGAAGGAGTTTGGATTACTACAAATGGCATTTGAATGAAATAAGCCTTTGCTTTGTTTCACATTTAGAGAGCAATTTCTGTATTGTGTGGTATGTGCTAGGGCAATGGTTCTTAACCTGTGGGTCACGATCCCTCTGGGGTCGAACGATCCTTTCACAGGGATCACATATCAGATATCCTGCATATGAGATATTTACATTATGATTCATAAAAGTAGCAAAATTACAGCTATGAACTAGCAACGAAAGTAATTTTATGGTTGGGGTCACCACAACATGAGGAACTGTAATAAAGCATCACAGCATTAGGAAGGTTCTAGGGTTAACAGGAGAAACTGCATTGCTGACCTCATTCTCTCTTAAGCGTGTTGACACACAGCAATGGTTTTTAGGATTGTCATTTGGAGTTTATAGGACTGATGCTTTCTCCATTAGGGGTTGGGTTGACAAGGGGGTGGTTACTGGGTTTTTGTTTAAAAGTTCAATCTGTTCGATCTTTCTCCAGACCCCTGCACTTAGGTTGAACTGGTGGTGAGGTTTCTTTAGTATTGAAAGTCAGGAAATTGCTTTGCCAGTTCCCACAATCAAGTTGGCTATGCCTTTGTGAGGGCCATTGCCTTGGGCTCATTCTGGCTTTCTGACGCTATCCCTAGCAGGTCCCAGAGGTAATAGTATACAAATGCTATATTGGTCACTATGAAGTTATAGGAAAAGGTGAAGCCTACATATCAAGTACTATAGAATTCCACTTATTTAAGTACTTCCTGGAGGAGGAGTCTTGGCTAAGTCCAGAGGGGAGGCAGTTCCTTCCCACTTGATTGTGTTCTTGGCTGAATCATAATATAGTGTGGCCACTGTTGTGTGAGAAGTGGAGGTAGGCTCTATTGTGAGAGAGAGCTGGGCGAACTACTTTTTTCCCAGCCTGGAAACCTCACACCTCATCCTGAATTTCCTGAATTGGGAGGGAGGAAGGTGTTGGGCCCTGCTGGAATAATGGGACTATGGGTCTATCAGTGTGCTTCCTCCACCCCACCCCCATCTTGTAATTCAATGTCCTTGGGTTCTGTGGACCAAATATGGCCTCCACTCCTGTGAAAAGTCCGAGTGGGATGTTTAGAGATGAGAAGTTAGAAGGTTATCAGCAGAGACTGGGGCCTTTGCCATATGTGTTGACCCACATTGCCATTGGGGTTGAGGCCAGGTGGGAAAGAGAATGGTGAGGGTCTGTGGGAAGCTGGTCAGAACCTGCCTAGAGTGGCCTTAGGTAGTGTTAATGAGATATGGAGTCTGTAAGTGAGAAGGGAGGTAGTTTAGCTGGTATGTGGCAATTCCAGGAGCTGCTTCCTCTGATGGGAAGACGAAAGATGTGCCTGTCACCTTGAATTGGAAAGTAGCTGACCAGACGAACCCTGTCATCTAGCTTTTAGCAGACAGGAGTCTTGTGCCTAGGGCTGAAAATCTACAAACTGGACAGAGCTCAGGGCTGCCCTAGCTGCGCTAGACTCCTTAGAGAGACTTAGCTCCTTATCTCCATCACCAGCCTCCATGGTAATCAGAGTTGGCACCCTCAATCCATGCTTGAAGCCCAATATCCCCTAGGTATTTGAGGATCAGCTTGATTCTAGGCTATGGCAGGTGAGAATGTCTGTTTACAGACAAGCATATATTAACATGGCTTCTGGTCTATTCTTGAACTCAGTACTCTGGATATTATAAAAAGGTCAAAGAACTGTAACTTACTGACATTGTATGCCAAAAATTTAGTACGCATTATTGTGTTTAGTTCTCTAAATGTACTATTAGACCACTTCTATTAATAGGCCACTATTCCTACTTTATAGGAAGGCAGTGTATCTGTAACTTACCTGAAGTCAAGTAGTTAGTGAGTGGTGATGCCAGATCTTGAGATCTTTTTAGCATTGTTCATACTCACTGTATTTACTAGGGGCCAGGGGAAGATGGACTTTTGAAGGAAATGGAAGTGGCAGAGTGGTACAAACAGGGATTTGTGTGCACTATTCATTGTTAAGTACATACACTAGTATCAAGAGGTTAATACTGTTATCTCCACTTTCTGTTTTTGTTTTTGTTTTTATTTTCTGAGGCAGGGTCTCACTGTGTAACTCTGGTTGTCCTGGAACTCGCTATGTAGACCAGGCTGGCCTCAAACTCACAGCTTCTGCCTCCTGAGTACTGGGATTAAAGGCATGTGTCCACACGAGGCCCCATATCCTCACTTTCTTGATGTAATGTGGAAATTGAGGCTTAAGGAAGTCATGTGACTTGTTTAAAGTCACCCAGCTAGTGAGAGGCATCTAAACCCTTGAATTTAATTAGCTTGGCCCAAGTTCCTAAAGGCTAGACCTCATCTTTTCTAGAGGACATCCCAGTTGCTGTCCTTGGGCTGTTGTTGGGCTCATGGACAAAGATCTTCCTTCTTGGACTAGTCTGTCCCCATCCTTCTTAGAGGAGACACTGGTTACAGTCTTAGGCCTTCAAGAACCAGGCTCAGTGAGAGTGTAGAGTCTCCACCTTGAGACATCAGCCTTTTGGACCCCAGGCTTGAGTTTGCTGAGGTCAGGGTAAGGGTACTACTGTTCATCATCTTCCAACAGTTCAGCTCGTTGGACAAGGGGGCTTGGCAACCCTTCATGGAGAAGGATCTTTGGGTGACCTGTAGCCTTGCTTAGCACTGTTTTTCTTGTCCTGCGTACCCTGTGGCCTGTTGTCTGCACGACCTTGATGGCCCTCATCTGTTCCTCCTGTGATCATTGGGATCGTTGTGTGGCTACCTCCTTTAAGTCTGTAATTGATATACTGGCCAAAATGAGTCCCATATCTTTGAGCTGTTCTCCTACTCCCCACACCCTTCCCCAGGGCAAGAGAGGGTATCAAAACATGGCTTTTCATGTGTTCTTTTCTCGATGTTTCCCTTCAGCTTAGTACTAATATAAAACCATTACCCAAGGTTATATTGTTTATGTGTTTTTGTTTTGTGGTGTTGGGGATGGAGTCCAAGTCCTTGTGCATACTAGGTGAGATGAGGGATTTCCTCTGATAGGGACCTCTGGGGCAAATGATTTCTTTTAAAGCACTTTGGGCATTAGTTACTCACAATATCCATCTTTCCAGAAACTTTTGCCCTGTATTGGAGGCCAGAAGTTTGGAAGTATTACTTTGATTAAATCTAATTTACATATATATTTACAAAATACATATATATTGACACATACACTGTACACACACATACACACATACACACACACACACACACACACACACACACACACACACACACACATATATATATATATGGTTTTCTTTTTTGAGACAGGTTCTTGTTATATAGCCCAGGCTGGCCTAGAACTTTCTGTATTAGTCTAGGATGACCTCAAACTCAAGATCCTCCTTGATCACAAGAACATCCCTCATCACCTTTAGGGCTGATCTTTCCCGTTTTTATTCTGTATGTAGGACAAATTGTGGAAGAGGGAAGGTTGTGTCAAAGGGTCAGATTTCTTCTGAAGTGTCCACAACTATTGCTTGTTGGATAGAGAGAAATATAAGACATGGCCTTATGGGGGCCTTATGATGATACCTACCTGAATACATAAAATGCTCAGTGATAATAGCAATTAATCAGTCATTCTCAGGGTGTTTGTTTCTTGGGTGAAGATAATGCTCATAGCTTTCTGATATCCAGAGTTACTAGGAGCAGCATGATAGAACAGCCTGGAAGCCCCCATGCTTAGTCTGGTAGCATATCTCACTCTAATTGGCCCTCCCTAGTTCAGGTAATGCTGCACAAAGGGAGTTCAAAGGTCTCCATCACTATGTGACTTCCCAGGAGATCATGACACTTTAGTGTGTCCAGGACAAATTCCAGCTCTCCTACTCTTGTACCTGTAAAGCTCCCCAGTGTAGAGCTTTAAAAGGCTCTTGTTTAAGGGATTGTAGGAAGAGGAAAGTAGCTCTTCCTTGACTAGCTCGCAGACCCCAGCAAGGCCTGTGGATATGGGCACCTGAGCCCTGTTCTCAGTAGGGATGTTTCGAAGGGAGGATGGAACCAGCTGCAGCTTTAGATGGAAAGTTAGGTTAGCAGAGTCAAGGAGTCGTGCATCCTCGGGAAGGGGAACAATGGCTCTGAAAGGACAACACATGGATATTTTGCCGAGGTCAGCTTTAAGGACCTTTCTGTCCCTCCCCCAACCCTCTCTCCATAGGAAAGAAAACAGGAAACTAATTAAGTTCTATTTCTATTTATTGCTATTAATGTCTTTCCCCCATAACCCCTATTTACAATAATTCAACCGCTTCATCGACACTAGATTTTACCGAAGTTCCTGGCAGAAGATCAGAAGCATGCCCACTTACTAAGCAGGTAGTCCCACCTGTGATGGGCACAGTTGACCCTGCATCAGGAAGAGCTGCTCTTGCTACTGAAGTCAAGGCGGGCCAGTAACAGATGTGATGATCTCCCCACCCTTTGGAGCTAGGGTACTAAAAAAAAAAAACTTTAGCAGGGCAATGTTGGGAATAGTGGAGCCTCCAATGGCAAGCAAAAGAAGATCCACATAAATGACCAAATCTGGGCCCCAAAGAGGCACTTGTGTCATTGGAAGCCAGGTGTAGCCATCTTCAACCAGCCTGTGGAAAATCTCACTTGAAGGGGCCAAGGAACCAGTGTGAACACTTATATGAGATCTGGGCATTGTTTTAAGCTGGAAGGTGCCATTCAGTTTGAGTCACATGGGAAGGTATGATGTGGATGAGAAGAAGAAGCTAGTTCATTGGAAAGCCTGAGGCCCCTCCAGCCTCCTCAAGAAGCCCACTGGTGTCTTGGATGGTAGGCAACTGGAGAGTACATATTTAAAGGTGCAGAATGTCAGCGAGGGGGTCCTCAAAACTGCCCATTTGAATCTTGACCAGGCTAGTTCAAGTCTCATGGTGACTTAGTGATCAGACCTTTAAAATGTTGAGGATAGCAGGAATAATATGTGTAGCTTCCTTCAAACCTCACTTAAGGAATTCTAGATTCACCTGCATCCAACTGAGGTCCTTTGAAACAGACAGCTTCCCCAGGGCTATGAGACTGGTTTGAAATAGTAGTTTGGTGTTCTTCTAGCAGTGTGGCAGTGGTGTGAGAGTAAGAAGATTTGGGGTGTCTTGGTCTTGGGGCATGGCTAGGTCCCTTGATGCCCCACTTGCATGGCCATAATGGGAGAATGGGAGGTGCCAGAAGGGCCCATACTGTCAGTCACTGGTGGAGGGAGAGGGTCCAGAAGGTGAGAAATGCCTTTGGGCAGTCCCTTATCCACTCTATTTGAGCCTGTAGCACTGTAGCACCCTGGCAGGGCCTTCAGCCATAAGCCTCCCTGGTGAAGCAGGGCCAGATTCTGTACCAGTCCTCTGATCCTGAGCCATTGTGGGAGGCCACACCCATGCCTGCAGTCTCTGCAGCTAGGGCTCAGCCTTGGCCTTTGCCATCTTCATTTCAAGGTGCCCCCGCCAGGGAGAGACCCTGCAGCTGCTCCTCTGTGCCTGCCAGCTCTGATTCATCACGCCCGCTCTCAGAGCCCTCAAAGCAGCCAGAGTCACGTGGGATGTCCACCTTGGGTTCTGACACTGTATGCAACCCAGGCTCCTGGCTGCTCTCAGCACCCTCTTCGGCCTCTTCACTGCCAGCTGCCAGGAATGAAGACAAAATGGAGGGGCTGGGTCCTAAGCTGGTAGGGGGTGGAGGTGGGAGTGGGATAGCAGGGTGTTTTGAGAAGCCTTGGGGCCTGGTCATGGGCTGGGACCCCTGGGCAGTCTCCTGTAGGCAGTCAGCTCTGCCTTTCTTCTCCCCAGTTCCGGCATAGAAAGTGGGAGCTGTTCCCAGGCCCAAGAGCTCACACATCCCTAGCACTGAGCTGGAGCCAGGCAACCTGGACTCCGGGCCAATAGCTTCACGAAATCCCTTGCCTTCTCTGGCCTTAATCTCCCCTCTGATTCAAAGGGAGCTGGTTAGGCCTGACCACCCCTATAACTTGCCCCCCACCCCCAACAAATTTTCCTGGAAACTCCAATTCAAGTGTGGAAAAGTGCCTTCCTTCTGCAAAGTGGGGCTCTGGGGCAGAGCATAGTCAGAGTACAGGGTCTCCAATGCCCACCCCCACCAAAGCGACTCACTGTCATAGTCCAGCAGCAGCTCTGCAGCCGTGAGCAGCTTGGCCCGGTGCTGTGGGTCCGTGATGTTCAGCTCATTGAGGTGTGTTTCCCTCAGCTCTTTGAAGTCTTCCAGTGTCTGGTAGCCATTGAGCAGCAGGGTGGATGTGTGCTCCTGGGGGCAGAGACAAGCCATCAGCAGTCTCCTTTATGAGTCACCCTTGTCTGGAACCTTTCCCTTCACCCCCATCCCAGTGGCAAGTATGCCTCCTTTACTCCCAGACACTAATGCAAGTCCAGACTCAAACCTCCAGGCCGATGCGTTCCAGCAGTTCATGCAGAGTCTTGGGCTTGGGCCTCTTGCCTTTGCTCTGTCGGCGGCTGGGGCGCACAGGCCCCACAGCCTCCTCAGGCAGCACGTCCACATAGATGAATTTGAAAGAGCCCAGCTTGCCATTGAGAAGGCCCAGCCATGTGCCCACAGGTGGCTTTTCTATGATCTGGATCACATCTCCTTTCTGGGGGGGAAGAGCAGAAGAGAGCAGGGGGAGGGAACACTTGGCTTCTGCTGATACTTGTCATACATTGGCTGTTTTGTTTTCTTTCTTTGTGGCTGAAGCCTGCCAGGCTCTGGAGGGACCCGGATGCCCACTTTACCTGCAGTTTCAGTGAGTCATGATCATAAGGGCTGGGAGTGAAGTCAGTGTGGACCCGAGCACGCCCACAGAAAGGCCCTGTGTACTGGGGAGCAGGCGAGTCCTCCATGAAGCTTCCAGAGCCTGGGCCGGGGCTACAGAGTTCACTGCCTGAAGGAGATGGGCAGAGAGGAAGCATGTCTTTGCCCCAAGGCAGCTGGGGCAGGCAGTGCCCAGAAGGGGCACTACAGGAAGGTCCCGAGGAAACACCCTGGTGACAGAAGCTGCGTGCTCACGGGAAGAGCAGAAGTGGTTCATCCCCTTAGCCACTCTGGTGAAGCATAGCTTTTTACCTCCAGGGCTTCAGACAATGAAGAGTTGGTGGCTGGAGAGCTGGCTCACCGAGACTAAAGAATGGGCAAATCCAGACCACCTCTGGGGCCCAGAACAGGTGAGGAATTGGAGGCCAGGTAGGCCAAATGACCCCCCCACACACACACACACAGACACACACACACACAGACACACACAAGGCCTCTCACATGTATTTGGTGCCACTGGGCCTACCACACTCCAGGGCTCCTCACAGGTCTCCTTACTCCCACCATAGTGTTCCTTCCACACAGGAAGTCATATCTTACAGGATCCTTTAACTTTCTCTATTTTATAAGACTTGACATTTAGTAACAAGGCCTTTTGAAAATGCAAGTGCTCTCTTTCTACCTAGGAGGGGCAGGGTGATGGGCATTTTAAGTGGATTCCAGTGGGAGGCAGAGAGAGGGTGACCAAAGTGGGGTGAGCCTGAGGGACTTCTCAGGCAAGGCACCTCTTGTCTAGCCCCTGAACTTCTAAAAGATGTTCAGTGGTGCCATAAGATCAATAAACAAAGAGCTGAGGTCCAAGAGGCTGACTGTTCAGAACTGGAAACTATCTCTGGACTTCAAGGTGAGAAGTTTCAGATACTCAAGGGCTGTAACCTGTAGGTCCCCTTGGACAGCTAAGGACAGGCTGGTCTTTGAGGACAATGAGGTTCTTCCTCTGCTTGTAGGCCTTTCCAGGCCTGAAACAGCAAGTGGAAGCCCCTGCAAAGCAGATCTGAGTTCAATACTGGGTCACTTGGCAAATGACTTCCTTAAGCCTCAGTTTCCACATCAGCAAAGTGGGGATAACAGTACAGGTCCTATCAGTTTGTGATGAAAATTTAATGTGAAGTGGTCGACGAGATTCCAGTAAGTAGAAGACAAATGCTCATTTCTCTTTCAACCTTTCCCAGAAAAGGCCCTGGCACGGCCCTAGTCTAGCTCTTTTCTCCAGATGTGGCAGATGTCCCCTCACTTCCCTTACCTGTTGAGGTCTGGCGGCTGAGTGCTGCCAGTTCACGCTGCTCCTGCTCAGAAAAGGATAGGGCCATCTTCTCAGGACCAGGGCTGTCCAGGCTGCAGTCTGGAGATGTTGGGGAGGCTGAGCCCTCCTCCAGTGTGTCTCCCTATAGGAAGAGCGTTGGAAGTTCTGAGAAGCTTTGCTGTGGTAATACAGGCCAGTCCCCAGTGTAGTGAAACTGGGCATGAGCTTCGTTCAGATCACAGTTTTGTTAGCTACAGGCTCAGTGACCACATTCTGAACCTCTTTTGTAAAAATGAGGATGGCAGGCCCAGTTCTCTTATGTCACAGAAAGAGACCCCCAGGGCATAGAGTGGACATATTTTGTCAATTCCCAGTGTTGATGGATATGAAGAAGAGGCCAGAGCGACTAAACTTGGACTTGGGGCTGTTGCCATGACCCAGTCAGGCAGACAATTTTGTCTGAGAACAATTGTCCACATTCTTGCGTGCCAGGCTGGCCTGCCATTTCATTTAATCCTCACAGTAACACTTGAAGTTAAGTGGTATGGTTGGCCTGAGTTTTAAAATAGGTATCTTTGCCAAGGCCTGTGAGAAACGACAACCAAGTTGACTGGTTCCAGAGCTCCTTCTATCTCAGCTCAGTGCATCTGAGCATGGTGTTGTTTAGCAACTGGTTCTCTTTGAATAAAGGGCTGGATGATTTCCCAATTCCTATTTTGTGAATGTTCCCCATCAATGGTCAACACCTGAGTACCATTGCATGTCCCTGGATGAGTCGTCAGAAGAGATATCTAGGTTATTTCCATTATGTAGATAGTATACACACACATTAGCAACATGCATAAGAATAACAGGTTGTGCTGGCAGGAGATGATGAATTTTGAAGATTTTTTTTAGCATCACGTTTGCCCTGGCTAGTGTTATGTCAACTTGACACAAGCTAAAACCATCTGAGAGAGGGAGGCTCAATTGGGAAAATGCCTCCAAGATTGGACTGTAGGGTATTTTCTTTTCTTTTTGTTTCTTTCTTTGTTTCTTTGTTTCTTTCTTTCTTTTTCTTTTGTTTTGTTTTGTTTTGTTTTGTTTTTCAAGACAGGGTTTCTCTGTGTAGCTTTGCACCTTTCCTGGAACTCACTCTGTAGTCCAGGCTGGCCTCTAACTCACAGAGATCTGCTTGCCTCTGTGGGGATTAAAGACGTGTGCCACCACCGCCCGGCATTTCCCCCCACCCCACCCCCTAGGAGCTGAGGACCGAACCCAGGGCCTTCTGCTTGCTAGGCAAGCACTCTACCACTGAGCTAAATCCCCAACCTCTGTAGGGTATTTTCTTAATCAGTGATTGATGGGGGAAGACCCATTGTGGGTGGTGCTATTCCCAAGCTGGGGGTCCTAGGTTCTATAAGAAAGCAGGCAAAGCAAGCCAATAAGCAGACCCTGTCCATGGCCTCTGCATCAGCTCCTGCCTCCAGGTTCCTGCCCTGTTTGAGTTCCTTCCTGTCCTGACTTCCTTGAATGATGGACTACAGTGTAGAAGTATAAGTCAAATAAACCCTAATAAACCCTTTCCTCCTCAGCTTGCTTTGGTCATAGTGTTTCATTACAGCAATAGTAACCCTAATTAGGACAACCTTTGTTTTTAATAGGACTATTTGATTTACATCTCTCTCTCTCTCTCTCTCTCTCTCTCTCTCTCGTGTGTGTGTGTGTGTGTGTGTGTGTGTGTGTGTGTGTGTGTGTGTTTGGTAGTGTGGTAGTATTGGTGATCAAACCCAGGGCTTCGCACATGCTAGGCAAGTACTTTACCACTCATTTCTGTAAGTCTATAGAAGTTGATTTCTAATAAGTGTTCTATTTAGCTGGGTGGTGGTGGCACCCCCCTTTAATCCCAGCACTGGGAGGGGGCAGAGGCAGGTGGAACTCTGTGAGTTCGAGGCCAGCCTGGGCTACAGAGTGAGTTCCAGGAAAGATGCAAAGCTACATAGAGAAACCCTGTCTCGAAAAACAAAACAAAGCAAAACAAAACAACAACAACAAAAAAGAGTTCTATTTAACAACTGGCTTATGGAATTCATGATAGTTAACCAACTGCCCATACAAGCTAGTTGAGCTGGCTCCAGTATTCAAGATGCCTCCTGTAAGAGTCACATGCACAAGCAGCCCACTGAGTGCTCTAAGCTACTGGGGCTGTGCCTGCCCCTATAGCTCTCTGTATCCCCCTCATCCTGGGGCTGAATGACCCCCATTAGCAACCTCCATTTTCTCTACAGTTTTTGAGTTAATGAAGGTTCAACTAGCCAGGAGGTGGTGGTGCATGCCTTTAATCCCAGCACTTGGGAGGCAAAGCCAGGCGGATCTCTGTGAGTTTGAGGCCAGCCTGGGCTACAGAGTGAGATCCAGGACAGGCACCAAAACAACAGAGAGAAACCCTGTCAGGTTCAACCAATCTATCTCTTTCATTTTTACAGATCTATTTTACTTTTTAAATTATGTGTATATGTATGGGTAGGATGACATGGGGGGCGGTATATGCATGCCGGTGCAAGTGCCTTCAGAATTCAGAAGAGGGCATTGGATACTTTGGAGCTGGAATTACAGGTGGTTTTAAGTCACCCAACATGGCTGCTGGGAACCAACCTTTTTTTCTCTGGAAGAGCAGTACACACTCTTAACTGCTGAGCCATCTCGTTAGCCCCCCAGTCTCTTTGACTTTCTGATGGTTACAAAAGTGACACCATTCAGGGGAACCACACTTTAAATCTTGAGTTTGGATCTTTGCCCAGGCTGGCACTGTGTAGTATGATCCTCTCTGGTGATGCTGGATAGCAACAGCAAGTCATAGCTCTCCATCAGCAACAAAGCAGTGAGGGCATTGAGCACAGGACACTCTATATAGTGCTATGTTGCTAAGCTTAGTAGTGTTCATGCATTCTTGACTCGGCATTTTGAACTTAGGGCTTATCAGGATGTAACCACACGGTAAATAGAGGTGCATCTGTATTTTTCTATTTTCCTGGAATCAGGCCTATTTAAATCAGTCTCAGGGGCTTCTTCCAATCAGAGCTTTGGGCTGGATACATACAGCTCAGGAGAGTTCATCTTCCTTTCAGCTGCCCTCATTCTATGCCTGTCTTTACAGAAAGCTTCTGTTGTCCAGACTTTCATCTTTCCTCAACCTCAATCCTTCCCTAGCCAGCCCCCTGCTGCCCATGGCTGGTGGTAAACCCTGTGTCGTTCCCCCTTCCTGTTTGTATTGAGCAGCACATGCACATCTAAGTCGCAGCTATCCAGGTGATCATGTTCACACCCCTACCAGAGTGGCCTCCTTGGCCCTCCTTGGCCTCCACCCACCCTTGGATTCCAGGCCTCACCATCTCCTCTGACAGGGCCTTCACCATCATCTTGCCCATCTTCCTGTTCATGGTTCGGGAAATGACTGCCCTCCACTTCTTTCCCAACTTTTTGCCACTCTTCCCAGAGTCCTCTGGGGTAAGAACACCTGAGTCATCTTCTGGAATCTGTGATGACAAAAGAGGAGGTTGAGGGACCATGCTAACACTGGCTTGGATCTAGGTCTTAGTATACAAAGAAGTCTTCAGGATCCTGAAGTAGGTGGAGGTGGTAGGATTGAGAGCAGCCCCCGCCACCAATTCCCTTTCTCATCAGGCCCAATCCTGTTCTCATACTTAATAATTTTTTAATACAGTTATTTATTAAATTTTTTTTCATTTTACATACCAACCCCAGTTCCCCCTCCCTCCCCTTCTCCCGCATACTTAATAATTTGTGATGAATTCATTTGCTTTTTAATGTGTAATTAATACAAGTAGAACGCTTGGGCCCAGAAATTTGGTGCCTAGGAGAGAGAAGTGGCCCTTCTGTGTTAAGGAAGCTTTGTCCCAGAGACACTAATACCTCCTGTTTCCCCGCCGCTATTCCACCCCCACCCCACTCAATATACTCCAAGAATCTCTGAAACTCACATTATCATCCAGGTTAAATTCCTTCTCGCTCACCACAGGGGAGCTGGGCTTGGATTTGCCAAAATCCTTGAAGCTGCTGGAGCGCTGCAGTGAAAGCTGGAAGAAGCAGAAATGATGTAATCATTGGTGCTAAAATGGCTGCCCAAGGGTGGATCTCTTCTCCCTCGTGGGCACATACACCCACATCAGGGCTGGGCAGAACAACAGAAACCGTGAGGTGAAGGGACAAGATGAATTGTTCTTTATTCTATCCCTGGCCACAGAACAAAGGACTTCTGGCCTCAGGTGCCTCATACCTCAATGCAGCTCCAGGCCTAACTCCAATTCCCACCAGCACCCAAAGTTTGATCTCAGAACGCTGGCATAAAAGAGTCAATGGATCTGAGTCAGTGTATATGAAGAAATCGTAAGTGAACTGGGAGGAAATCCTGCCCAGAAGCATTTCTGTGGCCTCCACACTCTGGTGTGCACTGAGCCAGGTTGCTATCACAGTGACAGGGACAAATATCCAGGCCTATAGCCTGATGAACTCATGTCCTGGGAATGGAAAGACAATCCCAACAGATGCCTGGCGTGACACTTTCTAGGAAAACCACAGCAGAGGCTTACGTATAGAAGGTGCCTATAGATTTGCCTCATAAACGATTAGAACCAATTCAGTTCAAGAAAGCCACCATTTTCTCTTAATTCATCTCAGAGTTTAACCTTGGCCACTGAGGTGAGAAACTGGCCACTGCTGACTTTGCCAGTGTTTGGACTTTCAGGCATGGCCTATTGTTTGTGTTGATGAGACTATCTTCAGGAAGTGATCTTTAAGTCTCTACATGTGTACATGCTGAGATATCAGCCTGAAAACAGGACAAGACAGGTAACGGGGAGTAGCTATAGACACAAAGAGTTGAGACTAAGCCTGTGTCACGATAAACAGACAAAACCAGAAGACACACACAGGAACCAGGGGTCACAGATGGCCAGACAGATAGAGGGGATAGACTTCAGACACGCAAGATAAGGGCTGGAGGAACCAGAGCTCCAAACCCCCACTAAAGCTGAAGGTTTCACATCCTTCTTCCTACTAAATGGAGGTGTGTCTAGTGACAACCTCCCCCCCACCCAGAGCAGGGGCAATAACACTTGCCCCTCAAGTGCAATTTGTCCTAACTCCTAGAGACTACAGGGTAGCTGTCTGGTACATTTTCTGGGTCTTGACCAAAGCTGAATCAGCAACTAGGTTTCAGGGTCATGTATTCCTAAAGGTAGTTGACCAGAAACTAGGTCAGCAGTCAGGCCAAGCAGAAACCAGCTTCATCCGGGGCACATAGGAGGGTGCCTGGAGCCTCAGTTGGTAAGTTTCCTTTGTGATACCTTAGAAACCTGGAAAGGAGGGCTGTGAGTGGGTATACAGAGAGGAATATCTGACCATGGGGTGATTTCCATGATTCCCATACATTTCCTCCATCCTCCATCCTTAGCACCACCTCCCACTGTTCTTTCCTCTTTCTTTCTTTCTTTCTTTCTTTCTTTCTTTCTTTCTTTCTTTCTTTCTTTCTTTTTTTCAGAGCTGAGGATCGAACCCAGGGCCTTGTGCTTGCTAGGTAAGCGCTCTAACACTGAGCTAAATCCCCAACCCTCTTCCTTCCTTCCTTCCTTCCTTCCTTCCTTCCTTCCTTCCTTCCTTCCTTCCTTCCTTTCTTTCTTTCTCTCTGTCTCTCTCTGTCTCTTTCTTTCTTTCTTTCTTTCTTTCTTTCTTTCTTTCTTTCTTTCTTTCTTTCTTTCTTTCCCCTCTCTCCTCTACTTTCCATCTATTTCCTTTTTTTGTATGGTAGGATGCAGCTGCCTGAATAACTTCCCCCTCGTATTGCATGGAAAAGAGGGAACAGGGAGAGGGTGGGCACCAGGCTGGCTTGGGCCCAAGGAGAGCAGGCTGGGTTGCTATTTATAGGCCGATGGGCCTATTGTGGCCTTCCCTCCATAACTGCTTAACCTAGCCTCCAGAGCAGGAGGCCGAGAGTCGCCCCTGAAGCCCCAGGGACTGGTGAGGCTGGAAAGCAAGCCAGAGGGCAGATGTGAGGTGGGAAAAGTAGGCTTTGTTAGGGAAGAGTAAGCTCATTGCTGGGCTGTTCTTTCTCCAGACCTTTTCCGGTCATTAATTTGCAGGCTGGGAAACTTGGAGGAGAGGCCCTTGACTCCCAGGCTCCTGCGATGGCCCCTCTGTCTAACTTCAGCCCAAAGCAGGAGATAACCCAGAAGGGCCATGAAGATAATTCTGGGGCTTGGGCCCACCCAGCTGGCCATTCCTTAATCCAGATAAATAAATAGGACAGGCACATGATCTTCAGGTGATCAGTGGCAAGAATGAGCTAAGGTGGTCTTTTACCAGACCTTCCTCCATCCTCTGGGGCAGCTGCAAATATCCTGGCTGACTTTTGCTTACCCTGGGATAACCTAGCCCAAAGGTGAGTTGAAATCCATGAGCTCATTATTATTTTTTTTTATCTGTCTTCCCTTTGGGGTAAAGCCTGGCTGTGAGCCGTGCAGGCAAGGAGGAAGTCCCATGTACTTGTGGCTTCTTTTTCAAGTCTAGGGAGAGCATGTGGGCCTCTTGGAAACAGCTACACTTTGGGCATTGGGCGTTGCTAAGTTCAACTCTGGTATGACTCTGGTATGTGTGGCCTCAGATGACTTACTTAACCTTTCAAACCTCAGTTTCTTCTTTTCTGACACTGACCAGCTGTGTAAGTTACTATTTTCTCTGTGCTGTTGTGTCCTCATTAGTCAAATGAGGACAAAACCCTCTACTGCACTGAGCTGGTGTCAAGATGAACCGAGTACCCGTCCAGCGCCGGGAGCATCACCGGGCATATCTGGCCCTTCTGGGATGCTGCTTTATGTTTAGCTTTTTGTATGACCCATCTGCAAACTTTTTGTTTGTTGTTTTCGAGACAGAGTTTCTCTGTGTAGCCTTGGCTGTCCTGGAACTCACTCTGTAGACCAGGCTGGCCTCGAACTCACAGAGATCCGCCTGCCTCTGTCTCCCGAGTTCGAGGATCAAAGGTGTGCGCCACCACACCAGGCCTTACCTACAAACTCTTAACCTGTACGTTTCCCCACCTAAAACACTCTATACTTTTAGCAACTGCCAGAAAGAAACATCCTCTTGATTTTAGTTTATTTGGAGACAACACAAATGTCCATCAACTGTAGAGTGGATTAATTGTATCAGAGTCATACAAGAGGACAGTAACCAGCAATGCAACTATCTCAGCAATATTTATTCCAAAAATTTGAATAAATCTCACCAACATACAGTTAATGAAAACTGGTCAGCTTCCCCCCAAAGTATGACACATAATTCTTCCTACACAAAGTTCAAAGAGTAGAGGAACTCATTTATGCTGTTGGAAGTCAGGAAAGTTACTCTTGGGGAAGAGATTTATGTGGTGACAGATAGTGTTGTAAGAGAAACTTCTGAAATGGTTTACTTCTTGAGCTGAGTGCAGCCTCCCTGGGAATATCCACTTTATGGAAACTCACCATGTGGATATCATACTCAGGTAGAAAAACGTGGTTTCTACTCAAGTTTCTAAGGCAGCACCCCTTACAGAAATTTTTCTGTGATCATCCCTCATAGCTTCACCCTGTCGCGGGCGGCTCACCTTTCCTACATATCCCCTGAATTGCCCTCTAAGCTACTTCAGTGATCTAGGCCCTAGCCTCTGTGTGTATGTGAAACCATCAAAGAAACTGCCCATATGCCCAGTAGCCTTCCAGGTTCTTCACATGTGACAGCCTACTCCAGCATCACCAACTCCATATTACATCCCCATCTCTCAGTGAAGGAAATGGAGATGGAAAGAAGTGTTCTAGGCAGAGTTCCATGACTTATCATGGAGACACAAGAGCAGGGCATTCCTAAACCCAGGTCTGGGGCTTGACACTGGAAGGCCATGTGCATTACGGTGCTGGTCCCCACCTCACAGCTAGCGCATTCACTCACTCCCACACCAAGATGGAGATGGACTGAGGACAGTGCTGAAAACGGGTACTGTCCGCCTGCAGGAGGGCAGGTGGGGGCAATTGTGGAGGAAGGCTCGGGCTTTGGGGGGAATGCACATTTAAATAGACTCAGGCACGAGATGGGGTAGTCCTCCACACTGAGCTAGGAAGCATTTGAAGGAGAGTGAGAAACGAGGGGTGATGTAGTGGTGGGTGCATTCATAGCTGTTCTGGGAGGCAAAGCAGAAAAAGCCATGGAAGGTCCTTGTGGACAATGGGGAGCCACAAGTTGAATAACATTTATCTGAAATGCTCAGGACCAAAAGTGTTCCACATTTCAGATTTTAGTTTTTGAGATAGTGCCTCTTGTAGCCCAGGCTGGCCTCCAATTTGCTATGTAGTAGAGGATGACCAATATTAAGATTACATCTATCGCTACCATATTCAGTTTCTGTGGTGCTGAGGATTGAACTGAGAGTTTTATGAATACTAGATAAGTACTCTAGTGACTGAGCTACATCATTAACCCTTCCAATATAAAAAATTTAATATTTACATATATAATGAGATATTTTTTCAATGAGACATCTAAACATTAATTTCATATATTCCATATTCCAATGGTCTGCCTCCCATACAGTTTGGTTTTTGTAAGAAGTAAACTTAAACAGAGGTGCTAGATGTTGAAAAGAGTAAAGGCTATTTTTCTGAACTGTGCAAGCCAGTTACGGAGACTGTTGAAGTTTCTTTTTTGTTTGTTTGGGTTTCTGTTTTTTGTTTTTTGTTGGTTTTTTTTTGTTGTTTGTTTGTTTTTTGAGACAGGGTTTCTCTGTGTAGCTTTGGAGCCTGTCCTGGATCTTACTCTGTAGACCAGGCTGGACTTGAACTCACAGAGATCACCTGCCTCTGCCTCCCGAGTGCTGGGATTAAAGGTGTGCGCCACCAACGCCCGGCTATGTCATTCTAGAAGTGTGACATGGGGAACAATACTCTGGTGTTGGGGAAGAGATGAGAAGAAAGACTGGAAGGAGGCAACAGCCTCGCACTTGAACATGCGCCTCACTCGGTTCCTTTCCATTTCCCCTAGAGGGAGGCTAGGTTTCATTAGAGAAAGGCTGTCTTTAGGAGACACAAGTCCAGAACAAATCCCTCTCCGTTTCTTAGACCTTGGCCCTGATGTTTGATTGAAGTAATAGCAAAGGGAATGCGGTGCAAACTTGAAGATCTGCAAGTATCCACAGGACAGCTAAGGACCAAACCTTCCCACTCCGGAGCATCCTCCATCCTTCATGAACCACAACAGCTGCCATGTTCTCAACCTACTGTCCCCAAGGCCTACCTCCTCCTCTGTTCTGTTGGCTTGTCTCTCAGACCCCAGATTTCTGGGTGTTCCCCCATGGAGTTCTCCTACTGGTACACTGAATCTTGTGCTTGTTACTCTCTCCTAGTGCTTCTGAGATCAGTATTGGGCCAAGGGAGTGCAGAGAGGAGGTAAGATTATGAAATTAAGCATCTTGGCTTGGATCCCTGCAACTTACTAGCTGCGATAGTTCGAGCAAATTTCACCAGTCTGGGCTTCTAGTGTGAAACCAGTATAAAAGCAACACCTGTCCCTACTCTTCAAGGTTGCAGTGAAAAGTCAGCAAGTTAAGCCATGACTAGAGTGCAGAGCACAGCACATGGCCTCTGATGAGCCTTCTCTCAGTGGTGGCTCTCCAGAGGTCTTGTTTCCTGTACTTCAAGGATGGAACCATGGGTTATTCTTTGCAGCGTGTTCCCTCTCTTGGCTCATGCCAAAGCAAGCACCTCCTTGTAGGCAGGAGTGCACACGTGACAGAGTGCTTTCACAACTATTATTTCAGTGATCCCTACCTCTAGATCAGACTTCACCTTTTCTTTCCGAGGTGAAGAAACTGAGGCCCACCAGAAGTCAATGAACTGTCCAGGGCCCTAAGGCAGAATACAGCAGGATTCCAACTCCACTTCCTTGCCCCCCCTCCCCGCCCTGCACATTCTCACTGGCAGAAGGAGGAGATGGGACATGTGAGAGAAGCTTTCTTTGTCTTTGTTCATTCCCTTCTACCATGTCATCTGACAATCAAAGATGGAGCTGGCTGGCTGTTGGCCTTGGGAAGATGCCACATCTTCTGGAGTTTAGTTGTGCTAAGGGCATTTTTATAGTATGGGGCTTTATAGTACAGTGTAGAGGCAAGCTCTTGGCTCCTGGAGGCTGGTGTAGGCTCTAACAGGGGTGTGGTGCACTTTGCATGGACTACTCTTCCCTAAAGGATGCGAACTGAAGACTTTTCTAGAAAAGGTCTGGAGGAATTCCCAGAGGCCCATCTGCCAAACAGAATCTGGGTAATTGGAGCCAAGAGAGAGGAAAGGGATTTCTCATTCTGTGAGCCTCAGAGCCAAGAGAGAGAGAGAGGAAAGGGATTTCTTGTTCTGTGGGCCTCAGAGCACCTCTGCCTGAGGTAGAATAGGGTCCTAGTATCACAGTGGGAACCCTTTCTCAGACTTTGCTCCAGCTTGATTCTCCTGTGGTTTGGGGCCTACTAGTGTCTACACAGCAGTCTCTGTTTCTCTCATGAGCTAGAGAGCAAGGGGAAGTAGCTTGGCTCTGAGGAGTGGCAGCCAATGGCAAGCCTTTGGGGCCTAGTTTAGGCGGGGAGGGAGGGAGGGGGGAGGGGGGATAGGGCCCTGTGTGAAGATTCACAAATCTCCCCCTCCTCCAGCTCCCAGCACTGCAGCCTGTGAGAAGCAGCTGAGGTGGGGTGAGTGCAGTCAAAAGTGGCAACCACCCAGATCCTCAGAGATGGGACAGGATGCACACCCCAGTGCTTCGAGCCTGTTTCTCAGCTGTCACCCTCTGTCTGGGAACTGACAAGGGGGCTCCCCCATAGTGTACCTGAATTGAATCCCAGGGGAAACTTGTAGGGCACAGTGAGTCCTGGAGGCCCTGACTATGGCTTGGGCGCTTGGATCTAGTCAGGCCTGCTTTGGGATGTTTCTGTGCTCTCGCTAGACATGCAGGCCAGACAAGCTGATTGCCTGGGAGAATCCTACCATAAAATGAACTCTCTACATACAATCAGAGAGATCTGGATATAACAGAGTCTTCAAGAATCTTTCCATCTAGCTGCTGTCTCAGGAAGATGAACATCTCAGCCATCCATGACAGCTACCTTCCTTCCTGGCCTTTGAAATCTCCCTCCCCCAACAAAATTTTCCTCCTCAGTTCTCACACCTACTCACCATGTCATCAGCTTCATGTCTCCTTTTTCATAAGTTCTCCCTGCCCAGAAATAACTCGTATAACCCTCCCGAATTCCACTGTGTTTTGGTGGGCCCTTCTCCTGCGTCTGAAAAGCACCTATTGCCTCATCTCCAGTGGCCTGGGGAACTGTAGTAGATATGTGCCCAGTGGGCAGGGGCTTGGCTCCTGACAAAACGTAGGCAGCCTGGGCCACCTTGGTTGGGTAGGCCAGTGGGGCCCTTTGAATGAGATGGTTCCCAAGAGGACACACTTGAACAGAACCAGGTTAGGGGAGACAAAATTAAGTATGCTCTTGGGATTCAGCTTGAGCTCTGTATTTTGTAATTCTCAAACTGAAGACTGTGGTTCTAGCCCTTACATTCTTTAGTCCCACTGTTGTAGGGTTGCACTTCTAAAAGTTCAACTCATAGCTCTATATGCCAGAGTTTAAACAGTGTCTTCGTACTTTTCCTACTCCGGTGACCGTTGAGCCCATGCCTTTTTTTGGCGGTGGGGGGGGGGGGGAATGGCCCTCACCTACAAGCTCAACATACAGTCTTGGTTCAACTTCCCCCTACCAAGAGTCCAGGAGGGGATTGGTGGAGAGAGTGGAGGAGGACAGGAAGGAGTGAGCGCTCAAAAATGCTCCTCACCTTTTTCTTCTGAGTGGGCTCCTTGTCACTGGCGTTGGAGGGTTTGCGCCGCAACATGGTCCTCTACTGTGACGCCACTCCTGCTCCGTTCTCCAAGGTGCTGAGATGCAAAGACCTCTTGCTCAGCCTCACCAGCAGCAATCAGGTGGCACGGCATAGACTGAGCCTCCGGCTGCCACTGTTACTGCTGCAGTGGCAGCTTGGGGGTGAGGGCCATGGACACCCAGCAGCAGTAGCAGCAGCATACAGGAAACCTTGCCACGTGACCTACTCTTACAGCAATCATGGCCCCTGCTGGCCTCTAGGGAGGAAGGAAGTCCCAGCTTCGGTCTCCAGAGATTCTGATGCAGACAGATCTTGAGTTGAACAATCAGAGAAAAGCCATTCACCAGCAGTTCTTTACTCTCTGGCTTATTCAGGCTCTAGCCTCACTAATTAAACTTCAGAAACCAGACCATGAACAATCTCTCTGCCTGCTACGGAATTAAATGCCCTCAGCCAATTGGCAAATTCAAAGTCATTACTGCGATTATAATTATTCTGATGGTCACCCCTATGACTACTATCTCTGTGGCCATCACGACTGCTCCCATTACCAGATAGTCACTACTCCTACAACCATGACCTCTACAACCATCATCCTCCTTACCACCCCCACTGCTATCAGCACACCTTAGCCATGATAGATAGAGTTGCCATCTCATCAGATATTTCCACTGCTTTTATCATTCTTATAGTGGTCACCCTTACAAACATTGCATTCATGATGCTCTTGGCACTACAACCTTCAAAAGCCTTGTATCCACAACTCCTACAGCGATCATCCCAGCAACAATCCACATTTCCATCAGCACACATATGGCTCTCATTCTAGAGGAGGTGTGCCTACACTCAACACCCCTCAGCTGTCACACAAACTGATCACAAGAACAACTGAGAAACATTTGCAGGCAATGTCATGTCAACAATAGGTGCCCCACTCAAAAGGCATTTATCAAATGCTTATTCACCACACCCATCTTGGAATTATGATCGGCAGATGATGATGATAACAATTGTGGTGATGATTTGCAGTGCTTAGGGGTCTAACCGATGTCTTACATATGCATTTGTGGCAGATGTTTAAATACTTTCAATGACTCCTGTTTACTACACACAGCAACTGCTATATATCATATACACTTTAGCAAATACAGATGTACAATAAAAAGAAACTTCAGGCCCAGCAGTGGTGGCTCACACCTTTAATCCCAGCACTCGGGAGGCAGAGCCAGGCGGATCTCTGTGAGTTCAAGGCCAGCCTGGTCTACAGAGTAAGATCCAGGACAGGCTCCAAAGCTACACAGAGAAACCCTGTCTCAAAAAACAAACAAACAAACAAAAAAACCAACAAAAAACAAAAAACAGAAACCCAAACAAACAAAAAAGAAACTTCAA
Organism: Onychomys torridus; assembly: GCF_903995425.1. NCBI lineage: Eukaryota > Metazoa > Chordata > Mammalia > Rodentia > Cricetidae > Onychomys > Onychomys torridus. Next base: position 28,664,648 of record NC_050466.1, on the reverse strand, counting down.
CAGTCTCCGTAACTGGCTTGCACAGTTCAGAAAAATAGCCTTTACTCTTTTCAACATCTAGCACCTCTGTTTAAGTTTACTTCTTACAAAAACCAAACTGTATGGGAGGCAGACCATTGGTTTGGGGAGATTTGGAGAGACGGGAGGGGCAGATTATTAAGGACACATAGAACTTTTTGGAGGTAATGAATATGTATGCTATTTTGATTGTAGTGACAGTTTTATGAATGTATGTTAAAACTTTTTAAGCTTTGTTTTAAAAGTTTACAATTTGCTGAAGTTCAATTATACCTCAGTAAAGCTATTTTTAAACTTTCAATGAAAAAAAAAAACAAACAACAACCCACATTTCACAAACTGTTCGTATTTGCTTTTCATGTGGAATATATTTATATTTTCTCATGCACAGGGTCTTGCTTTGTATCCCAGGCTGGCTTGTAACTTGTGATCCTCATGTCTCAGCTTCCTGGGTTCTGGGATTAGAGATGTGCACCACCATGACTGGCTGAAATAGTCTGGAACTATGTGATTATATGTGTGCCTGAGTGTGCACATGTACATAGATAGGGTGCGTGCTTACCTGTGCATTCACATGTGGAGGCTAGACGTCAATGCTGGGTGTCTACTTCTATTGCTCTCTACCTTATTTTTTGAGGAAGGGTCTCTCATTGAACCTGGAGCTCATGGTGTTCACCTAGACTGGCTAGCTAGTGAACTTCGGGGATCCACAGGTCTCCGCTTTCCCCATCCAGTGCTGAAGCTACAGATGTATGTCACTTTACCCAGCTTTTATGCGGGTGCTGGGGATCTGAACTCAAGTACAACAAGCAATTTCCTCAAAGAGCCATCCCACCAGCCTGAATTACATGATTTTTTAAAATGGCTGCTTAGCATTTGGTTGTGTGAACCCACAATAATTAATCTTGTCTTGGTTGGTTTTTAAAAAACACACAAATACTTACGGAAAATCCTTAAGGTAAAATTTACTCAGTCACATCTATAAGTTTATTATTAGGTTAAATGTCCAGAAAGTTTGGAATTGCTGGGGTAAGGATGTGCACTTTTTTTTTCTTAATTTAAAGACAGCTTTATTCTTAGACTAAAATAATTCTTCAAGGAAGGTAGAAGAGAACAAGGAAGAAATAAACTCTCAAAGTGATGTGGCACTAAATATTCATCTTCAGTGAGGAGTCTTTCTTACCTGGTTCATGCCCTGCCTTCGATTTTTATTCCCTAGCCTCATGGAACATCATAAAGAATTCTAATGATACACCTTTGAAAGACTTTCAATTCTATGGAACTTGTGAAATCCCGAGCTGGCCTGCCCCAGCTCCCAAGATGTTCTCTGTGACTTCCTCCCTGGGCCCTCCGGCATCTGTTCGCTAAGGAAAGAAGTGCAAAGTCCATCTCTCTCCAGATGAAACTGTATTTCCTCCGGCGCTAGTCCAGCCAAACTGTCAGGCTGACTCATGGAAAGATTCTGTGTTCCCCATTCCTTTCTTAGCGGCTTGCTTTTTTTCAGTCTGAAAGTCTTTCCCTGGCTGCCTAGGGGCACCAAGTGTTAACTGGTTAAGGCTTTGCAGTGTGTTTAGAACCCTGAAAGCTAGGAAGAGGACAGACACATCCAGCCTGTGGGGGTTCAGTGTGATCCAAGCCGGGAAGTCATTCTGTCCAGGTCTGGGATAGGGAGTGCGGCTGATTTGTCCAGGGACACCTAAAGCTTACAGGGCCAGGCGTCTCGTCTCGAAGGTAGGAACAACTCACAGAACCTTCTGGGCCTGTGCTGCGTCCCTGACCGGCGCTCAGGATGTGCCCACTTCCTGTTTGCCCAGCCCCAGCAACGAGCAGAGCTCACACACTAACCGCAGAACCTTCAAAGGCTGCCAGCAAACCCGGTGGGTGGATGGGCGATGGGCTGCAGAGGCCTGGGAAAGGGGTGGGGGTGAAGTGGGAGGTGAGGTCATTCAGGACAGAATGCAGAGAGGTGACAGACCCCTAAACAGGCAGAGCAAGTGTTCTCAGCACCTCCCCTTCTCTTCTTTCAGATTTGCATAAGACCCAGTCCGCAGCCGGTGTTCTGGGGATTCAGGGTCTCCCTCATGTAGACTTGCTTTCCTCCAGCCTTTCTTTCAGCAAATGACCCTGGCTAGAGTCCCAGTGGGTCAAGCTCCAGGAAGCTAATGGGTCCTAAATACTTGTTTAATAGGCTTCTGTCATATTTGCATTTTATAGGTTCCATTCCAGGTACACAGAGTCCTCAGCTAAAGTAGTGACCCAGGGTAAAAGAGTTTAATGAACTAGGCCAGCTTAAACTCGGTAATGGGCTGACAGGCAGGACCCAGGAGCTTGGTGTGGTCACAGCCTTGTGCTAGGCACTTGGTGGAGGTATAAGATAAACAGATGTCTAAGTCCCTTGTACCTGAGAGCTGCCACCCTAGGTGGAGTGGCAGGCACCCATTTGCTCTGTGCTTGCTCTTTACCGAGTACTTCATTAGATCCTTCACAAATATTCTTCAGTCCCGCTACAACCCTCCAGAGAAGCTAGGGAGGTAGTTTAGGCTGGAATAAATGATTGCAGAGGTGTGGCCTAGAAGGAAGTGTAAATAATTGGGTAAGGGAACCTTGATTTAGCACACAATTGTGTGTGCGTGTGTGCGTGCATGCGTGCGTGCATGCGTGCGCTGTTTGGGGTTATCCTACTGATAGCAGGATGAATATGAAACTTCAGGTGGTGGATGTAGGGGTGCCAAAGACACCAGGCCCTTGTTGACTGTGTCCACACAGAGCAGGCCCTCACCAGTACACCCAGTGGAGATTCTCTTTTGGTAGATAGAGATCACGGGTGGGACATGTCACATAAGGCAGGTGGGATCCAGACTGGTGGAGTTGCACTCCTCCTGTCCCTGAATGGCTCCATCCCTGCTTTGAGACACTAAGAGTTTGGATACTGAAGGAAGATTTACATTTCCCCAAAGATTCTTATCTCACGTCCTACCCTCAACCCTCCCTACACTCCAGGTGAAAACTTTTGGCTTTACAACAATCCCCAACCCAGGCACTGTGGTCAGCCCCATTTTCCAGGAAGTCAAGGTACAGTGGTGTTAAGTGACTTGCTCAAGACTGCACAGCTAGTATTGATGTCAGAGTTCTAAACATGTGGCATATGTTGCTTTGGGGCCACACTATTAAGTATTTGCGGTGCCTCTAATACAGAGTTTTTAAAGGGAGGGGGATGAAAGCATTGTGGAGCCTTTTGGTCATGCTCTTTCTCCATGCTGGGTCTATGCTGGGCTGGGTACAGGACTAGGTGCCACAGGGCTACCTTAAAGCAGGCCCGTAGGGGCATGAACAGGATGTAGAAGGCATCTGAAGTCACATCATGTGCGCTACAGCTGCAGTCACTAGGGCTGGTTGAGTGGGAATGATGTATAGAGGGCCCTTGTCATCATGTCGAGGAGCAAACATCTGTCATATTTCGCCTAGAGAGTTGGGGGAGGGATTCGAGGCATGTTGATTCCCAACACTTGTCATATAGGTGACCACATCTATGTGGCTAGGAATGATGAGGAATAGGAAAATGGATTCTTTGGATTAATTTAAAGGAAGGAATTTTGGATACTCAGCTGATACTAATTCAGTCCCGGTTAAGTAGTAGTTTTGTTTCTAGAAATATCTAAGCAAGGATTATGTAGTCCCTTGAAAAATACCTGGGGATTTCCAGGTGAAGCCTACCACGTTAGCAGCCTGGCTCCTAATCTTAGGCAGAGTGAGTGCAAGAAGAGTAACTGCAAGCAGGGCCAGAGAAGGCCTGGAGACGAGGCTAGGACGCTCGTTCATCTGTGCCTAACACACACCATGTGCACGATGCACTCGGGGCTTTCAGCACAGGAACACTGGGGAGCTCCTACCAGAAAGACAATCGTATCGGGAGTTCTGAACTCATGATAAGGTCTTGGTTTAAAAACAAAAAGCACCTGCAGGCGGCTGTGGCAGTTGCCCTCTGGAGAGGAGGCGGGGCTTTGGTGTTCAGAACAAAACATGCTGATGACTCATTGGAGGGCCTTACGATGGAGGACGAGGTGTGGCTGGGTTGCTCTGCCTAGAACGCAGCAGTGCCCAGGTTACCAGGACAAACATCTATGAGCAGTGAGCTCTGTAGGCCATGGGGACAATTTTCAAGGGTTCTAACGACAAGGAGAACACATCCCAGAAAAGGAGGCAGGTTGAACTGAGTTCAAAATGTTCTTATTGGATGTGAAACATTGGGCAAGTAACAGTATTGTGCCTTAGTAAAACTAACTCTGTGTGTGTGTGTGTGTGTGTGTGTGTGTGTGTGTGTGTGTGTAAGAAAGAGACAGAGACAGACAGACAGACAGACAGACACACACACACACAGAGAGACAGACAGACAGACAGACAGACAGACAGACAGACTAGGCTTATTACAGATTACCTACAGAGAGGGAGAACTCCTGGAACATGCTTGATCCCTGGTGGATGACCTTACATCAGTTCCCTCCAGGTTCCCTCTGGGAGACTTTTTAAAAAAACTTTATCAAAGCAAAGATAAGCTTGGTGGTGACTATTTTGGAGCCACGGCCTCCTTCCCACATCACTTTGGCACCTGCTAGTTTCTTGTGCCCACTCTAAACTTCTGGCCCATGATCCCATTGACCCGTTTCTAGTGTTTCTCCATAGCTTATGTCTTTCCACCTTACCAAGTCAAGGTCCCTCTGCTAAAATGAACATTCGTGGTGTTGACAAATAAAAAGGCCTAAGGAAAACCAGTTTTTCAGCTTCAGGGCCTTGCCACAGCCCACTGGGGTTTTCTCAACCATCCATCCTACCAAACCTAAGCTACTTGCTAAGTTCCTGTTTCATAGAGAAACACAGAAGTTAAGAGATTGGCCAGCCTCAGAGCAAGGCCTGCCTGGGTGAGGGTTTGGGGAGCACCTCCCACTCCCAGCTGTGATGAACCATGGGGGTGGGGGCAGGGATGGACAGAGAGGAAACAGTGGCTACTAAATCTTCATATTTCTATTTTTCTGAGACCAAGAATGCCCAACTATTTATTTGAGGAAGTGCTCAGTGAGTTGGTAAAATTCACTGCTGACGTGGGTTAACTGTTTGGTAGCCCAGCCCATTCTGAGGGCCCAACTCATGACCAGCTAGAGCCAGTTGGCTACAAAGGAGTAAGAACTGACTTTGATACCACTTAGAGATGAACTACTTAAACTCCCTGTGAGTGTGTTTGTGTATGTATCTGCCATTTTGCCCACATCCTTTCCTAGTCTAAAAAAGATTGAAAGCACAAAGAAAGTTAAGTAGTTGCTGCCTGTAATAGTAATACTTGAAGGCTGATGCTAGGGGACTGCTGTGAATTCAAGGTCAACCTGCGTTACATAGGGAATTATAGGCCATCTGGATTACATAGTAAGACCCTCAGCAACAACAAACAAAGATGTGGCTTAGAGCAGAGCTTGGTAGTGGTCTATTGTCTCAGTACTTGGGAGAGAAGGGCAGAAGGACTGAGTCTGAGGCCAAGCTGGGGTACATAGGAAACCTCAGTCTCAAAAAATGTCAATACCTTACCACTTCCATCACAGTTACATGACCTCAAACAGGTCTCCTTGGGTCTCATTTTCTTCATTCGAGACCACATGGGAGTGACAGAAGCACACAGTGTAAGTGGGAGGGGATAAAAGCCCACACACCCATGCCAGGCCCAGGCTGTCTCTGTCTAGGTCTCTCTGTGTCGTTCCCCACCCCCCTTGCAGATTAGGATGCAGCTTTCAGCTGCTTCTCCAGCACCACACCTGCCTGCTGCCATGCTCCCTGCTGTGATGATAATGGACTAAGCCTCTGAAACTGTAAGCAGGCCCTTAATTAAATGCTTTCTTTCATAAAAAAAAAAAGAAAAGAAAAGAAAGAAAGAGAGAGAGAGAGAAGTCACTACAGAGCTGAAGCAGAATGTCTGGGATTTAGTACTTGCTCCTGGCAGACTATATGATCTTGGGTGTGTCCTTTTCTCTGTCTGTTCATGAAGGTACTGTTCAGGGCTGAATATAGAACTTGCAGGCTTGGATGCAAAATGGAAATGCAGGGCTTTTTTTCCTTAAAAAAAAAGTATTAAGAATTATGAAACAAGGTGGAGAAACAAGCGAGGCCAGCTTCCACTACGTAGTGAACTCGAGGCCATCTTGGATTACAAGAGACTGTCTCAAAAAACAAAAACAAAAACAAATGAACAGATAAACAAAAACAAAAAAGCAAGCTAGAAAGAAAAGAACGGTAAGACAGGTGGCTGGGAAGAGACCATTCAAACCAGCTTGAGGCCCCTCTGAGCACAAGTCCCTGAAGGAATGCCCAGGCCACCCCCCCAACACAGACAAATCGGACCCTTCAACTTCTTCAAGCACAGTTGTATGGAAAGCCCGGGAGGGCCACTTGCTGCTGGAGCTCTGCATTTTGTGACAGGCCCTGAAGTGTTTCTAAGGAAACTCGGGCTCTAGGGAGCATACTTAGAAAATGCCAAATTAGAAGCTAGCCCCAACAGCCTTTTCAGAGAGTGGGGGGTGGGTGGAAAGGAGGGAAGGAGGGAGGGAGAGGGGGAAAAGGTAATTTGGGCCCGAAATGAATTGTTTTCCCATCCACTTCTGAAGGTAGCTTGTGCTAGGTAAATAACAGCATTATTATCTTGTGTCTGTGTAGCTTCCTGATTTACAGAATAATGCCACATCCGGGTCGTTCTCTTCAGCCTCTCCAGGAAGCCTGCATGGGTAGTTTGCAAAACTGATAACCAAAGACTAGAGAGATGACGTGACTTGCCCAAGGCCACGCAGCTGCTCCAAAAGAGGCCAGAATCCTAGAAACCGGACTCCTAGGAACAGGGAGGAGCCTTTCCACCTGGCCTGCTCCCTAGCTGCAATAAGTTCAGGAGAAACATAGTAAACTCTCCCCTCTGGTGTGAAAAGATAGGACTAGAGGCAAAAGGGGAGCGCTCTATCTTCAATTCCTAATGATGTCACAAGAACTCCTTTGGGTGTCTCGCAGCAAGACTGTTAAACAGGAACACTTATGGCCAGCCCTCCAGGTGTCAAGGAAGGCAGGAGCTGGGCTAGCTGAGACCCTTCTACAGCTATGCATCTGAGGCTGAACTTCATCTCAAGGCCGTAGATGGAAGTGCAGGGGAGCTAAATTGTAACGTGATCAGGTGGAGTTCTAGGTTTTAGCTTGAATGACCTGCAGATGGGGTTTGGTTAGTGCCCATGACTGGCAGAGCAAGTTCGGGGCACACAGGACAGGCCTGGGCAGGCAGGCCCTGGGAAACAGAGTGCTATGGAATTTGCTTCTCCTCGGCTGTGTGAGCCCACTGGAGCCTGTTTTCTCATTTGGAAAGTGGGAGGAGTCATAACCCTCTTGCTGTTTTCAGAGAGCACGTCCTTGAGCCATCTGATTGCTTTGAATTCTGTTTTATTCACCAACTTAATATAAACATCACCTTGAGCAAGTTGCTTTCTCTCCAGTCTCTAAAGGCCTCACTCACTTTCTTCACTTTGAAAATGAGAATGATACCAACACCTTCTTATAGCTTGGGAAGATAAAATGAGACAATGCATGGAAAGTTTTCCACACGGTGGTACAGAATGCGGCGGTGACAGTGACGATGACTTTACTTTTTATAAGTAGGAGCTTTCAGAGAGCAAGTGACACGGCAGACAGCCTCACCTGTGCCAGGCTTCTCGGTGAGGACAGGACAGGTCTGAGGCCTTTGGAAGCAAATTTGGGTGGTCATATATAATTTTTTTTTCTGTGTGTGTGGAGTGTATGCACATGTTTTTGCTTGTGTGTGCATGCCCATGTTGAAGTGGAGGTTTATACTAGAAATCATCTATGGCTCTTCTTATTCATCAAGGTAGGATTTCTTGGTAAACCAAAAGCTTGCCAATATGGCTAGTCTTGCTAGCTAGCTTGCTCTGGGGAGGCCCTGTCTCCACTTTGGGAGACTAGAATTATAGGCAGGCCTCCACACCCACCTACCATTTATAGGAGTTTCTGGGGTTATGAACTCTGGTCCTCACACTTGTGTAGCAATGCTTTAAACCACCAAGACATTTATTTCTCCATACATCATTTTCACACTTGGAGAATTAGGCTTTGTTGGACCAGGCCAGGCAAACTCTCAGCCTGTTGCCTTTGGTGAACACTGGGCCTCTAGAACCTTGATTCTCACCTTCAATGTGCTCCCTTGAGGCAAAAAAGCTGGCTCCAACTTTTATGAACCACACTTAAGTTCCAAATAGTGATGAATCCATCTCTGTCCCCTTCATGATGTTTCAACAACCTTCATACAGGCTGGAGGTAGCTGGCTGTGCATGGAGCACATGCCCATGAGCGTAAGTACGCACGCGCGCGCACGCGCGCGCACACACACACACTAACACGCATGCTCATGAACACATTCTCAAGCCCACGTGTTTCCCTACTGAGATTCTGGAAGCCTCACATCCCTGCCCCCACCTGAGCCTCTTCTCTTCCTCCCCCACCACAAAAGCCACAGGTACCAGCAGCCTCCTCCAATACAGCAACAGCAGACACAATGCAAAACCAGAGGCAGGCATCTTTGCATTCTTTGCAAAGTTGTTTTAAGCATCTAGCAGGATGTGAGGCCAGGTGGCTAACGACTAGTCGGGGCCAGACCAGAGAAAACACTGATGGCAGTGGGTTTGGTAAATGAGGCAGCGGCTGACGTGTAGCCTAGGAGACTTGCCACAGTGCTGATGGGCAAAGGAGCTGGAATGCCAGCCCATCTGGCCCCACCATTTCCTAACCCCATCGCCTAACCCCATCGCCTAACCAAATGCTGAGTCTCTTCAGGCAGGCCACACCTCCTGTCTGAAAGTCAGTTTTCCTGTCTATAAAATGGGGAAATCAGAGTCTGCCCACACAAAGTTAAGAGGATTTCAAAGATATGGGAGGCTTTAATAGCATTGTCATGGTGGCTACACCTTAGAAGATTAAAATGCTCCCTGAGGGCCAGAGGAGTCCAGGGCAGTGTGGTTCTCCTGCCCAGGTTGATCCCCACATTCCAGAGTGCCTTTGCCATTCTCTCTTCACAGTCAAAGTCCTATGCCTTAACTCCCTACGTGATCACTTGTCAAGGAGCACATTGGTGGTTTAAGAGCTGTGGGTTCACATGTGGGGAGAGGACTGATGCGTGCTCCTGACAGGTCTCCAGTTCCAGGTCACAGCTGACTTCCACTCATCTGTTCTCCCCAGTGCTAGAGTGGCAGTCTGCAGGCAGAGCACCCAGCCGCCTCCTTCTACAGGTAGTGCAGGCAGGCTTGAGTCACCCGTAGACCTTCAACTCTACAGTCTGCAGCCAGGAGGCCACTGTAGGCCTGAGGGTAAATAAGGAGTCAGCGTGGGTGGGAACAGCAAGTAGGATAGGATGGGGCCCTCTGGGCTATGGAGCCCTAATAGGAGCATTAGCCTATAGGCTACACAGTGGCTCTGCTATCCCAGGGCCTGGGGGTGGGAGTCCATGATGAGGCATGTACATCCGGGAGAAGGTAGAATGTACTGCCTGGGCTCTGGCTCTGGAGGAAGCTTTGGAGAGTGACTTCAAGGTGATGGGCCAGCAGGGGCTCTTGGGACATGTATGGCAGAGGGAGGCTAGCTAAGCAAGAGCAAAGGAATTCCAAACCCAAGCGATCAGTCCGCAGGAGAACTGGGGGGCCTCTAGCTACTCCAGCTGAGGATGGCAAGAGCAGAGGCTACCCACACAGAAGTCAAACAGGTGGAATGAGGGGCCATGGCTGACAGGGGTTTTGTGTGCTGCTCCAGCCATGCAAACTCCTCCAGCAGCTGTCGACGCTGCAGTTCTGGGCCAACAGTCTCACGAATGGTCTGATAGTAATGATTCAGGTACTGGAGCTGCAAAGGGAAGTGGGTTTGAGCTAAGCTGCCAAGAGATGAGGTCTTGGTACCATCTGATTCCCCTGCCGTGGTACTCTAGCTTCACTGTGGACTAGGGTCCCAGCCACTTTCAGACCTCCGCTATTTTCTGGGGCTTTCCAGAGGCAGTGCCCTGTGGTGATTGCTTAGTAATATAGTGATGCTCATGGAGAGGAGGTTGATGTCTGGCAGAAGAATAAAAAGGAAGGAGAGTATAGTTATCTGCATCTTATAGAAGAGGAGACTGGGGCCCAGAGTGGTGAAGGGACTGCATATCATTCTATGCCTTTTGGTGGCAGAGCTAAGTAGCCCAGTCTCAGAGTCCCTAGGGGTTTACTGAGTTTAGGCATGCTGGTCTGACTAGAAAGTCCTAGAAGCTTTGGGATCTCTGACAAGCTAGGAAGATACGCCCCCAATGGGTACCTAAGGTGCCACAATGTGGATCTTCTGGGTGAAGGGCAGAAGTCCTTGGAGTAGGGAGAATAAAGACAAGAAAGGCCTAGGGTGGTTGGAAGTCAGCTGCCTGAAGAGTAGGCAATACTAAAGATGCTTACCTGCTCCGGGGACAGCAGGCTGACATCGATGAGGTTTCGGTCATAGGGCACAAAGGATACCACTTCAAAAGTCAGATAGGTCCCTGGGTACTGAAAGTCCATAGAGAAGGTAGAAAGTAAGAAAATGAGGGAGGCTGAGGAGCTTGCTGAAGGTAGCAAGGGAACACTGCACTCCGAAGGCAGGAGTGCAGGGAACTGATCCTTGCCAGCTCTGGACACTGCAGCTAGGTTGAGCCTCCCAGAGGCCCTTCTCTTGGCCAGTCCTCTTGCCTACCCTTCAGCACGCTACTTTGCAGCTTCTTTCCTGATTCCTGAAATTTTGATTAAGACACATGTCTGGGTCTCAAACTGTGGGCATCAACAGTGTATAGGGAGCACATTAAATATTTGGGTTGCAAGGACTACTTCCAAGACTCACTGCAGGTAGAATCTCTAGGGCAGGACCTTGGAACCTATGTTTAAATGATCTATAAATGTTATTTGCTCTCTCTCTCTCTCTCTCTCTCTCTCTCTCTCTCTCTCTCTCTCTCTCTTTCTCTCTCTCTCTCTTTCTCTCTCTGGTCTTCTGTTGCCTAGGCTGTCTTCAAACTTACTATGTAGCAGAATCTGACCTTGAACTTTTGGTCCTCCTGCCTCTAAACTCCTGAGTAGTAGGATGACCAGTTCATTTGGTAGGTTCATTGGGGGAGTAAACCCAAGGCTATAACCGAGTCCCATCCCAGTGCCCACAGATGCCAGAAGGTGGTTTAAGATCCCGAGGAACTAGAGTTCCAGATGATTATGAGCTTCCATGTGGATGCTGGGAACTGAACTTGGACACTCTACAGTAGCAGCAAATACTCTTAACTGTTAAGCCATCTCTTCATCCCTAAGATCTACTTCTTTTTAAAGGGAAGTATAAAAGTCTAAAGTATGGGGATATATCCTGATTTACTTAACCAGTCATGGGTTTGGGAGATATTTGCATTCTTTTACTATTACCATCAACGCTACAAGTTGCTAACACTATGTAAACATCTTGATGATGAACTTTTGGCACTATATCCAGATGTTATATATCCAGTGGAGGGACAGCTGAGAGAGAGTCACAGAAACTTTTAATGGGTATTTTGATAGACATTGTTACACTATCCTCCACAAAGTTTGCACCAATGTATACTTCTCTCAACAGTAAATGAAGGTGCTCATCATACCACATACTTACTGGCACTGGGTATTATCAAAGTCTCTAATTTTAACTAATCTGGTGACTGTATATAACTACATATGCAAATTTTAAACAGGCACACAAAGTGGATCCTACCATACATACTTTTCTATACCTTCCTCCCCTTTTACTTGGTAGTAAACCCAGGGCAGTGATCTGCTATTCTATTGCTGTTTTGATTTATCCACATTTAAAGATGCAGTTGAACCTCTTTTCACATGCATTGAGTTACTGTTCATTTTAGTGAACTGTCTCTTCATGTCCTTTGCCATTGTCCCCCAGTTTTGATCTTGTAGTTCACAGTAAAATTAAGGATATTTATCCTTTCTTTGTTGCACATATTATACTTGAAACAGAACTTTTGAGTTTGGTTATACTATGATTTTCATACAGATATTTTCTATTTAACTTAGTTATGAGCCTCCCCCTCCCCCCAATCACTTCTGGGTCTTTTAAAGAAAGGTCCTTTTCCATTCAGGATTGTAAATGAATTCATATAGGTTTTCCTCTAGACCTCAGTGGTTCTATATTGTTGACCATGAAAGTTCAGTTCATCTGGCAGCAAGCAGGAGGAGGGTGCTAAGAGTGGGTAAGGGGGATATGGCTATGATTAAGGTATATGATAACCCCGATTTCATGCAATGAATAAATAATAACAGAATCTCTTTGGTCCATCTGGGATTTCATTTGCTATAACAGTGACGTCATTTTGTTTACTCCCCACAATGATTAATCATTCATTCCTTTGCCTATTTGTGGAGTGATTTCTCTCTTCCCTCCTGTGGTGAAGCACCAGCTAACTCCCCATATTTATGTGAATTGGAGGTTTATTTCTGGAATGGCTGTTTGCTTTCATTATTCCCGCTGTCTGTTTCATCTCCAGTTCCAACTTGTTTTTGTTGGGATAGTTTACGGTAGGATTGGATGGGACTAGTTTGCCTCTTTGCTCCTCAAGCTTTCAATTTTTTTCCCCTAGCTACCTAGCTATTTTGCATGTTTATTTTCACAAATAAACTTTACTTTCATTGGTGAAGTTACAAAAACTATCCACTTAACATTGAAATCGAGGTTGTCTTGAATTTATAGATTAATTTAGTGAGAATGATATGTTCATAATAGTAAGGCTTTTTCCCAGAGAGCACCATTTACTTAAATCTTTTTTATGTCCCTTAGCAGAGTTTCACTGTGTGAGTCTTTTAAAGTTTATATTCAGGTATTTCATCTTGTTGGTTGCTATAATATCAGATCCTTATTTCTAACAAGCTCCCCTGGTGATTATTATGTGCACTGAGAACCAGTGATTTAGGGCAGGGATACTGATTCACTTGGTCTGGAGTGGGGCCTGGCACTGATATTTAAAAAGAAAAAATGCAGATTCCCAGATGATTTATTTCAGTGTGCAGCCTGAGAAACAGATTTATAGAATTCTTAAGGAGCCAAGAAAGACTTCCGATAAATTCATGCTTGTACATCAAATGCCCTTCTTCAGCCTTCCTTACTTCCATTCAACCAAAGAGAGCCATGTTGGCCATGTGTTTCTAGCCCACAGCACGTTACCTTGGTCTTTGCTTCAACCACAAGGGCAACATCTTCAAGACGGATTCCAAACTCCCCATCCTGGTAGTATCCAGGTTCTAAGAGATAAACATAGAGATGCAAATGATATTAAGCAATGGATAAGAGGGATCCATGCCCAGCTTGCCTGCACCAATCTTCAAGTAACTGCAGGGCCTGGCAGCCTGGCTTCCTGTGGCTTTGGCTCTGTCAGCCCTACAACTTGTTAGACACCAGGCCTCAGGTCCTCTCAAGTATAACGTGGCCTCACTCTCCTTCTCTTGTAGTCTCGCAGGAAAGACTGAAGATCCCACTTAGGGTGCCAATCTCCATGTGTACCATTGTCCTATTACCCCAGCATTTGATGGACAACCTGGAAACCATTTTCCAAGGAGAAAAAGAGGATTATGAAAATTCAGGAGTGGTGGCACATGCTGGTAATCCCAATACTGGAGAAGCGGGAGTAGGAGATCAGGAACTTAAGGCCAGCTTTGGCTGTATAATGAGTTCAAGGACAGATTGTGCTATATAAGATGGTCTAAAAGAAAACAGAGGTGTGGGCAGAGGGAGCTTGGAGTGAGAGTGTGATAACCATTTGGGTCTAGATTTAGGAAAGAAAGCAGTGATAGAGCTGGGGCTAAGCCTATGCTCAGCATGATCTCCATAGATGGATACGTATGCCTGCATTCCCCAGATAGCTTCATTCTGGGATGGGGTAGTAGAGTGGAAGGACTCAAGAACCATACCAATGGAAGTGAACATGCCCTTGGCCATGGCAATGTTGTTAGACTGGAATCCCACTGGCCCTGGGAAGGAAGATATAAGCATGGTTTCAGCTCTATGTGTCACCAGCTTGAAGTGAGCAGGTTCTGAGGGAGGATCCTTAGCTATGTCTAGAAGCACTTGTTATATCTAGAACTAGCATTCACCAGATAAGCTTTGCCTTTATTTCCCTGGGGTATAGACTATATAGTCAGCAGGCCCTGGCTCTCCCTCTGGAATGCCCAGGGCCAATATTCTTCATTTAGCCCTTGGAGCATCATTCCTACCATCTGGTGATCTTGGATGGGTCATGCATCTCTGTGGGTTGGTAATTTACATGCAGTGGAAGACTCTATCTCATAGGAGAGGGTTAAACAAGTGTAGGTGAGAAGATACTTACACTCATGCACACAGAGGAAGTTGCCAATGCCATGGCCTGTCCCATGACCATAATTGAGCCCAATTTCCCACAAGGCTCTTCGGGCAAATGCTTCCACCATTCTCCCTAAAAGGGAAAAGAGATTGCTCCTGGTCCATTGGTTGGACCCTAGACTGTCCACCTTGGCCTTTCCTACTCAACTTCTAGGGTGGTACCTGAGAAAAAGAGCTCTTGAGAGGACACTGGGGTGGGATGGAGAAAGGCTGATGGATGAAGCTAGTGTCTCCTACACAGCCCAGCCTGACCCCTCACTGTCTCTAGTACTCTATACATTGGACTAATCACCTGGACTGATTAATTGACTGAAATGTCTCTTCATGATTTAGGCCTTAGGACTTTGACAATGACTTCCTTCAAAAGTTGCATATGACTTCTGAAGCTCACACTGACCTCCCGTACCTCTGAGTGACAGCACTGGAGTAAGAGGTAGGAGAACTGAGTGGCTAGGCCCAGTCCTCCCACTAACCCTATGTAGGACCCTGGGCAAGTCCTCTCTCTTGGCTGGATCTTGTCATTTATGTGAGAGGGATGGGATGTTCCATAGCCTCCCAGGATCGCAATCTGAGTCCCATAAGATCCGAGCCTGGGGAAGCGGGGGACGACTGGGTCCAGTCTCGTATTGAAATCTACCTGATGTTGCAGCAGGAAAGATGAGTCTGGACAGATCAATGTTACCCATCAGCACACGTGTATATGCTTCCTGGTAAGGAGAGAGGAGGAAGAGGTGATGGAGAGGACAGGAGGAGCAGCCAGGGAGCTCCATGATGCTTGCTCTGGGAGCAGATGAGAACAGAGGCCCAGGAACAGGAGACACATTCTCATGTTTTGGAAGATGATCAAAGGAGGGTGGGGAAGGAAGGTGTTCCCAAAGCTGGGGCCAACTCCATGTGTTTCTCTTAGGCTGATGTACAGGGCTCATTGTCACGTACTGAAAATATGCTTGTAGAGGGTAGTGACAGAGTGGGTAACAACAGAGTGGGTGGCAGCAGGTCTTTTTCATCTCAAGTCTCAAATCTTAGCTTAGCCACTCAGAGACTCTCTCACCTCTCTCTTTTTTTCCCTTTGAGATAGGGCTTCTCTGTTTAGCTCTCACTGTTCTGGAACTCACTCAGTAGACCAAGCTGGCCTCAAACTCAGAAATCTGCCTGCATCTGCCTCTGGAGTGCTGGGATTAAAGGCAGCGTATACCACCATGCCCAGCACTCTCTCACCTATTTGTACCTTGGTTTCCTCATACTTAATGGATGCGAATGGTACCTGGTTCCTAAAGTTGCAGGATAAAGTAGACTGACAATGAGTATAAGGCAATGAGCAAATGTTCAAAGTTAACCTGCTGACTCCTGTATCCCTCATAGGTAGGCTTTCAATTTTCTATGTAGCCAAGGTTGTCTTTGAACAGTCAATCTTCCTGTCTCTACCTCCTCAGTATGTACTACCATGCCTTAGCAACTTCCTTTAGTTTTCTTAAGGCCTGAAGTTTGGGTTGGACCTGATCATGTGGCAGAGTAGGCTTCCTGTTGGGGGAGAGAGACTGGCAACGGTGCCCTGCTCTGGTCACTACTAGTGGCCATGTGGTCACTTCCTTTCCCCATACTCCCGCCCTGGCTTGCCATCTGGAGTTCTGAGGAAGCAGACTCCACCACATGCTAGAAGGAGGCCTGCCTGCACAACAGGGCTTCCCCTCCCCGGCCCCCCTCTGTTCCCCTCCTGCTGGCTGCATGCAAGCAGCTCCCTGGCCCAGCTGCCCCAGTCAATGTCCCAGGTCCCATTCTAGCTCTTTTCAGAACAGCTCTAGCTCCTCTGAGAGTGAAGAGGGAAATTGGGGTCGGTACTTACCTTTTGGAAGGCAGTAGGGGTGCCCCAATGCACTGTTCTGGTGATATCTGTGGTCCCATCCCTGTGAAGAAAAGGAACTAACACATCCAACTCTGCTGAGCACTTGGGAGGAGGGACTGGGGCCATGTGATTCCTGTGTATTTTCTACTGTTTGTTTCTCCTGGGGTTTGAGTGACCCAGCTGGAACAGGGCATGGTGGGAAGCAAAAGGAAGACAGAGAACCAGGCATGGTGGTGCATGCTTGGAATCCTAGCAAGCAGGAGGTTGAAGACAGGAAGACTGGGATGGAAAAGGCAGCCTGGGTCACACAGTGAGATCATGTTAGGAAGAAGGAAAGATGGCTGGCTAGGAGGGGGTGGGGGGAGGGAAGGAGGATAGGTACTACCACCAGAATCATAACTCAGCATCGACATACCAAAGAGACTCAGCAGAGTTTGTAAGGTAAAAGTTGCTATGTTCAGGGCATTGTCTATCTCTCTTTTTTATAAATTACATGTGGGGAGACTGAGGTTCAGGGAAGTGACATTATCTTAACACTCCCATAATCACTGCCATTTATCATCTATGGGACACTTTTGCAACTCCCCAGAGGACCTCAGAGCAGGCCTCCTTACTAAAGGTGAGACCACTGAAGTCATTAGGCTATGAGGCCGTCTCCCTCCCTAAGATTTGGTAAAGCCAGGCTGGAGAAATGCTGACTCCTCCTAAGATGCTCTTTGCTGTCAATATGGCTTGGAATTCCATTGAAGTGAAGCCAGAGCTAGCAGGTCCAAGTCACAATCACTAGTTGTAGGGGTTCATTCCCCCAGGCTGGCACTAAGCATACCCATCCCAGGGCTCTGGGGCTTCTTGAGAGTAGGTCATGGAGCGTGGGGAACTTCTTCCTCAGGCCAGAAGAGGAAGTGAGGTGACTATTTCCCTACCTTACCCTCTTCTGAGCATGTACCAACCCAACACGCCCCCACAAACTTACTTCCTCTTTGCGGCCATCTCAAGTTCACACAGCATCAAACTAGTGGTAAGTACAGGCTGCTAAACTGAGCACATGGCGAGCTGGCTCCCCAAGAGGTGTGCTAAGAAGAAGAGTCTGTGTTCTTAGTGCATTCACCCTTTCCACAGGATAGAAACTGGATGAAACTGAATGATTGCCCACACATTTCGAAGGAATGCCTACTTAGCTTATTCAACATGACTGGCACATTGGACTGTTTAGGTTGATGTGGTGCAAGAGAATCACATCTAAAGGGTTACTTCTTTCATCTGCCTCTATCTCCAACCTCACATGGTCAGTCATCCTGCCACAGGGAGTGAAATGGCTCTGATGTGGGCTGAGTCTAGGGCTTGCATGAGTGGGTGAGAAAATGGGTGCTGGTGTTTGTGCAGCCAGGCAGATCCATGTAAATAATTTGCAGGCTTGAAAAAAAATTACTTAAGCAAGTAGAATCTTTTCCTAATTCCCACACAGGTGTTGCATGAGTGCCCCCATTATTCTGATCTCTGTGTATTTTCTACTGTGCAGGCTGAGAATTCCCTTCCTTGATGCCTCTGCCCAAGTCTTGTGCATGGGATCTAGAGAGTGGCAGAGTATACCTGCCTCAGTTCTCTAACAAGTTGTGGGAACAGGAGGAGGCTGCCCAGGGCTTATTCAATGCAGGTCTGTGCTTTAATCAAATGAAGACCGATGACCCAGGAAAGCCAGCTTTAGCCAGCCTCTGGAAGCCCCAGATGTCTGAGCTGAGATGTAGGCCAAGGCATGATGGGGTGTACATACCAGTATTGCCCTCCAGAATCCACCAGGTACATCTCATCTGAGGACAGCTTGCGATGCAGCTCCTTAGTTGGGCTGGGAAAGACAATGAGTACTGAGGGGGGAATCTGAATCCTGCACTGGGCAAACAGGGTGGACACGAGGATGGGGGCTGAGGAGAAATAGAACTCCTTCCCGACTTGGGAGCTAGCCTTCAGGCTCTTTGCTCTGGGAAATAACTGTCTCTCAAAGGACTCCAGGAAAGCACTTGGCTCCAACTGCAGCTGCCATCCTCAGCACACTTCTGTTTATCCTGCATGTGGCCAAGCCAAGACCTTGGTTCCCAGGGAGGGGAGCTAAGAGTCTCAGAGGCTACTTGGTTCAGCCATCTCTGCTCACAAAAGAACACATCTGCAGAGGCTAGAGGCTTGTAAGAGGTCCACAGCAAAGCAGAGAGGTGCTGGGCTTGAGCTCTTTCTCAGTAACTTCTTGGTGTATCTAAGAGGACCCTAAGAAGCAAGGGCACAGGAAGAGAGGGGACTTCAAGGGTAGGGTTAGAGAACAATTTTTTTTCTTTTTTTCTCTTTTGGTTTTCCGAGACAGGGTTTCTCTGTGTAGCTTTGTGCCTTTCCTGGAACTCGCTTTGGAGACCAGGTTGGCCTTGAACTCACAGAGATCCGCCTGGCTCTGCCTCCTAGTGCTGGGATTAAAGGCGTGCGCCACCACTGCCCGGCTGGAGAACAATTTGTTAGAGAACTGAGGCAGGTATACTCTGCCACTCTCTAGATCCCATGCGCAAGACTTGGGCGGAGGCATCAAGGAAGGGAATTCTCAGACATGTTAGGTCTTTCTCTGGAGAGCATTTGACACATTTTCTGTCATGTCCAGGCCAACCTGATGCATCTGGTCAGCTTGGCCTCCAAATTTTATCAGGCAGGCCTACCATGGTTTGTTTTCTATGGGAATCAACCATGTGGACTAACATATTTTGGTTTCACTATGGTTGGTGGAGGTTAAGTAGACAGGCTTTTCGTTATGGGGTTTTCTTTGGTATTCATACCTGTAGTCACAAAGAGGGATCACAAGTTCCTTGTCAGCCTGAGCTACAAAGCAAAACCCTGTTTCAAGCTAGGTGTGACCGTGCACACCTGTAAACCCAGCATTTAAGAGGCAGAGGCAGAGGTCAGGAGGTAAAACCCAATCTAAACTACACAGTGAGTTTGAGGCTAGCCTGGGCTACATGAGACCTTGTCTCAAAACAAAACAAAAAAAAAACTATCTCAGACAAAGGAATAACAGAAATAACTCACAACAAGAAAGAAAAAGGGGCTGGAGAGATGGCTCAGTGGTTAAGAGCACTGACTGCTCTTCCAGAGGTCCTGAGTTCAATTCCCAGCAACCACATGGTGGCTCACAACCATCTGTAATGAGATCTAAATATGGTACATATACACAATGGAGTACTACTCAGCAGAGAAAAACAATGACATCATGAAGTTTGCAGGCAAATGGATAGATCTAGAAAAAATCATCCTGAGTGAGGTAACCCAGACTCAGAAGGACAAACATGGTATGTATTCACTCATAGTAGGATACTAGATGTAAAACAAAGATGACTAGACTGCTACACAACTCCAGGGAGGCTACCTAGAAAACGGGACCCTAGGAAAGACACAGGGATAGCCCAATGACAGAGAAATGGATGAGATCTACATGAACAACCTGGATGACAGTGGGAGTAATGAAGGGCAAGGTTTGAGGGAAAGAAAGCTTAGGGGAGCAGGAGATCCCAGCTGGATCAAGAACAGAAAGGGAGAACGAGCAATAACAGACCATGATAAATGAAGACCACATGAGAACAGGAATAGGCAGAGTGCTGGAGAGGTCCCCAGAAATCCACAATGATACATCCTCTGTAGACTGCTGGCAATGGTTGAGAGAAAGCCTGATCTGACCTAGTCTGGTGATCAGATGGCCAAACACCCTAACTGTCATGCTGGAACTCTCATCCAATAACTTTTGGAAGTGGATGCAGAGATCCTCAGCCAGGCCCCAGTTGGAGCTCCAGGACTCCAATTGTCGAGAAAGAGGAGGGATTGTAAGAGCATGAATTGTTGAGCCCAAGATTGGAAAAGCACAGGGACAAATAGCCAAACGAATGGAAACACATGAATTATGAACCAAAGGCTGTGGAGCCCCCAGCTGGATCAGGCCCTCTGGATAAGAGAGACAATAGAATAGCTTGAACTGTTTGGGAGGCACCCAGGCTGTGGGACCCAGAGCTGTCCTTAGTGCATGAGCTGTCGGTTTGGAACCTTGGGCTTACACAGGGACACTTTGCTCAGCCTGGAAGGAGAGGACTGGACCTGCCTGTACTGAATCCACCAGGTTTAAATGAATCCCCAGGGGAGTCTTGGCCCTGGAGGAGATGGGAATGGAGGGAAGGTGGGGGTGGGGGCGAGAGGGGGGAGGACAGGGGAACCTATGGCTGATGTGTAAAATTAAAACACAAATATAACAAATAACAAAAAGAAAAAAGAAAAAAAGCTTTTAACAGTATCTATGCTTTCCTTAAACTTTAAAGACCTCAGAGCATCCAAGCACCCCCCCCCACCCGCCCAAGTCCTAGTTTTTTAGGGACACAAGCCACACTCAGGCCTTTTAATTTTAATGAGCTTCTAAATAGCAAAGTAGTTCCTTCCTTGACTACCCACAGTCCCGAAGGCCCCAAACCCTAAATGTTAACCCAGAGCTCAGTGTATTTCCTTCTCACCCCAGTCCCTCTGTTTATAACAATGACCCCTGTTCACAAGTACTCTAGAAAATTCTTTGTTCTGAAATACCTGTAATGGGCCAGGGCAGCATTCAGGCCACTAGCAGAGATGGTTTCAAAACTGGGTCCAGAGGAGAAGTTTTCATTCCTAGGCAGGGCAATGTAAAGAATAATCAGAATGGTCCAGGGACTAAGCTGTGACTTACACAGCTTATCTTACACAGCAAATGAAGCCCCGGCTGCCTTCACCCAAGCCTGGCTCCATCTGCCTCTCTAAGTTGTCCTGTCACATGTAGGGAGAGCACTCAAATATGGAGAAGAACAGATCATGGATACCAATTCTTGGCCCTCTGCCTCCGTTTTACTTACGGGAGAGAAGAAATGTAGTTCCTGTATCTGAAAAACATCCTATCCGTGTGTTATGTCTTGTACCTCAAACCTAGATGGCACCACAAGCTACCTCGGGAAACCTTCTCTCTACTGGAAGCTCCCAAGAGCGCCCCCCCCCCCCCCCCGCATACCCGCACTCTCCCACCCCCTCACCCCCCTACCCCCACCCCCACACCGTCCGGCCAGCCTTTCTCAGGGAGAGCAGGCTGCATATGAGGCATTCGCTAGGGGGTGCTGTTGGGTTGTCCCGCTTTCAGCGGGGCTGGGGAATGTCTTCCAACACCCCCTGCACAGCTCCCAGACCACCCACGAACCTGTCAATCTCACTTCCAAATACAAGCAGGATCTTTCTTCCTCCTAAGGGGACTAATTACTCCTTACTTCCCCACCCCCGCGCACCAAAAGATAATAAGTCCTGTACCGTCGTAACTCATCAATGTGTTCTGCCCCAGAAAACTCATCCACCGTGCCTTTGGGCACGTTCTTCTCCAACCAGACCAAGTACTGGATCACAACTACAGCATCCCGCACCTGAAGCAGGAAGCACACCAGTGACTGAAGCTGGCCAGAGTGGCTGCTTCCTCACTCAGGGAAGATCAGATAGCTGCCCTGGGATTGAGTGCTTTAAAAATATGATAATTTTTACCAGCTACTGGATAGCAAAGGATTCTCGTTAATGTTTCTATCTAATCAGAGTGTGCTCGTGTTTTTAAAAGCGTTCTTATCTTTAAAAATACTTACTGAAGCGCTGATGGCCAAAATGATAGGATATGTGGGATTTGTCTTAAAATAATCCAGCAGCAAGGGGTGGGAGGGAAGGGTCATGCATGGGATGGGGGGTGTTTACAGATGAAACAGCATTAGGCATGGCTTGATGATTGTTGAAGCTAGGTAATGGGGACATGGGGAATCTTGGGCAATTTTCTCTACTGTAGTGTACGTTAAAATTTTTTCTTAAGAAAAATTCTTTCAAAATGAGGTCTTTTATCCTAATGTTAAGACTATTCTAAAAAGCGAGCTATCTTCTTGCCAGGCAGGAAATCATTACAGCTAGCACTTATTTAATGTAGGCAGTGTTCAAAGCAATGCACATCACCACATCTAATATCTACATACCTAGATAGATATAAAGATAGGTATTTGATGTGTGTTCCGTGCTTTCACTGAGAGTCGTCTTCAGGGTTCTCTCTAGAAGGGTAACCCATCAGACAGACCTCCCCAAAGGCCATGCCATAGGGACTTACGTGGCTGGCCTTCAGGAGGGCCTGTTCCTTGCTGTTCTTCACAGCCTTTATTAGCATTACTGGGGAGTAGGTGCTTGTCACGACTTTCTCCTGTTGGAAGCATGGACCAAAAGATAAACAGTAAACAAAGGACAGAGAAGACCCAGCTGGGGCGAGGCTGGGAGACTCGCTGATCTCTCTCATGGCCATGCTCTCTCCTTTGGCTGCTTTCTGGACATGCAGATCTCTTGCTGAACATTGCCCTGGTACCAGCAGTCAGGCCTGGCATGCTGCAGTCCACAGGCCGTTCTAGCAGCGTGAAGTGTGCTGTATGTATCAGAGCAATTACCATGTACTCTGTCAGCCATGGGACTTCACAAGTACTATCTCTGTGAACTCAGACAGCAGCTCCTGTAAGTGCTCCGCTTCACTGCTATTTTAAAGAAACAGAGATCTAGACTTGAATGAGCCACTTAGCTAATGCCACTGCATGGCCATTTAGGAAAAGAGCTCTGTTCAGTACCAGGTTCAGCTGACTCTAAAGCTTCTTCTAGATCAGGCTGTATTTTGTTTAGCTTCTGTAGCTGTATGGGCTCTGTGGAGAGACACCCCTGCTGCCTCCTCCTACTCCCCTCCTCTTTTTCAGTCTTCTGTCACTGAGGTCTACAAGAGTACCCACTGCACATTTGCTGACTGACTAGCTGGCCCAATGGCTGAGGGCCTCTATTATAAGTGGCCAGTTGTCATGACAACTCCAAGTCAGTGACTGGCCAACCTACCTCAGGTATCACTTCATAGAGCCCACAGGTGGTGTAGCTGAGCCCAATCAAGATTGTTACGTTGCCTAGGGCATAGGCCTTTACACTCTCTCGAATTTGACTGTAGTCCTCAAGCTGCACACACATGGGTGATGTGCAGTTTGTGTTCAGGTACTGCAGGGTCTCAGGGCTAAAGCGGCTCTTGTTGACAAACAACCTAGGTGGAGAGGGAAGACCAGGAGAGCCCTGAATGCCTACCTATTAAGAAAGACACGAGGAACTGGGGCCATATACCACTCTTTTGATTCCCAAGGAAGCCAGCATAGAGAGCTCAAAGTCAGCGCGTCAAGAGTAGCCAGTGGGAAGTCTCCTGGAGAAGTCTGCTGTGGCAGGCACCCGAACTCATGAGCACCTGAAGGTTGTGAGGTCAGTGGTACTGGATAGAGTGGAAGTTGGAAGAAATGCGCAACAGTAAGCCAAGGAGAAGCTGTACCTGATAGAAGAGTCCGTGAGCAGCGTGTAGGAGTAGAAGAAAGGATTATAGGGGATGTCGCTACTACGAAGGTTGAAGAGCCCTGGAAAAAGGAATTGATGGGACTTTTGGAGGCCATTCTGCATGGGAGCAGGCATTGCTGACACCTATGGTCCACTGCTTGCTTTGACCTCAAGATTACGCCAGCAGCTTGTGGCATTTGCCTCTGATTGCTTCTCAATCTTCTTAGAGATCTTTGAGATGATGAAGAGAGCTATGGACTTCTCCCCCATAAAATGTAGATAGGTGACATTCAGCACATAGTATTGGTTCATCCTCCAAATGTCTGAAGCCTAGCCATGGAAACTGAGCAGAAAGCCCTCAGCCACGTGGGGACAGAGTAGGGTTACTCTGGGTATTAAGTGGCCCCGACGACAGCCAGGGCTGCTGGTGGCTTTGCAGGCCTTCTTCCCCCTAAGGAGACAGAATCACTGTTTTTCCTGGATGGCCTGTGGGCTAGCCCCTCTGGCTTGAAGCTCCCTGGGCACCTTATTCTGCAGCCCTGAGCAGCTGCTGTCTAAGGCCTCTGAGTTCCCCTGGGCCATGACCATAGAGCTCCTAGCAACTGGTGACTGACTATGCTGTTATCTCAGGAAGAGCTGTAAGCTGCAAGGCCTAGGAGGCCTGGGACTACAGGACCCATTTGCATTCATAATTTCCCACTCACAAGCTGTCTCATCAAGTGCTGATAGAAGGAGACCAGTGGGAGCCATGGTATGGTTCTGCATATAGCTTCGGACGGTGGTTACTTTCTCCTGCCAAGTGCTCCCTAGAAGCAAAGGAACCCAAAGAAGTATGAGTGACACACCTTGTCTTTGGCACAGGGCTCCTGGGAAACTCCTTAAGGGTAGGAGTTTTCCTTTCTTTCTGGTGGAGGAGATGGAACCAATGGCCTTGAACACTGGGCAAGTGCTCTATAATTGAACTACTCCAGCTTTCTATGTTTCCAAAAGCAGTAGAATTCTATCTTCAAACAGTTGTGTTATTAATGATGTAGGCCTTGGACCCAGATGGCACTCGAATAATCTTCTTGCCATTAGTAACTGGGTGTGATCTTGGGAAAATTACTTGACACCTCTGTCTCTCATGTTGCACATCTGTTAGATGAGGGTGGGTGTAACAGCAGTATCTACCTCAATAGGTTTGCTGCAAAAATCCAATGGATTGACATTTATAAAGCTGTAGAAAGGCATTCGCTAAGCTTCAGACTGCTTTTTTTTTTTAACCTGTAATAACCCTAAAGAAGGAACAGAAGAGCTGCTTAAATGGACGAAGGGAGAGAGGAGTGGGTGGTGGTTAACTTTCCCTGCAGTAACTTCAGCACTTAGTAAGCCATAGCTATTGGACTCAGCACTTCTTGGCATTGTTGAATGCTGACATGCACCGTTTTACAGATAAGCAAAGTGAGGCTTCAGAGAGGTAAAGTGACTTGCCTAGGGTTTCATGAAGGGGTCGACCTGAGATTTGAACTCATGTCTGTGTGATGGGCCTGGCCCACAGTCCTAATCTGTACAAACCCTGAGCTCCCCTTTGAACATTTTCAGTGTTCTAAGTAGTCTTCACACTTTGTCCGTACTATCCTTTCTAGAATGCATGGATCTAGTTCCAGGAGTTCAGTTTTCAGCTCCCATTTCTGCCTCCTCCAAGGCTTGTAAAGTCTCTCTCTAGACAGCACTGGAAAAAACTTGGCAGAATGTCATGAGCATCAAGACTCCTCCTTGGGCCCAGATACAGAAATGATAACTTAATGCTATTAAAAAACTTTATGCAAATGGATAAAACTTTTTAACTAGAACCAAAAGCTTTGGGTATGATACACTTTTTAGGGTTATTTTATTCTGATAAAACAGACATAATATAAAATGTATCATTTTAGCCTAGATAAAGTACACAATTCAGCTGGCTTTCAGAACCTCATAGTATTGTGCAACCATTGCCAGTATCTGATTCTAAAACATTTTCAACATCCGCAAAGAAAACCTTGTACCCATTAAGAAGTCACTCCCCATTTCTTCTCCTTCCAGCCCCAGGAAAACACTAATCTATTTTCTGTCTATGAGTTTGCCAATGCTGAGTGTTTCATAGAAATGGAATCATACAAGATATGGCTCCTTTCACTTAAAATTATGATCACAATTCATGAGTATTACTTGGTATGGTGACACATGACTAATCCTAGCATGTGGGAGGCTGAAACAGGAGCGCCGTGAGTTTGAGGCCTGTTTAGGCAATATAGTAAGTTTAATGTCAGCCTAGGCTACAGGGTGAGATCCTGCCTCAAAAACAAAACAAACGCCCCCAGCAACTTATAATTCACAAAAAGAAAGATGTGTGACTATGATCCATTTTGTGAAAACAAAAACACACATAAATGGTCTGATGTGAGTGGCTAACTTTCCACCTGCCACTCATTCTCTTTGTTCCATCCCCAACCCCACCCTTAAAACCTACACATGAAAAAAAAATCCTAACATGGCTGGAGAGGAAAATTTACTTTTGTCTAGGCGTCTTGAAGCTGAACTCTGTTCTTTGGCTTCTGAGCCGAGCTCTGACTCCAAATGGCTTTTCCTTGAAGAGTGCAGATGCCTCAGCATCTCCTAGCTTATGGGAAGTGACAAAATGCACGTGAATTCTGTCCCAATCCTGGGTTAGCCTTTTTTTTTTTTTTTTTTTTTTAAATCAGAACCCTTTTATCCTCACGTTTCCCCAGAACCATGGTGGCCTTTGTAGCTGAGAAAAGTGAGGGGTTTTTGTGATGAAATACTCATAAATAGCAGGCTGTGCACAAAGATGATTCTGTAAGTTACACTGGCGTGCAGGAAGACATTGGACGCTGTTTCGACTTGTGTCATCAGAGCCACAGTTTTGAAATCCCTCCTGCTTTCATGACTCCTTTCTAAATCAGAAATCATATGTGGAATTGTATGTGGAAAGGGGGTTCGCAGATTGCTCAATGTGACAAGAAATGCATCTCCACTGGTCCATTCAGAATTTCCAGGGAAGTAAAAATAGTTAGTGATCAAGACCGTGGTCGGGATTTAGTTATTGCTTACAAGAACTATAATGCAAACTGATCTTTTATATCAGATTAAGATAGTGCCAATGAGGTCAGGGTTATGGATGTTAGAATTTTCTAGGTCAATTAACCTTCTTTTGTGGTCCAGCCAAAACTTGAACCCTCTTCCATGCCACAGAGTGACATTGAACTTAGTCATTTACTGTCCAAGTCATTCATGTCCTAAATCTAAATTCCTCCTCAGAGTAGAACCAGAAGCAAAGGGGCAAATGACCAATCAGCTTCCACTACCAGATAATCAACTAAACAACTAAGATCACAGACTTCTCTCTTAAAAAAGCTTTGGGGTGGGGGGGGCAGAGGGCTCAACAGTAAGAGTACTGGTTGCTCTTTCAGCGGATGTGGGTTCGATTCCCAGCACCCACATGGCAGCTCACAACCATCTGAAACTCTAGTCCTAGGGGATCTGACACCCTTTTCTGGACTCCACAAGCACGGTAAGCACATGATACACAGATAACATGCAGGCAAAATATCCATACGTTAAAAAAAGTACAACCAATGTCGCAAAAAACAAAACAAAACAAAACAAAAACAAAAACCAAAAACCAAAACCAAACAACAAAACCTGAAACAATCTTTTCAAAGAAAGGGGGGTTTGTTGTTGAACTCTGCACAAGCCTCCTTTTTCCTCCCTCTCAGCTATGTCTTCCTGCAAATGGGAATACTGCTCATTCCAGTGCTTTCTAAATATAGTCTGGGCACCTCTGGACCCAGGAGAGAGACAAAAGCAGTCTACATTTTAACCACACTTCTCAGGTAGTTTGTCAACCATTACTTTGTTGCCTTGGTTAATGACATTTTCAGGGGAAAAGAACAGGCAGCAGCACTGGGGACCCATGCTGGGAGGGGCCCTCGTTTGTGCAGACCAGGAAGCACAATAGGCTGATGGAATCACCTGTAAATTCTTTTGGCAGGGCATAAATGGGCTGGCTTGGCATTGGGGGCCTCTCTGACCCCCATGCCAGGTCCACAAGGTTGGTTGTCACAGATACCAGATGTCTGTTGGAGTCTTGGAATTCCACATTATAGTCCTCCCAGGAATCTGCAGAGACAGAAAGGAGTCCCTTGCTCCTTGTCCATTTACAACTCAAGGTGAACTGATCTAGGCAAAGTTAGTCCTTCAGCCCTGCCTTTGCTTGGCTCCCATGGCTCCAGCCCCCCAAAGCCTGCCCTAGGCTCTGGCCCTCTGAAATGCATCTCTCTTCTTCCCAGCATGTCTTCCATCTCTCTCTCCTACCTCGATGCCAGCCACTGTCAACTAGCTAAACCTGCCCTTCACTGCCCTACCCCCAGTCCCAGCACTAGGGATTGAACCCAGGACCTTGTGGAAGCCAGGCAAGTACTCTACCACTGCACTATACCCCTGACCCTAATCTGGTCTTTTTAAAGTGTCAGTGACTGGGGACAATCCCTCTGAGGTACGAACCATTTATTAGGAATTAATGTCACCATTCAGATGAAGGGTGATGTTCAGGGCTTTGGATAGGCCAACAAAGAAGTTTGTTTGGAAGTAGAAGCCTTTCAATGCATATTCATGAAGTCGATTTTGATGGTATGTATGGGTTGTCCAGCTGTCTGGGGTCCCAGAACTTGGGGAACTGTATTCTATGGGACCTTTTTTTTTCTTTTTCATTTTTCTTTATTAGGAAATTTTCTGCGCACTCCACATACCACCCACAGATCCCCCCTCCTCCCTCCTCTCACCCATAAGCCCTCTCTCCCAAGCCACCCCGCATCCCCACATCCCCCAAATCTAAGTCTCCCATGGGGAGTCAGCAGAGCCCAGCACACTGAGCCTAGGCAGGTCCAAGGCTTCCCACTGCACCAAGGCTGTGCAAGGTGTCACACCATAGGCACCAGATTCCTATGGGACCCTCTTTAGCTTACAGGCCCTCTCTACACTTTCGATCCTTCTAAGCTACTTTCCAGGAAACGTTTTCTAAAAGATCCCAAGTATCATAATTGGTAGAGTCCCAGGACCCAGGGATAGTTCTGGGGTCAAGGACATCCAGACCTATTTACCCACTGTATTTTAATTATTCCTAGTCTTCCAGATTGGCTTTCTGCATTCATTGCATTTTTTTTGGTGAAGTTTGCATTTGTTCTTTTAGCATATTTTAATTATACAATCCACGAATATCTCGTTGTAAAATATTTCTACAGCCACAACTTCAAGATACCCTGTGGTCATATTACCACTCATTCTAAGCAAATATGTTTGTGTACCTCCCAGGAGGCTGAGTCACCCTCCTTGGCAGCTCACACAAGTCCAGAGACTGAGAGAAAAACATACCAACAGAGAAGAGGAAGGGGTCAAAGCCCACATGGCCTCCAGCAGGGACTTCTGCAAGGATCCAGGCGACAATGGAAGAGACGCTAACTACAAGATGGGAGAGAACACAAAAGTCACTTTGCAGACCAGCATCAGACCCCAGAGCTGGACTCCTGTCTGCGACAATCCTGCCTTACAAATCAGAGATGCCCTCGTAGTTCCTGAACTTCCAACCTAGGCCAAGCACAGCTTTGCAGACAGCCACTCACCTGTATCTCCCCAAAGCTAGTCTAGGGTCCAGGGCTGGGGGGACAAATCCATAAGGGCCTTCTACCTTCCTTATGGAGTTCCCAGTTGCAGTCCATCTGCCTCTCAGCCTGAGTCCAGTAACGACTATCAGTCCAGACAGCTGCTTTCCCCATGGTCACCACGGCAGTACCTGCAGCAGAGCACAGCAGTCTAGGGGTGAGTACGAGGATGACAGTGAGGGGTGGGACTTTGTTGGGTGTGTAATGTAGTACTGGCTCTGTCACGAGGACCTTTTGAATCAGCTTCTCTCCCCCATTGGAAGGAAGAGAGGTAGGAGATGTCGAAGGCACGCTTGGGGGAACCTACAGAGAGCTCCTCTGGCAACCCAGCTCTGCTTTGTGTTGTAGGCCCCTATACAGGGCCTTTAGAACTTTTAGTAGGCCAAGAATCGGCTTGGCTTCTGCAAGTCCAAAGGAGCTAATGCTACACATCGGTGTTCTCAGAAAAAGATGAGGGCTGATAAAGACATCAAACTAGGTGCCCATCTGAGGATTGCTGGGGAAGACGAATACAACAACTGTATGAGAGAGAGAATAAGGGCTCACAATGAGGGAGGCAGAGCACCTTGAGGTCAACAAAGGAAGCTACCTCCATTTAAGAGAATAGGATCAGGACAGGAGGGCTCTTCAGAAACAGAGACAAGACAGCATTAAGAGCCTCCATATTTATGTCTCATTTGGCCATATAGAGTGGTGTTGTCTGTAAAAAGACCCTATAAAGTAAAACTTTATCTCCAAATGAGCTATTATGTAAAAGGAAGAACAGGTTTCTTGTCAATAGATGTGGAAGTGGCAATTGCTTCAGAAACCATTATCAAGGAGCACTGTGCTGGGCCTGGCTGTGGCAGAGGCAGCCAAGCATGGGAAGGAAGCTAGGAGGGCCAGCTCCTATGAAGAACTATGGCCATAGGGTATTGAGATAGCTAACCTGAGGAGCATGCTGGGTTCATAAGGGTGGGGAGAATGAGAATGAACACCAGCCTCTGGTCCTAGGTGCTGAGGAACTGGTCATACCAGGTCCACTATGGATCAGTTTAGGTCTACCAACAGAGTGGGCAATGGCTGTTACCTGCGGTTCCTGTGAAGCCTGAAATCCATGCTCGCCTCTCATCATGTTTGCCAATATATTCACTCTAGGAAATCAACAACACCATCATTAACTTTCTTCATGGAGTCAGATGCCATGTGGAAGGATCCCAACTCCATCTTAGATTTTTCCTGTCTTGCCACACCTGGCATTTCTTCCAGGAAGCCTCTGTAACTCCTTCAGCATACTATCTTCTTTACCTTTCAAAAACTGTCTCTTGGGTTGCCAAACCCACAGTGTAGCACTGGATTTGGTTACACCAGATTGTTCTGCAAAATTTACCACCATGGTCATAATGCAAATTCAGTATGGTCTCTGGCCATGCCTTTTGGTATTCCCCTTCAAATATCATGTCTTCCTCCTGAGTCTATCACACTATATTGGGTACTTCATAAATAACTTCTGCACTGGGCTTTATACACTATTGGCCAGATAGATATCCATATCCATGAATTCTGTATGTGCAGCTTCTATTAATCTTGGCCTTGGTTAAAAAAAAAAAAGTTGGAAAAACTGGGACAGTATTTGGTATATGCTTTTATTGTCATTATTTCCTAAGCAAAACATTTATATAGCATTTGAATTATATTAGGTATTATAAGCCTTCTAGAAATGATTTAAAGCATATGGGAGGTTATGAATAGATTATATGCAAACACTATGTTATTTTATATATGGGAGTTGAAACACTATTCTTTTAGGCTGTAGATACTGGGAGACGACTTAATGTTGCTTCCCATCCTTGAGGATATATTGTTATCTTTGCTGAAAGAAGCTAAGATGCTTGGTCAAACTTCTTAAGCATCCCCAGCAGGTCAGAAATGAATTGAAGCAGATACATTGACTTTGAACATGCCTTTTCTTCTAGCTGGGTTGGTGTGAGGAGCTAGATGAGGTAGAGGTGGAGTGACTGGTGGGAAAAGGTAGGCTGGGTAGGCAGCACTACTGTGTGGGGGAAAGGAGGTCTGCTCCAGATCGTCACCTTGACTTCTGTCTGCTTTCTCCCCAGTCTTCTCCCCACACTTGTATAGTCTAGCCCTCTGGGTGGTCAAGCAACTTTGGCCCTGTTTTTCCTCCAGTGTAAAGAGGTACGTTCTTTCAGTTGACTTTAAACTAGTATATTTGAGCATTCCATTTTCATCCTTTTCACTGTGAAATGCTTTCTCTGTCTTCAGCTTCCAGCTCCTGCTAGCCTCTTGTTTGTGGCTTCTGTTTAGAGACCAACAAGCCCAAGTATGGGAGAAGGAGAAGGCAAAAAAGAACAGAGCTGGTCCTTACCATGTGTGCATCTGTGTCTGGAATGATGTAGGCAGCGAGATTCCAGGCCTGCATCTGCTGGCGGAGGGCTGCAAGCTGCACTGTTGTATTGACTGCAGTAACTGGCAGGTGCTGACAGATAACAGGAAGACACCCAAACACATGGATTGCTTACAGAAAATGACATCTAGGATTTTGCCTCTAGGGGAGCCCCCGGCTTCTCCTGAGGGTGAGTTTAGGGGTATTTAGGCTATATTTAAGAGTCTTGGGGTTGCCAAGCAGTGATGGTACATGCCTTTAATCCCAGCAATTGGGAGACAGAGGCAGCTGGATCTGTATAAGTTTGAGGTCAGCCTGGTCTACAGAGTGAGGGCCAGGACAGCCAGGGCTACACAAAGAAACTCTGTCTTGAAAACAATAACAATAATAACAACAAAACAACAACAACAAAACAAACAAACAAAAAAATGATGAGGTCAGCAAGGCTAGTGGCTGAGGCAGAGGCAGGTGGATCTCTGTGGGTTCAAGGACAGCCTGCTCTAAACAGAGAGTTCAAGGTCAGCCAAAACTATATAGTGAGACCCTTTCTCTAAAGAACAGGGGGAGGGTGGAGTGGGCTGGCTGCTGCTATTATTTGTTAGTCTAAATTAAGAAACCTAAGCTAAGTAGGGATGGCCGTATTGTAGAGCTTGAGGAAAGACCCTTTGTGACAATTAAGGGACCTGAATGTCTACTGGATGTGTGGTTGAAAACTACAGGGGCTTCATCCCTGGTCCCAGGCCAGGCTATGGGCAGTCCCTTTGGGGATATCTTGAGAGTACAGTTGCCAGATATAATGAACAAAAGTACAGGCCACCTATCTGGTTATATTTGACTTTCAGTTAAGCAAGGGATCATATCTTTGTGTTTGTGTGTGTGTGTGTGTGTGTGTGTGTGTGTGTGTGTGTGTGTGTGAGACAGGGTTTCTCTGTGTAGTTTTGGTGCCTGTTCTGGATCTCGCTCTGCAGACCAGACTAGCCTTGAACTCACAGAGATCTGCCTGGCTCTGCCTCTTGAAGGCTGGGATTAAAGGCCTGTGCCACCACCACCCGGCGCCAAGGGATCATATCTTAATATAAGGATGTTCCATGCACTATTTGGGGCACACTTTAATACCAAAATATTATCAGCTGAAATTTAAATGTAATCAAGTCCTGTTTTTCATCCAGCAATCCTACTTTTCCAGTAGTTACCCATTGACCCCAAATAATCCCAGAGAGTGAATGAGTACCCCAGTATTTGTGACATATCCCAGAAAGAGCCTCTTCATGCCAGATATTTCTTTAGAGGGTCTTTTATCTTTCAAATGAAAACCATGTTTTTTTCTTGTTTGTTTGTTTTCTTTGCCTTCTCCTCTACAAGAAATCTAGATTTGTTTGAATACAAAAATTCTGTGGCTTGCTCATTCACTTGCTGGCCCTCATGGTTCTGTAAAGCTGCTATCTCAGGCAATGTTCTATGTTTACCCTGTGGCTCAGACTACTACTGGAGCTTGTCCACTTCCTCACACTTTGGAGCCCATCCCTGCCTGGAGTCCGTTACCCTCTGTAGTTGTGGGAACAATCACTTTAGAGGCCAGCTGGGAAGCTGGCCACTTTCTTCCCTTTACCTCCCATTTCCCAACTGACTTTTGCCTTTCAGATAGGTCTTATAGCTCACTGGCTTCTTCCTTCCATCATCTGCGCTTCCCTCTTCAGAGTTTCCCTCTAGAACAGCAGTTCTCAACCAGTGGGTCATGACTATTGAAAAACACATATTTCCAATGGTCTCAGGAACCCCTGACCATAAAGTTTCGATACTACTTCATAACTGTAATGTTGCTACTGAGTAGGTATCTCAGTTCCTAAGAATATCAGAAATATGTTTTCCAATGGTTGTGACCCACAGCTTGAGAACCACTGCTCTAGAATTTCTGTTTTCATTCTTTCCTAGTCTCAGTTCAAGGCCAGCTAGCAGTCTCTCACTATCTTTACCCCCTCCTCGTGGAAGCTTCCCAGCCCCACACCAGGGCAGAAGCCAACAAGCTGTGGAAATCAGTGGGTCTGAGGAGCGGAGGACCCATAGTGGGTATGTTAGATACCTGAGCTGCTGCTGATTGGTTTTAATAAGAAACAGGGGCCCCAGCGTGCAGAAATCAGAAGAAAGCCTGTAGGAGAGGCTAGCAACTGGGCCGATAGGGGATGGAGAGAAGGATGGGTGGGAGGGGCATGTGGGAATGGGGCCAAGGCCTCACCGGAGGGTTAGTTGAACAGTTTCTCACATCTTCTCTTCCAAGGTACCTAGGTTGTGGGTAACTCCAGGCACATGCTAGGAAATAGGAGACAAAACTAGGGTTATTTGGGGACCAGAGAGCTCTCACAGAGTCAAGGGACATCTTCCCTTAGCCTGTAGGACCCGTATCCTTTGAAACACACCACGCTGGAGACTAAAAATAATCACACTTCATGGGAAATCAGTCTGAACTGGATGGCACCCTGGGTCATGCTCACTGACAAGTGATTGCCACTTTTGGATGGGTTTGTGTTCATTACATCATTTTCCCCTTCTAATCTAATTGTGTCTTTTCAATGTCTAGTAAAGTGGGAAAATTGAATAAATTAAGGCTTTAAATCAAATTTTCTTTGAAATTCCCTAGAGGACCTTGATAATCCACTTTCATGTGTGTATGCATATGATTTATTGAAATACAAGGGTCACTTATACCCTTTCTTACAGTCCAAGTCTCTGCTTACTATTCTAGGCTTCGATTAAATCCAAGACAGCAATCCACCCTAGTCCAAGACTAGGTGGTGAAAGGTGAGTAAACATTCAAAGAACTCCTACTGTGTGCCAGATATGGAATTCAGTAATCGACAGCTGAGCATAGCACTGTATGCCTGTATCACCAATGCTGACAAGGTGGAGGCAGGAATTCAAGATTATCTTTGGCTATGTTGCAAATTTGGAGGCAGCCTGGGTTACATAAGAACCTGTCTCAAAAGATAATGCAGAAGAAAATATAAATGAGCTCGGCAGTCTAACTGCTGCATAGTCATGTACCACATGACACTATTGAGGTCAACCAAGGCTTACATATATAACAATGACCCCATATTATATCGTCTAATGATATTATAGCCATGTGAGTTTTTTAAAGTATATTCCATGTTGTCATGGAACAAAAAAGATTGCCTAATGGTATATTTCCCAGAATGCAGTCCCATTGTCAATTGGCCACAACTGTATCTCCTCTGATATGTGTGACAACCCTATGAGAAATGTATAATTATTCATCTTCTATGATGGAAGAAGCCAAGGTCCAGGTAGGTTTCATAATTTGTTCAGGTTTCGCCACAGCAAATCAGTGGTTAGATGGAGATTTGAAGCCAGGCCATCTAAGGAGGGGGCAGAGAGTGGCACTGGCAGTGTGGCTCAGTGGTAAAGCATTTGCATACTTCGAAAATAAGTCCCCAGTTTTATTTCTCGCACCACCAAAGAAATAGGAGTTAGGGAACTTAACTCCATCTTTTCACTAGGTCAAGCATGGGAAGTCCTGGAAAGTATGTGGGTGGGTGTGGCACACAAGGGTCATAGTATACAGAAACCTAGTTTCCAGTTTGGGCTCTGTACCAAATTTGGTAAGATCCTAAGCAAGCACCCCAATATTCACTTAACAGATGTTTTTAAGTGCCTACTGTGCGCCAGGCACTGAGCTATGCCCCATTAGCTCTGGGGCTGTGTAAAGGAGGCCAGGATTAGAGATCCTTCCTGACCTGAAAGTCCAACAACTTCTTTGCATATCCTGACACTTAGGGCACATACTTCCCTGGAGGCCATGGAGGATTGAGTACAGGGAGATGCTATACTTCTACCTTATAAGTGGCTTCATGAATGCCCTGCTTGAATGACTTGGCCTCATAAACTCAAAGGAAATCTAAGAAATTAATCTAAGAAAATGAACCCCCAATTCCTTAGGAGCAGCTGTCTAGCAAAATGACAGTGCTAAGGTGCCAACCTAGGAAGTGGGACCTAGCCAATCCATGTTCCTCTGAATGCCAGGATATATCACTGTCTCTGTGTTCTCTGGCACAGTGGTGGTACCAAGGAGATACTCATTCATTGGAGGCTGAATTAATGAGCGGGTACTGCTGACAGAACAAAGAAAGATTTCCCCGGGACCAGGGATAGAAGTAGGGAGCTGAACTGGGTACCTGGTTGGAAATAAACAGGACACCATGGATGTGATCTGATTTTCTCCCGTTGGCCTCTTTTCTTGACAAGACCTCAACACTGACCTTTTGTACTTGCCCTGTCCTCCCGGGCTTTTATTGTCTTAGTAAGAATTCTGCTAAGTCAGTTTAGAGAGAACCTCCACCCTTCAATATCTGAGTGGATCAGATTCCTTATCTCTCTACCCTTGATACCTGATTACCCTAGCCTGCCTTCAGCAAGAATCCTGTTAAGTCAGTTTAGCAAGAATTCTCCATCCTTGGACCTTCAAGGATTCCTCTTAGGAACTTTCTGGGCTACAAGCCCTCCAGTCCTAACTGGTTCCAAACCTCTCGCAGTCTGTGCTGTGTGCCCCACCTGTGTCCCTTCTGCAGTCATCATTCAAAAAGTCATCAACCCAATGAGTGTTGAAATAATTTTGTCGTGGGGTGGGAAGGTTCTAAACTAGACTTGATCCAAGTCATGAAGGCCCTGCAGGGGGCCCTTTTCTTCAAGACAGGGTGACAAAGAGAAAGGAGATAATCTGACTCTTAGCCCTCACTCCAAACTTTTCTGAGCCTGGGGAGAAAGACCAGAGTTGCCTTCCCGGAGAGGCTGGGGTACACATACCACAGAGGAGAACAAGCCAGGGGTAGCAGTGCCAGTGGGCTTGGGCCATTGGGTCTCCAGATGCTGGCGATGAGGAGAGGACTGGGTCGTTTATGGCCTCTTCCTCCCGGCCTTTCCTGGGCAGGAGCAGGCAAGGTTGACGGCTGTGTCCTGCTGCTGGATCAGGATCCTTCTCTAATCTTCTGTTTCAGAGGAGTCTGGGAAACCACAGAGGGCAGAGGAGCCTCAGGCTGCCTGGGCAACCTGTGTTGGTTTCTTGTGGCTTGGAGGAGGGTGTGAGCCTACCCCAGGGCACAGTCCAAAGATCTCTGAGCTTGAGGAGCAACAGCTGGTCTCAATCAGCCAGTTTCTCCCATCCCCCTCTTCAGCAGCGCTACCCCAGCAGTTCCTGAATTCTGTTCCCCACCCTCCAACAAGCTGTTTCCCATTAGCTCCTCCACATCAGGCGATGGGTACAGCCCTGCTTTTGCTTTGGGGTGGATATTTGTTCCTACTTCTGCTCCTCCTCCAAGCCCTTCTCGGTAAGAAAAAGCCAGCGAGTTCTCTCTCTCCCCACAACCTCTGCTGTCCCACTCCAGAGAGGTTGATTGCGGCTAGCTGAGGGATGACTTCCTTACAACTGGCATGAATCTCTCCAGTAGTCCATACTAAAAGATACCAGCAGACCTTCCCTTGGGATCCCATAGTCGCAGTCATTTGAATATTCTGGCCTTTACAAACTCTAAACTCCTGAGGGACCTTGATATCTGGGAGGAATACCTTTGAAGGCCCAAAGATTTGGAGGGACCAGGGGCTGCCATGGAAGCAGGAAGAAGACCTAGGAGGAATTTGGGGGCTCTGAGAAGAAATCCTCTTGACACGGCTTCTAGAACAGAGATCTGGTCACCCTGCAGTGTGGCTCATTAAGCAGTAGTCAGTTTCATCAGTGAGCTTCATGCCACACCAAAAGCAGAGATCATATGTGTGTGCTGGCAGGCTCCACCCGACCCCCAGTCTATTTCAGTGGAAAGCTTCAGGCCACAGGCTCCAAGGAAAGGCTTTTGAGAAATTTTGGGGCCCTGTGAGCCCAGATAGAAATACTTCCAAGTGACAATTTATTAGTTTTGATACAAGGTTTTGTATCAAAAGCCTAGCCTAGTCTAGCCTTGAATTTACAATCCTCCTGCCTCAGCCTCCTGGCTTATAGGCTTCAGCCATCATGTCCAGCTTTGACTTTATTTTTAATGTATTTACCTCCTGTTTGTAACCACAATGAATTTAAGGTGACTTTCAACAGTCCATTTAAGAATGAAGTGTAGCCGGGTGGTGGTGGCATAAGCCTTTAATCCCAGCACTCAGGAGGCAGAGGCAGGCAGATCTCTGTGAGTTCGAGGCCAGCCTGGTCTACAGAGCGAGTTCCAGGACAGCCAAGACGACACAGTGAAACCCTGTCTCAAAACAAACAAACAAACAAACAAACAACAACAAAAAAGAATGATGAAGTGTTCCGAGCATGGATGTGGGGGGGGGCAGCTCATTAAGTCCCACCCGTATCTGAGGAGCTATTGGTAATTGATTTCTGTTATGGGAGGGAGAGTCTTTTTTTTTCCAGACATGTAGCACCTGAGAGGCTACCCATGCTTCAGTAGATAGTCCCATACCCATGCACACACAGGCAACACTAACGGGACTCAGTGGATTTTTTTTTTAAAGTGCAAGAAGTTGGGAGGGAACAGTGGTGTGGTGGGATGTTGTGGAATATTATTTTAACTGGACAAAGATGTGTTTTGTTTGTGCTGCATTTGTTTAATGATGTGAGGACGTGTGTTTAATGATGTAAAGATGGGTTGCATCTGTCTCACCTTGCCTGCCTAAGGCACCTGATTGGTCTAACATAAAGCTTAGTGGCCAATAGCTAGGCAGGAGAGGCACAGGCAAGGCTGGCAGGAAGAGAGAATAAACAGGAGAACTCTAGGAACAAGAGAGGAGGAGGAACAGGAAGAAGACAGAGGGGAGAACAAGGGAGACTCTGGGGGCCAGAAGGGAGGCACCCCCCCCAACCCCAGACACAAGAAGCAGTGAAAGTAAGATATATAGAAGTAAGAAAAGAAAAAAGGCCCAGGGCCAAAGGAGATAAAGAGAAACAGGTTAATTCAAGCTAAAAGAAACGAGCCTGAACAAGGCCAAGCATTCAAAACTAACACTAAGTCTCCATGTCATGACTTGGGAGCTGGTTGGTGGAGTGGGATCGTAGAGGAATTAGAGAGGAGATAATGGGGGGTGGATTTGATCAAAACACATTTATATGCATGCGTGTATGAAATTATCAAACAATAAAAAAAGATGAAGTAGAACTTTTGTAGAGGGAAAGGGGCGCAGTCTTGGGACTCCCTGACAAGGCAGAGTCAAAATAAGTGAGGATGCTCTGTGACCTCTGTCTTCAGGAGGGAAAAGCAAAGGGCAGAAGTCCCCAACCTGAGGGCCAAGAACTGGGAGGACTCCATGCCATTCCATGACTGCCAAAGCTCTTGTCTCCCCCTCCACCCCTGTCCCATCTCCTCTTTGCCACCCTTTCCCGGACTGGGGAAGTAGTAGTTCCCAGAAACAGGAGGATGGAAGAAAGGTCTTCGAAAAGGCACTCAGCTCCTCGGGGTGTAACAGCTACCTCCTAGGGCAAGCACAGGCTCATGCAGAGCTAGCCTTCAGAGACAGTTCCTGTCAGTGGTCACCTGCGTGGCCTCAGGCACTAACGTCACCTATCTGAACCCTCAGTTCTTCACCTGTGACATGCTGTTCCCAAAACCTGAAAGTCTTCTGGCTTGACAAGGAGCAGAGCAGGTGGGCAGGGTAGTCAGTCTCCATGACAAGGAGCAGAGCAGGTGGGCAGGGTAGTCAGTCTCCATGAAGCTGCTGCAGCTTGCCTGCCAGAGCAAAGCCTAAATGATTTGTGTTTGTTCGTGGACATGCATGACCAGCAGCAAAGCAGGTCTCAACTACACCTAGTCCTTTCTGCCCTGGCCCCAGAATTGCTGAAGTGGCAGTTATTGTTACAACAGCAAAACTCAATGGGATCTAGGTCTCAAAAGCGATCCAACAACCCAGGCATCCTGTCCTCATCTTGTGAACTCTGCCCTGCGATGTGTCTACTCGGTACTTAGCCTTCCACTTCCATCCCCTGGGACCTTGTTTTGGCCTTGGTAATGACAATGACCTCACCTGCCTGTATCCTCAACCTCTCTTATCTCTGTATCCAGAAATCACTGCCTTCACTTTCATCATCTTGGAGACTTGACCTCGAATATTGGCTACGGTCCTGAAGTGGGAAGCAATAATTCAGGATGGGCAGGGTGACTGGCCAAGGGTCCTTTTTATCAAAGTTGTTTGGAAACCCATGAGTCACACACTCCAGTCCCCCTGTGGCCTGCACAGACAGTTCACTTCTGCTGTTGTATCTTTGGACTTCAGACCTCACTAAAGGCCAAGTCCTGAGACTGGAGAAGTTGCTTTTCAGGATCTCTCTTCACCAGGCCTCCTTTGCTTACTTCCTTACCATCCCAAATTCTGACCTGGACCCATCCTTTCTGTCTTAGAACAAACAAACAATAAAGAGACAATCAAACAAATACTCATTTTATTTGAGCATTAAAAAAAAGAAAAACTTTGCCCTGACCCTTTACTTTCTTAGTTTTCCTTTCCACATCACCTATCCCCGAGGGCAGGGGCTTGCTGTTACAGAATTTTGTCTTCAGGACAGAGCCTAGCAGAGTAGGATTAACACGAATTTGTTGACACTAGACTTCACCCATGCATGGGCCAGCCTCCCCATCCCTCTTCCAAAAAGAATGTCTTGAATGGGGTGGGTTTTCTAGCCGCAGAAGGTTTCTGGGATGCTGTTGTGTGCTTCTTTTTTTTTGTACCTGGCCCACAGCAACAAAAAGCTACCTCGAATTGGACTTGGTGGTGCAAGTCTTTGATTTTAGGGGCTTGGGAAGCTGAGGCACAGGAATTGTGTGAGGTTCAGGCCACATGTGAGACTCTGGGTCAAAAATAGTTTAAAAAAAAGTGTGTGTGTGTGTGTGTGTGTGTGTGTGTGTGAGAGAGAGAGAGAGAGAGAGAGAGAGAGAGAGAGAGAGAGAGAGAGAGAGAGAGAGAGAGAGAGAGAGAAAGTACAGCTTAGTGGTAGGATACTTGCCCAGCATGTAAAAGTTTTCCGTTTTGTCCTCAGTACTACGTGGGGAAAAAACAAGCTCTTTGTGCATAAGTGCGTATGTCAGTGCTGGTGAGCACGTGTAGGGGATGGTCAAAGGGAGGGGCAGAGTTCACTCTATGGAATTTGATCTTCAGAGTTATGTAGCCCATGGTCTTATTCAGACAGTAGGGCAGCAGAGATGGTCATTTCTCCTGACAGGGAGCATGTTGGCTGTCCCTTTGTCATGGCTGGTAGATTGAGTGAGCAGCTCCTCTCTAGCAGCACCTAACTGCTCGTGGCTCTTCCATGCTGCCTGCCAAAACTGTCTCCTCCTCCTCTTCCTCTTCCTCCTCCCTTCCTCCTGCTCCTCCTCCTTCCTCTCTTCTCTCTTCCTCCACTCTTCCTTTCCTTCTCTCTTCCTGCACTATCGGTAGCTATGGGCTAAGAACCAGTTCTCTGCCCACCAGTTAGTTTGGGTCCATTCTGTGCATACAGAAAATCAGCTCTCGAGCCCCAGCCAAGTTCTGTGTTTAGCCAGGCATGTCACTAACCTGCACTGCCACTTCAAGGACCTCATATTGCATAAGGATACTCGGCTAGAACACCACTGGGATTTGGCAAGATTCTAGTCAGTTTCCCTCAGACCTCCATTTGGTGGCCTTTCAGGACTTTGCTGACCATCTGTCCTCTTTGGTAGCCAGATATTTTTGTCTCTCAGCCATCTTGTGCCATCTTTCTACCATCTCCACCCCGGCCAGGCTACCTTTGTCCTTTTCTTGGGTTCTTCTCTTCTTGGCTTGGCCTTGTCAAGGCCTCCTAGTCTCTCTTCAAGTGTCCCTTAGTCTGGAAGCTGGGTCGGCCCTTCCTGTTATGCCTCTAACTGTCATCTGTCCCCCAGTATTCCCCCAGTCCTGAGGAAGAGCATGGCAACAAGCAGATGGATGCCTCTTACTAACGTGTGTCCACCTGGATGATACCAAGTTTCCTGTCAATGACCCTTTTGAGTTCCTCCAGTTCATAGTTGCTCGGTTCTCAGTCGTTTCTTCTCCACACATCCTTAGCCCCTAACACATAGCAGCATATGGGGCCTAGGCATTGCCTAGAATTGTTGTCCTCTGACTTTCTGAACTCTTGCCTCTTATTCTCTGAGCATATCTCACTATCCTTTATAGACCTTTAGTCCTCATTCTTCCCACACCTGACTCTCCACCATGCTGAATCTTCATCTGTTTTACCTGTGATTTTCCTATCCACTTATCAGCATCCTCAGGTCTCAATTTCCTTATTTTGTCCAAACTACATTTTCCCTCAGTCCAACCCATGTGTGGTAGTTTGAAAGAAAATGGCCCCCAAAGGGAGTGGCACTATTAGGAGTTTTGGCTTTGTTGGAGTAGGTGTGGCCTTGTTGGAGGAAGTGTATCACTATGGGGGTGGGCTTTGAGGTCTCCTTTGCTCAAGTTATGCTCAGTATAACACACAGTTGCTTTCTGTTGCCTCCAGATCAAGACGAAGGGCTCTCAGCTCATTCTCCAGCACCATGTCTGCCCGCACACTGTCATGTCCCACTATGATGATAATGGACTAAATCCCTGAAGCTGTAAGCCACTCGCAATTCAATGTTTTCCTTTATAAGAGTTGCTGTGATCATGGTGTCTCTTCACAGCAATAGAAACCCAAACTAAGACACCATGTAATCCTACCACATATAACTCTTCTGTTCCTTTGTCCGTTCATCCTATCAGTGCTCCTACCCCAAGGCCTTTGCATGTGCCATTCCTACAAATAAGATGTTCTTTTGTGTATATGTATGTATGTGTTTGTGTGAGTGTATGCATATCTGCATGGACATGCAAGCACATCTGTGTATACAAGTTTATGGAGGGTAGAGGTAGACATCAGGTGTCCTCTTTGATCACTCATCACTTTAATATTAGTATTATATTGTGTAGTGTGTATAAGAAAGAGTATAGTCATGTGTGTTCCATGGTCCTCAGGTAGGATTCAGAAGACAACTTTTAGGAATTGGGTTTTTTCCTTCCACCATGTGAGTTCTGGGGCTCAAACTCAGGCTATCATGCTTTAATCCTCTGAGCCATCTTGCCAATTTCCCAATTTAATTTTTGGGACAAGGTCCCCCAGTGAATCTTCGACTCATCAATTTGGCTAGACTGGCTGGCTGGTCAATGAGCTCCAGGGATCTGCCTGCCTCTGCCTCCATCCTCTCCCTGGAGTAAGCTTATACAGATGTGCTACTACACCTGGTTATTACATGGGTGCTGCTGATCTGAAGTCAGGTCCTCATGTTTGTATATCAGACATTTTACCAAATGAACTATCTCCTGTCCAGGAATACTCTTTTTCTAGAAACCCCTTTTCATTGCATACTGACTTCTGTTCATATGTCACCTCTGCATAGAGGCCTTCTCTGGTCTCCATGCTTCAACAGTATTTCAGTCATCAGTTATCTTCTATTTTAATTACTCTGCCGAGCATTACTTGGCATTATATCATGTATTTTTTGGTATTTTGTCCAAACCTATATTCAAAGGCCTAGAATACTGCGGTCACTTAGTAGGCAGTGAAATAATAAATATTAATTGAATGAGTGTGTAAATCCCAGGGCATTTGAACCATCTGTCTTCTCCATGGGAGAATATATTTTAGCTCTGAGATTGAGGTCACTTCAGATTCACAGTGCCCAACGTTGGCCGGCCTCTTCATGCTGCTTGGCAACCTTTTTCCTTAATCCTGGGTCAGCTCCATTTCCTGTTGCTTTCGTTAGCTATTCCTGACACTTACCCCTCTCCTTCAAGTGTTAGTCTGCTTGCATTCCATGACTAATGGCCATTTGGATTGCTCGTGACTTTGCATTGTTACAAACAGGTGCAATGAAAATCTGTGGGCATGCAGAAGGATTTATCTAGGATCCATATCTAGAAATAGAAAAAGTACATTTTCATTTTAATGGATTCTGCCAAATTGCCCTCCAAAAAAATCTGGGCCCATTCACATTCTCCCAACAGAGTATGAAAACAGCTGTTTCCACAAAGTTGACAATACTGGATCTTATCAATGTTTTAAATTTTTATCAACTTTTTG
The DNA here is from genome assembly GCF_903995425.1 of Onychomys torridus. Classification (NCBI taxonomy): domain Eukaryota; kingdom Metazoa; phylum Chordata; class Mammalia; order Rodentia; family Cricetidae; genus Onychomys; species Onychomys torridus. The sequence continues at coordinate 28,620,789 of NC_050466.1, read as the reverse complement.
TGTGTGTATGTGTGTGCATGTGTGCCTTAGGTGTCTAAAAAAATACTCGCCAGGCAGTGGTGGCACATGCCTTTAATCCCAGCACTTGGGAGGCAGAGCCAGGCAGATCTCTGTGAGTTCAAGGCCAGCCTAGTCTACAGAGCGAGATCCAGGATATGCACCAAAATTACACAGAGGAACCGTCTCCAAAAAAAAAAAAAAAAAAAAAAAAACCCAACCAAAAGAACAGAAAAAAATACTCATTTTTACATCTTTAATTTCTATGGTCTGTGACTTCAAAAATACTATCCTAAGTTTTCTTACAGAGTTTAGGTGTGTGTGTGTGTGTGTGTGTGTAAATGTGCACGCTTAGCTCATTAATCCATGTGGACTTTAGATTTGATAAGAAGTACAGATCCAACACTATTTTGGGGTTTTCCTCAATTTTGACAATTGTCCTGAAACTATTTATTGACTAGTATGTCTTTTGCTCTGTGATTTACAATGCCTTACTCAGCATGAAGTATAACTTAACATACTCACAGGACCACACTAAACTCTGCCTTGTTCCATTGATCTCTTCCTGTGCTAGTATCCCACAGGTTTGTTGACTGTGGTTGATGTTGTGTTTTGATAGCTGGTAGTACAAGCCTTACTCTCTGTTTTTCAAATCCTTCTTTGTCATGTTGCATATGTTATTCTCTACATAATCAGCTCATCAGGTCCTATAGAAACTCCTGTTATTATTGGGTTTAAGATGCCTTTAGATGTTTAGATTAATCTCAGGAGAATATCTATGTTTATAAAACTATGTTTAAAAAGTCTGGGAACATGTCTATTTTTTTGTTTTTGGCTGTTTTGTGACTTTCTTTGTAAAGTTTTCCATCCTCACCCTCTGTTTTTAGTCCTTGCCACCCCACTAAAGGTACTCTTATAGTTACCAGTGGCTTCCCATGGTACTCTTTAATTTGTGATGGGGCCAATTTTTATGACTACTTTGAAAACTAGCAGATGGTGAAGCAAGTCTCCATCTTCCCCTCGCTGTGAGAGACTTTTAGATTGGGTTAATTGTTGTGGGCAGCACCGTTCCATTTGGTCCTGGACTGAATACAAAGGAGGAAGCAAGCCCAGCATCAACGTTCAGTCTCCCCGCTTCCCAGCTGCAGATGCAATGTGATCAGCTGCCTCATGTTCCTGTTACCAGGCCTTTCCTGCCATCAGACTGTCCCCTCAAACTGAGGGCTGGAACAAACTTTTCCTTCCTTAAGTTTCTTTTGTCAGATACTTTGTCACATCACTGAGGAACGTAACTAGGGTCATCTAATTACTTTCTAAAGGTTCCTTCTCTAAATCCCACACCACTGAAGACTAAAATCTCCACTTGTGAATTTTGAGGGACACAGCCTTGAGTCTTTCACCCACTGAATGAATCCTCATGAGGCTTTGCAAGTACTCCAACTACCCTGGGACTTCTAGGCTACCAGGGAACTCAAAGCAGCCTATGAGAAAGGTGGTTTGGAGAGATGGTGAGACCACAGGAGGAGAGGCAGAGATGCTCAGCTAGCACCCGGCTACATTAACTATCCTCTACCACTCAGTGCTCTGGCCAATTTCTGGACCATATGAGAGACCCCAAGTTAGATGACCTCCAAGCCACAGACACAGAGATATCTGGGTAATGCAATGATTAAGGTAATTACAATATTATTACAATAATTACAATAGCCAAGGGACCACTTTTTTTATGGTTTTAGTTTTTGGTTTTTTGAGACAGGGTTTCTCTATGTAACAATCCTGGCTGTCCTGGAACTCACTTTGTAGACCAGGCTGACCTTGAACTCACAGAGATCCTCCTACCTCTTCCTCCCAAGTGCTGGAATTAAAGGTGTGCACCACCACTGCCCAGCTTAAAGGACCACTTTTGGAGTACTGACTTCTCTGTAGCAGCTGACCTAGTAGAACTATTCCCTCCTCAAATCTCTCCCCTCCTTTGACTTCTTGACAGTTATTCGTAGTTTTCTTCTTGTGTCCATGGCTGATTCTTGCCAGGCATGGTAACACAAATTCATAATCCCAGCACTCTAGAGGGGGCAGCAGGAGGAATGTGAATTCAAGGCCTTCTTGGGCTGCATTGCAGCACGCTGTCTCAAACCAAACCCAAACAGACTATGTTCATGGTTGCTGCTTCTCTGTCCTCCTTCTACACTGTTTTCTCCTTTACTAATAGTGTTCCAGCCTCAGGGCTCTTCTTTCCTGATGACTCACATTGCTTTTAGATAACCTCACTCTCTATAAACCAACACCAACCCAGACTTCTTTCATGAGCTCTAGACTCAGGAAACAAATGATATATCTCATAGTCAGCAGAGCCAAAATGCATTCCTTTGTTGTCCCCAAACTACCAACATATCCCTATTTACTCAGATGCCCAAGCCATAAATCCTGAGGGCAATTTCAGACCCCTTCTTTTCCTCCATCTCCACATTCAGTCAAACACCATGTCTTACCATGTCCATCTCCTAAATACATGTAAAACTCATCATGGACCCTAATGAGCATGTCTGTCTTTGCTCTCTTCTCCTCCAAACTACTCTCTACACCATGGTCTATGGTTAAAAAGATAGAGCTTTAGAACTAGATAGATCTGCATTTATGTCTCATCTCTGCCTTTTTGGCTTTGGGCATGCCATTTACTTTTCCAAGTCTTATTTTCTTCAACTGTAGAATAGGGACAATAATCTTACCTACTTGCAAAGTTGGTACCACATTCATTAAGATAACATATATGCAGCATGTGGTATGGCACCAGGCACACAGAAAGTGCTCAATAAATGATAGTGGAATATTTAAAACTGGGATTTATATGAGAATATGGATGAATGTCTATAGTAGCTCACCTTTGCTGAAGACAACTCTGTTCTCATGGACCTCATCAGCTGTGACAGGGCTATGCTAAGTCTAAATAAGAAAGGTTGCATGTATGACCATTAGGGAAAAGCATGCATATTATAGAAGACATGTACAATGTTTGAGAGTTCTGAGTTCAGCAAGGGCTGGAGAAGCTGACAGGTATTCCCCAGAAGCTGGTTGTACTGGGCCAACTGGAGCCAGCACATCTGGAGCCACACAGCAGAGGGCAGCAGAGGTTGATGTGATTGTAGACCTCTGGGTTGGAGTAGGGTGAGGGATGAGAAATCTAAAGGAAGAATTGGGGGGAGTCTTAATCCCAAATTGGAGTTTGGCTAGAACTGCCCAGGATAGCAGAGCCTTTGGGGTCACTTTCCATTAGGGTCTGGGATGGGGTGTTCATTTTCTGGAAGTATGAATGGACCTTCTAAGTGTAGAGTTAGCAAAGGGGAAGTTCAAATGGTAGATATACTTCTCTGTGAGGTAGATGATGGACGTATAGTACAGGTGGGGACTGTGTTTATAAGGTATGGCTTACAGAAGACTCGGGTGGAAACCAGAGCTGAAGGAGAGGGAATGACTTACCTAAGGGCATATATTTAGAATTAAGTGTAAACAGCAACTTGAATTGAGAAATGGTTGTCACTAAACACATTACCTCACAGTAACCATGTGAGGCACAATGAGATGCTGTACATTTTACAGATGAAGAAATCAAAACCCAATGCTAAACCATTTGCCAAGGCCACACAGTTAGTTGGTGTTGTATCCAGGATATCAACCCCAAACAGCCTGATTTTTGGGCCTGAACTCTTAATCACTCCATTCTGTTCTTTGTCTAGATAAAGTTTTCTGGTCATGAGCCTTTTCCACCTGAGAAAATTATATGATCTTCTTTGACTGGCTACAGAGGTATGTAAAAAGAGGCTGTTGGGCTGGGGACTTAGCTCAGTGGTAGAGCGCTTGCCTAGCAAGTGAAAGGCCCTGGGTTCAGTACTCAGCTCTGAAAAAAAAAGAGGCTGGGGCATGGTGGCACATACATTTAATCTCAGGAATCAGGTAGATCTCTGTGAGCTCAAGGCCAGCCTCATCTACATAGAGAGTTCAACATAGTAAGACCCCATCTTAAAAATTATTTTATACATCAAATATTTAGTTAGTAAATCAATCACAAAGAAATTTATTTTAAATAGTACACACACACACACACACACACACACACACACACACACACACACATATATATATATTTGATTTTTTGAGACAGAGTTTCTCTGTGTAGCCCTGGCTGTCCTGGACCTTGCTCTGTAGACCAGACTGGCCTTTTACTCACAGAGATCACCTGCCTCTGCCTCCCGAGTGCTGGGATTAAAGGCGTGCACCACCACAGGCCGGCGTACTTACATTTTTACCGTTTGTTAAAGATGAACGTGGGCCGATGGACTGACTCCATAGCTAAGGGTGTTTGCTGTGCAAACCTGATGACCTGAGTTCCATGTCCAGAACCCACATGGCTCAAAGGACAAGTTGTCCTCTGGTGTCCACACGTATGCTGAGGCACACACTCACACACACACAAATCAATAAATGTTTAAAGAAAATTAAAAACAACAAAACAAAGCTGAAGTTTAGGCCAAGGTTTATGATTCTAGATTCTCAAGAATTTTTTTCCCCATTCTTCTCTATTCTCTATTGTCAATTTTAGGAACTCAAATTCTGCTCTCTAAGTAGATAAAATAGAAAGACAGTTGCTACTTGAAGTGGATTTTCAGTTGGTCCTTTTGTGAGGTAAATGTTATAATTTTTCTTCTCCCATCTGTAACTTCCCTGCAGTGTGGCATTCCTATATGTATGAACTGCCCAGTGGATGTATGGCTAGTGTGCTTCCTATGGAGAATTACTGCTGACATGTGTTGACTTTAGGTGACTTCTTTCCCAGCCAGCCCTGCCTCTCCTGGCTGCCTTCCTATACGGCATTATCAGTGTAAGTTCAGGGACGGTGAGAGAGTTAGTGTAACCCAAGTCACTGAATAGTCAGTCCTCTAGTCTGTTGTTTTCCACTCTGCTGTTGCTTCCTGTTTAGTAAACAGGTGTTCTGCTCAGTGTCAGTCTTCACGGAGGCATTCAGTCAGTCATTTATAAAAGACCTGCCGCCTGCCATGTACCAAACATGGTGCTAGGTTCTAGGGGTACAGAAATGAAGCAGGTATGCATGGTCTGTGCCCTGAGGAAATTTTGCCCCTTAAATGACTACCCCTCTGGAAGAACCTGGAATCTCCCATCTTCTCCATCCCCTTTGCCTTAGCTCCAGCTCTCATCATTTGCCTCTGCCATGGAGAGCTGCTGCAGCTGGTCGGCCAGCTTCCTCCTCCCATCCCCCACCCCCACTCCAGCCTGCCCTTAGCAGAAGGCAGCAGACAGGCTCTGCCTTTGAAAACATCCCTTTCAACATGTCACATCCTTCCCCTGCTCAACCTGCTCAAAATTCTTCAGTGACTCCCCACTTCCCGTCAAGTTGTCTCCACATGCCTTCACCTCCTGGCCAAATTCAAGGAGCTGTATGAGCTGATTCTGCCCTGCCCACTGTATACCTATTTTCTACATGTCCCTCTGCTCCAGCACAGGTCTACTTAGTGTCATATGCTGCCAGAACATTCCCCTCTCTCTCTCTCTATCTACCTCTGTATCTATGGGTCTTGCTGTATAGCCTAGGCTGGCCACAAGCTTGCTGTCTTCTTCTCACCTTTAGTTCCAGCCTGCAAAATCTTCCCCGGCGGTGTGAAGCTCAGGCTTGGGTACTACCAGGACTCCCCTCTCTTTTGTTCTCCCTTCTCTATGATCTTAGGTCCAAGCTCTAGCGGATGCAAGGATCAGTTGTCCTGGGCAAATGCTTTGTATTGCATGATGAGAATCTCCCTTCACCTCTGTCCTATGGCTGATATTTTCAAAGGCCTGTCTTCTCTACCAGAGATTGTGGCTCAATGTGTTAGAGGACGTCATGTCACTAAGTCACCATAATGCTCTCTGAAGTGTATCTTTCTGTATTAGGCCCACAGTTCTTGGGAAAGTTGGGTATTTGGCATAAGGTCAAACTTCCAGAGAGGCCTGCCTAGGAAACTTGTGTTCTCTCAAGATGTAGTCCCTTATCCTAGAGGTAGGCCATTACACCAGCTTTGCCTCTTTCCAGCAACCAAGACCATGTAGGTACTGCTGTACATGGTCTTTAAACTCTTTAACAGCTGATTTTTTTCTTTTTTTATTAAGAAATTTTTTATTTATTTTACATATCAACCACAGATCCCCCTCTCTACCCTCCTCCTGCCCCTCCAGACTTCTCCCCCAACCCACCCCCTCAATCCCTCCTCCAAAAAGGTAAGGCCACCCATGGGGAGTCAGCAGAGCCTGGTACATTCAGTTGAGGGGGGGTCAAAGCCCTGCATTTAAGGCTGTGCAAGATATCCCACCATAGGTAGTGGGCTCCAAAAAGCCCGCTCATGCACTAGGCATAGATACTGATCCTGCTACCAGAGGGCCCCTTAAGCAGATCAAGCTACACAACTGTCTTGTTTATGCAGAGAGCCTAATTCAGTCCTGTGGAGGCTCCATGGGTGTTGGTCTAAATTTCATGAGTTCCCACTAGTTTGGTTTGGTTGTCTCTATAGGTTTCCCCATTATGATCTTGATGCCCTTGCTCATAGAATCCCTCTTCCCTCTCTTCCACTGGACTCCTGGAGCTCAGCCTGGTGCTTGGCTGTGGATCTCTGCATCTGCTTCCATCAGTTACTGGAGAAAGGCTCTACAACAACAGTTAAGTTATTCACCAATCTGATTACAGGGGTAAGCCACTTCAGGCACCCTCTCCACTATTGCCAGTAGTCTAAGCTGGGGTCATCCTTGGGGATTCCTGGGAACTTCCCTAGCACCAGGTTTGTCCCTATCCCCGTGATGTCTCCCTCTATCATTTCATTGCTCTCCCACTCCATTCACGTTCCAGCTCAACCATCCTGCTCCGTCATGTTCTCATCCCCATCCCCTACCCTCCATTGCCCACCCCTCATCCCCAGTATACTCATGGAGATCTCATCTATCTCCCCTTCCCAGGGCGATCCATGCATCCCCCTTAGGGTCCTCCTTGTTAGCTAAACAGCTGATTTTTTAAAATGTATTGTTATTTACCCTGGTTCTGAATCTCTGTTTCTACTTTGTCATTGGTATAAACTGCCTCAAAGATCTTAGGGAGACAAGGTAAGAACTATTGGGCCCAGGCTTCTTCTGTCTCTACTCTCAGTGCTCAGCAGGGATGTGGACGCCCAGGCTGGGTCAGCCTCATCAACCTCATGCAGCGAAAGGCCTTGAGGAAAAGGCAATACAAACCAGAAGCCAAAGGCCAGTTCCTCCTGCTAAAGAAAAGGGTACAGAGTCCATGTCGGGTCCTCCATCAAAATGCCAAACTGTGGCATGGATCTGTTTCCTTCCATGGGTTTAATTTGTATTTTTGGGGGAGCCATCAGGTGGTAAGGGATGATTCATACTTTACTTATGTTTCTTGTTTATTTCCTTTCCTCGACCTTCAGATTTTTTTCTGCTTAATGTTTGTTCCGGGTTTTGACAAAGCACTGAGGTACATGACTTGTGTTAGTAGCTTTTTTCCTCCCATATCCCCACGGGAAAAAAAATGAAAGGAAGTGACAGTATCCCAAAACCATCTTTTATTCCATTACTGGCTGGATTGCACCTGTTGCTTCTCAGACCACCCTCCAATCATTTCCTTTTACAGTAAAACCTTATTAAGAGAAACTCCATGAGCACCCACTGGGAATGGCCTGGGCTCTAGCAGGCCTTGCTTTGCCTGCTACCAGTAACTAAATGGATTGAAGAAATGAGCTGTGAGCCTCTAGCCTCCAGACTTCTAGGAAACAAATGTCATTGCTTGGGCATGACCGTTTTCGTTCAAGTGATTGATGCTGGAGATTCTTCTCATTTCATTAAGGCAAATCTCTTAAGACTTGGAATAGGCCACAATTTGTTAGCTGCCTTAGAGTTCCTGTGAATTACTCGAAGGAGTAAAGCTTCATTTCCTTTTTTATTGCACACATTTATTCATGAGGTGTAGCAGGAATCTTAAAGCTACTTATTAATAAAATCAAACCTGAGGCCAGTTATTGGGGTGAATGCTGGAAGATCAGAGACACAGAACAAGCCACAGCTACCTCACCTCACCAGTTCCTCAGCTGGTCTTATTTCCTCAGACTGGAAGCTTCTGAGTCCTCATCCAGAATGAATCTCAGCTGAACTGCTGCTAGTAGCCTAAAAGCTTAACTTGCCAAAAGCTTGACCAACCAAATGCTTAACCAGCCAAAATGCTTCTAGTTTCTGGTCTTCACGCCTTATATACCTTTCTCTTTCTGCCATCACTCCCTGAGATTAAAGGCTCAATTTTTGGGATTAAAGGCGAGTGTCACGACGCCTGGCTGTTTCCAATGTGCCCTTGAACTCACAGAGATCCAGAGGGATTTCTGTCTCTGGAATGCTAGGATTAAAGGTGTGAGTGCCACCATATTCTGGCCTCTATGTCTGTCTAATGGCTGTCTGTTCTCTGACCCCAGATAAACTTATTAGGATGCACAATATTTTGGGGAGCACAATACCACCACATTGAGGAGTGATATGGATATGCCATGGCCCACATATTGAGCTCAGAGGTCAGTTTACAGGAATCAGTTCTAGTCTTCCATTTTATGGGTCCTGAGTATTGAACTCAGATCATCAGGCTTGGCAGCAAGCACCTTTACGTGCTGAGCCATTTTGCTGGCCAAGCTTCATTTCTTTATAAATAAACCTACAACACAGATGGCTCACTAATTTGAAAGGCTACCTCCAATTAGTTTGAGTAAATGAAGTTGGACTCCATTCAATAACAATTTATTGATTTCTTTCACCAGACAAATCACTCCTAGGTGAGAATTCTTTTGTATTGTCCCTGTACTCCAGAAAGACCAGATTAGTGGGCTGTCGTCAGAGACACAGATGCAGTGTGTACTCTCCTGTCTGAGTAGGAACTGTAGCAGTAGGCATCTCATCCTACTGATGCAGTCACATTTTTGTAGCTTTGCCCTTTGTGTCTAAAAGTATGGGATGCAGTTCAGAGCCGACATATGGCTAGGAACTGGTTGTATGTAGTACTGACTAAATTGCTTTGCCTCTTGGTTTGGACCCCCTTATTTGGTGAATGTATACTGAGCCTCTGAATACAATGAAGGGTGCCCAGTTACCAAAGTTCATTCTGTGAACAAGGTTAAGGAGCATTCTGGCATAGTACTTCTACACTATTCACAATAGCCAAGACATGGACCAACCTAGGTCCCCATCAATAGATGAATGGGTAAAGACAAAGGATATCTAAACTTTTTTTCTTTGTTCAAATAAATCATGTCATTTGCAAGAAAAAAGGATGGAACTGGAAGTCATCATGCTAAGTGAAAAAACCCAGAATGTAAAAGACAAATATCACATTCTCTCTCATATGTGGAATGCAGATTTCACACACACACACACACACACACACACACATACACACACACTGAAAGTAGAAGAGAGGTCATTTTGGGATTTGGGAAGAGATAGAGAGCCAGTGGAAGGGGCATAAGCCAGGGTGATTGAGATGTAGGAGAATGGAGAGATGGCTTAGTCGTTAAGAGCACTTGCTGCACAAACATGAAGACCTGAGTTTGGATCCCAGTATCCATGCAACAAGCCGTGTGTCCTTCAAACACCTATGGTTATAGCTCTGAGATATCCAACTTTCTCTTCTGACCTCCATGTACACATAGGGTACATTTATTGGAACACCCATGTGTACACACAGACACACACAGACACACACACACACACACACACACACACACACACACACACACACCACACCTAAAATAAATAAATTTGAATTTTCAGAGATTCTCTTTTAAATTTTAATTTATTTATTTTATGTGTGTAGATGTTTTATCTGCACATGTCTGTACACCATGCGTGTGGTTGATGCCTGTATGTGGTGGTATTATGTTCCCCGAAATATTGTGTGTTCCCCGAAATAAACTTATCTGGGGTCAGAGAGCAGGACCGCCACAAGCTTAAACATAAGGATAGGCAGTGGTAGCATACACCTTTAATCCTAGCATTTCAGAGACAGAAATACCTCTTGATCTCTGAGTTGAAGGCCACATTAGAAACAGCCAGGCATGGTGACACACGCCTTTAATCCCAGAAACTCAGCCTTCAATCCCAGGGAGTGGGGGCAGAAAGAGAAAGATTATGTAAGGCGTGAAGACCAGAAACTAGAAACATTTGGCTGGTTAAGCATTCAGGCTTTGGATCAGTACAGTTCAGATGAGAGCCATTGGGATGAGGACTCAGAGGCTTCCAGTCTCAGGAAACAAGACCAGCTGAGGAACTGCCAAGGTGGCTTGTTCTGCTTCTCTGATCATCCAGCGTTCTCCCCAATAACTGGCCTCAGGTTTGTTCTTATTAATAAGACCTGTAAGATTCCGCTACACCTGTATAGGTTGGAAGAGGGTGTTATGTTGTGGATATTGCTCTGTGTAAATAAAGTTTTGATTGGCCAGTGGCCAGGCAAGGAAGTATAGGCGGGACAAGAGAGAAGAGAATTCTGGGAAGTAGAAGGCTGGGGAGAGACACCGCCAGCCGCTGCCATGAAAAGCAACATGTAAAGACACCGGTAAGCCACAAGCCATGTGGCAAAGTATAGACTAACAAAAATGGGTTAATTTAAGATAGAAAAGGTAGATAACAAGCAGCCTGCCACGGCTATACAGTTTGTAAACAATGTAAGTTTCTGTGTGCTTTCTTGGTTGGGTCTGAGCGACTGTGGGACTGGCGGGTAAGAGAGATTTGTCCTGACTGGGCCAGGCAAGAAAACTCTAACTACAGTGTTAGGTCCTGGAACTCGTTTCAGATGGTTGTGAGTCATTATATGGGTGCTGGGAACTGAACCTGGCTCCTTTGGAAGAGCAGCAAGTCCTCTTAGCTGATGAGCCATCTCTCTGACAGCTCCAGGACTCTAAAAATAGTCTACTTAAGAGTCTACCAGGGCTAGAGTGATGGTTCAGAGGTTAAGAGCACTGATTGCTCTTCCAGAGGACCCAGGTTGGATCCCCAGCACTGACATGGTGATTCCTAGTGTCTGTGACTCCAGATCCTGAGGGGCCTGGTGCCCTCTTCTGGCTTCTAGTGACACTGCATACACAGATGTATATGCAGGTGAACTATCCATAGACACAACATTAAAATAAAATTTTAAAAGTCCACGATTGTCATCCTCTCCTCACTGTAAAAACCACTTAAAATATTGTTGAAGAGTGATCAAGGAGTACATAACATCAAAATACAGAATATACCTGTATGAAAATGTCATGAAGAAACCCATTATTTTGTACAATGAATATATGGTAATAAAATTAAAACTTTTTTTAATAAGAAAGAGGAGGAGATAGACAAAAACATTTTGAGTTAATGGTAGGGTTCAGTTAGAAGCTGGGTTCAACCCTGTGGATGAAGAACTAAGCAGAGGGGCCTTTTCTAATCTTGACTGCCTGCTCTATAGTTTACCTCACTGAGTTTAAAACCCAAGATACCTACAGCAACTAGGGGAGACTAGATGAGGAAAAGGCTCATTTCTGTAGCCATTGGTAAAGCCAAGAATGATCAGACTCCAAATATTTGAAATTTGTGCCTTTCTTTGCTATGGATTTTTATCTCAGAGACTCTAGCCATAGAGTCCTGGGATATGTTCAAGACAAGTTGTCTATTTCCTTCACTTCTACTGAGGGCAGAGAAGAAAGGTGATGGGCTGGGCCACCTTGGGCCATACACGAGTTATGAAATGACAATAGAATTCCTGCTCCAAATGCTAAGGAAATGATTTCTCTGATCTCTTGGGAGGAATTGCAATTACCAAGTTTTGAAAAGCCCAGGGAACGTGGAACTTGGGGCTGCTTTTCATCTGGGACAGGAAGACCCTGCCACCAAGGGTGAGACTGATAAGTGAAAGGGCGTGAAGCACCATTTCCCCTGCAGGATGCTGGGCTGGACTGGAGAAGATGCCGCAGGAGGTGCTGGTGGTGATGGGGAAATCCACCCTGCTTGACCTAAATACTCCCAATGGACTCTATGAGCTCATTGTAATTATCATCTTCTTCCCTTTGAAAATCAGGAAAGTGAATAGAGAGAAGTGCAGAGTGCACCCCGCTAGTGAGTTGCTGAGCTGTGTGCTTTGAAGAGTTACAGTTATTGGGAAGACCAACTTTGTCTGGAGCAGTAGAAAGTCAAGGGGAAGAGGTGAAGGGAGTACTCTGAAGTGGTCTCGATGCCAAGAGAGTACAGTGTAATGGTTACAGTATACACTGGAGGTGGTGGCGGTACATGCCTTTAAGAAGAGTTTATACTGGGACTGCCACAGTCCAAGCCAGGAACCTGGATCCTAATCCCAGGTCTGCTACTTCCTGGCTGTGTTATCTTGGGCAAATTACTTATCACATCACGCCTCAGCTCCTTTGTGTAGGAGTAATAGTCATGCCTACTACAGGGGTTCTTAGGGGAGTAAGTCAATATAGGACTGGCTTGTGGCAATGCCTGACACCTAGAGAAGGCTCCCCACTGTCTGACATCAATGCAGAGCACAACAGCTGGATCTGTGGCTGGTCTGGAGTGCTTTGAACCTGTTCTCTTCTACCACCTACTTTAGCATACATGTACCACTACACCATTAACATAGATGTACTGCGGTATTGGGAATCAAACCAAGGGCTTCATGTTCATTAGGTAAGCATGCTACCAGCTGAGCTACATCCCCAACACTTGGAGAAAACTTTTTGTTCTGCAAAGAATTATGCTTTTGATGTAGGTGCTCTTTGGTTCAGTAGACAGCAACAAGGGAAAGGGCTATGGCCTCAGATACCACTGTGTCCAGTGCTACAGGCTCAATACTTCAAGGCCTTCAAGATGGCGTAGCCAGTGGGTAAGAATAGCTAGGCATTCCTGGGTATAACTCTCCACTCTATATACATTGTGTGTCTTTGGACATCTCCTTTCATTTCTCTCTGCCTCAGTTTTCCCACTGGAAATGGGAATCACATTTACACCTTCCTTTCAGGGGTCTCATAAGAATTAACTTCATGGACACCTATGCAGTGCCTGGCAGGTAGTGTCACATTTGTTGATATTCCCCCCCCCCCGAGAAACCAAGGAGATGACGGAGAAATGCAGGAAGACAGTAGCAATCCTCTCTGCCCTCTCCCCTTCCTGATGGACCGGCTGGAAGATGCTCCTGTCCAAATGGGAAATGGAAGCCAAAATAGCACCATAAAGGAAAGGAAGTGCTTGGGGAGCAGATGGGCTCCTGCTCACAGTCTGAGGAATGTGCTGACTCTTCAGGAACAGGCCTTTGGCAGTCACTTAACACAATCACAAAGCAAAGGGAAATGATCAAGTCTGTCACCAGGGTCAGTGCCAATGTGTTTAAGAAAGTGGTGAGGCTGAAAAGGAGGATATGGAGAATGCTGGAGCCAGCTTGCAAGACCTCCTGGGCGGCAGATCCAGGTGGATGTGGCTGGGGCCCTGCTCTCCCTCCCCACATGCCCTTCCAAACTTCCCAAATAAGCAGCCTTAACCATGATGGTGGCGGCTAGTAACCTACATGGGCTTGATCAAATTCAGGCTCCTGTGTTTCTTTCAAACTACACACTTATAGTCAATGTCACAGTGCTAGGAGCCATGGGGGATCTTGGGACAAATGATACAGTAAGGTGCCCTGGAAGAACTCACAGAGGATCAAGGCCATGTTCCCTAACAAACTAGAAAAACATCTGAGAAATACTGTAGGGTCAGGGACTGAACAACTGCCCTCTTCCCAAGGGGGTAATATGGCAAAAAGAGAATGTCTGGAAAAGATAGTGCTTACCATGAAATAACCTCTAATGGTGGAATTAGCGGGGGTGTTCTTTCCTGGGAGTGGGGGAGGCTAGAGCAGGCTGTAAAATCATTATAGGAAACATTTCTGTCTACCAATCCCTTGACACATCGAAAGAGACTTATATAGAGAGCATTTCCAGTTACATCCTAGCAGCTTTGACTGAGTGCCTACTGTGTGCTATATACCAAGCCAGGGACTCTTCCATGCTTTCAATATCACACAAAATCTGTGTGGAGTAGATTTCAGAATGGACATGAGTGTAGAGAGAGCTGCAGCTAACAATATAACCCAGTGGCTCTCCAAATGTGGCCTTTGGATCAGCAACATCAAGTTGACCTTAGAACTTGTGGGGGGGAAATGCACATTCTCATGCTCCTCCTTTGTATACGGCCATTTGCTTTACATGTTGAGCTGTCATGTCTCTCTCTCTCTCTCTCTCTCTCTCTCTCTCTCTCTCTCTCTCTCTCTCTCTCTCTCACACACACACACACACACACACAAGCTAGAGAGATGGCTCAGCATCTAAGAGTACATACTACTCTCCCAGAAGATCTGAGACCATTTCCCAGCACCCACATCAGGTTGCTCACAGCTATCTGTAACTCAGCTCCAGAGGATCCAACAGCCTATTCTGGCCTTTGCTGGCACCCAAACACACTTGGCATATATACATGCATACACGTAAATAAAAATAAAAATACATATTTATAAAATAAGCAAGGCCAGACACTTGGGAGGCAAATGCAGGTGAATCTCTATGAGTTCAAGGCCAGCTTAATCTACATAGGGATCCCCAGGCCAGCCAGGGGTGTAGAGTGAGACCCTGTTTCACCCCCAAATAAGTTTTCCAAATGGAAAAGCTTGAAAACCCTGACTACTCTAATGGACCACCTTCTCCACTGTACCTAGCTTCACTAACTCATTAGTTGTACTGAAGGGGAGCATTGGACACACAGAGGGTAAGGCTCCTGGAGGCAGGGATGGAACTGGCATCCAACCTCCTAAGTACCAGCTCAATGTCTTGAAGCATCTGAGGCTGTCCCTTCATGAGAGGAAACAGGAAGAGAAACCTCTGAGCTGTCCTTTATTAGAATCCTGTGGCTTCTCTTTCTTGTTATGCCAGGAAAAGCCAGAGGCTTCCTGGGTTCTTATGTAGGAAGCCCTTCCGGTTCCTCTTGTATACCTGCCCTAGGGCTTTGTTGCCACAGACCAGTATCCCAGCCATCCTGACCTTTCCCTCAGCGCTCATCTTAAGGTAGAACCTCAGGGGGGATCTGCCTGAACTTCCAGCCCTCTCTCCATGCCTCAGCAAAGTGCCTCAGGCCCAGCAGGTCCTCCTGGCTTCCATTGCTTGCACACTCCTCAGGATTCTATCGCCCTCACATTCTGATGTGGAGTTCCAGTGAGTCTCTCTTGAGGATCACTGTACCATGTATTGTGTCTTTCTTCCCATCCTTTAACACTGCTAAGTCTATTGCCCCAGCAGACAGTTCACAGGACCTGGTAAGCAGGCTAGGGATTGGAGAATTTCGGTCTGCCCTAATAGCTGCTGGTTCTGTCAAAGCTTGAACACTCAGATGATCCGACTTCCTTGTTGCTGCTTATGCTCTTTCAGATGTCAAAAAATCATCTTTGACTTTGCATTTGAACATCTGCTAGCTTCTGATGGTTTTCTTCTTCTAAGTCAAAAGCACTTACCCTTGCCATGTCCACAGTGAGGGCAGAGTATGGTGCCTCTTGTGAATGCCAGCTGTGGACATCACCAAGGCTAGGGTGGGAGTCGTTAGTCACTGAGCCTAATGAACAAAATAAAAGCAACTGTGGTGTATGACTCTGCTGTTCCCTCCCTCCCTCCCTCCCTCCCGTGTGTGTGTGTGTGTGTGTGTGTGTGTGTGTGTGTGTGTGTGTGTGTGTATTGAGGAAAAGAATTGGAAACATGATCACTAAATGACTAATAACATTTGCAGGGCATGCCAGACCCATCAGCAAAAGAACATTTGAAACCCTAGTGAGGTCCAGCTGGCCTACCTTTTAGCTTCTGTGGACTAGCTTATAGCAGGGATTTCTCAGCTGATGGTAGCCATTGATGTGGAAGAAATAACGAAAGAGCTCTAGGGTTGTTAGGTGGATGAATATTCAAATGTGAGCAATGGGCTCATCTAAAACTTCAATTTTCCCAGCTCTAAAAAGAGGTAATATTAGGCTAAACCATATGAGAATGATATTTTGTAGGTCCAAACATGTTAAGTTTAGTATGGTGGCTTACACCTGTAATTCAGAGAGGCTGAGGCAGGAGAATTGCTGCAAATTTAAGGCCAGCCTGGGATACATCTTCCAGGCCAGCTCAGGCAAGTGTGAGAGCTTATCTCAGACAAACAAAACAAAACACGTTGAATGCTGCCAGCTTCCTATGGTTAAGTCCCAAAGCACTTTGTTCCTCGGGCTGTTGTGAAGAGCCCATGAGATGTCAGATTTTTACCCCAGCCAAGAATAGTGATGGTGACAAGGCTAACTGTGTGACACCCAATGCCAGTCACAGAATGAGCTCTGACTCCGGCCATCTCACAAAGGCAAGTCCTAGGCTGCCTAAAACACACCAGCCGCCTAATCTATGGAGTTAAAATGGGCCAAGTACTCTTCCTTTGCGAGCTGTCTCATCCTTGGATGTTTTGTTTATAGGTTACTATTTGCGGTGAAACCATTCCTGACCAAAGCTCCCATTAAAATGTCCCCAAGGGAGAACTGTTTTATTTATTGATTCATTCTGCATTATTTACCAGTTTGTATGAAGAGCCTAAGATCTGCCCTGGAGGAGTTTACAGTTCACTATGGGAGAAAACCCCCCAGATACCAGTCCATGGTGTGTGGGGGTATGTGTGGGTGTGGGTGTGGGTGACATATATGATGTCACTGTGTAGCTCTTGATGTCCTGGAATTCCATACATAGACAAGACTGGCCTTGAACTCACAGAAATTTGCCTGACTCTGAGTTCTGGGATTAAATGCACAAACCACCAGGCTGGGCTCAGTCCACATTTAATATGTGTGGGTGCATGTGGGCACACATGTATGTATGTCTACACGTGCACTTGGGTCCAGACCAGAGGACAGCCTTGAATGTCATCCTCAGAAACACTGTCTGCTTCCTCTGAGGCAGGGTCTCTCATTGGTTTGGAGCTCAATAGTTAGGCTACATTAGCTGGTCTGTGAACTCCAAGCATCCTTCTGACTCTGCCTCCCTGGCTCTGGGATTACAAGCCTGTGCCACCATGCTTTTTTATATGGGTTTTGAGCATCAAATCCACATCCTCATGCTTGTGAGGCAAGTCTTTTACTGACTAGACCCTGTCCCCAGCCCCACATCACTTCATTTTTGACAAGTGGCCAGAATCATAAAGAGTGTGTCCCCAGATTTGTAGGTTTGCTACAGGGGACCATCCATCCCTCTATTCCAATTCTTGTTGGTGGCTGTGAAAGGCTATACAGAAAAAGTGGCATTTGAGATCGATTTTAAAGAATGGCTAAGAATTCCCTGCACAGCAACTAATCCCCTTCCTAAGAAGGGGAACCTTAATGTGCAGAGGTGCGGTATTGCGAAGGGGATCTGTGCACCATTAGAGACTGCTCCTAACTTCAGTGTGTCTGGAGCACTGACTGGGACCTTCATAAAGTTATTATGGACATTTTTGTACAAGGCTGCTTGTGGACATTTGTTTTCATTTTTCTTAGATAGTTAACTCTGTTAAAGTCAGAAAGCATACTATGCACGATTTTGGTCCTTTTCCATTTATTAAGATTTGTTTCATGACCCAGCATATGGTCTATTTTAGGGGCAGTTCTGTGTGTGCTTGGGAAGACTGTGGATTTTGCAGATATTGGCTGCAGTGTTCTATTCATGTCAATTAGGGCAAGTTGATTAATGATGTTGTTCAGCTCTTCTATATTCTTACTGATTCTGTTTGCTTCTTTTATCAGTTATTGGGAGAGAGCTGTCAGACTTTCCAACTCTAATTGCAAGTTTGTTATTGCTTGTTTTAGCTCTGTCTGAGCTGGCTTCATGTATTTAGAAGCTTGTTGTAGGTTCATACATATCAAAGCCACCAGGTTTATGTAGCAAGTACCTTTACCTGCTGAGCCATTTATCTCATGAGCCTTATACGTCTGTTTTTCCCCTTTTTAAAATTATTTGATTTTGTTTTATGTTCATTGATGTTTTGCCTACATGTACATCTGTGTAAAGGTGTCAGATCCCCTGTAACTGGAGTTGTGAGCTGCCTTGTGGGTACTGGGAATTGAATGTAGGACCTCTGAAAGAGCAGCCAGTACTCTTAACCACTGTGCCATATTTCCAGCCCTTTTGTTTTTTGGGGGGTTTTGTTTCATTTTGTTTTGTTTTGTTTGGGCGGGGGAGAGAGTTTCACCATATAGCTCTGGCTGTCCTGGAACTGGCTCTGTAGACCAGTCTCGGGCCTCAAACTTAGAGTTCTGCTTGCCTCTGTCTCCTGAGTACTGGAAATAAAGGTGTGTGCCACCGTACCTGGCTTATAATTTGATTTTTTTTTTTTAGACAGGGTCCCATGTAACCCAGACTGGCTTTGAATTCTCAATGCAAGCAAGAATGGCCTTGAACTCCTTATCCTGTTTCCCTTACCTTTCAACGAGGACCGTGACTATGGGTGTGTGCTGTTGTGCCCACAGAGGCCATAAAAGGACATGACATCACCTGGAGCTGGAGTTACAGTAGTTGTGAACCATCTGAATTGAGTGTTGGAGCAGAACTGGGGGCTTCTGGAAGAGGAGTATGTGCTTTAACTGCTGGTCCCTCTTTCCAGCCCCCTACTTCAATCTATATTCTTATTTCCTCTAATCACTGAATTTTCTTTGATATCTAATCCATTGTTATGCCTTTCTAGTGCAATTTTATTTCAAATCATATATTTCATCTTTAAAAATTCCCTTTGGAACAAGGGCTTGGTGGCACATACCTATAATCCCAGCATTCAGGAAGATGTGGTAGAAAACATGAGTCTGAGGTTAGGCTAGGCTAGATAGTAAAACCTTGACACAAAAATTTATTTGGTTATTTTTATAATATTTTATAAAAATATTTTCCTCACTGTAGCATTTTTCCTTTAAATCCTTGAGCATTCTTAAGACAGCTGCTTGTTAATTCTTTCATTGTGGCCATTCTGTTTCTGTTTCTCTTTTTAAATAATTTCATGATTGAGAGTCAGCACAACATGAGGAACTGTATTAAAGGGCTGTAGCATTAGGAAGGCTGAGAACCACTGTTCTAGGTGAGGTTACAGGTGATAGCAAGCCACCTGACTTTTGTGCTGGGAACCGAACTTGGGTCCTCTGAAAGAACAGCAAACACTCTTAACCTAAACCATCTCTCTGGCCTACAGAGTTTTTGTTTGTTTGATTGGTTGATTTGGGGTTTGAGGTTTTTTGTTTTTATTTTTATTTTTTTAGATGGGGTTTCTCTGTGTAGGCCTGGCTATCCTGGAACTCACTTTGTAGAACAGGCTGGCTTCAAACTCAGAGATCCACCTGCCTTTGCCTCCTGAGTGCTGGGATTAAAGGTATGCTACCACACCCAGCTACACTTCAGCTTCAGGTTGTGTCTCTTTTGGCTGACTTGCTTACCTGGCTACGTTTTGTTTAGTAATTGCTGGATACTGTATTGTAAATGTTTCATTGTTGAGTGTTTACATTTGTGTCTTTCTTTAAGGAATTGAACCTTTTTCTGGAAGACAATGATGAGAATCACACATCACCCCCGGAACCTCTTAAAGTGGTGAAGTACGTGTTTTTGATGGCTGAACATGTTCTGGAAATTTGGGGTTGCAGCTTCTTGGCAGTGTGTCTCCTAGTTTCATGGTTGCATGTGTAGGTGAGTATTGAGCTGCATAATCAAAAGGATCCCTATGCAGACATCCGGCACTCCTTTTCTGTATTGCTCTCTCTTTTCTAGAACACTCACAATTTCCAGCTACCACAGTCTCTCATCGTTCTCATTAACTCAGGAAGACTCTATACCATTCTAGAGTGGCTCTTCCCCAGGCAGAAACCAAAGACCACCGTAGACTGTACCTTACTCATTCCCATTCTCTCATTAGGGATCCCAGACTTGTTCTAGCTGTTGTACAACATCTGAAAGCAAATGTTTTGTGTGTGTATGTGGGCTTGGTTTTCTAGCATTTTCTAATGGCAGGAGGAAGTTCTACCATAATTTACTCCAGCATGGTTGCATGAAGTCACAGTAGAGGGGAAAGACACAATCACATTTTATTTTAAGGAGAAACTGGTAGTTTCCTAGATGAATAAGAGGGAGGGAGAGACAAAGTAGGGGGTTATTTAAATATCTACGAGTGAGCTGATGCTTGCTACTTTTCATTAAAATAGTAATGTGGGACTGGAGAGATGTGGACACATTTGAGGTCTATCAAGGAGGTGGCAGCAGCAAGACTTGTTGACAGGTTAGATGTGTGTGGTGTGTGAAATAAAGGGCCAAGTTCACGATGGCCTTCATTTTCCTAGTTTAAACACCCGAGAGAGTGGTGATGCCATTCATTAAGATGGGGAAGAGTGGAGCAGATGATATTTGCCTTTTCTTGTTATTTGGTGCACAGGTAAGCTGAAAATGATGGCATCCCTTGTGGACATGCAGCCCTGATACACCCATGAACCAAGCCGCTGGATATGGCTGTCAGATATGTAGGTCTGGGGCTCAGAGAAGAACTGGGGGCTGAAGAAACTCATGGGATTTATAGTCTATAAACAGGATTTGGGGTTTGATGGGCCAGAGAAAGGGTGCCGAGAGAAAAGGGCAGCTCAGGAACAGTGAATGTCCCATTCACCAGCAATATGTGACGAGGGAGAAAATGGGATAGAAAAGGAGCCTTGCTGGTCTTTGTCTTTGGAGATCAAGCCATGGAAGGCATAGGGCCCAGGAAATGGCAGAGAACAAGCTAGTGGAGACGCTGGCAGGCAAAACCAGGGCATGCTCTGCTGACTTGCTGCTCTCCTGATCTTGTCTTACTCCTCCCTTGTCTCACCTACAGGCATAACCACCAACACTATTAAACAGAAAAGGGAAAAATACAGGACAAAACAGAAGCACAATCGGAATAGAAATAGTTTCCAAATACCAAAGTAGAAGAAAACCTCAACTGGTATTTGGAAGCTAGAGCAGAAGTTGCCACTCTGTCTCCAGTGGTTGGCATTGTCAACTTGGCCTTGTGCCCTGCAGCTGGCCCTGAGGGTTGGCCACACTCCAATTAGCCCACAAAATTGTATCCCACCTCTGGCTTTGGGAACCATGCCAGGTTTTCTTCAGGCAGCCAAGCATGTGGCCAGGCCTAAGGAGCAGAGTAGGAGTCCCCTGGAGCAACTAAGACAGGAAGGGGATGATACCATGTAGCAGGGATAGGAAGGCCCAGAGCCGAGGCCTAGGTATCCATTCTCAGTGTTCTATCTCTCTCTGAATATTCTTTAAACTCTCTCCTGCTTCTCAATGGATTACCTATGATACCAACACCCACACCGATTATGGCTTATTGTTCTCCAAGACTCCGGCCTCTTTCCAATGGGTGGGGAGTTCCCCTTGGTGCCAAGAGCTCACTACAACTACTGTGTGCTTGATTTCTCTACAGTATATTCACAGCCATTTATTTTATGGTCAACATTGCTATTAGTTCAGATACATGGCATGCTGACTTTTGGGTGTTCTGAAGAGCTCTCTTTAATTGTGAGCCCCCTTGGGATATATGGAATAGGATTGACTTCTCCCAAATTCACTTTAGCTCTTGGGTAAAGTGAGGTACACTGGATTTCTTTTTAATGTCTAATTAAAATAAACAAATAGTTGTATATGTTGGGGATGATTATAAGACTTCTGGAGTGCCTAGTTGAAAATAGTAGATGGAGACAATAGTTAAAAGGTGTACTGTTTAATCAAATTGTCAATTTGATTGGATTTAGAATTACCATACATCAGGGTGTGTCTATGAAGGTATTTCTAGAACAGTTTGACTGAAGAGAGAAGATTCACCTTGAATGTAGGTAGTACCATCCCATAGGCTGGGTTCCACACTGAAAAAAAAAAATAGAAGAAATCTATTTAAATTTAAAATGAGGAAAATTAATGTTGGGCTCACAATTTTGTAAGTTTCAGTCCCGGCTTGCTTGGCCCTATTCTCCTGGACCTGTGTTGAGGCACTACATCATGGCAGAGAGCACAGTGGAGCAGAGTTGCTCATCTCTTGATGATTGCAAAGAGAAAGACCTGGAACAAGACACAGACCCTAAAGTACATGCCCCGAGTGACTACTTCCTCCAAACTAGGCTCCACCTGTGAAAGTTTCTGTCACCTCTTGATGATGTCATGAGATTAAGAATTCATTGAGAATCAATCTATTGACTGGGTCATAACCCTGGGGATCCAATCACCTCTCAACTGATTGGATCAACCAGCTGAATACCAAGCCTCTACCATATGAGGCTTTAGGGGATGTTTCCAATTCAAACCATAACAGAGAGTCTTTAGATTGTGGCACTGAACTCCCACTTGAGAAAGGAGAAGGTCAAGGGAAAAGAGACTATGGTAGAAAGTGTTCTAAAACCCAGTGAAGTTCTGAGAAATTCTTGGTCAAGTTAATGGGAGATTCCAGAACAAAGTTGGTCTGTTGGAGGAGTCCCATGTTGAGCAGGAACAGGCTAGATCTAGTATCCCTGCCAGACTTCTGAGTATGCCAGGAACAGCCTAGAGGAAGCATAGTCTTGATGTGAACACCACCAAAGATTAAAAGAGTAGCATCTGGAGCTGTCAGTAACTCTGCTCCCAGTAGAAAGTTTTCTGGAAGGGAGATCTGAGCAGTGTGTATCTCTGTACCCTTCCCATCATCCCTACCACCCCTGCAGATTCCTGGGAGATTTACCTTGCTAACTTGGTCTTTTGTTTTTTTTCTTCAAGTCAGACATTTCTCCATGCTAGACAAACTCTGGGGCAGATGATGTTCCCAGGCCTGCCTCCTTCGGCTCCATAGCCTGGCCCTGGCTCCTAGTGACCTGCCTTGCTGGAATCTCCCCTTGGAGTAGATAGCATATGCAGGCAGCCAGGAAGAGGATATGGCTTTGGATTCCAACACTGGTTGGTTATTCAGCACAGGTAACACACATCTTAACAGACCCCAAAGGAAGGGTTCTGCTGCTGCTCTTCCTGGTCGGCCTTCTGCTCTGAGACTGACCTGGAAACTCCCTCCTTTCCCTTCCATTCCAGGAAACTCAGTATGTTCCCTGGAGCTGTGTGAATAATGAATGGTTCTCTGTGAGTGCTCATCCAACTTGTCCTGCCTGGGGTACAGGCAGGACACAGTGGAACTACCTCCAGGTAGGATCCTTAGATGAAACATTTCCTCTGGAAAGATGGTCACAATACAATTGAGGACCCTGGGCAGAACCTAGCCTAAAGTGTCAAAGGAAGTAGGTGCCTGATTCTTGATGGTTGACTCTCCTATTGCTTCCCTTGACCTCTACTAAAATGACAGAATCATGAGGTATGGAGCTGGGAACATTCCCTTCCTTCCTTCCTTCCTTCCTTCCTTCCTCCCTCCCTTCTTTCCTTCCTTCCTTTCTTTCTTCCCTCCCTCCCTCCCTCCATTCTTTCTTTCTTTTTTTCTTTCTTTCTTTCTTTCTTTCTTTTTTAAAGCAGATTCTTTCTATGTAACCCCATCTGGCCTATAACTCACTATATAACTCAGACTGGCCTTGAATTTGCAGCAATCCTCATGGCTCAGTCTCTCCAGTACTAGGATTAGAGGTGTGCACAGCTCTTGTGACTTAGTTTCTTCATTGTAATGTCCTAGTTCAGAGTCTGGCAGATAGTATGTGCTCAGTAAATATTTGTTAGATCAATGAAAGAATAAGTGTCCATTGGATGCAAAAGTCCTGTTCAGACACAAGCAGGCTTGGCTCATGAGAGCTTCTAGCTTGATGGAGCAGCACAACTCCTTAGGCAACAGACACAGAGCTAGACCGACTCTGCAAGGGAAGCTAGACACATAAGGACCCACTTCAAAGAAATCTGTGAACAAGAACATAGCTGGCTGCAGCTGGGTGGAAAAGGCCTTGGTGTTGTAGAAGGCATAGGAATGATGGAGGTGACAAGGACTGCCTGAATGTTTCCTTTCTAAGTTCTCTATTTATAGGGAACACATGTTCTGAACCCAAATTCCGGACATAAGGGAGTAAATGTGAGAAAGTGGGGCTGGCCTGAGAAAGCTGACAGGTTATTTCCTGGTCTCAGGCTGGAACTGCTCACCATGAGCGACGTCCAGATGGAGGCCAGTCTTTCTTCTGGTGTTGGAGCCAAGTTCTGAGGCAGTGGTTACCATTTCTTGCTGGATGGAGGTTGGCACAGTCCATGTGGTCCAGGAAGGAGAAGACTTACTGCTTCTTGATTTGTTGGACCTGAGAGAGAGAACACCTGATTGCAGCCCAGCTCAGCATGGCCATCTCCCATAGGCACATCCATACCTTGGCATCTTCTCCTTCCAGTAAAATAATCACTTCTCTGCCTTTGGGCTAAGGCCAAGTGCAACCGGAGAGAATATATTATACTTTACATGGATTACCTTTGGATCCTAGCTGCTCACCACCAGATGGAGACAGCAAGTGTGCAGAGGACAAACTCCTTCTCTGGGGGAGATGATTCTGTACAACTTTAAGTTCAGTGAGGGCTCAAATAGAGAGGGAAAGAACCAATGAATGAGTATGGCTTCCCGGAGATGTTGGGAAATTCTAAAGATGAAGTTGGCCGGCACCCTTCACATCTCATCTAAGCAAACCAATTAGGTTGAAGACTCAGGCTACAGGTTAGGGTTCAGATTCACCAGGGTTCAAGCTTTGGCCACAGCAAGACTGAAGGACAGTAGTTCACATCCAGATGTAATTCATAGTATAGGGCTTCACTGGGCTGTAGCCACCTAAATTAAACCAGACTAGAGATTTAGCTAGGGTGTTAAAATTGATACACAAAAACTTGTTTTAGATGACTTAGGAAAAACTCAGAATTAAGAACTTTCATTCTAGCTAAAGGTATGGCAGTTCCCACTCATTCAGGCATAATGGATGTAGTAACAAACTCAAGTGGAGCCGACCATGATGTGGCAGTTCTTTTAGCAGTTGAGACTTGGTTGAGGGCAGAGTTTGGTGGGTCATGTCTTTTCTAGTGGAGGAGAAAACATGCTGTCTCAGTGGAAGGTGGCACCTGACGGAAAGGGATGTGGAAAGCTAGAGGCAAGACAAGGGCTCCAGCAGTGGACTCAATGCCCCCCACCCCTGCCCCAGCCTTGGTTGCTGCTACTATGTAAGAACTGTGTTTTTGTTGTTTTGGGTTTTTTTGTTTTGGTTTTTGTTTTGGTTTTTTGAGATAGAGTTTCTCTGTGTAGCCATAGCTGTCCTGGAACTCACTCTGTAGACCAGGCTGGCCTCGAACTCACAGAGATCCACCTGCCTCTTCCTCCTAAGTGCTGGTATTAAAGGCATGTGCCACCATGCCTGGCAGAATTTTGCTTCATGTTCCCCAGGCGTTGTCTTCAGGACCCTCTGTAGAAGGTCTAATATAACTACCTTCAGATGAGGCAACAGGAGCTGAACTGGCCTAAAGATTCAGAACAGGATAGGAGTTCAGAGAT
Source organism: Onychomys torridus (assembly GCF_903995425.1). Classification (NCBI taxonomy): domain Eukaryota; kingdom Metazoa; phylum Chordata; class Mammalia; order Rodentia; family Cricetidae; genus Onychomys; species Onychomys torridus. The sequence continues at coordinate 28,595,220 of NC_050466.1, read as the reverse complement.
TTTTTTATAACTGTCTTTGTTTGAATATTTTTTTTTGAACTGAGGATCGAACCCAGGGCCTTGTGCTTGCTAGTTTATTTTTTAATGCTTTGTGTGTGTGTGTGTGTGTGTGTGTGTGTGTGTGTGTGTGTGTGTGAGAGAGAGAGAGAGAGAGAGAGAGACTGTATTGTATATGTGAGTGCGGATGCCCACATTGGTTAGAGGCATTGGATCTCCTTAGAGCTGGAGATACAAGAGGTTGTGAGCTGCTCACTTTTGGTTCTGGGAACTGAACTCAGGTCCTCTGCAGAAGCAGTAAGCACTCTTAATGTCTGAGCCATCTTTCCAGTCCCTATTGTCAGATTTTGCTGACTAATTTTTTCTGGGGTTGGGGCCTGATATGGAACTCTCTGGGCAGTGCGACGACAGATGGGTGATAAAGATTTTCTGTATCCCTGGCACCAAACTGTCAAAAATGACACATCTAGAACACCCCTCCTCTCCAGTGTGCCTGAAAATTTGCTCCCCTTTGCATTTCTTGCTTCTTGTTGTCCCCTCTGGAATTTCTTGGGGCCCATTTAGGCAAGAGCCAGTTCCCTAGTCTATGTGCCATCTCTACAGACTCACCCCCAAATGACTGGGTTGGGGCTATGAACCCAAACCCTTACCACATCCCGCCCCACTGTCTCCCTAAGCCCGCTGCTGTCCACAGCTTTCCTGCCTTCTCTTAACTGTGGGGAGGAATTGGCAGCACACACATGAGGTTTGCTGGCCTTCATCCAGGCTGAATTTCACATGGTTATTTTTTTTCACCATACTTCTAGCCTCCTGGGTCCCCTAGAGACTCTGCCTTAGCCGATTGTGAACAGTTCAGTTTCAGCTCATCTGTGGATTTCATCAGCATGCTATTTACTGAAATCTTAAAAATTTTATATAAAACTGTTCCTGGAGCCTAAGCCTGGAGTTGATTACTAGGACTGGTCAGAAATTGGTGTCAAAGAAGCTGATCACATGGACCTGGGGTTGCTTTGGGTCCAGTGACTTGGGCTAGACCAGCTACAGACAGAGGCTGAGATCAGATCTCATGTCACATCAAGCCTGACTCTGGTGCCTAAACTCTGGGATGGCAGTAACCATGAAATACTAAAAAACAAGCCTAGAAACTTGTAAAGATGCTGTCATAGAAATTCGCCTTATGTATTCATCTATCCCCTCATTTATCTTGGTGTTGGTCTCATCACAGGCAAGTGATTTGGACATTGGCTTTTCTTCATTAGAAAGATGGTCCTGTTGCTTGACTGTGTACCTCAAAAGTGTTTATATTGGAAAAGGATTCCCCAAATCACATTCTAATTTGGAGGAGGGCAGTTGAGGATGTAATTAGGATTAGATGATGTCATAAAGGCAAGGCCCCATGACTGTATTCTCAGCTTTATAAGAAGAGACCCTAGCTGGTACCCTTGCTTTAGCTTGCTATGTAAGAGCCTCTGCTCTATTAAGATGCACTATGAAGTCCCTACCAGATGCTGAGTAGACACTGTGACAGGGCAAGACTGTGCAGAGGTTCCTCTGTCTTGAATTCTTGCTGAGGCCATTTCAGGTTTAACTAGAATTTGATCTCCTTTATGGAGAATCCTATGGAAAATTACCCAACTCTATTCTAGGAACCTGAGGTCAGGATGTCCTAGCTAATTTATCTTAGCTTCTGTTAAACTACCTGCCTGTGGGGAACCCCCTACAGCTAACTGCTCATCTTAGCTTCTGTTAAACTGCTTACTGTATGAGGGCCACCCCCATCTCCTTCCCTACCCCCTACCCCTGCAGCTGTCAAGCAAGTTGCCAGGATGTGTTTTTTTTTCTTCCTTCAAAAACCCTGTGCTCTGGACACTCAGGGCCACATCTAGGTCTCCAAATACCTGGGTGTGGTCCTAACCAACTAGAATAAAGACTTTTAATTGACTATACACTGTGTCTAAGTGGTCATCTCTGGTGGGCTACCTGTAACAATGTCAGCCCAGTACTCTGGGACTTTCCAATTTCTTGAACCAATTTCTAAACCTCTATGCTTTATAAGTTAACCAGGTTGTAGCATTCTGTTGTAGCAACAGAAAGTAGACAGAGACAGATGAGATAATAATGGTGTACAGAAGGAAACTGTCTGGCCCCTCTCTCTACCCTTGCATCATATTCTGGCTCTGGCCTTAGTGTTATGGAATTTTCTGGGAGAGAGGATTCTATATAATTTTATTGCCTTATTTTGTTATATATAATGATAGATTTCATAGAGTGACTTTCATACAAGTATATCATGCGCTTTGACCATATTTAGCCCTCCTCCCCTCCCACTATTTCCCTTTATTCCTGAAGTCATTTTTACTTTTATATATGTGAATATATACTTGTGTGTGTGTATGTGTATGTGTGTGTGTGTGTGTGTCTGTATGTGTCTGTGTGTGAGTGTTCATACTCTTCCAAGATTCATGAGTTCGAATCATATTGAACAAGTGGCAGTATAGGAGATTGAGCCTCTGGGGGTGGTGATAGAGTCATCAGGATAAGGCCCTCATTATAACAAGTAGTGCCTTTATGAATAATCAGGATTCCTCCCTCCCTCCCTCCCTCCCTCCCTCCCTCCCTCCCTCCCTCCCTCCCTCTCTTCCTTCCTCTCATTCCCCCTCCCTCTACCATCCATCCTTTCCCCTCCTTCTCCCTCTCTGCCCTGGGAAATACAAGATGGCCATATGCAAACCACAGAAGAAACTATTACCAAAAATTGTATCATAACAGGTTTTTTCAGACTTCTGGCCTCCAGAACTTTGAACTATACATTGAAGCTTCCCAGTGTGTGGTGTTCCATTGTAGAAGCTTGAGCAGACAAACATGAAAGTGTTCCTAAATGAGATGATTTCTCTCTAGGAGTTTGAAGAGTCAGTAGTTTGCCGATGGCTAACAGAATGAGAGAAGGCCATGAGTTAAGTATCATACTACAGGCAAAGATGTAGAAGCCAGAGGAGTCAGGTGGATTTGGGGAGCTGCAGCTATTTTAGCAGAGTTGTTGGCCTTCTGCCTTCCAGTGCCTGGCATGGTACCTGGTAAGTAGCTGGTGCTCAGGAGACACTGGGTGAGCAAACACAGTTCCTTGTTCTCTGGGTATCATGTGCATCTGTAGAGTGTCAATGCCCTGTGCATCCTGCTAGACTGCCAACTAGTTAAGACTCAGTCTGTGATGGAGAAGTGAACACCTAAGACGCTACAGAGGGTCAGGAAAAAGACTCATCTAGAAACTGTTTCCCTTTCCTCCCAGTCCAGTGCTCTTCCCATTTCATCTACCTTTCTCTTTGATCTCCCTCCCCTCTCCCCTCCCTTAAGTGACTTCAACACATAGAGTCAGAGGCAGACACACACACTCAGACTTATTGTGTAGCTCACTAGTGTTTGTACACAGCTTGTTCCTACTATGTTCTGCTCGAGTCTCCAAGTGTACTGTCAGCATCTTCAAGTGGACATTTGGCTTCTACATTCTCTACAGTGAACAGTCCAAGTGAGAAGAAAGCAGCACCAAGAATTGAAGAATCCTTGCCCAAGAGCTTTACAGATTAATTATTAAAGGCTGGTTGCCTTGAACTTGAAAGTTCCAACCCTTTCTGTGTACAGTGAAACCAACATGGCAAAGAGCTCACTGCTTGGAAATGGAGGACGAACAGCTTTCTGCAACAGCAGAAGGGTGGGTCTTTCTTATTTCAGGAATAACTTGTTTTCCCCAAATGTGTGTGAGAGTCCTGTTTTGATGAACTTGGGAAAACCATTACTTGAAGAAATCTTATGGTGACATTTTTAAACTAATGATATCTAATCATTGAATTAATTTATTTCATTTCTCAATTCATCTTTTGCTTTATAGAGTTGAGATTTATTCACATACCAATTATCCAAGAAAAATTCATTTATGTCAATGTACCTATTCAGCCTAGTAAATACCAACAGTGAGTAAATACATGCTGAGCTGAGAAAGGAAATACATTTTTCTTACTTATGGTAAATTGTTTTATAAAGGAAAAAACATTGCCTGATGGACCTACTATGTTTTAATGGGACAAGAAGCTGTGTATGAACAAGATTAGTTTTTTCCCACAGTTCTCATCTATCAGAAGTGTTATATAGCTGGGTGGTGGTGGCACACAACTTTGCTCCCACACTCAGGAGGTAGAGGTAGATCTCTGTGAGTTCGAGGCCAGCCTGATCTACAGTGCCAGTTCCAGGATAGGCTCCAAAGGTACACAGAGAAACCCTGTCTCGGAAAAAAAAATGCAAAAAGAAGTGTAATATAGATTTATATTTAAATCTCATTGGAATTTACATGGATATTTCTCCCATGGAAACCATGTCACTTACCAGAATTCTCAGCCAGAGGTCCTGGTTCTAGCAGCCCCAACACTCTGAGCTGAACTGAGGCATTCCAACCAGCAGCGAGACAAGTGTTGGTCAAGCAGAATAGGGACTTACTTTAGTGTGGCCTCATGAAGAAACAAGGGGACTACCAGTCTTTGTCTGAGGTGCTGAGCAGAGGTTGAGGTCTGTAGAAGGGGAAGAATTGAGTCAGGGACCAAGAAGTATGGATGGTACGTCAGTCTTGGATAAACTGGGCTCACTTCATCCTTAGATATGGTTCTAGGAAGTACCACTGACTGGCACCCAGGCAATCGCTATTGCCTGAGGGAGCAATTCAAGTTGAACACCCTTGGAGCTAAGCATTCCTGGAGTTTGAGATAAGCTGGTGAAGAGAAATAACCCAGACAATGCCCAGGGTTGAGGAGTCTCGATGACTACAGACAGGGTCATTTTTTAAAATTCCCCTATGTGAGTTGTGTTTTCATCTCTCTTCTGCCACTTACTGAATGACCTTGGGCAAGTGAGTTGGCATTTCTGACCCTCAGGTTTTCCTGGCTATAAAATGGAGACAATCCTAACCATTACCTCAAAGGATTGTTTTGTCAATGAAAAGCCACTCTTAATGTCAAGAGTGGTGACAGACTGAAGTACATGGAGGAAGGCTCTCTGAGGCATCGAAGTAGCCTCTTCCTACAGTGACCAAGAACCACGATGAGACTGTGGTGTCACCCATTTTTCCTGATGGGACTTGAAAGGCAGGGAAAGCAATGAACAGATTTCTCCATGACATCTCTGTGGGCAAGATGTCCAACACAGCTGGATGATGACAGTCATGAACATAACTGTAAGCAAGAGCTTGCTTGGACAGCTTATGAACTCAGAATCCAAGCGCCATGCACATCCTGGAAGCTTTCTGCAGTAGCCCAAAGCTAGCTCAGGCCGCCTACCGCTGCAGGCACTTCCAGCCTCTGATTGCTTTCAACCTTTGCCTTACCGCCCCTAGCACCCGCAGGTTCTCTGCAGGGTGGAGGACACAGAAACCCAGAGGGTAGCCTTTAACTGATGCAAGATAGGATTCTCCAGTCCTCTAGCAGGATGAGTTTTAGGAGTGCAATTTCTTGGTGGGCTCCCAGCAGGATGCTGCATGTTCTGGCTGCAACCTGGCAATTCACATGTTCTTTCTGTTTTTGTTTGTTTGTTTGTTTGTTTGTGTTTTCTGGTTTTTGTTTTTGTTTTGTGTGGGTTTTTTTTTTTTTTTTTGAGACAGTGTTTCTCTGTGGAGCCTTGACTGTCCTGGAACTCACTCTGACTCACTCTGTAGCCCAGGCTGGCCTTGAACTCACAAAGATCCACCTACCTCTGCCTCCCGAGTGCTGGGATTAAAGCTATGTAGGAGCCACCACCGCCCAGCTAGGCTCTTTTTTTTTTTTTTTTTTTAATGACAGAGTTTCATATTGCTCAGGCAGGCTCAAACTTGCTGTGTCGCCCAGGATGACCTTGAATTTCTTATCCTCCTGCTTCCACTTCCTGGGAGTGCTGGGATTACAGGCATATACAACCACACCCAACTGTTTATGCAGTGCTGGAGATCAAATCCAGAATCATCCTACATCCAGTACATTCTGGGCAAGTACCCTAGCAACTGAGCTCCATCCCCAGCCCTGCCCAAACAAGCTCTTGGTTGATTTTTCTCTTTCTTCCCATTCAGTCCCCCTGCGTGTGCTTCATGTGATGCACTCCCCAGTAAACTACCCTAACCCAGGTGTCTGTGTGCAGGTCTGCTTTTTTGGAAAGGGGGGAGGGAGGAACCCCAAACAAAAACACCTTTCATTTCTTCTACCTTTCACACAAGATCCAGGTGTAGGGAAACAAGAGCCTGAGAAAAGCTCGTTACAAAAGAAATGTAATAACCCTGCTGGACATCTGTTTTCAAAGCTCTTTCCTTGGCGCACCTCCTTGTTATTCAAAGCAGGAGGAGCAGCAAGGCCATCACCTGGGAGCTAGTGAGAAATGCAGAGCCACCCAGCTGGCTGGATCCGAATCTACATGTGTAGGAGCTCGGCAGGTGCTCTGTTGGAACTCTGCAGGGGCTCGGTGCGGACACTAGTTGGGTAGTTTTGTTTTACCTTGCTATCTTCCCGGCCCCCACACGACCTGATCCGGGAGACCTTATCACTGTTTGTAGTGTGCTAAATAGCGTTCCTTTGAATTCGTGCCACCCAGAATTTAGGATGTGTTCTTTTGCCTGATGTCTCCGCAGAAATGGGCTCTTGATCCAATGACTAGCATTCCAATAAGAGAGGGCGAAGTGGGGGGGGGGGGGGGGCGGCAGCACTGGGGCGGAGGATGAGAGGAGGGATGTCGCGATGTGGGTCAGTAGTGGAGTGCTTACCTAGCACGTGCCCAAGGCCATAGGTTCCATCTCCAGCAGACAGACAGACAGACAGACAGACACACACACACACACACAGAGAGAGAGAGAGAGAGAGAGAGAGAGAGAGAGAGAGAGAGAGAGAGAGAGAGTCAGAGACAGACAGAGACAGAGACAGAGGGAGGACTGCCAACTTGAAGTTAGAGTTTTGCAACCTGGAAGGGGGAAGGAGAGATCATCCACTGGAGCCTTTGGAGGGAACATGGCCTTGCTGATACCTTGATTTTGGAGTGTTAGCCTCCAGAACTGTGAGAATTTCTTCTCCCTCCTCTTTCTCTTAGTAGGATCAAACCCAGGGCCTTGCACATACTAAGCAATTGCCATATCACTGAGCTGACTCTTACTTCCATCGTTAGGTTTTGTATTTTTGTTTTGTTTTGTTTTTTTGTTTTTTTGAGACATAATCTTGTTCTGAAGTCTGGGCTGGCTTTAAACTCTCCATCCTCCTGCCTCCACCCCCTGAGTGGTGGAATTACAGGCATGTATCACTATGCCTGGATTATTTTTGTGTTTGAAGCCACTTAGACAGGGGCCCTTTGCTGTGGCAGCCCTAGGAAACTAGTAGGTGATTATTCCCAATTTCACACACATGTGGCAGCTAGGATTTGGCATAGGCACAATTAGGATTGATTCATCACCCCACAATGGATGCTGAGCCTCAGGGAGTCTCTAGTATCATTTCCTCAGCTCTAACCTGGTCCACATTGTTATCTAGGCTTTGGAGGCAGGCATTAGGACATACAGCTTTAGCATGTAGATGACACAAGGTTGGAGGTAGATACTGCTTAACATGAAGGGTGGCTGTATAGGGACTCTAGAAGGTTTGGGCAGGCTAGAACAATGACCTAACACAATAATGGAACCCCACAGGAATGAGAATAAAGATCTACAAGGGTTACAGAAAGCAAGCATACAGAAGGGATGAGAGAGAGCATCTTTGATAGATATTTGGTGGAAAGAAATTGCAGCAGATGAGTGGGTAGGTGTTCATAACTTCCAGCTTTCCTGGAGCTGAGGGTGTGATACAGTTGATGCTAAAGGAAAGCCTTCTATTACATTAGGAGAAATGGTATGGGTCTCAATCAGTGGGAATGGTGCAGTCAACTTCTACATTGTGCTGCTCTCTCCTTTTTTTTCTCTCTGTTTGTTCAAGACAGGGTTTCTCTGTGTAGCCCTGGCTGTCCTGAAACTCACTCTGTAGATCAGGCTGATCTCAAACTTAGATTTCCACTTGCCTTCACCCTGGGAGGAGTGACCCAATGTGAGGGTATCTCTTTTCAAAGAGGACTCTGCAGTTAGAGTTGCAGTGTGAAGAGGGACCAGAATGAAGGAAGACTCAGAAATGAAACAACAGCTGGAGCTCCCATTTCTTGAGTGTTTCCTGTGTATTAGACACTGGACTAAGAGAGCTAAGACAGATATTGTCCTACCCTTCAGGAGGCTTGTGAGTCTTCTGGACATGAATGATATATTCTGAAGCAGATACATGCCAGAGCTTCAGAGGAGTTCAGGACATGGCTAATGACTCAACCTGATGCAGTCTGAAACTCTGGGCTGGCATATTTGAGGAAACTACTTGTTCACCTGTGAGTTCATTTATGAATGCTGTGACATAAGGAAAATCTGAAACAAAGAAAAGAGCAGTTCAAAAATCTCAGGGCTCATTTGAGGAACAGGACAAAGAATTGTATCAGACATGTGTCTGGTGCTTCTGCATGTATCTGTAATGAGACTCTATTTCACAAACGTTTCTGTGTAAGGAGAGCAGTCAGGAGGGCTTGGGGCTGTCCTGTGTTAATTTCCTATTGTTGCTATAACAAATCACCATATACTGGGTTAAAAACAACACAAATCTATTTCCTCTCAGTTTTGAATCAACTTTATAGTTCTAGTTGACTGTACATCTTGATGAGTTTGACAATTTGAGTGCCTAAGTAGCCCCCACCATCATCAAGATGTAGAACATTTCCATTACCCCAAAGTTTACCATGGTCTATACCAACCCATCTTTCCCTATCTGACCCCAGATTATTTCCTTTGAGTTTTCTGCAGGTTAAATTTTTTTAACTATAGTATTAGATGAATGGAATAATCCATGGTTAGAGATGGCAATGGTTAACAGTCTTTTCTCCTATGACATCATTCTGAATCTTACTCTTTTGACTCCTGCTTTTATTTATAAAGATCATCTTGATTATGTTGGGCCCATCTGGCCAAACCAGGGTAGCTCCTAAACCTCTGTGTTCTAAAGACAGCTGATTGGCAGCTGGAATGCCCCTTGTTATACATAACATTTTCACAGGTTCTGATGATTGGGATGTGTGCATCTTCTGAGAAGCATTATTCTGCCTACCCTCCCTTCTGATTTGCATATGTACTTCCTCGCATCTTCATATTCTCTTTTTCTTTTCTTTTCTTTTCTTTTCTTTTCTTTTCTTTTCTTTTCTTTTCTTTTCTTTTCTTTCCTTCCTTCCTTCCTTCCTTCCTTCCTTCCTTCCTTCCTTCTTCCTCCTCCTCCTCCTCCTCCTCCTCCTCCTCCTCCTCCTCCTCCTCCTCCTTTATTTGTTTTTTTGAGACAGGGTTTCTCTGTGTAGTTTTGGTACCTATCCTGGATCTCACTCTGTAGACCAGGCTGAACTTGAACTTACAGAGATCCACCTGGCTCTGCTTCCCGAGTGCTGGGATTAAAGGCGTGCACCACCGCCACCCGGCTTTCATATCCTATTTTCAGAGAGGTTAATTAATTATTTGTCCATTTTCCAGACAAGACCCCCGAGGCTCACAGAAGTGGCCTGCTTAAGGTCACACACAACTAGACATTGACAAATTCAAAAGTCAATCTTCAGGCTGCCTGATCCTGACTCCCGATCAGTAGAGCTTATTAAAGCATACTTTTTATATATTAAAATTCACAATTTTATGTGTACAAGTTCAATGAGGTTGAACAAAGGTATACAACTATGTAACACTACCTTACATTTTGGAAATACTTTGATCACTTCAAACGTTTCAAAAGATCTATTTGCTCTCCTTTTATAGACTTAGTATTTTCCAATAGCCGTACATGCACTCAGAAGAAGTTGCAAAAATAATACAATACAGAGAGGTTCTGTCTTTCTCATGCAGCTGTAACTGCTGGTTATAACTTACATAGCTACAGTAGAACATCAAATCCAGGATACTGACATTGGATTATAGACCTTATTTGGGACCTGTGGGTCTTCTATACACTCAGTCTTGGGTGAATATTTGTGCGTATGATTCTATGCAGCTTCATTACGTGTACATTTTTGTGTAACCATCACAGTAAACAAACTTTCACATGCCATCCCTTCACAACCACACCACCCACTCATCCTAGCCATCCTTAACCTTTATAAACCACCAAATTTTCTGTGCCCCATTATTGTGAAAACGCATTTTTAGTTAGAAAATAGATCAAAGAATACTTTCACATCAGAAAAACAAAACAAAAACAAACTATTCGGGTATTTTGAAAGAATTCCTTCAAACTCTCTTCTCATTCTAGGCCTTTTACTAGGGTTAGTCACAGCCAGAGTTTCAGATATTCCAAGCACTGGCCGATATTCTATACCTGTGAAAGGTAACTAGAGAAATGTGTGTGTGTTTAACATACACTGGGTACACTGTCCCGTGGCATGCTGTATTTTACTTAATATAGGTTACTACAAAAAATTCAATAACGTGAACTTAGTAGTACATGTATTTACTTCCAGCACTCAGGGAGCTGGAGAGATGGCTGAGTGGATACAGACCCTTGCTGCTCTGCTGCTCTTACAGAAGATCCTGGTTCAGTTCCCAGTACTCACGTGGTGGCTTACAATGTCCATGACTTCAGTTTCAGAAGATCAAGCACCCTCTTCTGGCTTCTACAGCCACCAGGTAGGTGTATGCATGTGATGTACAGATATATATATATATATATATATATATATATATATATATATATATATATATATATATATGCAGGCAAACAGTCATACACATAATTAAAAAAAAAAACAACCCTAACACTCTGGCGGCAGAGGCAAGCAGATCTTTGTGAGTTTGAAGCCAGGCTACTCTAAATAGGGAATTCTAGGCCAGCCAGGTCTACACAGTAAAACCCTATCTGAAAATAAATAAATAAATAAATAAATAGGTGAGTTGCTTGATATCTTTATTGGCTTGACTTAATCATTGCATAATATATGTGCATACACTTCAAACCATATACATTTTAGTCCATAAATATATGTAATAATTACTTGTCAATGAAACATAAATCAGAGGCTGGGTTTGTATCTTAGTGGTTGAATATGAGGCTCTGAATCAGATCCTTGGTACCAGAAAAGTATCTGGGATAGTTTTCTATAGCCACACCTTGACTCCATAATGCATTCAAAATGTCCATAGCACATTATAACTTGTCAGTCCTATAATTGTTTGACCAGACCAATTCTAAACTGAGTGGTCTAGGTTTTCTTCCTTTATCCTTATCATGCACTTCTGTGAGGCCTCTGTGTACATGTATACTTTGGATTTCTCTAATGTATAGCCAAACTGTGCTTTCTGCAGCATGACAGAAACATGAAGTCTCAGTGACCAGACAGACAAACTGTGCCATGCCATAGTCGCCTATGTGAACACCATGGGGACACATTCATGATGGAGGCTGACACTGTTGGACTTGTGTGCTTTGGAAGTTTGGGACTTGGGGTTGCCAGGATAAGTTCAGGTGCCTGCACATGCCCAGACTAGTCTCTTTTGGTCTCCACTCTGCCTCAGTCGGCTATGAAGGTGGAGAGACCTAAGAGAGACTCTTACATTTTGAGGAAAACATGTATTGTTTGCATGATGGTTGTTTTGACTTAATACTTCCTAGCTTTGGAAAAACCACATGACATCCTTGGGCAACCAGTGTTAGAGGTGCTGATGAGTGCATTTTGTTCAAAGAAAACCAAGGCCAGAGAGGAGAACTAATTTACCCAAGGCTGTACAGCTAATTAGATGTCTCATAAAACACATTCAAACTGGAGGCAGATGGGTGCTGGAGCAGGGCAGTGTGGAGCATTAGTTCCTGCCTGGGATGAGTTCCTCAGTAATTGGGAAACGGTCATATGGTCAAGCCCTGTCTACTTAAGTCCTGCTATATGTATATAGGGAACTGACCATTGACCAATCCCAGTTCCATAATCATGTACCTACCCCCTACCCAGGAGCCTGTGTGCCAAAAAGAAGGAAGTGGTGGAGGAGAAAAGAAACAAATATAGAAATTATAAACATATTCAAACAGTTTTCTCAAGCCAGTCCACATTTCAACATGGAGAGGTGAGGGGCATACAGGCCCCCACTTCCATCTGAAGAGCTATTGACAGTTGGTAGTGGCTGAGAGAGGGAGAGTCAGTTTTCTTTAAAGGTATGGTCCTTGATAAGTCAGCCATGTGCCAGTAAATTGCCTACACTCATTTGGATATGAACAGCACAAATTGGACTTGGTGGGCTATACAAAAAAGGAGGACATGAAGTTGGGAGGGGATCAGAGGATAGAAGCAGGGATGGGGTGGGGGGATCTGGGAGGGGTTGGGGGAGAAGTAGGGGGGCAGGGAATGTGATCAAAATATCTTGTATATGTACATGAAATTCTCAAAGAATTGATAAAAATATTTTATAAGGCACAAACCTGATCACAGAAAGATTTTTCTATTTCTCTTTTTATCTACTCATCAATAGGAAGAGCAAGTTCTAGGTGGTATGCTGAAGAGGCAGGGAAACTGAGGCCTGCTGAAAGATTCAAGGGTTTGCCTCAGGTTATACATCAAATTACAAAAAGAGCTGGTATAGGGCCCCTGGTTTCCTGCTTCTTAGCCCAAGACTCCTACCAATACACTTAATTGCCTCTTTTCCCCTGACTGACTGCCAAGGTCTTGTGCTCATGGGCCCATCTAAGAAACACCATCCTCTAAGCACAGCTCCATCCTGCCCTTTATGGCTGGATATCACATCACCCTGAGGCTCTGTGACCATGAAGGAATGAGGAAGACATTTCAGCCAAGGAAATCCAGTACTTTACCTGGTCAGATGGAAGGACCCAGTAATGGAAATCTACCCACTGGTCAAGCTGGCCCCTATCAAGCAAGCATGGAGAAATTCTTTGGGCTGTTAAACATACATGTATCTATATGCTTTGAGTAAAACAAAATTGTTGCTTGAAGTGCTTACAAGAATTGTTAGGGAAACTTTTAGATGTGAGACTTCACCTGGGGCCTGAAGGCACCAGAGGAAAGAGAAGCACACCAATGGAAAGGTCCTCAATGACAGCTAATTTTGTTTAAAGGATCATGTGAATAGCGCTGGGCATACAATTGATGTGGCAGGGAGTATTTTCCCATATGGCTCAGATACATGACGTTCACACACCCCCATTGGAATATGGGATCTATGTTCCTTTCCTCAGAAGCTGGGTGGGATTTTGACTAGATAGAAATGGAGTTAGGTGACTTCTGAGGTGAGATCATAAAATGTTTCTTCCTTTGTCTGCTTGTGCCTGTGATCTCGTGGCTTCACTCATTAGTTGGACAGCCACCATGCTGTGAGGGAACCCAAAGGAACTCACACAGCAGGATCACATGCGCCTTAGAGAGCCTCCAAGAAGCAGAAGGGGCCTGACTTGCCCCTCACTGTTCCTGTCATCCTCCTCATGCAGTGTTTCAGATCTACTCTCTCACCATAGTACTTAACCCACTTAATTTGGGGGGGGGGCACCGAACTGAACTACAAAACTAAGCACTTCCCAATCTCTCATTGGCAGGAGCCACAAGAAATACAAACATGATTGCTGATTGTGTGTGTGTGTGTGTGTGTGTGTGTGTGTGTGTGTGTGTGTGTGTGTGTGTAGACCATAGGACAACATCACAAAACTTCCTCAATTGCTGTCCAACTCATTTTTTGAGACCGGGTATTACTGGACCAGGAGCTCACTAATTTGGCCAGTGATAGGAAATCACAACATGCCCACACGGTTGGGCTTGCCTGGCAGACCGCCTAGTTATTTCCGGTTCAAAATAGCCATTTCCAGGTCAAAACATCTCGCGTGACTCGCGCGGCCACGTAATCTACTTGCATGCGTGGAGTAGCCACATACAGTCCTGTATGCATGCGCGGCCCACTCTTTAAAAAGCTGGCACCCTTTTGCGCAGGTCTCTCCTCTTCTCTTCTCCTCTCTTTCTGTCCACGTGTGTGTTTCCCACAGGCCTGTCATGTCTGTCTCTTCCTATATTAATAAACAACTCTTCTGTGGATTTGTTGTGTTCGGGACGTGTTCCTCGTGGGGTAAGAGCGCCAAAATAACTAACAGCCAGGCTAGCCAAATCAGCCAGTAAACCCCAAGGATGCTCCTGTCTCTGCCTCCGCTGTGCCTAGTTTTTTTTGTTGTTGTTATTTTTGTTTTTAAAATGTGGATGCTATGGATCTGAATTGGAGCCAGTACTTTACCCAGTGAGCCAGCTCCCCAGCCTTGAATACCTATGTCTGAAGCCACTGAGGTTTAAGATGAGAAAGCAGAGTAATAGTGTGGAAAGAGCACTTTTGGCCCAGTTAAAATGTTTTAGTGGAGACCCTATCAGGAGTTTTTAATATGTTACTGAATCTTCCAGACTCTTTTTCTAACTAACCCGGAAGGAATGGAGATATTCCAAAGAGACACTTGTGGCTCTCCCATTCAGGATCACACGATTGAGGCTGTGAAAGGCCCCTAAGAAATTGGGGTTTTCTCAGGAATCTCATGCTGGGAGAAGGAAACAGCTGGGGCCTGGTGTCAGCCAGAATGGGAACCTGTCTCAGAGAAAGAGATTTCACACAGTTCTGACAACTTGTCAAATAATCTCGCAGGGGAAACTGGTACAAAGACAAGAGCAATGATGGGCGTGACCACACCTTGACCAGGGCTGCTTAGCTATGCATGCCTCTTGCCCCTCTGTTCAAATGTAAACCTCATGCCAGGACCCCCAAGATGAACTTGAAGGGTCAATGGACTTCTTTGTTCCTCTTCACAATGAATAAATCTCCTTTGAGAAAGAGAGAGACAGAGGAAGAGGCGGGAGAGGGAGAGAGAGAGCACTAAATTAGAAGTCAGGGGAGGTCTGTTCTTGGCTCTCCCCGGCAACAACTCGCTGTGTGAACTTGGAGCAAGATCTTTCCCTCCTGGCCTCACTTTCATTATTTGTAAAAACAAGAGGTTAGGAAGCCCTTTCTGGAATGAAAAACTGCCTTTCTAGTGAAAAGCCTTGGAGGAGTTTGAACTTTGCCCTTACGCAACAGGAACTCTTGAGTAAAAAGATAACCTGCTGAGAGAAGGCTTCAGAGATAAGGCCCTGTAGGTGAAGATGGTGAAGATAGGGTTAGGAAATCTTTCCTTTTTCTCAGGTGAGTGGAAGGTGATGCTTGGCAGGAGGGATAAGGATGGGAGGATGGGTCGGTCAGAGGCCAGAGTCAGTCAGCACAGCAAGAGTGCCAGAGAGGCCTGTCCGGTCTGAAGAGAAGACTCCTCTAGCTCTTTCCACTCCCAGACCCATCCACTTCTCACCCAGAAGGGCCAGCTACTTAAATAGCTTCTGTGTTCTCTCTTTCCAGTGAAATACATGTTGGGCTTTCTCACCTCTGGAATGATCCTAAGGCTACCAACTTGCTCAGATTTTTCTGGGATTCGACTCTAGTCTCAAACCCATTGCTCAGACACTAAGGTTGTCATCACTACACACCCAGGGGAAGGCACAGGTCAAACACTTTTTTTTCCCCTTTTTTTGGTCCTCAGAGCTGAGGATCGAACCCAGGGCCTTGCACTTGCTAGGAGAGTGCTCTACCACTGAGATAAATCCCCAACCCTGAGGTCAAACACTTTTAGTGTCCTCTTTTGGGCCTGCTTATGGCACCTGACCCCAGTCTCTATTCTAGTCTTTGACTGTGGAGACTTTGCTGATAAGACACCATCACTGTACTGGAACCTACAGGCCATCATTCCTGTAAGAGAGAGGTAGCTCCAGCTGTTGGCTTGAGACAGTCTCTGAAGAAAACAATGGGTAGGCCGGTGCCAGTGGGGACAGAGTAGGTTTGCCTTTTAGTAACAAAGAGAGCATTTGAATGGAAGAGCTGCCTGGGATTCTCAGTTGCTTATTTCTTTCTGCTTCTAGAATGCTTCAGGCAGCTCAATGGGGATCTGGAGTCCCTTGCCCCATGGCCTGTGGCTAACACCTCCCCCTCCCGCTGTGGAAGGAGGCTGAGTCTCTGCAGCCTTCAGCTGGGTGTGTTGGCCTTTTCCCCACCAGTCTTGGCAAAGGCTCACAGACGGTTCACAGAGCTGTAAAAACTGGGGGGCCCCAGGCGGGGAGGAGTAGGAGGGAGAATACTGGAGGAGAGAAGGGTTGTTTGAAAAGGCTCTGCTGCTGCAGAAGGTTCAAGACTGGTTTTGCTCTGGAGGGAGGTCCAAGACACAGCTGAAGCTGTTTCCAGTCATCTCCCTCCTACATCCCCTTGATAACAACTCCTGACATGTATCGAGCCATTACTATGAACCTGGCACCCATCTCTGTCTTTTTAAAATGGATTTTCTAATTTAATCCTTCACAACAGCACTACAGTATGAGACTACTATAATCCCTATTTTAGAGATTAAATAATAATAATTTAACTCCCTGAAGCACATAGGGGTTAAGTAAGCTAGGAAGAGGCTGAGCCAGGATTAAGTATGCAGAGAATTTGGCTCTGTGGGGCTGTACTAACCACTAGACATTATGGTTTGGTCATGAATTGTGCTCCCAGAAGGCTCATGCATCTTGTTGAAAGCTTATTCTCTAGTTAATGGTACTATTTGGAGGAGGTTCTAGAAACTTTGGGATGTAGGGTCTTGTGCTGGGTAGTTTTATGTCAACTTGACACACTCTAAAAGTCTTCTGAGAGGATGGAACTTCAACTGAGAAAATGCCTCCATAATATCCTGATGGAGGGCATTTTCTTAATTGGTGATTGATGTGGGTGGGCCCAACCCACTGTGGATGGTGCCGCCCCTGGGCTGGCAGACTAGAACTCCCCTCCTCTTCCCTCCACTTCCCTTCTCTCCATTCCTCCTCTTACTCTTTCCTTCCACCTACTCTCCCTCTTCCTGTTCCCCATTCTCTCCTTTTCTCCTTCCTGTCTACCATGAAGTGAGGAGCCTCCTACCATGGTGTGACCTGAGTGCACGAAGCAAACAAGTATGTATTGAAATCTCTGAAACTGTGAGCAATAGAAACACTTCCTCCTTTAATCTCTATATGCTAGATGGTTTCTCACAGTGACGGAAAACGAACACACCAAGGTGCTGTTGCCTCTCACATGGAGCTGGACTATATTGTCCCACACTCTGTGTCTGTTCCCTGAACTGTCTTTTTGAGGTCTGCTTTCTTGAAGCCTATCACATGCTACCTATTTACTGAGTGTTTATACTATGCACCAGATAGTGTAATCTGCACAGTCACTGGCTGCCTCTGTTGTATAGGTGTTACCACTACCTCTACCTTACAGGTGAGGAAACTTAGGCTGTAGATTGTTTAATGGTTATGATTTGTTCAAGATATTAAGTATAACAGAGCCATGATTTGAAATTGAATTAAGGTCTGTGTTCTGATGGGGAATATACTCATTCAACCAATCAGTCACTGTTTTTGTATGTGTGCCGGGATTAAACAAAGGGCTATATTATAGTTTGTAATTAAAATTTTATGGGTCATGCACTATATGTCAGACATTATACTTTACAGAAGTAGGAAAACACAGTGATAATATTTTCAACTCTGAAGCCGGGCATAGTGGCTTATAACTATAATCCCAACACTCAGGATATTGGGGCAGACAGATTGAGTTCAAGGCCAGTCTGGAGTACATAGTGAGTTCTAGGCCAGCCACAGTGTAAAACTCTGTTTCAAAACAACAACAATAACAACAAAACACCACAAAACAAAAATAACCCCCAAACCAAACCAAACGAAACCAAACAAAAACATTCTGCATCTCTAGATTAGCATGCCCTCTTCAATTGTGATTCATTGGACATTACCCTGTGAATGTTTAGTAAGTCTCAAACTATCATGACAGTTCTGCTAAATTCACTTCCCAGTGCCTTTCTTGATTGTATAATGACTTCATCATCTGTGTGGTCTGTAGTGGATAGCCATTCTAGCTTTGATCTGGAAGTTCCAACTCCCATTGAGGTCACACCTACAAGGCAGGGCTGAGAGAGGATGCTGAAGACCCGAGTTCCAGATGCCAGGGCTCTCTTGGTTCCTGGACCCTGGACGTTGGAGGTAAATGGAGCAGAGTTCTCCAGAGAACACTGCTGGACTGCGACACACCTTTCCCAGACCCTGCAACCTACCTATCCCTTCATTTGTAAGTCCTTTTAACTACATGGAGTGGCCTTAATAATTTCACCAATAGTGGTCTGCTTATAGCCTTCCACAATTTGTTTGTTGAAACTTAATTCCTCTAAGGAAGTAATGAAGTCATGAGGGTCTGTCCTCATGAACAGTGTCCTTACAAGAGGCTAGAGGGAGTTGGTTTGGCCCCTTTGCCACATTGATGCCATGAGAAGGCACCATTTGGAAAGCAGGAAGTAAGCCCCTCGACACCTTCATTTTGAACCTCTCATCTTCTAGGCTTCTAGACTGCAATCAATTCACTTCTGCTGTCTATAAATTGCTTAGTCTCTGTTATTTGTTGTGTAGCCCAAATGAGTGAAGACATCATCCATGCAGTTGCTCAAGCCACTATTTAGAGGCTGCCTTGGATTCTTCTCTGACCCTCTCACCTACTTCTAATCTGTCAGCCTGTTAGCTGCCTTTTCTGTAAACATATCCTTCAACTTTCATTTTTCCTCCACTCTCCCTCCTGCACCAATCTTTTGTCCATAAGTAAATCATCTAGCAGATAGTTTACAACACTCTAGTATGAAGTACCAGGTCCTTTCAAGTTTGGTCCATGCCTCTACCCAGATCTCTGGCCACTTTTCCATTGCTACCTACATATTTTCCATAGCTTTCTGTTCCCCTAATAGGCAATGCTGTGTCCATCCTTGAGCTTTTGGGCACAGCCTTCTCTCTATCTGGAATGTTTTTTTTTCTGGGGTGACTTCTCATTATGTCACCTCCCTAGGTAAACCTTCCATATTCAACTTCTATGAAGTTGCCACTCAGTTTCCTTAGCTGGACTTTATATCAGACCACAGAGATACCTGCACACTCCTGTGTATTGCTGTACTACTCACAACAGCAAGGACATGGCTACAGCCTAGATGTCTGTCAACAGATGAATAAATATGAAAATGTGTCATATGGACAAAATGGCATTTTAGTCAACTGTAAATAAGAATGAAATGATGAAATTTGCAAGAAAGTAGATATATCTGGAAAGTATTAGGCTGAGTTGACCCAGGCTCAGGAAGACAAATAGCATATGTTCCCTTACACGTAAATCCTAGCTTTTAATGTTTCTATGTGTGGGTGTGAGTGTGGATATAGACCCTGAAACTAAAAAGGGGGCCATGGAGAGGAAAGTGGGGTGTTAATGATGGGGAGAGGCGATGGAGCATAGTACATGAAAGCAGAAAAGAGGTTATTGGGGATGGAAGGGTACCAGGGCAGTGGGCAGATGGGGCCAAGAGGTGGGAGGAAAAGCAAGAAGAACAAACTTTGCCTGCAAATGCCATAGTTACACACAACATTTTCTATGCCAGTTAAAAATGAAGGAAATTTAATTTAAAAGAGGGGAATATTGTGTTCATTATTTTCCTGCCTACCTATCTGTTGCATGTGACTTTGCCTAGGGAAACATGAATAAATGTTTTCTTACTCCCAGAAAGGGCACTAGGGACAGATTCTACCCAAGTCAGACCAAAACAAACAAACAAACAAACAAATAAATAAAATAAACAATTTTTTATCAAGTGTAACTTAGTGAACCAGTGATCTTTTGGGGGTTACTTATATGAGTAAGGGTGAGGGATTATTTACCAGTGTACAGCTGACTCAAAGGCAGTTCCATGGAAAAGCCATTCCAGCATGTGTGATGACTCACAGAACGTGCATCCCTAGGGCTCCCTGTACAACTTGCAGGGGAGCAGCTCAGCCTGTCATAGAGTATCTACTAAGTTGTTGTTACTGCTTATGTACCTTGTGAATCTTGTTTGGGGGACTTTCTGAGCCTTGTGTGTGGTTTGCTTACTGAGCCTTGTAAGTTTTGTTTACTTCCTGAGTCTTAAATGTTAAATTACATTTATTTCTTGCACAATCGTGTGCACAATTTTGCCCTGCTACATGTGTGGAGGTCAGAAGACCATTTTTGGGAGTTGGTTCTCTTCTTCCACCATGTGGGTCCTGGGCATTGAACTAAAGGTTGTCAAGCGTGGTGGCAGGTACCAGCTGAGTTGTGTCTCTCAGGCCTGAATCTCAAAAGGCCTCCCTCCAGGACGGAATGTTTCAGTTAGGAGGAAATTGCTACACACCATTTCCCCATCTATTAGAATAAAATCTCCAGAAGTATAAGAAGCTGGCTTCCTCGCTGTCATTCTATTATTCTCAGCACATGACACAGTGTCTAGCATATGGCAGGGCCTCCATAAGCGAAGAGATTATGATCCAGTGCAGAGGTTGGTGGACACTACTCGGGCCATGGGCAGAAAGCAGACCTTTGGCAAACTGACAAACACAAATGGCCTGGGAGCAGCAGACTGGAGGAAAGACCGTGTTGGCTCTTCTCTGGGGCTGGGCTGAGAGAAGGAGGCATGTGGTCTCCACAGAAGCTTCTGATAAATCAACCTCTGCTGCTGACTAGCCAAGGGGTTTTACTTTTCTGAGCAGCAGTTCCTTGTTTGAAAACGATGATAATGTGCCCTAACTGCTATCAGAGACGTCTGTTCAGTCACTCTAAAGCATCTGTCTTGCTCTAAGATCCCTGCAGTAGCACCCAAAGTCGTACACTGTTTGGCAGCCCTCTGCCCATTTCCCCTCTGCCCCGCCCTCATCTCCCGCCACTCTTCTCTTCGCTCACTCTTTCTTCAAGCACATGTCCATCTAAGACTCCTTGAATAGCTGCTCTCTCTGCAGATGATGCTCCTCCTCCAAAAGGCTCATTGCCTTGCTTCGTTTAGAACTACTCTCTGTTCTGCCTTCTCACTGGGACCTTTCCCACTCAGTTCACACCGTTTCTGGACATGCCCTGTCTTCTGGAAGCACTTATCAGACTTTAGCAATACCATTTTCTCATTTTGAAAAACCTCTGTGTTCCTTACCAGAGTATAAGCTTCAGGGGAACGGGGAATTTACCTACCTTATTTGCTGCTGTGCCCATAGCTCCTTGGATAGTGTCTGGTATAAGCAGGGACTCAGTAGATCATGCTGATCATTGTTCAGTGAATGAGAGAATAAATGAAGTGTCAGCATGTAAAAAGTATTCAGTCAACGGGAGTTGTTATTATGGGTAGCAATCTCATTATCATCTTTTCTTCCCATGGCCAGGGTTCACATAGAGCATTGCATGCAGCAGATGCTCAGTGAGCCAGAAGGAGAGAGAGCTTTTACATGAGGTGAAAAGGACATGTTCCATAGAGCTATGGAAACTAAAGGGGTCTTTACAGTACAGAGGAGGGAAGGCAGGTCCTCAGTCTATTTCTGTATATTGCATCTCCAAGACTTATCCTTGTCCTGGAGAAGAGCTCCACTGAGGTGCTTTGAAACAAGTATGCTCTGGTCTATGTGACTATATCCCCCTTAAGAGTTTTCAGTTTTCTGGAGAGATGGCTCAGAGGTTAAGAGCACTGACTGCTCTTCCAGAGGTCCTGAGTCCAAATCCCAGCAACCACATGGTAGCTCACAACCATCAGTAATGAGATCTGGCACCCTCTTCTGTATACTAAATAAATAAATCTTAAAAAAAAAGAGTTTTCAGTCACTATGATGGAATACTTGAGATAATTAAGTTCCAAAGGAAAAAAATATTTATTTTGGTTCATAATTTTGGAGGTTCCAGTCCCTGCTCAATTTGTCATATTGCTTTTGGCCATGTAGCAAGGCAACACATCATGATGCAACCTTGCAGTGGAGCAAAGGTTCTCCTATCAAAAGCCAGAGAAAAAATAGGGAAGAAAAGCCCCAGATCCCATAATCTGCTTCAGGGACATGTTCCAATGATCCAGATGCTTAGCACTAGGCACCACTTTCTAAACAGTGCTACCCTGCTGACCAAATCTTTACACATGAACCTCTGGGGCAAATTCAGCATTCAGACTATAACACCACAAAAGTTCACATCTGAAATCCTAATGCTTATGAGATGTTCATGGCTGGAGAGATGGCTCTCAGGTTAAGAGGACTGGCTGCTCTGCTGCTGTTCCAGAGGTTCTGAGTTCAATTCTCAGCACCCACATGTTGGCTCACAACCATCTATAACAGGATCTAATGCCTTCTTCTGGCACATATGTGTACATGTGGACAGAGTACTCATATGTGGTGATATTTTATTTGTACTGAAATGTGATTTTATTTGTATGTTAATAAAGTTGCCTTGGGGTCAGAGCAAGCAATAGCAGAAGCTGGGCAGTGGTGGTACACGCCTTTAATCCCAGCACTTGGGAGGCAGAGCTAGGCAGGATCTCTGTGAGTTCAAGGATACAGCCAGCATGGAGACACACGCCTTTAATCTCAATACCAACCATAGAAGACCTAGAGGTCTGTACAGACAGGCAGTGACGAGGAGGTCATGTGGCTGGGTTTACAACCAATGAGAAGGCAGAACAGAAAGTCAATAAAAAAGAGAAAAACACAGGAAGTAGGCATCTTGTGGAGAGGAAAGACAGCAACAGCAGTGAAGGGTAAAGTTTTCAGCTCTCAGCTATTGCTCTGACCTCTTGGCTATTAACTCCGTATTTGGCTCTGTGTTTCTTATTTAATGAGACAGTTACATCTACACTCATAATCAATCAATCAATAAGTAAATAAATAAATAAATAAGTAAGTAAGTAAATAAGTAAATAAGTAAGTAAATAAATAAGAATGGTATTGGGGGTAGGGACTTTGGAGGTAATTAGATTATAAGGGAAAAGCCCTTGGGATTAGTGCCCTGATGAAAGAGACTCTCTAGAGATCCTTCACATCTTATACCATGTGCTAACACAGCTTGAAGGTGCTATATGTGAGGAAGGAAGCCCCCTAGACAGAGTGTGGCCACCTTGATCTTTGTGTCTCCAGACTCCAGAAATGTGAGAAATAAATTTTTGCCATAAATAAAGACCATATTATTATGGTATCTTACTTTAGCAGCCCAAA
The DNA here is from genome assembly GCF_903995425.1 of Onychomys torridus. Classification (NCBI taxonomy): domain Eukaryota; kingdom Metazoa; phylum Chordata; class Mammalia; order Rodentia; family Cricetidae; genus Onychomys; species Onychomys torridus. The sequence goes on along the minus strand of NC_050466.1, from coordinate 28,572,072 downwards.
TAAAATAAGACACAGGGCAATTACTTCATTTTTATTTATTCATTTGTGTGTGCCTGTGTAAGTTTATGTATACCACATGCATGCTGGTGCCAATGGAGGCCAAGGAGTATCGGATTCCCTGGAAAGGGAGTTATAGAAGGTTGTGAGCCACTGATGGGGGTGCTAAGAACTGAACCTGGGTCCTCTATGCCCTTTCTCCAGCCCCTATTTCTGCTATCATTATCTAACTACATTTTCCACATTCTTTTCAAAATATAAGCAAAGCATTATAGTATCAGAGGTTCTGTTGCTTGGCCTCAACAGAAATTATATACATTTTATATCACTTTAGGCTGAAGCAGATTTCTTGTGGTAACAATATGTTCATCATTACTTTGAAATTGTTAGTTACAAGTTTGCTGATTGATCTTATTACTTAATGTGCTAACAATGAGGCATAGATATCATCACACTCATTTTAAAAATATGTTGACAGGTGCATTCAGTATGAGGTTTCTGATAAAATTCTTTGTATTTTATTTAATTAAATTAAAACCATTCTGTAGCTGGGTGCAGTAGGCACACACCTTTAATCCCAGCATTCAGGAGCAGAGGCAGATGAATCTCTGTGAGTTTGAGGCCAGCCTGGTCTACAGAGACAGTTCCAGGATAATTGAGCTTCCCCCCTTGCTTCTTCAAAAGAATGTTTAAAGTGGCTCAGTTGAGAGCCATGTCAAGGCCCAAGATGTAGCTGCCAGAGTGGAGCTGAGGGGAGGAGGAAGATAAGGAAGTCAGGGAACAGAAACATCAAGATATTAGTATATTAGGTTAATTTTCTTGTTTCTATGACAGATTAAGGAAGCAGATTAAGGATGGGTTTATTTTGCCAGGTTATGTAGGCAGAAGTTTCTTTCTTGCAAGCTGCTCCCAAGTAACCACACAGAGGCTTACTGTTAATTATAAATGCTCAGCTAATAGCTTGGGCTTGTCTAGCTAACTCTTACATTTTCAATTGATCCATATTTTTTATCTGTGCTTTGCCACATGGCTTGGTACCTTTTCACAGTGTGGCATGTCCATCTTGCATCTCTTTGCATCTGTTTGCTACTCCTATGATTCTGCCCTTCTTCTTCCCAGCATTCTCTGTTTGGCTCCCCCCCCCCCAACCTTATCTTTTTCAGCTATTGGCCAGTCAGCTTCTTTATTAAACCAATTATAGTGACATATATTCACACAGTGAAAAGCAATATTCCACAAGGGAAGGCATTCCTGATGCAGGAGTTTTAGACACCTAGGCACATTGCATCCCTAGTCAGGAAGCAGATAAAGATGAATGCTGGTACTCAGCCATCTTTCTCCTTTATATTCAGTCCCGCATTCTAGCCAAAGGAATGTTGTCACCCGTATTCAGGGTGGGCCTTCTCTGTCATTCAAACCTTCCTAGAAATGTCCTCATGGATATACCCATAGGTGTGTTTCTATGGTGATTCCAAATGCAGTGAAGTTGACAGTGAAGATTAAGCATCACAGAAGATATATCCATATCAATGTTAATGTCATCCATGATAATGAGAGTGGGGGAGTCTTCTGCAAGAGGAAGAAACCATGAGCTATTTTATCAAAGATCTTTCATGAATGAGATAAAAAAAAAAATGAAAGCAATGGAGGCAGGGGCAACAGTCTGGTTGTTGGAAAAAACAGATGTTAAATATTAGCATTCTTCAAGACCTATGTTAGTTTTCCCTTGACATTCTATAGTCTTTACTCAGGTGATCTTTTCACTGTTTGGCTTTAAATACTTTCCTTAATCTTTTCCGTCTCTCTGGCACTGGCAACCATTCAGTTACATTGGCTATCCTAGATAGAGTTCTTCTTTCTATTTTCATGTTGAATGTATTATCAAGTCCTTGATTTCACCTAAGTCGCTCTTGAATTCACCCACTTCTTTCCACCATCCTGGCTCAACTGGTGTAATGCACTATGCTCAGCCATCCACTCAGCCCATGTCTAATCTGTTCAACCAGTCCAAATGATCTTTTTATTTATTTTATAACAATAATAATTATTAGTGTGTGTGTGTGCGTGTGTGTGTGTGTGTGTGTGTGTGTGTGTGTGCACGTACCACTGTACACATATGGAAGCTAGAGAGTAATTTTCAGGAGACAGTTCTGTCTTTCTACCCTGGGTTCTAGGGATAGAACTCGGGTTATCAAGCTTGTGTGGCAAGTTTTGTTCCCTGCTAAGCAATCTTTCCATCCTCAAAGCAGTCTTTTAAAAACGCAAATTTGGTCCATCATCTGTCTACTTGAACAAGTCATGGCCTTCTCATGTCTGTCTCTTTCATGATACAAGGAACACTGTGCCCAGTGCAATATAATAGCTTAATGAATACTTGATAATTGAATGAGTGGATGTGAGATGAAGTGTTTGAAATAAGGCAGATTAAGTATATTCCTTGATCACAAACTGAATTCCTAATCTTGGCCATAAACTGAACTCTACAGTCAGGGTTCAGAATCAGAATGAAATCAGAATGCCAGGCTACAGCCTAAGACCCTCCTCATAGCTGCTTATTTTTATCAGGAGCTCTCAATCCTGGCTACTTATTACAATAATTGATTTACACACTGCTCCCTGCCTGGTGCGGTGACACATGCCTATAGTCCAGCAGTAAGTATGTCGGGAGGCTGAGCCCAAGCTACACAGCAGGATGTGTTTCTCTCATGCACAAAAAGCCTCCATCCAACCCTGGCAGAATGAAGCCAGCATAGTATCTCGGATGGGGCCGGTTTAATTAGGTTTGGAAGAATCGAGTGATTTTTTTTTATGTGCAGCTTCAGTCCGGACCAGTGTTATTCTTATATTTTTGGTTGTGAGCCTAGCCCTGGAGTTATTCTTATATCTCAAAGTGTACCGGCAGTAGCATCACCTGGGAGGTTATTAAAGTTTTTATTACCTTTAATTATGTGTATGTGAGAGAGGGATGCAGGTACGCGATTGCAGGCAGGTAAGGTGCTGGGTACTGGGAATGGAACTCAGGTCCCCTGCAAGAGCAGTTTGTGCTCTTAACGACTGACAGGTTATTAGAAATGCAGTCTAGGGCCTCAGCTCTTCTCAGTCAGAACCCGCGTTTTCACAAGGAAATAGTTAGTGTTTGGAAATGCTGTCAGGGAGCCAAACAAGAGGGCACCGAGTTTAGTGGTTCTCTTCCTAGCTTCCAGGGAGGGGTGTAGCTCCTTGGAGCTGGAGCAAATCTCCACTCCTCTCCAGGTCCTAAGCTAATGGCTGGCTCAGGCGTTTGCCAGATTGCCGCCTCTGCGTCCCAGTGTGAATAAGGTCTTCACGTGGACAAAATCCCCATCCTGAGTAGCAAGCGCAAGCAAGGCAGGCACTCTGTTCCACCAAGAAAGCTCGGCAGAACATGCTAACCCAGAGTTCTTTTTAATGATTGGAAACAATAGAATAGAGAACAAGCGGTCATGTCACGTCCCCGCACCCAACTAACCACAGGCCTGACTTGGTCATAATTGCCAGCACTGCCTGGAACCAGCTCACAAAGCCACTGCTCCATCAGCTCCACCCCCAAGGCTTATCTCTTTTCCTAAAAGAAAAGTAAAACAAGTGATCAGTGTGTCTCACTTTTGCTACTTGTTTGATTTCTAAAATGTCATCCCCCACCCCCTCCGCCGCTCTTTAAACATTTTTGTTGTTCAAGAGTCTTGATTCTTCGAGCTGAGCTGCATAGTTCCAGGGCTTGAGCAGCAAGCATGGGAACTCACGACCTGGCAGGGCCCATAGTGCTGTTGCCACCACAGTGCCCACGCCTCCTCCAGTCCTCAGCCAGGGCAGCAGCGCCCGGGCACGGCTCCTGAAGCTGGGACAGGAGTGGCCATTGACTGGCAAAGGCATGCGTGCGTGCGTGCGGGCACTTCACTGCCCCCCTCCCGGCGGGCGACAAGCGTCTCTGCAGACCAAACTAATCCTCTTTCTGGGTCTGGCTGGCACAGCCCTGCTCCACCGCGCCAGGAAATGTCTTCGGACTGGAAAGACCCTGCTGTCTGCTGCTGCAGAGTGTGGCAAACGTGTGAAACCAATTTGCACAAGCCTCGGGCTGTGTTACTTTTGGAGAATGTTTCCCCAGAATGACAGTTCTGGATTTTTGTTGTTGTTTGTTTTTTAAACAAAGTCACCTGTCAGCGGAACAACGCCCTGGGAGTCAGGAGAGTGCAGGAAACATTTAAACACCACTGGAGCCATTTGGTTATAGTGTCTAGAACCTAGCTTCTTCGGAGCCAGCTGTTTGCTGTGTAACTGAGAACCGAGTCCTCTGAGGACACCCAGGCCATTGGGTAAACACTTTCCTTGTCGCTCAGGCAGCTGGTTGTGAACAGTGGCAGTTGCCTTTGGCTGGGAGGCATGAGCACCCAGCTGTTGCTTGGCCAATAAGCCAGCCTACCTCCTGTCAAATTTAGGCTTTGGTCCTTTTGTTGAAGGATACATAGTTTCTGAAGAAAGCAAAAGCCAATCTTTTTTTTTTTCCTTTGAGACAGGGTTTCTCTGTGTAGCTTTGCACCTTTCCTGGAACTTGCTTTGGAGACCAGGCTGGCCTCGAACTCACAGAGATCCGCCTGGCTCTGCCTCCCGAGTGCTGGGATTAAAGGCATGTGCCACCACCACCCAGCGCAAAAGCCAATCTTAAAGGATGAAGAACACACACACACACACACACACACACACACACACACACACACACACACACCCTTGCGCAGGTAGGTACCTGTTTCCCCCCTTGGTAGGAGCTTGGGTATGATCTCCACTGACACGTTGGCTCCTTCAAGCCCCCACTCCCATTCTCTTTTTCCTAGTCTCCACAGTTGTTCTTCCTCTCTCTTGCCACCAGATTTCTTAGTTTTCCCTTCCTGTTTGTTCTGCCCCTCCTGGTCTTGTGCTTTCCTCTGATTCCTTTAATAATGCACCAATCTTCCGTTAATAAGTGTTAGCTTGGCTGTGCAACACAATACCATAGACTGGGTGACTTAAACATCATAAGTTACTGTTCTCATAGTTCTGGAGGCCAGGGAGTCCAAGCACAAGATACCAGGGCGATCAGGTGATAGTCAAGGAGAGAATCGGGATGTGTGTGGGAGAGAGATTAGCTTCCTGTTTCTACAAGGCCACACTTCTGTCTGATTAGGGTCTCACCCTTATGATCTCATTTAACCTTAATTAGTTCCTGAGGGCCCCATCTCCAGACAGAAACTCATTGGAGGGATTAAAACTTCAGCATACAAGGGTGGGATTCCATCCATAGCAAGCTTCTATAGGGACCATTGATCACAAAAAGCTACAGTAGGGGTAAGACAATGGTATAAAGAAATGCAGCCAGTGTTCTTAAAGTGTGAACAGAGAACAGTAGGAATACAGAGGGTCAGAGATGAACAGGTGCCTAAAGATATCAAGATGGGTCCAGCTGGTGGTGGCACACACCTTTAATCCTCAAACTTGGGAGGCAGAGGCAGGTAGGTCTCTGAGTTCGAGGCCAGCCTGGTACAGAGTGAGTTTCAGAACAGCCAGGACTACACAGAGAAACCCTGTCTTGAAAAAACAATCAAGATAGACTTGCTATAAGAGGTGCTATTTGACCTGGCCCTTTAGGGAAGATAAATAATTTGACAGAAGAACAAGATTTCAGGCAAAGCAAATTTAACATGCACAAAGGAATAGAGCAGTAGTATCTTTTCAAAAGCGGTGATAGATTCTGTGCTGGAGGTAAGGGTCTGTAAGGCAAGAGGCAGGAATGTTGATGATGGAGTTGATGTCATTTTATGAAGAATCCAACATAGCACAATGACAGTGGAGAAGAAAGATAAGGTAGACTTGAGGAGACATAGGTAAGACTGAATTAAACAGTGCTTGATGGCTGATGGAATGGTGAGCTGATGAGGAAGGTGGACTAGATTGTTAATTTAGAGGATTGTCCCCATTGATTAAAACACAAGAGAAGCAGTCAGGGCAAGAGTAGAAGCATCTCTAGAATCTACTGATGAGGCAGGGCTGGATTCTGGGGATGAAATGGGGGTTAGAACAAACTATGTAGATTCCAGAGCACCTGAAGGGAGTGGTCTCATAGCTGTGGAGGCACCACTGCTAATGGTTAGAAGAAACTATACTCAGAACCCGAGCTGCTAAGAGTGCCTGTTCCCAACCAGCTAAGGTTTGGGGTGTTTCTATGGCTTGAATGTCAAAGCCATTCGCTATATTCCTAACAACTGACATGATGGTATTAGGAGGTGGGGACTTTGGGAGGTGACTGGAAAGAGAATAGGGTCCTCACAAATGGGATTCTTGACTTCATATGAAGAGATAAGAGCTCTCTCTCTCTTTCATTCTCTCCCTCCTCCATCCCTGTCTTCTCCCATTTCTCTTCCCCTCTTCTGTTTCTCCTTCCTCCGCCTGCACCCCCTCCTTCTCTCCAGTTGTTCCCCCTTCCATACTCTTCTCTCACTCCCTCCTTCTGCCCATGTGAAAATGTAATGAAAGATGGCTATCTAGGCAAACAAGCCAGGAATAATTAGCTTGTGACTTAAGACTGCTCTGGTTTCATCTGACAAAGTTGAACAGCAGGATCCAAAATGATCAAAGACGTTAGAAGAAACTTAACCAAATCCCAGAATGAAGCACAAAAGATTTGTAGCAGGGTTTTTCAACTTTAGTGCAACTGGGCCTGATAATTCTTTATTGTGGAGGCTATTCTGTGTGTTGTAGGATGTTTACTAATACATGCAACTTCTACCCATTAAATACCCATAGTACCGTCCAATTTTAACAACCAAGCATGTTTCTAGACAAACAAAATCATCCTTCATTGAGAATCACTGACTATAAGAATCCAGTGATAAAAATTCAATAATGTAGAAGCCACAATGTCTGGACTCAGTTAAAAATTACCTGGCTCGGTCAGAATAGGAAGCTGACCCAAAGTAGAATGTAAGTCAAATTATTGAAACAAGATCAGAACTAATACAAATGACAAAATTATCAAACAAAGGCATTACAAACAGTTACTATAATTGTATTCTGTAGACGGAAATCATTAGAGACAGGAAGATATTTATGAAAATACCTGATTAAAATTTATAGAAGTCAAAACTACAACATACAAAGTTAAAAAAATAAGATGAATTGGATTAACAGCAAATTAGACATTGAAGAAGAAATGGCAGCCGGGCTACGGTGGTGCATGCCTTTAATCCTAGCACTCAGGAGGCAGAGCCAGGTGGATCTCTGCGAGTTCGAGGCCAGCCTGGTCTCCAAAGCGAGTTCCAGGAAAGGTGCAAAGCTACACAGAGAAACTCTGTCTCTAAAAACCAAAAAAAAAAAAAGAAAAAAAAAGAAAAAGAAAAGAAAAGAAATGGCTAGTGAACTTGAATTCAAAGCAATAGAGACAATTTAAAGTGAAATGCATAGACAGGCAGATGTAAAAAGTGCACAGGCACCACGGAATGTTAGGGAAATCATACAACCCATTACAGTAGTTGGAGTTGCTGAAGGAGAAAACGAGAAGTGAGGGCAAAAGAAAACAAACAAAACCCCAAAGAAATAGTAACCATTAAAAAAAATTATGAAACTGTAAGCTCGTCGACCCAAGGGACTCAACAAACTCCAAGTATGAGAGACAAAAAGAACATCATACAGAGGCACATTATAACCAAATTGCTCAAAACATGGCGTATTATAAGCTACCAGAGGGAGGAGGCACATTAATGTATAGAGAGGATTGGGGCAAAATCTTTAAAATACCAAAATAAAGAAAAATGTCACAGATTTATTACAGGCAAAAATATTGCTGTGGTTTGAGTGTTGCCCCTCAAACTTCCACTGAAATTTAATTATCATTGTAGAACTAATTGATAGGTACTTTAAAAATACTTGCTTATTTTTATTTTACATGTTTACGTGTTTTGCCTGAATGCATGTAAGTACACTGTGTCTGATACCTGTGGACGGCAGAAGAGAACACCAGATCCCCTTGAAATTAGACTTATAGATAGTTGTGAGCCACAATGTGGGTCCTGGGAACTGAACCTGGGTCCCCTGGAAGATCAGCAAATCCTCTTGGCAGCTGAGCCATCCCTCTGGCCCCAGGAGATGCTTTGATGTTGGAGGGATATAGTTTAGTTGTAGAGGACTTGCCTAGCAATGTACTAGGTTCTGGGTTAAGTTTCCACTGGTGAAAAAAAAAAAGGCGCTTTGATGAATGGATTGATGCCAGCTCTAAATGAGTTTGAGGCTTATTTGAGCTTATTTGAATTCAAGTTTAACTTCTTGCCTTCTCTCATCCTTTCTTTGCTCATCTGTCACAGATTGATGCAAAGGAAAGATCCTTTCCTGGTACTATAACCACGGAGTTCTTAGCTTTCAGAATCATATGTCAACATGTTTCTGTTTACTATAAATTACCCAGTCTTCAGTATTCTGTTAATGTATCACACCTGATGAAAACAATCATCTTTTAAAACTGAAAGCCAAATAAAGACATTTCAGGTACGTAAATGCTCAAAGAACTAATATCTAGCAGACTCACTAGTAGAAAGAAAAAGACAACAGGTAACCACATGGATCTGGGAAGGATGGAGGAGCAACAAAAACAGTGTCTAACTAGCTCTAAAAATAAGAGTATTTAAGGAAAAGCAATACCAAAGGAGCATATGTAAATATATAATATAATACAAATAATATGTGTAAATGTAAAATCTATTAGAACAATAGTGTCAAGGGTGGGAGGGATATTTCAACTCAAGTGGAGAGAGAGAACACTTGCAACTTTTTCTTCCATTCAAGCTTTCAACAGGCTAGAGGCTTTCTGTTCATGTTAATGAGACTGATCTTTGTTTCAAGTCCTTATCCCTTCTGGAAAAATTGTCACAAACTATCTAGAGATATTCTGTAGCTCGGGCAAGCTGACACATAAAATCAATCATACGGGTCTTAAATCAATGGCCTCAGTTTCCACCATTAGCTACTAGCAAAAGATGAGCAAATTAAACCCCAAGTAGAAACAAATAAAGATTAGAACAGAAATCAAGAAGACAGAAAATAAACAAACGGTACAAAAATAAATGAACCCAGAGGCTGGTTCGTAGAGAAGATCAATAAAGCTGATAAATCTTCAGGCAGACTGATCAGGACAAGAAGGAAGAAGACGCAGATTACCAGTTTGAAGAATGACAGGGTAAGTAACTACAGATTCTATGGATGTTAAAGTGGCACTAAGGGAATGTTATGAACAACTTTGGCCTGCAAATTGGACAATTTAGATGAAGTGGGTACATTTCTTAAGAGGCACACACACACAAAAACTCATTCAGAGTAAATAGGTACTATGAATAGCCCTCTACTACAGACACCTACCTGAATTGATAGTTTAAATAATCAGCAAAGGTAATTTCAGAGCCAGATGGATTTCTTGGTGGATTCTATAAAGCATTTAAAGAAATAATATCAGCTTTATACAAACTCTTCTATAAAGATGAAAAGAAAGGCCTATTACCTTTTATTATTCTGATAATAAAAGCAGAAAAAAATATTTTATAAATACAGATCATGCAAAGATAAACATGCAAAACTTGTTGTAAATCAAATCTAACAATACATAAAAGGAGAATATGTCCATAATTAAGTGAAATTTATTCCCACAAGGCAGGTTTTATTTAACATTTGGGAGTCAAGCATTATAATTGGCCATATTAACACAAATATACAGAAGCCTTATGATTATTTTAGCATACACAGAAAAACATTTGACACAATACAACATCTGTACCTAAGAAAAACTCTAAGCAAGGTAGGAATAGAAGGAAACGTTCTTATTTTGAAGGCTATTGTGGAAAAAACTACACATAACAGTTAATGATCAACTGTTGAATTTTTTCTCCTAAAGTCGGGAGGGAGACAAGAATGTCTGCCCTTATTCAGTGTTTCACTGAAAATTCCAGCTAGTGCAATAAAGCAAGAAAGTAAAACGGAAAGCATTCAAATAGGAGAGGAAGTAGTATCTCTCTTTATTTGCTGGTGACAATCACTTCGGTTAACTCTAATAATATCTGTTAGAAATCTGCCAGGACTATTAAACTATTTTAGCAAAGATTTTGGATATAAGATTAATATACATATATCAATTTTATTTCTATTTACAAGCCTCAAACAATGAAATGTTAAAATAATACTATTTATAATTTAATAGGGGAAAGAATATACTTTTCAATAAATGATGCTAGGACAAATGAATATCAAAATCACCCTACTTTATACATACAATTAACAAAATAGATCATAGATCTAAACACAAGAGGAAAAAATATATATAATTGTTAAAAGAAATATAAGAATAAACCTGTGTGTCTTTGTATTAGATAACTGTTTCTTAGATATGATACCAAAAGCACATGGCACCAAGAAAAATGTAGACAAATAAAAATTTATCAAAATTAAAACTTTTGGGCATGAAAAATATGAGAAGACAATGTATTAAATAGAAGAAATTATTCAGAAATTATCTGATAAACATCTTCTACCCATTCTGTATAAAGAACTTCTCACTGGGTTGGTAAAGTGCTTGACATGCAAAATGCAGACCTAAGTTTGATTCCCAGACCCTATGTTAAAAAAAAAAAAGTCTAGACATAGGCCAAGCAGCAGTGGTGCACACCTTTAATCTCAGCACTCGGGAGGCAGAGCCAGGTGGATCTCTGCGAGTTCCCAGCGTGGTCCAGGACAGGCACCAAAACTCCACAGAGAAAATTAAAAAAAAGACATCTTTATTGTATGACTCAATTCATATAAGATGCTCAGAAGTGGTAAATCTACAGAGACAGTAAATTGGTGGTTTCTAGAGGCTGAAGGAAGAGCATAATAAAGAGTGATGGGTGATGGGTATGGAGATTTCTTTTAGGATGATGAAAATATTTAAAAATTAGAATATGGTGATACTTCCCCACTTTTGTAGGTACATTAAAAACCACTACATTTTACATTTTCAATTAGTAAGTTTCATGCATATGAATTATATCTCAATATACTTAACCCAGCTATAAGAAAACTAGCCAATAAAATATGTACTAAATATTTAAACATACAGCTTAACAAGTATGATGACGTCAATGTGAAACTTAATCTATAGACTCATATGAGCATTTGCTCTCTAATTGATGGTATTGTTTTGGGAGTTTGTGAGCCCTTTAGAAGGTGGGGCTTTGCTGGAAGAAGTGAATCATGGTGGGGGCAAACCTTCAGGTATAATATAGCTTGTCTCACTTCCTGTTTAATCTCTGTATCCTGTCTCAAACATGAGGAGTCCAAAGCTCACATTCCCACTGCCATGGAGCCACCTGCTGTGATGCCTTCCTCATTGTGTTGGGCTATATATCCCCTTTAACAATAAACCAAAATAAAACCATCATCCCTCAAGTTGCTGTTGTCAAACATTTGATCATAACAACAAGAAAAGTAAGTAACATAAAATCGGTACTCAGAAGTAGGGTAGTTGCTGTGAATAACCTGGGTGATTCATAGGCCTTGGGAATTGGTTTGTGGAAGAAATGTAGAAGAATCTGTGACTGCAGGCTAAAGAAGCTTTAAAATGTTGCAAGCAGAACTTAATGGGACATTCTGATGGGAGTTCAGAAGACTGAATGCCAATAAAAATGTAGACAGCGAAGATTGGGTTCATGAGGTTTTAGAAGGGAACATGGACTTTATTAGAAATAGGACTAGAAGCCATTCATAGTATATTCTGGCAAGGAATCCAGCTGTGTTCTCCATATGTCCTAAAACCTTGAATGAGGCTGAATTCAAAAGTAATTGATTTCCTTGGGGGAATAAATTCAAGACAGTTTTGTATTAATGCTATAGCATAGTCACTGCTCGCTGCTCTTAATCAGGTTTGTAATGAGAGGGAGCAGAAAGTGAAGCAGAAAGATATCTAAATATGCAGTTTGGTGAGGAAAGGAAGATAACCACAGTTAAAGTTCAGACATAGCTGCAGTAATTATTGAAGAGGTTGATGCAACTGAGGACAGACCTCACGTCCAGCACTGGAATGCTAGGAAAGGTGACCTGAAGGAAAGACCACAGTCATGACAGGTTCCTGGGTGTAACAGTGTAAGCCTATTTGAAAAAAAATCTCTTTATCCATAGACTAGTACATGAATGTCCATAGCAGGTTTTTTTTTTTTTTTTTTTTTTTTTTTGTGGAGCTGAGGATCGAACCCAGGGCCTTGCACTTGCTAGGCAAGCGCTCTATCACTGAGCTAAATCCCCAATCCCTGTCCATAGCAGTTTTACCTGTAAACATTAAAAAATAATAAATGTCCATCAACAGGCATATGGATGAACAAAGACTTCAGAAATTAAAATTATGCTGCCATTAATATGTACAACAGCATGAATGAATTCCAAAAACAATTTTATTGTATGAAGAAATAAACAATGAGGACAATACATATTGTTTTGTTTCAGTTTTTAAAATCCCAGAAAATGTCAACTTTATAGTAATGGAAAAAGACCAGTAGTTTCATGATGTCATGGGAGAAGAGAGAGGCTTAAAGGAGGGATTTGAAGGGGCAGAAGGAAGCTTTAGGGAATGATGGAAACTTGATGATGGTGATGGTTTTATATGGTGCTCTAGTTTGTGTTCTATTGCTGTGATAAACATCATAACCAAAAGCAACTTGGGGAGAAAAAGGTATGTTTGATGTTACAACTACCTGGTGACAGCTCACCACTGATGGGTGTCAGGGCAGGAACCCAAAGTAGGAACTTCAAGAAGGAACTGAAGAAGACACTATGCCAGAATTCTGCTTACTGGCTTCCTTTCTAATGGCTTACTCATACAACCCCAGACCACCTGTCCATGGAGTTGGGCACTCCCACATCAATTATCAGTCAAGAAGATGCCCCCAAAGACTTGCTCACAGGTGAGTCTGATAGAGGCAATTCCTCAACTGAAGCTTCCTCTTCTTAGATGCCTTTAGCTTGTGTCAAATTGACACACACACACACACACGAACTCACACAAAGAATTAGTAAATTGTGCACTTTGTATACCATAATTATATAAATTATTATATGTCAATTATATCTCAATAATACCATATATAAAAGAGGAGGAGATCTTTGGGAAGATCCTTTCAAGCTCTGATTCTTTGGTACCTATTGGAAGGAATTACCCTGAACTCTTCTACTGAAATATGTTTTTCCTGGGATATCTAAATCAGTGAGCCAAAGCTAGGAATATGGCTTGGATTATGCAGACATGTCTCTGCCTACCTCTCTGGGGCTGCATAGACCAGGGGACAGAACAGGAAAGCACACCATCAAGCAAGTGGGAAGACATTCAGGTTGGAGGAGGAAACTGGGGAAATGACAGCCTAATGAGCACCGCTCTTTCCAATTTCTTTAAGAATATGATTCAGAGGATCAGCTCGCTGGACATTCCAGACCAGTGAGACATCTCAGAGCTGTGAATATATAGATATCCCAGGGGAGAAAACAATGGAAGACAAGATGGAAATGAGAAACGGCCCTTTAAGGTCTCCAGACCCAAATGCAAGCAGCTAAGAGGATATGGAGGAAGAGGTGGAAGTGTCCCTTCCCTGCAGGAAAGGAGATTATGACTTGATAGGGTCTGGGGAAATCAAATGGAAGAAAGCAAAGACCTGGAATGTTGAGCCTCTAGGGATTCCTCAGATGGATGTGCTTGCTACAGGAGCAAGGGGAAGGAGGTGAATACCCTCCCTGCTTGTTCGCAGTGAAAGCCAAGAAGGCATGGAAGTCGAATGCAAAACCAAGAGGCATGCTTCAAAGTTGTTTGTCAGCAGGGCAATGCCTTAAGCCAGTGCCATGGCTGATGGATCACTTAATGGGAAGCACCACAAAGACAGACTTAGCCCAGAATGTCACCCTATCCTCAGCCTGACCCGATCAGATGTTTTAAAAGAGGACATTGAAAACCCTAAATACTTGAGATGGCTCCAGGCAACATTTACAGCTGAGAATGCCCTTTTCTTTTTGATTCAGAGGGTGATTGATAAGTTATGAGCATTAAGCCTGAAAGCATGGGAATTGGATGTTCTTGTAACTGTCTCTTCTATTGCGGAGCTACAGAAACTCTTATCTGGAAGGATGTAGGCATCAAACATCCTGTCCCAGTTCCAACTCTGTTTCTCCTGTGGTCCCAAAGATCTGAGCAGTTCATATCTCACTGATGGGAATGGTTAGTTACATTAACTCATGTCCTGATTCCTTGAACTGGGAAAGTAACTCCCGGTTTACAAAGTCCTTTCCCCTCCATTTCTAGGAAGGGGCTATACCACTGAGCTATATCGCCAATCCATCTCACATTTCCCATTTGAATTCTTACTGAATCCCAGTAAATAGGCATGTTTTCTTACTTTTTAGACGAATTTGAGGTGCCAAAACACAGATGCTCTGACTCATTCATTCATTGCTCATTATATATTCATTCAGAAACCATTTGAATACTTAGTACTTGTCAAATGCCAACTAGATACTGAGGACAGTCATAAAACAAGACAGTCCTAGACTCTGCCCCTGTGGAGCTGAAAGATGACCTCATCATCTCTCTGTCTTTGATGCTATTATTAAGTACACAACCCAGCTTGCCGTAGACCCTACACCCAGTCCCCAACAGTCATTGCCTTGGCTCAGCACACCACGTTTCCAGATTCAAGATTATATAATACCTTGTCTAATTCAAGTCTTGATAATGGCCAGCAATGTAAGATGAAGAAAGGTTTGCTGGCACATGGGACCTTGGAGATAAACCTGCTATTCTGGGTGTGGCCCTCCTAGCTCTAGCTTGGTGAGGGAAGAATTCCCATGCATCCCCTGGGTACTAGAGTATTTATAGACCCTAGGGATGAGGAAGGATGGAGGCTCCTGGGAGACGTCATACAGGATGTAGAGAGGAAATGAAATTGCTCTGAAAGACAAACAAGAGGAGCAAGGATCTCTGTGGCTGTGGGAGAGGCAGGATCAGAAGGAATCAGACAGGATGTAGGGGAAAAAAAGCACACCTTGGTGTGGCTTAGGCTAGGGTCATGGGGTCTGGGGCTGAGGTGGAGCTCTTCTTGGAGGATCCTTCTTAAAACCTATTGAGTTGTTAAGAGTGAACCCTTCAAAGACAATTGAGATATGGCAGACTATCTGAATCCCATTGGCACAAGGTTTTTCAGAAACAGTTGTTAGTCAAGTGATATATATCTGTGGGAACCTATGATTCCTCCTTGATATATTAAACAACCTGAAAATGAACATAGTTTTTGAGGAATTTGGAAGAAGCATGTAGTAGAAGTGGATTGAACATTCCCAGGGTGTATGGAGCCAATTTGAAAGTGGCTAAAAAGGCACCTGTAGAAGAAATTAGCATGCCGGGCGGTGGTGGCACACTCCTTTAACCCCAGCACTCAGGAGGCAGAGCCAGGTGGATCTCTGTGAGTTTGAGGCCAGCCTGGGCTACAGAGTGAGTTCCAGGACAGGCTCCAAAGCTACACAGAGAAACGCTGTCTCCAAAAACAAAAACAAAAAACAAACAAAAGGAACAGCACTAGTAATGCTGAGGATGGGACTAGAAGTCATGACATTGTTCTGGATGGTGGGATACTGTATGGATATTGTATTAGTTATTTGTCTTGTTGCTATGACAAAATATCTGACAAAAGAAATATAAAGAAAAAGCGTTATTTGTGTTTATGTTTGAAGGTATAGTTCATCGTGGTAGAGCAGTTTTGTCTTTTTAGAGAAGATTCATTTATTGTGTGTGTGCCCCCCCCATCTAGATGTATTTGAATGTGTGTGTATGTAATATGGGTGCACGTGCCTATGTGTTGCTTAGAGGCCAGAAGAGAGCGCCAAATGTCCTCTTCTACCACTCTCTGCCTAGTTCTTTGAGGCAGGGTCTTTCCCTGAACCTGGGGCTTGTGTTTTCTCTCTCGCCAGAAACCAGTATGCTCCAGTGATCCTCTGCCCCCTTTATAGCTGAGGTTACAGGAGTATTCAGGAGGCTTGGCTTCTTACATGGGTTTTGAGATATGAACTCTAGTCCTCATGACGGGGCAGGATGCACTCAACTGCTGAGCCATCTCTCCACCTCAGTTCACTTTCTCATTTATGATTAATCCAGAATCCCAGCCACCTTCATTTAGGGTGGGTCTTCCCATCTATTAGCCTAATATAGACAATCTTTCCTAGTCAATACCCAGACATTTGTTTCCATGGTGATTCTAATTCCCATCCAGGTGACAATCAAGGTTAATCACAACAAAAGTATTTTGCTCTGTGTGGTTGGGAAAAGGGTTCGTATGAAAGACAAGATCTCATTCTGTGGCCAGGGATAGGTGATGAGGATAAGGAGGTACTGGGCACAAGACTAGAGGAAAAATCATATACCTAGTTTAAGAAGAAACAATGGGAAAAAAATCCTTGAAACCTCAACAATATGGTTACTTCCTCGGAATGGTAATTAGGTTCTTCTAATTCACATTTCAGGTGAGGTTCCATATACTTATTGTATTTTAAAAATGACTGGAATGGGAGGTTTATTGAGGGGAGGGAGGGAGGGGAGAGAAGGCACAGAGACTGGTCTTCCCAGTCTTCCTGAGGATGAGAGTGAAGGAAGAGAAAGAGAAAAAGACAGGAGCCAGGCAAGGCCTGCCTTTTATAGAGGAATGTAGCAAAGGCACACAGCGAGGGCTCTTTGTGGCTGCAGCTGAGGTATATCCTGTCAGGACCTTAAGGGCAGGCCAGTACAGATACCTAAATGATAACACCTAAATGATATTCCCTTTTCCATTCTGTGGTTTTATACCTCATATGGGAAAGTTAACCCTTTAGCATCTGCCATGGTATGACAAGCATTGTGGTGGTCACTCTGGTGGAAAAGAGCACAATTGTCATCTGTAGAATTCCACCCCCCCCAAAAAAAAACCCCCAACCCAGGTGTTTGGACACTAGACAATGAAAAATCACATTCTTTAATTGTGCTTGAGCAAGTGAAGTTAACTTGTCATGGATCCAGTTAGCAAGGCATCAGCTAACAGCTGACCTCTTAGGCTAGCCCATCAGGTTTCTATTAAGCAGCTCTAGAGATGGGGAGATTTGATGCTCTTCTTAAATGCCTTAAGAACAAACAAACAAACAAACAGGAAATAGCGCCATTGCTGCTGAACTCGGCTAGCAAATTTTGTTATGTCTTAGGGGACAAGTGGGATGAGCAACATTGGCTGGAGTAGGACTGGACTGTGAACTGAGAGCCCCGTGTCTAACCAGAGCCACTGGGAGCTGCTCTGTATATGCCCTCTTAGATCAGTGCTGGAAAGGTACAGAGGAAAAGCCAGGACGGGAGTTCATGTGTCCCAGTCCTAAATTTGCACCAGTTTGGTGCACATCACTTTTCCTTCCTGGGCCTCAGTTTTTCTATCTGCATAATGAGGGGGCTTGGAATTCTTGTTATTATGACATTTCTCTGGTTGCTGCTGGTCAGGCCTGTCATTAACCAGATGACCTCTCTCCTCACTCACTCCATTATTTGCATTGCTCCAGTAGAAAGTAACCACTGTCCAGTTGGGGGTTGAAGGTAGTCACGTCTTTGAATACTTCTGTTAACTGTTGGTGTTGACTCATCTAAAATCCTGTGGGCAAGTTGTGATGATTTTGCCCAAAATAAGGACTCTTGGTATGTCTCAAACCTAGAATGATGATTAGTATGATCATACAATTCTTTCTTTCATTCAGTGAACAGTCTCTGAGAATTGACATTGGGTAACAGTATTGCTTGAGAGAAGACAAAAATGAGTGAGACACAGTCTTACTATCTTATAGTACTATATACACACCCATGAGAGTACATAACAACTATACAATGCTCACCTCACCATGAAAACTGAGCCTTGTTCCAAGTACTTCATAGATCCTGATTCATTTAAACCCTGCAAAAACCTAGGGAGCCAGTGCCAGGGTAGCCTGTTTTCCACATAAGGCAGTGAAGGCTCAGGAAAGGTTAATGCTTTGTCAAAATGTTACTCATTTAGTAAGTGACAGGGCTGCTACAGTAGCCCTATGTGTTTTCTCACTATGCTTCATTACTTCCTAATTCAAGACAGTATGACTTAGATGTTAGAGGCTCAAATCAAGCAATATATGGACCCAAGAAGTGGAAAATTGCTTCTTGATACCCAGCAACAGGAGAGTATAGGCTCTGAGGTTAGACAGACCTGAGGAAATGGTTTGACCTCTGTTAGCCTTAGGTGACTCATCGATGAAGTGGAGCTGATAAGAATCAGCCCTGCCTCACAGATGGACGGATTAAATAACTTAATATATTCAGCACACTCAGGATGGTGCTTAACACATAGTACTTGTGTAATAAAGTTTTAGCTATTATGTTATCATCATCTATGGGGACAGGTGGAGAGGAATGGGCTGCAACACGATTGCATTCTGAGGCTTCAGTGGATGAACCTTTGAATTGAAAGTTGATTTTTGAAACCAAGCTAGCTCCGGGTAGAAAAATGTAACATTAAAATCACCAGGGAGTCTCCTTGCTTGACAAGGTAGAGTTTGATTTCCCCTGGGCAGGGGGGGGGGGGGGGGGGGGGGGGGGGGGGGGGGGCATTGGCTCCTAAAAGTCCTGTTGGAATGAACTTCGTACCTGGAAAGCATAGCCTTAAGTCACTATCATACTTCAGCTCCCTAGATCAGTTGGATTCATCAGATTAGCCCTCCAAAGTGTCAATGCTCTGAGGCAATAAGATAACCATCAGTTTGCTGGCCATTAAGAAGACAGATGTGGAGGAAGCAGGGCAAAGACAGAGCCTTTCCTACCTGACCAGTTCCAAGAGGCCAGAGGCCAGACTCCAAGGTGGGGAGGGGGGTAGGTCAGGCAAAGGAGAAACTTACATTGCGTTTGCACCTACTATAGAGGGAAACTTGCTAAGTACTTTATGTGCATTACCTCACTTAACTGCCCAACTCTAACTCTTTGTTCCTGCTGCTATAACAAAATGTCAGAGGCCGAGTAGTTTGTATATGGCAGAAATGTATTTCTCACAGTGGTAAAGGTGGACAGTCCAAGATCAAAGCACCAACAGGTTTTAGTGTCCGGTGACAGCTTCCAGACTCTCTTTGCTTGCTTCCAATATGTCACTTCGAGAAGGCAGATCTCTGAGTTCTAGGCCAGTCTGGACTACAGTGCGAGTTCCAGGAACAACCAGGGCTACACAGAGAAACCTTATCTCAGAATAAAAAAGAAAAACAAAAGAATATCGGATTGTTTCCTTTAACCTCCTTTATAAGAGCTCCAATCCACTCACGAGGATGGAACCCTCATGAATTAATCACCTTCCAAAAGGCTCCCCTTAATACTATCATCTGGGTTTAGTTCCAGCATCTGAGTTTAAAGGGACATATACCTGGATTGTGCAGAAGCAGCTCCGAAGCCTTGGAGGGGATAAATAAGGCAACTAGAGCCACATAGCTAGTGTGAGGTACTGAGGGCAGAATTTAAAATAGTTTACTAAGATCTGAAGTTTTAAAAAAAACAATAAACTCATAGTATGTAGAGGTAGATAAGTCAATTGAGTGGCTAAATAGCAGATGGTATTGACATATGACACTTGAACTGTATAGCAGAGTATTTATGTGGGTCCTAATGACATGCTGGTTTCACATAGGTCAGCCATCTCATCTCTTTCCCAACAATATATACACTGAGTTGTGACGCTGCTCCTGCCTCAGAGTGTCCCTCACATGGATGGAACACTAAGTCTTGTCAATGGTCCAAAGGCTACCTCTTCAGAAATACGCTCAAACACATGCAACTTGAAAATGAAGATTACCTAGTAGGAAAGATGGGCATTAGGAAAAGGAAGAATGAATGGGTTTTATAGACAGCCATCCAGTAGAACTTTCTGTGGGAAATGAAGGTCTTGCTCTATTCTAGTACAGTAGCCACTGGCGGTGCATGTATGGCCAGTATGATGAAGGAACTGAAAATTTAACTTTATTTAGAATGTGGTTAGTAGCTATCATATTGGAAAGCACTACCCTAACCACTCAGCAATAGCCATGTACATTCTAGTAAACGTGCAATTAAATATGAAAGTTTCTATTAGGCTTTGAGGGGCACCTATTTGGGCATGCACAGGCTTGCTCACTCAAGAAATGGGGCAGTAAGTTTCCTAAAAAAAAAAACAAAAACAAAAAACCAAAAGACTCTGTAAGGTCTTATTCCCAATTTGTACAGTGCCTTCAGACACATGATTTCATTTGTTCCTATAGCACCCTGAAGTGGGGAGAGCAGAGATTATCCTTACCAGAAGATCCAGTAAGTTTGCGTAAGGGCAGCAATGGCCTACAGCAGATATGTCTAGAGGACAGTGTTTCTTCCTGGTGCCTCTCCTCCTCAACGTGTCCAGTTGGATCACAAGCCATTATCAAGAACCCTGTCTTCCCCACATCCGACTGATCCCACTCCCTTGATTTCCTTGAATAGTTTACTCATATATTCCAAATCATATCTTCAGAAGCACCAGCTATCTCCGAGGCACTGTTCTGGTCTAGAGCTGCATTTATAAGGAAGACAAAGGTCATTTTGTTGTGGACAGTTTTGGCAAAAGGAGACTGACAAAGTGTACGCCTTAGAATTTTGGAACATTTCAAAGACATTTCATAGTATATACCATGGATTTTCGCATCCTCTGTGGTTCATAGAGACATACATTTGTATGTACATTCGGAACAAACTGCCTGGCTCGATGCAAGGTGGAAACACCTTTTGATTCAGTCTTTTAACATGTGTTGAGTGCCACCTATGTGCAGAGAATGATATTGGGGAGTTTGGAGAGATGCAGAAGATTGGGACCATAGGGTCCTGTCTTAGGGGATTCCCAGTCTGAAGAAAGAAGAGGTGCATTTCTTTGGGAACCCCCAGGTTGTAAAAGAAGCTGTGAGTCCAGAGTAGAAAGACAAACGACCCCAGGGCCCTCTTATAATGGGGAATCCCAGTTGAATGTTAAAGAAATCCAGCTGAGTTTGGAAGGAGCTGGGAGGCCCCTCCCCACAATGAAACAAAACTAGGTAGCGGACAGGACAGTTCCAAGTAACAAGAACGGGAACATGGCAGAACCTGCAGAATGTCTCCCAACAGTGAACCAGGAGGCAGCATCTCCACGGGGGTACAGAGACAGAAGGACGCCTTTAGATTCGGTGGGATTTTGAGGTTTTGCTGCGCGCATGAAGAGCTCACTCACGGGGCCAGTCTAGGTAGAGGGTACTCGCTAGGAGACAGCAGGAGAAATAAGGTAGGCAATCACCTCCAATTTAATTCAGTTGAAGACGCAGAGGAGAAAGGAGGCGAAGTCAGGGAAGATCTTGAGTAAATCGCCTACTTGAGAATACAGAGCGACAAGGGGAAAAAAAGAACATGATCAGGGTCAGAAATGGATTGGGGTGTTGTGGGGATCCCAAATAGGGTCCTCCTCCAAATGCCCAGGTATCCTGACAGCTCTTAAGGAAACCAGGTGAGAAAGGGTTAAATGTGCCCCTCCATTGATCCAAATGCTTCCTGTGTTTGAAATCTTTCAGGTCCCTACAAACTCTCTGGACCCCGGGCAGGCAGGCATTGTCCGGGGACCGGTTGTGGGTTGTCCGGAGCAGTCGCTCAGCCTTTGTTGTGGGGCCACCTCGGGGTTCCCTCTCGCGTCCTGGATAGGGCTGCAGCGTGCGGGCCGGGAGGGGGGCGGTGCGGGAGGCTCGCTCCCTCTCCCTCTTCCTGCTCTCCCTCCCCCCCCCCAACCCCCAGCCCTCCCGATGACCACATGACCAAGTGGGCTCGCGGCCAAACCACAAGCTACAAAATGCAGCCCCCGAAGTGAGCCGGGAAGCATTCTCTCCAGCAGCCTGGACCAACGTGTAGTTGCGAGTAGCGGAGCAAGCACAGCGAGCCACTCGGAGAGTTTTTGCCGCTGTCCCAGAGCCACCCAGGCCGGCTTCGCGGCGCTACCCCGCGGAGGCAGAGGAGGCTGCTGCAGAGCAGAGGCGGCGGCGGCGAGCAGGCGTGGGGCCAGCAGCGAGCGGCACTGCTGGGGAGCGCACCCTGCCGTGGTCCGGGAGCCACGCGAACTCCGTGCCCGCGCGCGCCAGCCCCGGCTCGCGCCTTTCTCAGCGTCCCGGGTGCCCGGCCTCTCCGCCCAGCTTCGGCTCTTCAGGGCCGCTGCAGACCGAGTTGCAGCATGAATCTGCGACTCTGCGTGCAGGCGCTGCTGCTGCTCTGGCTCTCCTTGACTTCTGTGTGTGGAGGTGAGTGCTTGCCCTCCCGCTAGAGCTTCCTCCGGGGCTCTCTGGAGCTGCAGCTTGCGCTCTTCTCCCTCTCTGCCCCACTCGCGCTCTTCCCGCCTCCCCTCCCTGGAAGTCCGGCGCGAGTCTTGCAGGAGCAGCCACGCGCCAGCCACACTGGGAGGCCGATTGACAGGGCATCCGAGGCCAGGGGGCGACAGGCTATGTAGTTACTGCTTCATCATCGGACCGTGCGGGGGTCGCTATTATCTCGTACATCACCACTTGGCCCCTCCTGAATGCCCTTCGCAGTTTAAGGCGATGAGGGCTACAGACTTGCACCCTGTGTCCTGCACCCTGAACCCCACGTGGTCCCGGGGAGAAGGATGGGGGCATGTCCAGCTCCCCTCGTGGATCAGTGGAGGCGACTGACCTGAGCTGAGTGGTCAGCGCTCCACGTTGAAGGTCTCTGGGTCTTGGAGTTCAGGGGCTGCTGGCAAGTTCAGGGGCTCAAGCGGCTGGGGATGATGTGCCAACGTGTAGACGTGACACTTGTTGCATAGTCAGGAGCACGCTGCGGGGGCGGGGGCGACCGCAGTGGCTAGCGGATCCCAGCTGTTGCTCCTTCCAGCCCCTGTGTAAGCAGAGGCAGCCTACTTAGGCAGATCTGGACTGGACAGGGTCAGGCTGGTCTCCTCCTGTACTCCCAAGGTCCTGGGTGATCTTGTTCCCTGCTCCATTGCGGGACACCTGGCCCATAGACTCCATCTCTCCAGAGACTTGCTTCTTCTATATTCTGGCTTCATCCTCCACTCTTGCCCCAGGTATAACTTTGGTCATCGCACCCCCCTCCAGGTACCAAACCAGCAAACACAGGTACTCCATGCAACTCAGGGAAGGGGATTCCCTTCACTTCCACCTGGACCAACCCTCCACCTGGAAATTCTTGGCACTGGAACTCCCTTGCCTACTTTAGGTCTTCAGTGTCCCAGGAGCCCCTGCCCAGGCTGCCTGTCCTCTGTGCGTCAGAGCTTCCTGAAGCTGCCAGCTCCCACCTTCAGCTGCCCCAGTCCTGTGATCTGGCTGTCACTGCAGCCTGCCTGGCACAGCAGAAAGGGAAGGTCAAGACCAGGTGGACAGTTGCCAGTGCCAGGGCTGGAGTCACAGGGAAGTGAGAGTGGAGAGAGAGAGAGAGAGAGAGAGAGAGAGAGAGAGAGAGAGAGAGAGCGAGCAGGACAGTGGGCTTTCCTACAGGAAGAACCCAGGAACTTACTTAGTTTGAACCCCTCCAGAACAGGAGGATGGCCCGCTGCCCGGGAGCCTCTGGGGTCCTGGCCAACTCTGCCTGCCTCTCTTTGTAGCCACCTCCTTTCTGTGTTTTGTTCTTGGCATTGCCATGTGCTCAGTATATTGTCAGGCTTCTCAGGAAAGCACATTGGTCTGGTTGATGTCTCCTGCCTCTAGGTAGTTGTCCAGTGGTCTCCTACAAGACCCTAGCACCAGGCAGCCTCCTCCTTGGGGAGAAGGGTGCAGACTTTCTCCCCAGCAACTCCTGCCAGTCAGGCAATGGCAGGAAGGTATGAATAAAGATACCACAGCAGCCTGGCCCTCCATCCTGGAGCTTACACAGCCAACATGGTTGGCAAGACAACCACACCTTCATAGTTTGACTTCAGGCAAATAGTCCGAGGTGGTGCCTTTAGAGAACATGATTGGGTACAGAAAGGGTGCCCCAGAGGAGGCTGGACCACCTGGAGCTGCATACTACTTCCCCAGAGGGTAAGAGGATGGTATAAGGGAGACTTAGATTAGGAGAGATACTCTGAGTCCTTCGGGGTCCAGCTGTTGAGGTATTACTAGTGACCTGATTTCAAGGAAGTTAAGCAGGCTGCTGGAACACCTTGGGTTTCTGGTCCAGACCCTGAAACTTCTAGCTCTGTCTCCTCCTTTTACATTGTCTTTTGCACACCCTAATGTGGGTATAAGCATCACCCTTACATTTTATTTAAGACTAGCATTGGTGATTTCTAAAAATCCCACTATTTTCCCACCTCTTGACAACTCCCCAAGCCAAGGAGGGCACCTTCTTGGAGGTAGCCAGCAGCCAGAGCTTCAGGTATGTGCATTCTTCTCCTGTGTCCTGGTCTAGAAAGTAGAGTCCTTAGCACAGACTTGCACGAACTCTCCACAGCTAGAATCCCCAAAGTTTCAGGCTCAAAAACCATGCTTCCTCTTCTCTTCCGCTTTCTATTCTGACTTGGAATGTTCACCTGCCTTCTCCCCTCCTCCAACTACACAGACTCCTCACTGCCTCCTGACCTGGGATACACTTTGCTCTTCTGAGTCTGAGAGTTTCCGAGTCCTGGCCAAGTGTCCCTTGGTCTCTGAGCACCGCTTTCTCTCTTTCTCCTCCCCCTTGGCAGCTTCTACTCCAGCGTGCAGTGTAAGGACAGCTTACTGTACCCTCCCACTGTGGAGGATATTGCCGCCACTCCAGCCCCAGTTCTAAACTCTAGGTAGGCATCCTTGTAACCTGAGCCAGGCCTGTCAGCAGTGAAGTCCTAAGGCTAGTCAAGTGAAGGGCTGGCTTTCCAGAGCCTGATCCAGACAAGCAAAGGTGGCACTGGAAGACAGCACAGTCTCAGAGAAGGTGGATGTGCAGGCAAAGAAGAGTGTCTCATATCTCAGAGACACAAGCATTACTCCAGAGCAGTGGACAGAGCGCGTCACTGGTGGAATCTCTACCAGAGCCTAGGGGTGGGTTTTTAAAGCAGTCACTATGCAGACCAGACCCTGAACAAGAAGAGAGCTGCACCATTCCTGCTGAGGTCGGCATGTTCCTGAAAAGTTTCACAGACTCCTTTTCGTGTCTCAGCAGGGTTGCAGTTCAGGTTGCATGAAAATCGAATCCTGTTCTTCCCCTGGCTGCAATTCCCAGCTTGGAAATGCTGTTGCCTCACTCCTATGAACAAGGGCTCCAATCCTCTTGGCTTGAGATTCTCTGGGAAATAGCTCCTGCTTCCTTTTAAGCAGAAAATGAGTTGGAAGAGCATATTGAAGTGTATTGGGGTATTCCCCGTCTCTAAAGGGGAATGCATTTTGTACAGCCAGGACCTCTGCAGTGATGAGAATCAACGGCCTCTAATTTGTTCTTTCACACAGGACAAAGCCGGGGTTTCAGGTATCAGCTTATCTGACTAGACTCTGCAGCAAAAGTAGGAAATGAGTGGGTGATGGGATCGGAGTGCAGGAGGAGCCCACAGACTTCCTGTGATGGGGAGGACAATGAGCTCCAACCCAATAGTATGGAAGAGGCCAAGTGGCTTCTGGGGTGGCCACTTTCCCAGGCCTGGCTGAGCTCAGGGTGGATCTTCTCTGCAGGTCTAGAGTCTAGACATCTTCCTGGCCTGAGTCCGAGCCACTCTCAGCATGCTGCTCATCCTGGCTCTCGACTTCCCTTCCTATAGGGCCCTTCCCCCAGTCTTCTCTGACTGTCATAGACACTTACAGTCTGAGGCCATGAAGACATGGTGGTGTGTGTGTGTGTGTGTGTGTGTGTGTGTGTGTGTGTGTGTGTGTGTGTGAGAGAGAGAGAGAGAGAGAGAGAGAGAGAGAGAGAGAGAGAGAGATACTTTCTCCTTCCCGGCACTATCCATACCTATTTAACCCATGCTTGCTATACCTCTAGGATACAATGGCCTGGACCGTTGTTCCAAATCCAGTAGTTGAAGGCATGGGCATGAGAACCAAGGTCTCACTTATTTCATGCCCCTAGGGTCCTTCCCCTGTGTGTGGCCATGTGCTGGACACAGTCCTTATCATTCCCTGCCTCAAAAGTGTCTGTGGTTCTGACTTCTCATCAGCATCACTAAGAATCACCCTCAAGGCCCAGGGTAAGCTTTGAGATCCTAAAACTTAGGACATCGGGTAGATCAACTGATGGGGACCTAGCAGTGGTGCCCCCGAGCCCCTTCACAGATGGTAGCAGGAGGGCAGCTCTAGATGAGGGCAATGGAAGCAGTCCCTGACCCTCCTCATCATCATTCTTCTCTCTCCAATGCACTAACATTATTTCTTAATCTCAGATCTCATGAATCATAGGTTGAGAGGCTCACTTGACATTTTGACACACTTTAATCCTGAGCCCCGAAGTGTGGCAAGTCAACCTTTGTAAACCCCCGGGTCCTAATGGGCCTGGTGGTTTTTCCTGGACAAAAATGGAAGGGGTGTTGTAGGGATAGAGAAGGTGTGTGTGTGTGTGTGTGTGTGTGTGTGTGTGTGTGTGTGTGTTTTGGGGGGAGGTGTAGTGTTCTTGTCTGGCTCTGAATAGAGAGGAAGAACAGCAGGCCTAAAGTCTACTCAAAGAGGGCCACAAGGACAAATCCCGTCCACTTTTGGTCCAAGAGGATGCTAAATGCCTGGAAATTGTATGCAAACTGAGAAAGACTTATAAGAACTAAGGGGCCCAGGAAGAGTATGGGGATGTTGGAGGCAGGGAGGATTGTGGGAAGGAGGGGTAGCCAGCTGGATGCTATGTGGAAACTGAGCCAGCGGTGGGAATTCCTTGGTGGTGGGAATTCCTTAGGGGATGGCAATGAGACTCAGAGAACAGGGATATAGCTGAAGGCAAATCTGATGGTGAAGGAAACAGAGGCTGGTATTCATTATCATTGGCCTCAGGCACTACTGTGTTTCTGAAGGCCACTCCCATACTGGGCATTGCATAAGCATCCTACTCATCTGCCTATTGCCCAGAACCATCTCATTCCTGCACACTGTCTGCTTCTAGTGTCCAAGGGTGTCTCTGGGTACTAGCTCAGCATTCCTGGCTGGACTTTTGGTGTTGTGAGAGCTGGCAAATGTGCCTTCTCCCTCATCTTTCCCAAGAACATCCATGCACAACTTGGATTCCATTATGGCTCAGTGACATCAAATGACTTCTGCACTAAGCCAGATGTGGGCAGATGGAGACAGGAGCCTGGAAAGGTGTAACAGAAGCCAGGTGGAAAGAATTTGTATCACATTTTGAATAGGAGGTGTGATCTAGAATGGTAGATTGATGGAGTGGTGCCAACCCCAACAGTCTACCCCACTCCTGGTACATATGCATTCATTCACTTGTGCCATATTATTAGCCTCTAAATCTGGTCACAGGCTGAACAGAACCCAGTGCAAAGCAGGATGAGTCAACTATATCCCAGCCACATCCACAAGGAAGCCTCAGGAGCAAGGAAAAGCCTCACAGATCCCTAACTATGGATGAGGTGTCCAGGAAGGACAGATGAGATCTTTAGCACACAGAAGTGGGTCACCCCTGCCTATCCAAGGATGTAAGCATAGGGAGTCATGCATTTGGTGTTTGCTTTAAAATATTGCAGCCAAGAAAAAAAAGGAATATGATTCCATTCAATAAAGGTGATATCTGGGCATGGGTCCATGAAGGAGCATCATTGTGATGTTGTATGTCTGAAATGTTTGAAGTACACCAGCTTCACGGGTGCCATAGGGATCATTGTCTGAGCACCCCAGCCAAGTATAGGCTTGATGCTGTAGAGTGCACCCCTAATCACATTTCCAAAGGAAGAGCTTGTTTGTGCCTGTCAGGTACATGATATAACTGTCCAAAGAATATAAAATCAGTGACCTCAATGGAAAAACAAGTGGTTCTGCTTGCACTGTACAAATGGCACATCCTTTTATCAGGGTCAAAAGAAAATTATGAGGGGCGCCACCTTGTGGAGAAGTTGCACTATTCCTTGGACCGTGGCTTGCTTTGCTGTCTCCATCATCCATCTTCCTGGCTAACCGGATTCTCTCCTCTCCACAGTGCCACTGATGCTGCCTCCAGATGGGGAAGGGCTAGAAGAAGGCAACATGCGCTACCTGGTGCAGCCCAGAGCTTCGAGGACTGGACCAGGGCCCTGGCAGGGAGGCAGGAGGAAATTCCGCAGACAGCGCCCCCGTCTCTCCCATAAGGGCCCCATGCCTTTCTGAAACAGGTATTAGATCCCCTTGTCAGTTGGTAGCACTAAAGGGTATGGACAGCTTGCTATTGATGGACAGACACAACACAGCAGGGTCTCAGAGCTTCCTGGGAGCTAGTAAAATGCTTATCTCACTCCTCTATTTTATAGAAGAGGAGACTGTGGCCCAAAGAAAGGCTTAGCACTTAGGGCCAATCTCCTGATTGCCTCCCAAGAGCTGACTTTTGTCTTCCTCCGCCCTTCTGCCTGGGATTAGACAGGCTGGTGCCATTGAGAAGTTCTGGAAGTCTTAGCAGGCTTTGGCTGGAGAGGTGTGTGGAGGACATGCCTACAAACATCCAGTATGCACACTTACCAGGGCCAGGGGTGAATGGGAAGACAGCAGAGAGCCTCGGGACTGTCAGGCAGGGGACAGGAGAGCTTGGGTGGTAGTGTCCAGAGCTGTGAGAAGCAGAGACGAGTGAAAGGTGGCCAGAGAGAGCAGGGCCCCTGAGGCCTGGCCTGCTTCCCCTCCCACTGCAGCCGGAAACAAGGGGGGTCAACTTGGTGTCTTGGGAGTAGGGGTGGAGTGGGCATGACTTCTGTTTCCTCTCTTTTCCTAGGGGGTTCCCTTGACCTAGTATATGTCTGTGACTTCTCTCTGGTCATTTTGTCTCCTTAGGATTGAAAGGCTCTCCAAGTGCTCGCCCGTCTGGTGCCGTTCTCTCTACTCCACAGATTCGTTCTGTTCTCTGGAACTTTCACGTCTTGCACCTGTTCTAGCTGCTGATGGTCCCAGCTCTTCTCACCCACCAAGTTCCTCTAGTGGCATGGTCCTGCTCCTCATTTGGATGACTCAGTTTCTCTCACAAGGATCCATTTGGCCCATCTTCCTGGCCACTCCTTGGACTGCCATTGGAGACCCACTTCTCCTCAGCCTGCTCCATGTTCTAGTCCCTATCCTTGGCCTTAGCCTTCACTTGGCCCTTCCCTCTTCTCATTATCTTGGGAACTGGACAGGAACACTCCCTTCTTCAAGGGATTCCTTCATTCCTTCCAAACACATTCACACTTTCTTATCAATTGGACTTCTCATGTAGAACGGAGTACAGAGATGTTCAATAAGAGACTTTGGTTGAGAGGGATTGGGTGTTGGGATCCAGAGAAGGCGCACTGGGGACACCGAAATGTGGGCATGGTGCAGGGCTGAGGAGAATAGCTGCCGGGGCCTCTTTCTCAGCTCTCTCTGGCCCTGTCAAGGAAGAGGCAAAGAAGAGGGGCCCGTGAAGAATTTGTCACCGTCTTCTCCCATCCTCATCCTCTGCTCTGTTGCAGCTAGTTCAGTCTCCAAGTCCCAAGGGGAGACTGCTGAGCCTGGGAGTAAAAGCAGGAGAGTTGTTTTTGCCAAATAAATAAATAAATAAATAAATAAAATAAAATAAAATAAAAATATAAATAAATAAAAACCACAGAAAGTCAGAGTCCAAAGGACCCTTGAAGATCACTTGCTTCCTTATGCAAAAGCTTGCACAAACAGAGGCCCTGGAGAGGGGAGTGACCTGCTCAGAGCCACTGCAGAGTCTCAATGGGGACCAGGTCTCCCCAACTCCCACTTTATGATATCCTTTTTCCTCTTGATGATGTCCTTTCAAAGTAAATGAAGTGCCTTCTGTTGGGTTTAGTGCAGAGGGTGGCTGGGAAGGACAGGGAGGGACAGGCAAGCCAGCTGTGAACTGCCCAGTGTGAGCATGGATCTTGCCCCTCGCAGCCCAGCCTGGAAGACCCCATAAGTGGTGACATATATACCACACAGGCCAGGTCCCAGCCACAAGCTCAGGCTCAGGCTACTTTAATTGGAGTTCTCAGGCACTGAATCTACCATTGAGCCTCTGACCCTGGTTATCATGATCCCCTATGTCGACTGGACCCTTGTTCTTGTGGATTTGGGGGACGTGTCAGAGGATGAGAAGGGGTAAGAAAGGAAGGAGAGAAGGAAAAAAGGAGGAGAGATGGGAGGATGTATAGGTGGGGTCTTTTGCAGCCCTTCCCTGAAGGGAGACCCTCATCTTTTACCTGAGCAGATGTTCTTCTCAGAGGGCTCCCAGGAGGGAGAAGAGACAAGACAGAAGCTTGATACTCACGTATTTGTAGGGCAGGGGGAGTCAGGACCCTCAAGGCCCATAGTAACCCCAAGATTGCCTATCCACCCCTCCCCAAAGCCTTTCCTTCCCATCTGCTGCTGCTAATGCTGTTGCTGCTGCTGCTGCTGCTACTACTGCTGCGCTTCAAAGCCCACCCTGGGGAGCTGGGCCAGGCATATCGTCCTCACCCCTTGGGCTTGAAGTGAGGGCTGCTTGGTGCCTCTTCTCCTGCTGGTACCCCTACCAGGGACCGGGCCTCCTTCCTCTTTGTGATTTCTGCGTCTCCTGCCTTACCAGCCTGGCGTGCCCAGCCACACAGGGAACAGGAGAGAAGAGGACGGCGGCTGAGAAAGAGGGGAGATAGCAAGAGAAGAGAGGGGTGAATGGGCCTGGTGGGCTGTCTTATTTAAAGTGGTTGTGTATGATTCTTATACTAATTTATATAAAGATATTAAGGCCTTTTGAGTTAAAAAACCTGTCCCCTTAACTGTTTGCTATGTTTGTAAAGGTTGTTCCATGTAAATACGTCTTTATAATAAAGAGTTAAAAGCTGACAATTTGCCCTTACTCTTTGAGGTCATATTCAGGAGGGACGTGCCTTTCCCCCAAGGGCCGTCCTTGTCCCCGTGCCCGCTGATTGCACGTGTAGGGAGGTAAGTGCTTGCATCCCAAATTGGTTCTAGGTCAACTGGCCTCAAACTGATTTGCCACAAGCTCACAAAAGGACTCTCTGTGTTTAAGGGCCAGTTCACGTAAACGTGAGCCCTTTTAAGTCCTTTAGCGTCCCTTCGAATGGCCCCATTTTTTGTTGTTGTTTTGTTTTTTCCAGAAGTAATTCATTTAAGGACATGCTGATCAAAGGTGGGATTTGTACTAAGTTTTTTGTATCCCTGGTGGGTGTCTACTGTTTTATCTGCTTTGGAATACTTTCAGAAGTTTTAAGCCAGGTTGCCTTTCTTGAAAAATGTTGTTTTCAGTCATAAATACATTTGGTAATGACTTTGTATGTATCATTTTATGTTTCACAAAGTGGAGTTGCTTGATGAATGAGATAGCCTGAAAAATAAAATGCAAGGAGTTCAGTCCAAGTCTGCCCCATCTGTCTTACTTTTGCATGCTTGTTGTCAAAATGTCAATATCTTGCAGAATAGACAGGAACATTGGGTACATGCTAATTTGGTTAATAAACCCATTAGGTGCGCACAAGCATACACAATGCAGAGAAAAACACAATGAGGAGACAGAAATTGTCAGAATAGGTATGTTTGATAAATCTTGTGAGAAATTCTGTAGTCTTGACAAGTATTTAGTGCCAAAAAGATTTAATTTTAAAGAAAATGCCATCAGACAAACTCGCTAAAGAGTCATAAAACTGCTCAATAGGCAATATCACAGAAAAAGTCACCTACAAGCATGCTTAAGTATCTCATCATTAACAGAATGCTGCACGTTGTGCCATGGTGATTTAAAAATACGGCATTTTGTTGGAATTGCCTCTTAGGAAAATGTGTAGTTTTGAAATCGCTGGTTTGCTGTTTAAGTGAACTGGTTGTCAGAGAAACTTAGCACATTTAGGCAGAGCTTGAATTTGGGGGGGGGGGCTTTACAGGTATTGGTGGTTGGTTTGTCATGTCCCTAACCCTCCCCCCACCCCTAACAGCTCTCATTTCACATGGAATCAAGGGCAAAGGGGTGGTGCTGGGCCACAAGTATTCTGACCCACAAGTATTCAAGCTTTTAGCAGGTGAACGGAGCTCTTTAGAAAAATACTAACTCATTTTGTCATTATGACATCTTGGACAAAAAGACGTCACTCCCATCTTACAGGTGAGAAAACACTCCAAGAGAGGTGACGCACTTGGCCTAAAGTTTCATAATTTGTGATTATAGAGTCCACATCATGAATTCCAGGATGCAAACTCCCGTAGAGTAGGTCTCTTCAACATGAGAAAAATGGTTTTTGGTTCAGTAAGTGAAACTGAACTTTGTTGTAGGAGCAGCATGACCTGGTGCTTTCAAAGAGAGAAAAAAGGCTGAGGGATGATTGAAACTGGCCCATGAAGACCCAACAGCATCTGGGAAGAGGATGGTGAGCAGGGGAAGTAGGGGATAAGAATGGAACAGCAGCCATCAGGCTTCACAGGGCAAGTGTAGTGAACTGGGTACCAGTGAGTGGGTGCGGGCTTGACTTCCTTGGGACAGAGGACAGGGGAAGGAAAAGTGAGGTCCCTCTGTAAAGATGACTTGAGATCTAACTAGAGCAGAACCATATAGATTATAACTATTGGAGCTATCTTGATTTGAACAAATACAATAGAATCAGAGCAGTGTTGACTGTCAAAATGCTGAGCTTTCCAGGGATATCCAATCCATGTCCTTAGGGACACACGTGACCCAGGATCACTGTCATTGTGGCCCAACATAAAATCATAAATATACTTAAAACATTGAGCTTTCTTTGTAACCTGATTATGTGACTCTTTCTCTTTTTCATTCATTTATTTGTGTGTATGTGTGCATGTATGTGGTCTTACTTTTGGCAGTGTGCACATGGAGGGTCAGGTTTGTGCAGTTCTTGAGTGTGACAGTTAGAGATGTCAAGGTCACACAAAATAAATGCATGCATACTTTTCCAACCTACAAGTCGATGTTAGATACCTGTGCTAGATGAATCAACAGCAATTCACCTCATTATTTCTGGACAAGAGGTTCCAGACTGAGGAGCTGAGGGGGCTGAGCAAAAACCCTGGAAAACACCACAACTTCCAAATCCATCTAGAAACAAGGAAGCCTTTGAAATGACAGAGATTGGGGAAAAAGATTTGGGACATACGTGGCTTTTTAGATCCAGGTATTTGTGTCAAGTGAGCCATGGCGTCTATGAAGCCTTTCTCTTCATAGTCTCTCAGTGACTTGGACTCCTAGTTGGGGGCTGGGATCCTCTTCTACAACCAGAGAGCCCAGGGGGCCTGGCCTAAGTGGCCATTCTAGGGTGCTTATATAATTCTGTTTCTAAGATCTAAAGACTATTCAGCTGAATTTCTCAATCCAAGGTTTCTCTCTGCCCAGATTGAACTGGTGCCAGCTAACCACCAAAGAAAATGGTGGAGAAGGCTTAGTCAATACCTTCCTGTCCTGGCCAGCAAAGGCCGTTCACTCTGCCAACATTTCTCTGGAACACCCAAAAGGAAGGCCTTGCGAGGTCTCCTTTGAAAACCCTACTTTTCCCTTACTAGTGGCCAGTGTTTGGAGAGGTAGCCTGGCAAGGAACTCCCATGCTGCTGCTTTAGACTACAGAGGTATGCGGAGACACTTCCTTGAATGTCTCACCTCAGGAGTCAGACACTTTTTCTGTCCCACCTATTAATTTACGTCTGCCTTGTCCAACAGAAACAGCCATAGACAGCACCTAAATCAATGGGTGTGGCTCTGTTCCAACTAAGCTTTATTTCTAAAAACACATGGCAGGCCATAGTTTGGCCAATCCCGCTCTAAGGAAGCATCAGCCAGTTCTTCAACTCACCAGTCAGACAGTGCCTGGGGCAAGGCGGGAAGACTAACTTTCTGTAGCCAAGTTTACAGTTGAGGGAATGTCATCAACTGACTGGGATATGACCACTGAGCCAGGATGTGATAAGAGTCTCCCAAAGTGTTTTCAGTGGAAGGAGAAGTCTGACTTTAAGATCATGGGTCAAATCTTGGTACATTTACTCATCTGTATGACCTTGAAAGCAAGATCATGGCCAGGGTGAGCCCTCTTTTCCTTCTTGCCCTGGATGCTACTGCTTACTTTCCAGTGCTGTGATTATTACTGCACAGTACCACACAGGTGTAGTGTTCCACACAGATCTTAGCTCCCAGGACTAGTTCGATCACTAAATGGATCAGCCTCACACGAGCCCTGAGAGGTAAATAGGGAAGCCATTACCTCTACTTTATACAGGGAGAAAAAAACCCATTTGAGGAGGTAAAAATCACTTGTTCAAGTGCATGGAGTAGCTCTACTTGGCAAGCCAAGCTTTAAACCCAGGGCTAGCCTCAGCATGGGTTCACTGTCCTGCTCCCCAAAGGTCTGCATGCCATGCCGAGTGTGCCTCGGTCACTGGAAAGTTCTGCTCTCCTAGACAACACACAAGGCCTTCTCCAGGGACAGATTAGGCCCATGGCTTCTCCCCTGTGCCAGCTTTAGCTTGGGCTGCAGAACAGGAGGCCTCTCCAGAGACGCCAAGTACTCAATCTGGTGACCCTGAGATGCAATTGTGGAACTAGACACCTGTTCTAGGAGACTGACTTAGTATTTAGGGATCCTTTCTTTAATGATCGGGGCCCTGTAAACCTGGTTTCCAGCCCTGAATCTGCTTCTGCATTGGTTTTCCAGGCAGCTTGGCCATGCCTTTCCTTGGCTGCTTTAGGACTCAGCCCCACCCCCCCCCCCTGCCAACTAGGCCAGCTTGAATAGATACATGCCTTTGAAACCCCTGTGAATGAATAATGCTTATAGCTGGGATCCTAGCAAATAGTGAAAGTGCTTCAGGTGCTTTGGGCTGTCTGGTGGCAGCAGTTCCGGTCTGGGAGAGGAAATGGACATAGGGTGGGACATGAACTTCAGACTGAGAGGAAAGCCATTGCTGGATTATGTGTGTCTACACTGCTTCCCTTTACTCCAGGGAGGCTGGTACCCCCTTGTGTTTCTCCCATTGTGCAAACAAAATGCTTTCTTATCTTCTTCAGTGTTGAAGAATTGGTAGGCCACAGGGAGCCCAGTAGCATGAAACTCCCAAGCTCAGAGCTCTAGATCCTTCCCCCAGCTTGGCCAATAGCTGACCGTGTGATTCCAGCCAGGTCACTTCATCTTTTGGGATTCCTGTTTCCCCTCATCTATCTGCATAGGAAAATCTACCTGTGGTCTCCCTATCTCCGCCATAAAGAATCCCAATGTGCACGCTGACGAGCCTGGGAGGCCATTCTGTAAGTCCAACCCGTTCGTTTTTTACAGATGGCAAAATTGAGACTCAGAGCAGGAGAGTGGTACTTCAAGGAGGGCGTGACTAGGGAACACTAGAGTGCTTCTCATGTGCCACGTGTGGAGTGTCACCTGCTCTGCCTTGGTCTCCATCACAATCCTATGCTGTAGCCGGGGACATAGAGGAACCCAAGAGCTAAATCACCCACTAGTGGAAGGGTCTTGCATGGCACATGCAGGTGATCTCTGAGAACTAAAGTCGTTTTGCTTTGAAGGAAGGCAATGGCGCTGGAGACTGGATCCATCACTTCGTCTTTCTGAGCCTCAATTTTAACCTTTCTGAAACAAAAATCATAGTCCTCTGCAGGCTTATAGTAACCGAAGTTCCTGAAGTTAAAATGTTTGGTATAGTGCTATTGTTGTAGAATGTCATCTTAACTAGGCAAAGATGTGGTGCATTTCTTTATGCTGTGGAATATCACTTTAACTGTGTAAAGGTGTGTTACGTTTGTTTGTGCTGCATTTGTTTAATGATGTAAAGATGTGTTGCATTTGTTTCACCTTGCCTGCCTAAGGCACCAGATTGGTCTAATAAAGAGCTGAATGGCCAATAGCTAGGCACAGAAAGGACAAGCAGGGCTAGCCTGCAGAGAGAATAAAAAGGAGGAGAAATGTAGGCTGAAAGAGGAAGAACAAGGAGGAGAAAGAGGGACATGCCTGGGGCAAGAAGCCAGGCAGCTGGCAGCCACTGGACATAAGAGAAGCAATGAAAAACACTGAGGCAGAAGGTAGAGAAGAAAAACAGGTTTTACGTTAAAAGAGCTAGCCAGAGCTGGGCGGTGGTGGCCCATGCCTTTAATCCCGGCACTCGGGAGCAGAGCCAGGCAGATCTCTGTGAGTTCAGGGCCAGCCTGGTCTACAGAGTGAGATGACCCTAGTAGCCCTTGCTGGGGGTCTTTAGGCTCCGTGAAGACACTGAAACCAAAAGTAACCTGAAAAGAAAATCACTACTAGAAGTATTCAAGTGGAGAGTTCAAAGCCCCTGGGTCAGCACAGAGCCCTGTCCTTGGAAGGATGCCTTCTCTTTCCCAACTGGTGCAGGAGCGTGCACAGCCTACAGCCCTATGGCATCCCCCACTTGATGGGAACTTAATCTGAACCATCATACCATTAGGCAAGCCAATATTTATCAAGCACTGATGTACTAGGTACTATTCTGTGTGATTTATATCTACTATACTCATTGACTCCCAGCACTCAGGAGGCAGAAACAGGAAGATCTCTGAGTTGAAGGCCAGACTGGTCTACACAGCTGTTCTAGAACAGCCAGGGCTGTTACACAGAGAAACCCTATCTTGAAAAACGAAAGAGGAGGGTTGGAGATTTAGCTCAGTGGTAGAGCACTAGCCTAGCACGAGCAAGGCCCTGGGTTAGAGGCAGAGTGAGGGAGGCAGAGCGAGTCTCCACCAGGTAGAAACTCTCATCCCCATTTTGTGGATGGGGAAAGCAAGGCTTCATAAGCCTAAGCAAATTGTCTAAAGTCACACAGCACAGCCAGTAAGCTGTGCCACAATTTAAAGATTGTAACCTAGTTCTAGAACCTATGCTTGACACAATCACTACTATGATCTAACAGTCTACACAATCCTTTCTGAGGAGTTGTTTTGCCTCTGTTTGCTTTTGTCCAGTAGTGAGAAATTCATGACTTCACAACAGGTAGACTCTTTTGGCAAGTCTGGCCAAGTTTTAGTGATCCAGACGTTAATGATCTAAGTTCCCTGGAGATACAAGCAGGGAGTAGGTTATAGCAAATGTTCTCGTTGTGCATCCTCACATAGAGAGATTGTGGCATCACTTGGTGGGGGAAGGGGGCTGGCATTCATTCACATCTCTCTCCTTATCACAGAATCCCCCAAGGTACCTAGGCTTCTTTGCTACCTCATGGTCCTGGTGCAGTGGCTGAAAACTAGATAGGGAGAGTGACTTGCCCAAGCTTTTGTGTCAGTTGAAGCAGGGATTAAAATGGTTCTGTGCACCTCAGCACTCTCTTCAGCTGAGGACAGTGGATAATCAGGTTTCATGTCTAGTTATCACCCAGAGCATCCACAGCACCCAGTGTATTGCTAGGTACTCACTGATGCCAAATGAATGAATGGCTCTAAGAGTGTCAAGTGTAAGCCCACAGCCTCCTTTCTGGCTGGCCTCAATTTCCTGGAAGAGTTAGTTTTGCATCCTGCTTTGAGATCCTTAAAAGCAGCATTTCCATGGTAACAAAGCATAGACTTGCCACTCTAAGGCCAAATTCTTTTCTGTCACACAGAATCTGAGGTCGCTCCAGAAAAAATACCCTAAATGCCTCCAGTGTCCGAGGAGCAGGCCACTGTTAGATGGGAGACCTGAGGAGTAGGCACAGCCAAGGGTGGATCCCCCAGAGCATATCTCCTCAGGGAAGTTCTTGGGTCCATCGACCTTGCTGGGGTTTCCATGGTAACAACACTAGGCTAATGGGTTGCCAGGGTGACAGAGAGCTATTGCTAAGATTGAACGGGACTGGACCACACAGGGCCGCTGAGTTGAAAAGATGCTAATAACACCTTTCTGAGTCTCTATGACAACAACACTCAAACACCCGGTTGGCTTTGTCCCGAATGCAGATTAGGCCCCCACCCTTCACCCTCATCAAAGAACACCCTGGAAGGTGGGCCCCCTAGCCCAGTGTGTTTAGGATTTGGCCCCTGCCATTCCTTTCCAGAGGGAAGGGAAGGTCCATCTTTATCCTCCCCGTGCCCTCGGTCACACTCTGCTTACCATACTGTTTCTCAGAGTGTCTAGTTGAAACAGCCTGGGTCTGGAAGAAGGCCTGGGACAGGAACAGGGCTTAGCCTGATAGATGTGGGAGCAAAGGTACCTTTGGAGTTGAATACCTCTCTTGCTGTGGCTGCTCTCAGGTCACTTAGTCAAGGAGCAAAGCCAAGAACATGGGGCCAGATTTTTCAAACTTTCCAAGCACATTAATTGTATGAAAGCAAGATCAAAGCCCTCAGCGTCAACCATAAAGTCTCATTCTTCCTGCCAGTGTCTCCCCAAGGCACCTACAATTCTGTGGAACACAATTTGAAAAGTCTCAACTTTGGGTCAGTCCATTTTGTGTTCCATATGAAGAGAGACAGAGAACCAGAGAGATTGACTGACTTGCTTAAAACCCCATAGATTGTCATTCATATAGCGAGGACGAACCCCAGGGTTCTTGTATTTGTAGAGTTGCTTCTCTTAAATCAGGATGCTATGAACTTCTGGAAGATCTCTAACTTGGACTCTTTGACTACTAGTTTTTCTACCTGTTTCTGGAGCTTGTATTAAAGGCATGTGGGGAGGAGAGAAGGTTCCATTGTGGGGCCAGGCAGAAGCATTTAGGATGGTCCTTCCAGACTTGACTCCCACACTTGTGTGCTAGCCAGTAGGCTAAGACGTGCTTCTGAGCTAGTCAACATGTCATCTTCAAAATAAGCCGTCAAGGCAGGCATGATCAGCTCCATTTAATGGAGGAAAAGGAAGCTAAAGGCAGGGAAAAGTGAACCCCAGTGCACCAACCTGGGTGAGCATCTATCACTTCACAAGGGTGCTACTTAACAGCTCCAGCAGAGAATTTTGTGGACAATGTTGACCCATGACCTCTCTCTGGTGACACTGAACTGAAGCAGGCAGATTCATCCAAGTCATTAGAGACCCCTTACTTCCTGCTTCCCCCACTCCCACCAATATCCACATGCAATACACTGCCTTGTCAAGGGGCACTGGAGGGCAACTCTACTCTTTAAAGCAGGAAACATGATTCTTCACAATGTTGCACAGCTGCAGGCCACAACAGGCACATGATCTTGTTAGTATGAGGATAGCTATGGTGATTCCTAGTTACCATGGAAACTCAGGAAGGTGTATGAACATGAGTTGCATCAGAAGTCTGTACTTATTGCATGTGGTGTACACACCTAAAATCCCAGTACTTGGGAAGCTGAGTTGGGGCGTGGGGGGTGGGGAAGGTGGTAGGGGGTGGGAGTGGGGGTGGGACAAATTCAAGGCCAGCCTGGTCCTCAGCCTGGTCTATTTAAGACCTTGTCTCAAATCAAACTAAACTAAAATAGCAATGACAAAAACAGTTTGTAGGGACAGCAGGATTGTTCATCAGGCAAATCACTTGCTGTGCAAGCCTACTGGCCCAAGTTCGATTTCCAGAACCACATAAAGGTAGAAGCAGAGAGTGGGCTCTGCAAAGTTGTTCTCTGATTGTCACGTGTGCTGTGCACGCATGCACCTGCACACACATCACACCCACAATAATAACAAACACAATTGTTTGAAAAGCTCTGCAGTTCCTTCAGTCTCGGGTAGCAGCACAATTGCTTTCACACTTCTCGAGTGTGTGGACTTGTGGGGCCACGTGTCTGACTCAGGAGTTTGGTGGATGTAGTCCTTTTTTTTGCACCACAGCAACTGGCCAAGTAGTCGGGCTGCTTGCCAGTGGCTTCCCAGGACTTTACCTGGACTCCAGCACTGAGCTTTCTAGGATGTACCCTTCCCTTCACCTGAACAGTCTTTTATTTTTTCATTAAAAATTTATTTTCATTTGTTTTTATGTGGATGGGTGTTTTGTCTGTATGTATGTCTGTGTACCACATTTGTACCTGGTGCCCACGAAGGTCAGAAGAGGGCATTGGATCCCTGGAACTGGAGTAACAGGCAGCTGTGAACCACTATGTGGGTGCTGGGAATAGAACCCGGTTCTCTGGAAGGAACAACCAGTGCTCTTAATTGCAAAGCCATTTCTCCAGCCCCTATATGAACATTATTCCAGTCTCGAACCCTTTGTGTTGTTAGGGAAAAACATTGAACACTGGATAATTCATAAACCACAGAAATTTGTTTCTCATAGTTCTGGAAGCTGGGAATCCATGAGGAAGGTGCCAGTAGGTTAGGTACATGGTAAGGCCTACTATCTGCTTCAGGATGGCAACCTGTTGCCAAGTCTTCCAGAGGAGGAACACTGTGTCCTCACATGGTAGAAGAGTAGAATTGGATGCCCATACCCTTCTCAAGTCATCTTTTCAGTCTCCCAGTAAGTCTCCATGAGGGCTCTATCCTTGTGATTTACCTCATAAAGATGTATAAGTATGTCTGCATATGGAGTATGTGAATATGAGTGCCGGTGCCCATAGAGGCCATAAACATGAAATCCTCTGGAGCTGGAGTTCTAGGCAGTTGTGAACCACCCAGCATGGATGCTGAGTCACCTCTCCAATCCAAGACCTCACCTCTTACTATGGTCATATTGGATTTAGTGGACTTATTTAGACCATTGTTCTCCCTTGAATTCTATCTGTTGTAGGGTCACTTTCCTGCCTCTCCCTGACTGCCTCTCACAGTCATATAATAGGTGCCTAGTAAATGGCAAATGAACAGACATAAGGACAGAGTGCCATAAACACCTTTCCTCTATTCCTTTGCCTTTCTACCCTTGTTTGCTGTCTTTAAAGCTTTGCTGCTCCTACAAAGGCCAGAGAGCCTCATGAGAAAGTTTTCGCTGGGACTCATGATTAAGCACGTCTTTCCCTTTTGACAGGAGGCCGGGAGGGAGGCACTTCAGGCACCCTGGCATGTACAGGTTGTATGGAGAAATGTGGGCCTCTAACAACTCCAAATCATGCCCTGTTGTGCCACTTCTGCGTGGCTTTGAATGAGAGTGGCCCTTTGGCCAGCAGAGCCAGCAGCACTACTGTACGTGACTCTCCAGGATGGGAACAGTAAAATCAGATGGCCTGGATTCCAGTCCCAGCTCTGCTTCTTAGCAGCTGTGCGTCTACAGGTGTGGACCTGGCTAAAGGCTCTTTTCCTCATCTGGAAAATGGAGGTCCTGCTAGTTTCTACTTATACAGCTCTTACATGTTAATTCTTTCTGTGTGACTTGATACTTGGTACCAAGTAAGCACCCAACAAAAATGGATGGTCTAGAAGTACTGTGGCTGTAGTTCAGTGGCCAAGCCTTCGTGCAGTGTTTGTGAGGTTCTAGTTTGCATCTCTGCCCCACAAAGAAGGGGGAGTGAAGAAACTCTTTATCCTCATCAAGGGTGAGACATTCTTCCCTCCCACTTATGTTCCACCCATTGCCACCACTCCACTTTCCGGTCAGAGTTGTCCTATTGTCCCGTGGGAAGAAAGCCCAGATGTCTATTCTAGTCTCACTGACTGGGACTCAGAGCAGAGCAGAGCTTGTATTTATTTATGATGCATATGTTGAGCACTTACTATGTACTACTCTCATGCTCCCCTGAGTGTCCTTTGCAGCAATGCTAACTCTGCTGAGAATTCCTGCTTCAGCTGCCTAATGGTCCTTCCTTCCAATTGCAGCCCTCTCCTTGTGCCCTGCCCCAGTGGCTCTGTGGTATTGAGCCACACTCCCCATTGCTTTGTACTCCCATTTTCTAGAATATGAGAGTCTGGATAGTCTCTGGGTCCTCTGATAGCACAGATGGTTACAGTGAAGTGCGTTTTTACTGGGTTATCCTAAGATCAGGCATGGAGAGCTGGGGTCCCTGGCTTCTCTAAGGGCTCTAGCTCTCTCCTGGGGAAGGATGGAAGGCCAGGTTGGGGCAGGCATGTGGCCTAAGACAGAGATTCTAAAGGGAGACCCCAGTCTCAACTTTTGCTCCATTACAGGCCAAGGCTGGATGGAACCCCCCCCCCCAAGCTTGCCTAGTGCCTACCAGGTCTAACCTAAACTCTTGTACTGGGCTTGAAGGAAGCTTCCTGAAGAGCAAGAGAGGCTGAGAAGTTGGGAGAGGGGGACATGAAAGGTAGATCTCAAGCAGGGCTACCTGCCTGCCTGCTGTCCCTGCAGGGCATTGTTAGTTGGCATTGATATCCCATACACTATCTCATTAGGTCTTATCCAAGCCCAGCTAACTCCTGTGGCTTCCAGTTCAACAGGCCAGCCTGCAAGGCTTTTCCCAACACACCATCCTCATACTCCAGCCTTACTATTTGAGTTACAGCCTCTTAATAGTGAAGAAATTTCTACTCATTTTCCTGCTTGGACCTAAACCGTGGTCCTTCATTCATTTCTTTGTGCCATGAGGACAGTTCCTTAGCCTCACAGATACAAGGAATTCAACCAAGACTGGTTTTGAGCTGGTGCACAGGAACTAGCACTGAAATTGAATACTCGAATTCTCCATTCTGGTTCATCTCTGCATTGTGTATATGACTTAGGGAAGGCCATTTTCCTTCTCTGTAACTGCTTCCTCATCTGTGAAATTGAGGTGATAGTCTACCAATCTCACTGGGGAAATATGAGACTCAAATAAGAATGGGTCTTTCCATCTTGAAAGCACTTTCAAGCTGCAATGTGCTTATAAATACCCATAGGAGATGACAGGATGCCTGTATTAGGGTTTCTATTGCTGTGAAGAGACACCATGACCACAACAACTCTTACAAAGGAAAATATTTAATTGGGTGGCTTATAGTTTCAGGGGTTTAGTCCATTATCTTCATGGTGGCACATAGCAGCATGCAGGCAGGCATGGTGCTGGAGAAGGAGCTGAGAGTGGAGAAGGCCCTACATCTTGATCCAGCAGGCAACAGGAAGTGGTCTGAAACACTGGGTGTGGCTTGAACATATATGAGACCTCAAAGCCTGCTTCCACAGTGACATACTTCCTCCAACAAGGCCATACCTCCAACAAGACCATACCCACTCAAACAAAGCCACACCACTTGATAGTGCCACTCCCTATGAGCTTATGGGGACCAATTACATACCACAGTGCCCTTCTAACTTTCCTAGGTATCTGGCTTTCACCAGTCTCCTCCAAGTTCTGAAGTGTATTTCCCTTTACCAGCTCCTTGTTCTCCTTCCTTGGCCCTCAAATGTGCTCAGAGATTCCCTGTTTATCTCCAACATTCCTCCACAACCAAACTTCTCATATAAATGATGTTTAACCATATGCCTTCATTTTTTTCATCCTTACATTCTCATCTGTTGGTTCTTGATGTCACGCTTCACCTCTTCTCATCTTCCTTTATGGTCTCAGCAGACCCTTTTGGTTCTAATGGTCCTCAGAGAGCACCACCTCCTGGTATTCCTATACTTTTCCTGCTTTAACTGTGGACTGAACCCAAAAAGGTTAACAAATGGACGATGGTAGACAGATAGGTAGGCATTTCTAAGATTACACTATAAGACAGTGATACCTGTCTTTCTCATATTCTCTCTCTACCCCTTCTTTGTTCAGAGAAAGCTGGTTGCTATGTTGTAAGCCACCCTCTGGAGAGTTCCACATGGTAAAGTACTGAGGGCCGCCCTGTCGCGACCACCTCGACCAGCAAGGAAGACGCAACACCAGGCTCTTCTTTCAGCGTTTTATTCAGGAACCTTGAACAATCTTCTGACCCCGGGGAAACCCGCTCACAGCCTTAAGTAATCACTGGGTAGCCAACCCTGATACGCCACATGGGCACTACCAATAGGTCCAGGTGCGCGGAAGCAAGCCAGATTCTCAGCCTTAGCCAAATATGGAGTTGTTTATCACAGAGAGCGCTCACCGTAGGGAAGGCGGAGGGCGGAAGCCGGCGCCATCTTTGAGGCATGGCTGTAAGCAGCTCTTTTACACTGCCCCAAACCAGCAAGTCACTGAGACTCTCCATCCAATAACCAGCAGGCACCAGGACACTCCTGC
Organism: Onychomys torridus; assembly: GCF_903995425.1. Taxonomy (NCBI): domain Eukaryota; kingdom Metazoa; phylum Chordata; class Mammalia; order Rodentia; family Cricetidae; genus Onychomys; species Onychomys torridus. Next base: position 28,527,944 of record NC_050466.1, on the reverse strand, counting down.
CAGCATCCATGTGGTTGAGCTTGGAAGTGAAGTCACACTTGAGTCCTGCAATGACTACAGTCTGTCTGACACTTTGACCCCAGCTTGGAAGAGAATTTAAGACGCAGGATCCAGCTAAGTTACACCTAGATTCTTGACTCAGTGATTATGAAATAAACTTCATTTTTTTTGAAGTACTAGAGACTGAACCCAGAGTCTTGTGTATACCAGGCAAGCATTCCACCACTGAACTACATCCACATTCTTTTTGAGACAGGGTCTCACTATGTAGCCCTGGCTGATCTGGAGCTCCCTGTGTAGACCAGGCTGGCCATAAACCCATGGAGGTTCACCTGTCTCTGCCTCCCAAGTGCTGGGATTGAAGGCATGCACCACCATGCCCTGCTCTCCTTTCACCTTCGAAGGATTTGTTTTTATCTTATTTTGTGTGTATATGTACACATGAGTACAATGACTAAAGAGGCCAAAGGAGTGTAGTTGGAGAGCTTCTCTCCAGGTGCCACCAAGCCCTGTTAGTCCAACAACCCACTTGTAAAATAAACACACAGACATTTATATTATTTAAACTGCTTGACCATTAGCTCAGGCCTACCATTGTCTAGCTCTTACTCTTATATTTAGCCCATTTCTATTAATCTATACTTTGCCACATGGCGAGTGGCTTACCAGTACCTTATCTCTTTCTTGTCATGGCGGTGGCTGGCAGTGTCTCTCTCTCTCTGCCTTTCACTTCTCAGAATTCTCTTCTCTGCTTGTCCCGCCTATACTTCCTGCCTGGCTACTGGCCAATCAGCATTTTATTTATACAGAGTGATATCCACAGCAAAGGAGAGCATGGGAGCATCTGGAGTTAGAGTCATAGATGCTTGTGAGCCACCTGACATGGGTGCTAGGAACTAAACGTGGGTCTTCTGCAAGAGCAGTAAGTGCTCTTAACTGCTGAACCACCTCTCTAGTACCTCTCTCTTTTACTTTTTATTTTGAGACAGGGTCACACTAAATTAATAAGGTTGGTCTCTAACTCTCTTATAGCCTAGGTAGGCCTTGAACTTACAATCCTTCTACCTCAGCCTCCTGAGTGATAGGATTATAGGTGTGTATCAAATCATGCATTATATCAATCATGTATTCTCTATATGACTAGTACCACAGAGCTTTGCATCACAATCTATAGAAATACAAGCAAAGCATTCAAAAAGTCACACAGCTGAAGTTATCTTAATAGGGAGGTAGGTATACATATTGGGGTATGTTTATATAGTGGGATGCTATAGAGTTAATTTGAAATAGATGTTTCAACATGCTAAATCTCAAAAACCTAATTTTGAATAAAAAGAGCAAGTTGCAAAAAGATATGAACAGGATATTGTAGCTAGTCTGTCTGTACTTCCAGCCAGCTCCCAAATAACAACATGGGAATTAATTATGAAAGCTTGTCCTTTAGCTTAGGCTTGTCTCAACTAGCTCTTATAACTTCAATGAACCCACTTACATTAATCTACATTCTGCCACATGGCATTACCTCTCTTCTATCTTGCACCTCCTGTTTCCTCTTTATGTCTCTTTGGTATCTCCTGTGCACTTAGATTCCTTCTCCTCTTCCTTTCTCTCCCCAGAAATCTTGCTTATCCTTTCCTGCTTAGCTATTGGATGTTCAGCTTTTTATTAAACCAATCAGAAGGTGCCTTAGGCAGAGACACATCTTTACAGTGTAAACAAATATTCCGCAACAAGTTATCATTTTATATAAAGTTCAAATACTCATAAAACCACCTTTTACATTGTTTATAGATGCAATGCATTGTAAAAGTATTAAAATAATGCTCATTTCAGCTGCACAAACAGCAAAATTTGAACTATATAGGGTAGCATGGCCTCTGAACAAATTTGTGAAGTAGTCTATGATTTTATATGGAGAATCTTACCTATGCCTCACCATACTAACTGTGGTGTTTTGAATGAGAATGGCTTATATGTTTAAATGTTTGGTCCCCCGTTGGTGGAACTGTTTGGGAAGGATTAGATGATGTGGCCTTCTTGAAGGAGGTATGTCATTGGGAGTTGGTTTTGATGTTTCAAAAGACTTGTGTTGTTCTTTGCCTTTTGCTTGTGGATAAAGATATGAGCATTCGATTGTTCCTGATGCCATGCCTTTGCTACCATAATGGACTCTAACCCTCTGAAGCCATGTCAAATTAAGCATTTTCATTTATAAATTGTCTTGATCATGGTGTTTTATCACAGCAATAGAAAAGTAACTAAGGTGGAAGTTGGTTCCAGGAAGTGGGCTATTCCTATGAAGAACATGACTTTTTTTTTTTTTTTGAGGAATATGGAGGACTTTGGACTAGAAACATGGTTGCATGTAGCAAACAGAGCTTGATGACCATTCTAGTAGGAGCATGGAAGACAGTAGTGCTGAGAGGAATGTGGAATGTGGAGGCCTAGCTCAAGAGGTTTCAGAGGGGAACAATATTAGCAACTGGACTAGAGACCATTCTTGTGACATTTTGGCAAAGATTGTAGCTGCTTTCTGCCCTTGTTCTAAGAATTTGCCTTGGGCTAAATAAAAAAGTAATGAACTAATTTCTTTGGCAAAGGAGATTTCAAGACACCGTGGTTATTATGTAGGTCTACAATGAAAAAGAGCAAGCAGGGCAAACAAATAAAAAATAAAGTTTAAAGAGAAAAAAAACTCCAGGAAATTTGATGTTAACATTAAGGCTTATGCTGAAAGAGATGAGGAGATAAGGAGAGGCCTGATATGCACCGGAATAAAGGAAGGGGTGCCTTCAGGGCAAGGTCTGGTCCAGTTAAGCTTCCAATTTGTGAAAGGAAAAAGGGCTAAGGAATTTTCTCCTTCTAGAAAGGAAAAAAAAAAAATCAAAGCTGCTGCCAATGTGATTCAAGGGGGACAAGTCAGCATCCAGACTTGATAGTGTTATTCTTGTGGAGCAAGCTTCAGAGTCATGAAGGATACATGAGCAAAAGGGTTATGGAGGCTTCCTCCATGGTTAAGGAGAGCCACGGAGGTAAGACATGTGGCAGGGGGGAGGAGGCCCTGAGAGGCCATTGTGTCCAGCTGGAAAAGGGAAGCCTGGATTGCATTGGAGATCCCAAGGTATTAGACATATCAAAGCTGTGGAATATGTGCCAAGAAGAGCGGGACACAGTGGAACCAGCCCAAGAGAGAAGTGTGTTGCAGGCAACGAAGTCAAAAGGGTCGAGCCATCTAAGCTTTCTGACATCAGGCATGGAATGACAGAATTTAGAGTTTTTCCTGCTGGCTTTGGGTCTTGCTTTCACCCAGTATTTCCTTGGTATGTCCTGACCCCTTCCTTTTGGAATGATAATGTATATTAGTGCTGTTGTCTGTTGGGTATGTAATTTGCTTTTTGATTTTTACAGGGCGTTACAATGAAGAGGTTGCCTTGAGTCTCAGAAGAGACTTGGACTTTGGACTTATAAACAGTGTTGAAACTGTGAAAGACTAGGGAGTTTTGAAGTTGGACGAAATGCATTTTGCATTATGATATGGCTACAAGCCTATGGGGACCAGGGAGTGGAATGCGGTGGTTTGAATGAAATGGCCTCTATAGGCTAATATGTTGGAATACTTGGTCCCCAATTGGTAGGACTGTTTGAGAAGGATTAGGAGGTGTGGCCTTCTTGGAGTGGGGTATGTCACTAGGGGTAGGCTTTAAGGTTTCAAAAGACTCACCATTTCCAGTGTTCTCTTTACCTTCTATTTCCAGATCAAGATGTGGCTTCTTAGTTGTTCCTGCTGCCAAGCATCATGGACTCCAACTCTCCAACTGTAAGCCCAGTTAAACATTTTCTTTTATAAGTTGTCTTGGTCATGGTGTTTTATCACAGTAGTAAAGTCACTGGACACCCAGCATTCCTGCTGTGGACTAATACAACACCAACTTTCACTCCGCATGTTACAAAAGGCTTGAGATCAGTCTTCCTGTCTCCAGCCTTTTGCTTTATTCCCTGAAATGATCATTGACTGTCTGTGGCCGGGTGTCTGTCCAGAACCCCTTGTTAGCATTCATCTCCCTCGGTGTGATGACAAATGACCCCTCCAGATTTAGTCTCAGTGCCTCCTAGCATGGCCTGCTGCTGCTGGTACCTTAGGCCCTCCACTCCCAGCACACCAGCTTACTGATCAGTCCCTGTCCACTCAGCAAGTCCTACCTCACAGCCTTTGTACTTGGTCCAGAATGTTCTTCTCTCAGATGGCCTTCAGTATTTGTTTTAAATGATACCTCCTAAAAGCACTCTGATTTTTAAAATACAAATGCTTTAACTAGTCCTCTTTCTTCCTCTATTTTCATCTACACCACTGACATCAGATACGTTTTTCTTCTTTGTTTATTGCTTTCCTCACATGAGACTAAACTCGAAGACAATGGTTCTCACCCTTCTAATGCTGCAGCCCTTTAACACAATTCCTCATGTTGTGACTTCCAACCATAAAGTTATTTTCATTGCTATTTCATAGCTGTAATTTTGTTACTGTTATGAATTGCCATGTAAATATCTGATATGCAGGGTATTTGTGTAAGGGTTATTTGACCCTCAAGGGGCTGTGACCCACAGGTTGAGAACCACTGCTCTAAGCCGATGAGCTTTTGTCTGTTGTGTTTCCTGAAGGGGTTATGCAGCAGGTGGGGGTTAGGGACAGCCTCCATCTAGTACATTTTGCTTTTTTTTTTTTTTTTTGTCATGGAAGTTTTCCTGGATGTGACTCAGTTCTTTACCTGCAGCAAAGGTAGCATCTGGCCCTGCCATTCCTGAAGGCTTCCCAGAACAACACATCAGACAAGAGTACGCATATGAGAGTGTGTGAAGACCTGTGTGGATGTGGGCAGGATTGGGGATGGAAGGCAGGGAGTGGCTGTGGGGCTGTGTGCTCATGCTCTGGAGTGGAGAGGTAAAATATGCTCAGCTGGGTAAGGGTAAGCCCAAGGCCTAGTTAGCCCTATAGGTTCCATCTTGGCATCCAGCAGGTGTCCTTAGTATGGCTGGCACTAGGATCTAGTGATATCCTTCCAGTATCCCTGGAGGGGCCAGGAGTGCTGGTGACTAGTAGGCCAAGCATCTTGAGGAGGTGGGGGCCAAGCCTCTGGCATTTCCCCTCATGAGCCAAAGGAATGCCGGAGAAGCCCCAAGAACAATGGGGAGCTGACAGTCTCTCCGTGGATCTGTGACGTGGGCCCTAAAGGGGGAATGCACAGCTGCTGGCCAGAACTCAGGGGAGGGGAGGGGGGCTGGCAGGGATACAGAGAGGCTGAGGAATCCTTGAAGCTTCGAAGAGGCGGAAGCAGCTGGAGATGACACCGATCGGCATTTCCCGCCTCAGGATGCCCTCCTGCTTTCTTCACTTCCACTGCAGCTGCAAAAGCAAACGCTGCAACTTCCATCCGGCCCCCAAAGTCCATTCTAGAACTCTGGAGTTGTGGGCCCCAGTGAGCCACGTCCACTCTTGCTTCCCCGCCCAGTCCCAGAGGAGAGCAGGCATGTCGCTCTGTAGTGGAGTGCCGTCTTGGCCTAAAGGAAAGTGGTAGGGGGTGTTCAAAGTGCTTGCCTATATAGCCCTTCTTCACCTTTGCCGAAAGGAGAGGAGGGCATTTGGGTCTGAAGGTGTGCTTGCCTGCTTGCTCTCGCTGAGGCCTACCTACCCCCGAGTCACTCTCTTCGTTGCTCAGCCTCCATCTTTTCGATGGGTGCTTTGGAGAACAATGTTTAGACACAGGCAGACTGAAGCCTTTAAAGAGAACTTTAAAGACCTTCTTGTTTTTTATTTCCCACCTTGGTACTCCATTCCCGGACTCTGACATCTTTTCTGCACTGTAACACACACTAAACATGCTTCTTTGGCTCCTTTGGGGTATGATAATCTACCCCTACCAGTTTGAAATCACTAGGGGGCTGCAGCTCTCAGCCATCCTTAGTGGCTATGCAAGGTTTCAGCATGGAGAGGATAAGCTAGGGTCACATGCAATTCCCAGCATAGCAGCTATACCTTTCTGTCCTACTGAAGGAGGTTCATTGGAGAGAAAGTAACCTCATTCTTGGAATAATTCCAACTGCACCTCTGCAATGAAGATTGTGGTGGTATTGTGTTCCCCAAAATATTGTGCACCCTAATAAATTTATCTGGGGTCAGAGAACAGAACAGCCACTAGATACAGAGGCTAGAAAATGGTGGCACTCATGCCTTTAGTCCTAGCATTCCAGAGACAGAAATCCTTCTGGATCTCTGTGAGTTCAAGGCCACATTGGAAACAGCCAGGAGAGATGACCCAGGCCTTTAATCCCAAAAATCGAGCCTTTAATCTCAAGGAGTGACGGCAGAAAGCAGAAAGATATATAAGGTGTGAAGACCAGAAACTAGAAGCATTTTGGCTGGTTTAGCATTTGGCTGGTTAATCATTCAGGCTTTCGAGCAGCAGTTCAGCTGAAATCCATTTGGATGAGGACTCAGAAGCTTGCAGTCTGAGGAAACAAGACCAGCTGAGGAAATGCTGAGGTGAGGTAGCTGTAGCTTGTTCTGCTTCTCTGATCGTCCCGCATTTACCCCAATAACTGGCCTCGGGTTTGATTTTATTAATAAGACTTTATAAAATTCCTGCTACAGAAGATCACCATGATGTAACCTTAGATGTAATGCAAAATCATTTCTTTGAAAATTTTGATACGTTATTATGACATTCTACAACTGTCTTGACTCTGCAGTTTGAAAGGGGTTCCCACCAGAGGCCATCAGCTTTCCATTATTAGAACAAATGCCTGAGATTATCAACTTGTAAAGAGAAGAGGTCTGTTCCATTTTAGGGATTTCAGTTCATAATCAATTGGCCCCACCATTTGGGGCCTGTAGCAAGGTAGCACCTCATTGTGGGAGCATGTGGCAGAGAGAATTGTTCATCTCATCTCTGGAAAGTGAAAAAAAAAGATGATGACACCGGGGTCCCACAATCTCCTTCAAGAGTAGTACCCCTGTGCTGGTTGGGCTGGACTGTGAATTTGATTGGATTGAAAGGCATCTATGTGATTAGCAAAATACTCCTTTGGGTGTGTCCATTAGGTTATTTTATGACAGGGTTGATTAACGAGATGTTCTTGCTTCATTCTGTGGCTGTGATAATGCAATCTGACCAAAAGCAACTTAAGGGAGGGAAGGGTTTATTTGACTTACATTTCCAGGTCACAGTCCACCATTGAAAAAAGTCTGGGCAGGAACTCAAACAGGAACTGAAACATATCATGGAGAAATTCTGCCTCCTAGCTTGCTCCCTGGCTTGCACAGTTAGCATTCTTATACAGCCTGGGACCAGCTGCCTAGGGATGGCACTGCCACAGTAGGCTGGACCTTCCTGCACCAATTAGCAATCAAGACAATGTCCCCACAGACATGGCCACATGCTAATCTAATCAGTGCAATCTGTCAGTTGCGGCTCCCTCTTCTCTGGTGACTCCAAGCTGTGTCAAGCTGACAATGAAAAATAACACAAGGAGAAGTCTTATTCAGAATGTCAGCAGTGCCATAGGCTGCAGGCCTGGGTGGGATAGAAGGGAAGAAAGGAGAGAGCCAGCAGAGGACAATTGCATTGTCTCTGCTTCCTGGCTGCCATGAATTGAAGAAGCTCCCCTGCCACACATGATGGTCTTCCCAAGTGCATGGGGCCAAGAAACCATGAGCTCCCAGTCTTTCTTCTGTAAATGACCTGCTCAGGTATTTTGTCACAGTGACACAAAGTCTGTTTAATACAGCTCCCAGTGACCCAACTTCCTTCTTCTAGGCCCTAACTTTGAAAGGTTTCACTGCACCACAACAATGCCATATTGGGTACCAAGTCTTTTAACACATGGACCTTTAAGGAATATATAAGAATGACCCTATAGTAGAAGGTTCTTCCACAGACACCTGAACCCAGTTGGTGTAGTAATGACCTCAGGTGTAGATGCCAGGCAATAGGTGCAACAACAGTTATCCTTGGCTCGACCTACTTAGAGCACTAGAGAGCAGCCTGCTCATCACCTTGTAGGTGTACACTGACAAGCTAGTGTCGACTCACAGCAGGTCAGCTGAAGTGGTTCAGGGAACAGAGTAGCTGAGGACCAAAATTAAGGATGCGATGCTGTATTGAAACCTTAGAGCCCTTCAATGTGAGACCTGGCACCATAGTCTATTTTGTTACCATAAAAGAATACCACAGACTTGGCAATTTACAAAGGAGAGAATAAACTTATTTTTCCCTCATTGTTCTGGAGGCTGGGATGTTCCAAGGCACGCTGATGGCATCTGGCAAGGACCTGAGTGCTTCAGTGCTGTATGGATGATTTCACACAAGGGCAAGTGACAATGTGCAAAATAAGCACACGGTAAAAAAGCCACTCCAATAAGAATGAACATATTCCTGTCAGAACAAACTCACTCCTTTAATCCATTCATGGAGGCTGCACCTGCCAGTAAGCCTCACTTCTCAACACTGCTGCACTGGGAATTAATGTTCCAACACACGGAATTTCAAACCATAGCTGAGGAAAAAGTGCTTAGAAATCAATTAAACTTCTGCTGTGTAGAATCATTACCATCAGCCACATCTGGCTACAGCACATTTGAAATGTGGCTATTGCAAGAGAAGATGTTCTCTAAGAGACAAATAGACACGAGAAGTAAAATAATTTCCTGAGGAAAACAATGTGAAATATTTCATTAATACTCTTTGTACTGATTACATGTTCAAATGATATTTTAATTTTTTTTTCGAGACAGGGTTTCTCTGGGTAGTTTTGGTGCCTGTCCTGGATCTTGCTCTGTAGACCATGCTGGCCTCGAACTCACAGAGATCCTCCTGACTCTGCCTCCCGAGTGCTGGGATTAAAGGCATGTGCCACCACTGCCCGACAAATTTTTGTATCTAATCAAATAAAAGAGAATACCAAATATATAAAATTACAAAGTGAAGGGAGACTGCAGAGACGGCTCAGTGGTTAAGGATACTTGCTTCTCTTCCAGAGGACCTGGATTCAGTTCCCAGGATCCATGTCAGGTAGCTCATGACTGCCTGCAACTCCTTTTTCTGGATTCCACAGGCACCAGTATGCATATGCATGCATTTGTGTGCATACCATGTGTGCACACACACACATGAAAAATAAACTTTAAAAAATTATCTTATTGTAGTGATGTTTTCGCAGATGCTAACACATATCAAAGTGTGCACACTTTCAATATGTGCAGTTCATTATATGCCAGCTGTATAGCAATAACACTGAAAAAATTCCTCAGTAGCTTCACCAGTACTGCACTTGGGGGTGAAAGGACTAATTCTACCTCTTTACTTTTTTTTCAGTGAGTTTACTAGAATATTTTGAGTTATACATGTGACTTGCATTGCATTTCTATTAAGCAAGGCCAAGCTAGAGGTTCTGGTTCATTTTACAGATTGTAAAACTAAGGCACAGAAAGGAGAAGGAGCCTGTTCATGCAGTGAGATGAAGAAAATATTTTCACCTAACAGCTAGTACCAGCATCAACAGAAGTAAAAGTATGGTGGAAAAACTTTGAAGTCCACTGTTAAGGGTAGAAAAAGGGTGCTTGTCCCTGGCGTTCACACCTGTAATAGTTATCAAGGTGTCAGGAGGTAGGGGAAGAATTTGGAAGAACTTTGGAAATCTGGAAGGCCAACGGCAAGGCGCAGTGAAGAAAGGGAGTCCGAAGACCCAGACAGGTGGAGGAAGTCTGGGTCCTCCACCAAAGAGCTTCAGGGAGTTCTTGCTCTCTCATCATTCTCTAAGGCAGAATTGAGGAAGGGTCAAGGTTTCAAACTTGGTCTCTGTGGTAAAAATGGAGATCATGCCTCAAACCACAGGAACTTGGGGGGCAAAGAGGAGCATAAGATACATTTTCCCTATTATTTCCACACCCTATGAAATTCACAAAGATCATGGTAGGACTCTCTTGGCACTGACCTGGCACCAAGGTGAAGGGAGGCTAGAAGTAATACCAGCTAGGTCTCAAAGGGCGTGGGGGCCTGGGGAAAGCTCAGGAATCCACTTGAGTGGTTGGAAATGCAAAGGTGAAGAACAGAGTGACTGTAGATTTGATTACCACCTCCTACCCCTTGATTTGACAATTTATTATTAATAAAAGGACTAAGGAAGCATCTATGACATGCAAAGCCAATCTCCATCTCCTCTCATCATGCTAGGTGTTGCAAAATATACAAAATAAAAAAGAACTATCACTTGAAGCCTACAGAGAAGTAATTTCAACAAGAGAGCATAGTGGACAGAAATCAGATAGCAGGGTAGCTGAAGGACACAGGAACTCTGGGGAGCACCGAGAAAATAGCTCAGCAGGGTGGTAGAATCTGAGTCCAGCTTGGCGGGATAATGGGCCTGATTCAAGGGACTTCTGAGTATGTCTAGAATCCTTGGGGAGGAGGGAAAGCGTGAAAGCAGACAGCATCTGGCAGTACAAGCACACCAGGGACTTATATTTTCTGGGAAGATGTGTACTGACAGTTCTGGGCTGAGAGTAGGCAGAGAGCTGTCTAGATTGGCTCAGGGTATCTCATGGTCACCAACAGGGGTCAATGTGATGGAGGCCACTTGGTGCATACTATCACTCTGTTCCCTTTGGACCCTTCTGCAAGGTCTGCTGGTGCTAAGGAAGAAGCACTGACCTGTACATCTTCACAATTTAATAGTGATGAGTAAGTCTAACTTGGCATATCCTTCTGGGAATAGATGAAGTCCCGGGTGAATTGTCTTGTTGACCTGAACACGTCCATGTCAGTGACCCCAATGCCTCAGACCTTTTGTAATAGCAAAACCCTCTCCCCGGATCAGGCTCAGGGAAATGGCAAAGTCTTCCTCTGGTCCAAATATTAATATCTTTAGCTAAAACCAGTGTATGATGCCTGCAACCTGAAACTGCTCCCCAGGAAAGATCCAGTTAAAAGGTTGTGGGGGGACATTTCCCCTGGGGTGGGTCAGGAAGACTGCATAAAGGCATGACATTTGATTTGGGCTTCAAAAGAAGGCAGGAATGGCATGTTCTTAAAACTTTATGAAGATGTTGACTACACATATCAGATTGCCTTTTAAAAATATTAGATTTATTTATTTTATTGAATGTGTGTGTTTTGCCTGCCAGTATGTATGTAGATGCACCATGGGTGTACATGGTACCCATGTGGGCTAAAAGGCATTGGATCCCCTAGAACTGGAGTTATAGATGGTGGTAAGCTAACAAATGGGTGCTAGAAACTGAACCCAGGTCCTGTGCAAGAGCAACAAGTGCTCTTAACTGCTGAGCCATCTTTCCAGCCCCATGTTGTCTTTTTCTATATGCACTGCACATAATGAGTAATCAGGGTCACCACAATCCTATGAAGTAAGTGCCCTTACCATCCCTATTGAACAGACACAGAAACAGAAGCTTAGCGAGGCTCCTTGAGTTGCTCAAGGCCACAAAGCTGGTTAGGGATGGAGCCAGAATCAAACTTAGCAGATTCCATGCTGTAGCTACTACTCATACTACCTCTGGGATGGTCAGAAATAGTATGAGGGTTGTAGGTGCAAGCTAAGACTTGAATAAACAGAATCAGGGATGGATGCAAGAACACCTAGCATCTTGTGGAAAGCAGAGATTATCTGGATAGCTTTAGTGTGTGGTGCCTGAAGGAGAAGCCATCCAAGAGCAGGTAGAAAAAAGTTTCAAGCTACATCTTCAGGTAGCCAAGGAAAAGGAGTGCCATAGTGCTTTGGAGGACTCACCACCAGCAGTACTCAACCATGTGTTGTTGACCTAGGAGATGCCCCCCACCCCGACTGTACCCAGCAGCTGCCCATTTCCCAAAGGGCTTCACTGAGCCCCCACTGACTATCTGCTAAGCTCTAAAGCCAATGTTCATTTGAGGACAAGAATGGAAAATTCATCATGCTCCAGGCAGGAAATTCCACAGTGAAGGCCCTTGAGCAGCATCCCTGCAGCAAGGAGCCATCCCACATGCAAGACAGGTTCCGGTCCTGTTTTGTTTGTTTGAGGACTGGATGTTGTTATTCCCTGCTCTGCCTGTGTTTATGTCAGGGGACGTTTACCATCAGAAAACAAAGTCCTGGCCAGGGTCCGGCCAATGCAGCCTACTGTGGAGCCCTTCACAGTGGCATTTCCGGGCTTGCTCCCTCCTGATGAAATTTCTCAATTGAGCAACATCAAAGATCTTCTCTTCTAACCTTTCTCTCATCTTCAAGGGACTGTGGTGCTAAGAGGAAGCCACTGGATTCTTGAAGTAAGGTAACATCTAGGCTTGATGTCCCTACCTGACTCCAGCTTGAGTCAGAAACTGAATAGTCTTGCCCATTACAGCCAGTAAGCAGCAACATAGAATACCAGACCAGACCTGGACCCTCAGACCTCTTTTCGGAGGTATTCATTTACAGGAGGTGGTGGGGGGTAGCCTTGGACAGCACTTCTCACTGAATCAAATCTCAGAACTGGAATGCAAGACTGGAGAGGCAACAGCTGCCTGCAGTAGGAGCATCTTCATTTGCAGATGAGATAACAGGGTACGGTGTGGGTGGGAGTCGTCTAAAGATGGGAAAGGGTGGAGGCGTGGTGCTGAAGACCAAGGCTAGAGAGAGAGCGCAGACTGAGAATTGGAGAACAAGGACTACGCACAGGGTCTCTGCAGCCATCATGCCCAATGTCCCTCAGTGCTTTTCCTTCATTTCCTCTCAGGCCTCCATCTTGGGTGCTTGCCCTCTGGCCTGGGCCAGACTAACCTCTCTTTTACTCTTCATCACCTACTGGTTTCTGCTCCCAGCTGACACAGAACTAATTCCATCTCCTTCATAGTCCACTGTTAACCCCTTTGTCTGATATGGCTCTCACTGCCCTTTCCCTCGCTGTGTCTAGGTGGCAACATTTTTGCATTGGGCCATGTACCAAGAGCTGTAGGTTTCCCAGCTTCTGTGTGAGTGAACGAAATCCATCAGAGTGCTGACTTCCCTCTTTTCTCCTCTCCCTCTTTTCCTTCCATTCAGTAATTGATGCCCTGTGGGCCAGTGAGATATTGCTATAATCCAGCAGGCTCCTCATCAACATGGCAATCAATTGACCACCTTGACTAGTAGTGAATGGGTACAGTGAATGGACTGGTGGCACATAGAATGGAATACAAAAGAGAACAGGAAGAGGGCGGGGCCTGTAGCCCAGTGGTAGAGTACTTTCTTAGTGTGTGCACCAGCCATGGATCCTATCGCCAGCATTACAAAAACTGCAAAGTGTATACATATATAGGGAGAGTCTGGCTGGCAAAGGAAGCCAAGCAAATGGAGGGAGATGGTGCATGGGTGATGGCCAGAAGCTGAGGAGAGTAAACAGACAGATGCTGACCCAGTTTCCTTCTCCTCCGCAATGTCAGCCCTTCCACTTGGCACTCCGAGGAGTCTCTAGTAGTGTGGCTGTGCGGGATGGGGCATGGGTGCTGTTCCAAGCCAGCCAGCAACATTCCCTGGTCTGGGCCTTGTGGACATCATACCACATGCTCATCCCCCTAGATGCAAGGTCTCCTGAGGCACCTGGATTTGAGCATCAGCACCTATGAGAGGAACAGGCAGATCGGTCCTTGTGTGACTTTGATTCTTCCCTCTACCTCTCCTAGCAACATTCCTGGAGTACAGTGTGCTCAGCACAGTCTCAGTAATGAACTGTAATAGAATCTTGTGCTTATAGATCACCTACTATGTGGCAGGCTATGCTAGGTGCTTTACAAAGATGATCTCAACCTGACAACACTACCCGAATAGTATTATATTTGAGGTTCATTGTATAGTTGAAAGATCAGGGCTGGAGCGATAGCTCAGTTGGTACTTGCTTAGCATCTGCAAGGCTCAGGGTTTGATACCTATCACTGTATAAACCGGGAATGGTGGTGTATGCCTGTAACCCCATCACCCAGAAGGTAAGATCTGGAGTTTAAGGTCATCCTTGTCTACACTTCAGTTCAAGTCCACCCTGGATTACATGAGACTCTCTGTTTTGAAATATTTAAGTAAGCAAATAAGAGTAAATACTGTTCAGAGGATAAAATGGACTTATATAAAAGGTCAGACACCAAGTATATGGTTAGGTTGATATTCCAGTTCAAGTCTATGTTATGCTAGAGTCAGGCTCACATTCAAACTATGGTGTTGAATTAAATCCCCAACAATGATTTCATTAGCACTGTGTTAAAAGAAAGGACATCATGAATCTATGAATTATAAGAGTCTGGAATATACCCCCTTAAACACGCACACACACACATACACCGAGCTTTGAAGATGCCTCTTCCAATGCAACTCTTAATGGGGGAGTGACTGCTGTATGGAAACAGATGGAGGATACCTATGCCACAGCTCTTTTCACACCGAAGACACAAACTAGTAAACAGAGAAGGCTGGCGGAGAGCAAGGCGCTTGTCCTTGTGGCTCTCTGCCTGGCCCTTTCCTTTGTAGGGAATGGGGTCTTTCAGCATAGCGACTTCTAAAGCTTAGGGGTGGGGATTTGCCTGTGGACATAGCCTCTTATGCCAAGCCCCACACAAAGAGAAAAGATCCACCTCAGCCATAACGGGCCAGTGCAGAAGGCCTTGTACATACAAAAGCATGGAGCCTGGCTCCTGGTGGCAGCCCCAACCCACTTCCTATCTTTGTCCTGGAAGTCACTTTCTTGGTAACACCTATCTCAGCCGCCATATTTAAAATTGCTCCCACCCCTTAGTCTCCTATGCTTTATTTTTCTCCAATGATGTTGATCAGCAAGTGCCATTTCTGCGTGTTCAATTTTTTTTTGTCATCTTCCTCTCTCTAGTACACCATGCAGACCACAAAAGCATATAGGACTCAAGGCTGTTGTGTTCACTGCCAGAATCTCAGGACCAAGAATTGTACCTGCATGAGGGAGGTCAGGGCTGCAGCTGTTGGTGAGCAGTGAGTGATGCTGTGCACCCTGTAACACTCCTTGACTCTTCCCCAGGGGGAGATACAGGGTTGAGGAGCAGCCTCTGTAGAGTCCACTAAGCTGGCCAGCGGGACAGCCTAACTTCAAGTAGAGACAGACTCTTGCATACATGACTTCCCTGCTGAGATCAGTGACTTGCGTCCTGTGTGCTCAGAGAAGGGCTGAGGTTCAGAGGTTTCCATCAGGTATGAAACTGATGTAAGAACTCAGCAGTATGGGGACATTGCTTGTTTACCACGACTGTCAGCAGACAGGATCTCAACTGCGGGAGGAGTTGATGGAGCACTTCCTAAGCAACCTGGGTCAACAATCAGCACAACAAAACCAGGGGAATTCCCCAGGTTAGCGACTAATAATAGCTCATTTTATACTTTGCAGCTGTGGGGCCTCAGGCACCTTCTTTGACCTCTCTGAGCACAGCTTCATGTGTGAAAAGTGGGCTTCTATGAGACTGAGATGAATTAATGGGAGGCAGATGTCTAGAACAATGCATGGTACATGGTGGACAGTACATCAGTATATACATGCTACTTGCTCTGTGTTGTTTGTAGATCGTAAGTGTCTCTAGAGAGGATCCATGGCCCCATATGGACAGTACAAAATCTGTAAGCTGAGGGAAGGAGGAGACTGTGACGTTATTGTGAATAGTCAGATCACTGTGAGTTGGAGGCATTTAAGCTGAGCCCAGAAAGATGAAAATGATACAGCCTGCAAAGACCTGGGAAAAGAACTTTCCAGACGCAGGGAACAGTGAGTGCAAGAGCCCAGAGGCATCAAGGGACTTAGGGCTCTCGCAGAATGGAATGGAAGCCCTTGCTCCTGGATAGCTGAAGGGCCATCAGCTGGGAGAGGCAGCTATGAGCTGATTCCAGCAGGCCTAATAAGTCACAGAAGGGAAGATGTGGAAGAACCATGAGTACAAGGGTGGGCTTACAGTACTGAGATCATTCCTTATAAACAACCTGCCATAACACATTACAAAATCATCCACATTCTGTCAGGAGAAAGACATCGTCCCCAGTCATCCATTTCCCTGTCTGGGTTTTAGACATCTCAGAGCAGCAAAGCAAGCACCTCCATCTTTGATTTTGTCAGTTTAGATTTCATACTCATCCACACATAAACTGAGCTTCCACTTGTTTAGCCCCAGTCCCTTGTAGCTCAGCCCAGCCTTGAACTTGATTGATATGTGGCTGAAGACAAACTTGAACTCCAGATCTCTTGTCCTTGCCTCCTGAGAGCTGGGATTAAAGGCATGTGCAGTCATGTCTGGTTGAGGCTGGGCTGGCCAACAGTGAGTCTGTTAAGCTGCCTCCCAATAGGTGCCTAATGAAGTGCCTGTGCTGAAAAGAGCAAGCTTCCCAGTATGCCCGAAGCCACACAGGGCAGCTGGGCAAGCTAGGCAACTTACACTGTAGGCAGGTTCCCCAAGACTCCTCTTTGGTATCAGTGTCTCATCCTACTGTGATTGATTTGTAGTGGTAAATAATGAGAGAGAGAGAGAGAGAGAGAGAGAGAGAGAGAGAGAGAGAGAGAGAGAGTGTTGCAGTATGTGATAGTCTATACATCAATGTTAAGCCTCGTCTCTGAGCAAATCATCTGAATTTCTTGAGTAACTATTGATATATCTGTGGTGAAACATGTGTTCCCACGCTGAGTAGTAGACATTGTAACTCCAAAATATACCAAACAAAGGAACGAATTCCCCACACTTCACTTCCCCAAGTCACATTGGCCATTCTGGCTGCTGCTGCTGCTGCTTCTTCTTCTTCTTCTTCTTCTTCTTCTTCTTCTTCTTCTTCTTCTTCTTCTTCGTCGTCGTCAGATAGTCTCACTATGTAGTTCAGGTTGGCCTTGAATTTATAACCCTTCTGACTCAGCTTCCCAAATTCTGGGATTACAGGCAAGTGTGCTACCACACCCACTTTATTACTTGGCAGATAATCCCCCCCCCCTCTCGTGTGTGTTTTCTACCTGACATCTCAGAATTGTTCTTTGGCCTTAAAAATGCTGCAAGGCTCAGCCTAGGACACAGTATATGGTAAAGATTATATGCAACAGATATTCTTCTGCTACCCTATAATTTCCCAGCATCCCTTGAATTTAAGTTTAAGTAATATAATAGTTCTGACTGGGAAAGAATCAGTGAAGGTTCTATGTGTTCTTACTGGGTCACACTATCAGGAATTACTATGCTGTTATGGACTGGATTATATCCCTCAAAATATTTGCAAGCTATTTCAGAGTGTCTGGATCTGGAACAAAGAACTAAGGGTGAATGAGTTATGAAAGGTGGGGCCCTAATGCACTAAGATTAGTGCCCTTATCAGAGGGGGTCTTTCTCTTTGTGAAGTGAAGATACAGTGAAAAGACACCATTTCCAAGACAGGAAGCTGTCCATCCCTAGACACAGAACCTTCCAGTGCATTGATGGTGGACTTCCCAGCCTTCAGAACCAAGAATGGGTACCAAATGGTTGTTGCTTTGGCTGTTTGCTATGGCAGCCTGAGCTATGACTCCATGCTTCTCCTGGTCTCTTTTGCCCTAGTCTAGAATTCTTGGAGGTCACTGGTTTCAGATGGCTTCCCTTGCTAGACAGTGTGAGAAGAAATGAGCCTTTCCTGTGTAGATCACCTTGATTTCAGGGTGTCTGTAATTGCAGCATGACCTTCTGTATACAGTTTGCAGAGAAAAGGACATGACATACCACTTCTGTCCAAACAAGTACTGAATGGGTAAGTGGTACCAGTGATGCTCCCTGTGCTGGCCGGCCTCCAGGACTGAGCTGGGGGAAGGGAAGAGGAGGGGGGAGCACAAGGCCTGGGAATGAAGACATGTAAGCCTTGCTTCTTGGCGCCCGGAATGCAGCAGTGGCTGTGTAAATGCCTCAAGGAGTCTGTTAACATTTCAAATATGAGAAGAGGAGCAGAGCTGGAGCTGTTCACAAGATGGGCACAGTGGGAGGGAAGGCATTGTTTCTAGAAAGGCCCCATTCAAATGCATGCCACTTCCTTAGCAGAGGTTATGCCTTCATCTTCTGAGACCCAGAAGCCATTCTTCAGGGCTGATTTTCAGGACAGAGCCTTCCTGGTCACAAAGCAGGAAGCAGGCTTCACAGCATCACAGCCTAGCCCACGGTCCTCTGCTGCCCCTTGAGGAGGTTTGGATATCTCTGCAGAGTAGAAGGCACGTGCTGTTACTTGAATTTCCTTATGATTTCTCGCTCATTGCTGTGCCCTCTTGGATCATGCCACCCACATGCCCAACTCTTCAGACACGTGGTTCTCAATCTGTGGGTCGCGACCCTTTGGGCAAACCTCTGTCTCCAAAAATATTTACATTAGAATTCATCACAGCAGCAAAATTACAGTTATGAAGTAGCAACAAAATAATTTTATGGTTGGGGAGTCACCACACTGTGAGGAAGTGTATTAAAAGGATCTCAGCATTAGGAAGGTTGAGAACCACTGCTTTAGATCATACATAGGAAAGGAAAGACTTTAAATTGGGGATTTTGTTTAAATTTATTTTTGTCAACACTCACTTATAAGAATCTTCTTCCATCAGAAGAGGCTTTCCAAATTCTTTTCCTCATTCAAGGCCAAGCTCAAGCCCCAGTCTCTCCTGCATCCACCCCTCCACAAGGAAACCTTTTAGTAATGCCCATGGACCTTAGTAACGAAGTTAGAACTGATGTCCACTAAGGCCACTATGTCCTGAGCATGGTGCTGGCTCATGTTGTCTCTACTCTACCTCATCCGACCCTCCTAGTCTCAGAGGGAGGCGTGCTAGCATCCCCATTTTGCACCAGGGAAATCTATTCAGAGAGGTGACGTAGACAGACTTGCACAGGAATCATATGGCCTCACTGGGAAGCTAGCATATCCGATTCCCAGGCCTTGATCCTACTCACCGCCCTCTGTGGTTCCCAGAATCTCAGTCCCCATCATAACCTGCCTTGAACTGTTCTGAAACAAAAGCAAAAGTAGACAGACAAGTGGATTTTACATTTCCTTTAAGTGTTGTACACCCTGCAAGGTCTTGGTGTCGGGGGATGACTGCTTCTAGGTAATTAAAACTTACCAAGAGGCTGGAGAGATAGCTCAGGGGTTAAGAGCACTGGCTGTTCTTCTAGAGGAGCAGGGTTCAATTCCCAGCACCCACATGGCAGTTCACAACTGTCTGTAACTCCAGTTCCAGGGTACCCAACACCTTCAGGCAGGCAAAACACCAATGCACATAAAATAAACAAACAAAAACCTTACCCTTTTAGATAGGACTCTACAGTTTAAATTGGTTGCTTTCATATATATAATCTCATCTACTCTTTACTATATTCCTGAGATACTTGTGTAGCTCACATAGAAGGTAACTGAAGCTCAGAGTTTCTTGATATGCAAGGGGAATGCATCCGGTGAGCACACCCAACTTGTTTTCTGTATCCCAAGGTGCCTCTTAGTCGCTAAGGCGGCTCCGCTAATCCTTTCACCTCTCCCCTGGCAATTTGGTATGCTAAGCCTTATTTCCACTGCTTCTAAAATAGCTGAGGTCCATAACGGTGCTCATTTCATCTCCAGTCTTTGGTGTTGGAGCCAAGGCCCAGTGAGTTGTTCAGCGGACATTCACCAAGCAGGGTGAGTCGGCCTTCTGGAGACCCTGGAACTGGCAGTTAGGACTCAAAGCTGAGGACAAGCCTCAAGAAAGATGTGTTGAGGACCTTTCCATAACAGGGAAGCCAAGGCTTTCCCTAAGGGCTCATTAAGAATTTCTCTACTGCTTCCATTGTCTCCTCCCCTGGATACAGGTGGAAAGTTGGGGACATCATAGGACCGGGAAACGCTGGCCTAGCATTGTGGCCTCTGCTCCATCTAGGCCCACAGAAGGGTGGGGGAGTTCCAAGAGAATTCCATCAAGAAGGGTGGGGCTTGGGCTGTGAAGAGGGAAGAATGGCGTATATATCAGAAAGTCATTCCTGGCTGCCCATCTGCTTGGGTAACGGGCTTGTCGTTCTGCTTTCAGTCAACATATGACAGCAAAGTCAGGGAGGGGGGGGGGGTGAGGATGGGAAAGAGTCGGGCAGTGTGTGTTGTAGCAGACCCCATGGCCAGCACAGTTTTCTTGCCATCCAGGAGCCACCTCAGAAGATAGCATGTTTGGGTTTTGTTACCTTATTCCATCCACAAAGACTGGCTGAGTGAGGGACCCTGGGAGCAGATATCTTTGGGAATCCCCTGGAAGGGAGGATGAAAGTGTATAGTGGAGGTGTGTGTGTGTGTGTGTGTGTGTGTGTGTGTAGGGTTGAGACCCAGCCCCCAATTACCCTGAATCCATCTTTAACGACGTCCAGTAGCTCCCTGCCTCCTCCACGTTCCTCCAAGGCCAGGCCAGCCTAGCAGTGAGAAAAAAGACTAGGATATGGGATTCAGCATTTTTCCCGGGGTCAGGCCTATGAGTGAGGCAAGCAAGGCTCCTGGGCACTGAGTGTTCTGAGGTGCGCATGCTAAGCTATGACCCTGCACCTTCTCTGGTTCCACCTCAGGAACTCACTTGCCTCTTTCTGGCCGCCTTAGGGCCTGGGCTGGAACTCAGGGGCTCACCAGGATTCCCAATATGAGAACCTTCTGAGATCTGGTGTAGGCACAGCGGCCAGCCTTACAACAAATAGAAGCGACTCCTGCAAAGTCACCTCACGGCGCATTCCAAGGTCGAGTAGTTTTCTGAGTGTGAGGAAGGACCGGGCATGAAAAAAACGAGGTCTGGAGACCTGGGTCCAAGCCCCACTCTACCAAAGCACCTTGGTGTCTTTCCTCCATCTGCAATTTAGGGACAGCACCTCCCTTGTAGGGAGGAGGCAGTGAGGACATGGAGTCTTGCCTGCAGAGCTCTGGCCCCAGATCGGCTACTACCATTCACTGGTTCTCTGGCTTGGAGCAAGTGTCCCAACCTCTGTGATTTATTCTTCATAAACCAGAGGATGCATTCATTATATTTCCCGGAAACCAGCAGTTAGGTAGAAATAGGAAGATTTCTCTCATTGTGTGAACAGAAGCAATTGATTCAACTGCTTTCTTAAGGTTCCTTCCTGTTTCCTGTTTCCATGATTTTAAAACAAAGCAAAACAAAACAGAAATCTCTTCGAAACAGACGCCGAGAACCAAGTCAGCTTTCGGTACCATTTCCCCTCCAGCCCCGCCCACCATATAAAACTAAGCTTATTCTGCCCTCTGGTGTCTACTACTGTTACTGCACTCATTCTGGCGGCCTGTGGAGGCTTCAGAGTTAGAATCAATACTTCATTCACACCTCTTGGTTCATTCACACCTCACACTTTTATTGATTGGTTCACGCTGGCCAGCAGCTGTGCTGTGCACTGTGACGTCAAAGGTGAAGAACGTCGATATATTTTCTTTAAGGAGGCCACACGCTTGTAGGAGAAACACAGATTTTAAAACAAGATTATCTTTACGTGTGTGTGTGTGTGTGTGTGTGTGTGTGTGTGTGTGTGTGTGTGTGTGTGTGTGTGTGTTTGTAGGTACATTTATATTCTGGGCCATCACACTGACCCAAATAGGTTGCTTTAATAGTAAAATAAAATGTAAAGGGCCATTTAATGCTGTGTCTAGCTGTGCTTGGCTTGAGGGAGGCAGTGAGATATCCAGAAGACCTTGGCAAGAACATGCTCTCTCTCTCTCTCTCTCTCTCTCTCTCTCTCTCTCTCTCTCTCTCTCTCTCTCTCTCTCTCTCTCTCTCTCTCTGCACCACAGTGCCTGGCTAGAACATTCTTCTTTAAAGCTTCATTTAAAAATATTGTGTTATCTGTTATTCCCTCAAGATAAATTACTTTAAAATGGCTTTCAAGTTCACATGCAGATTGACGGATTTCCTTCTGAGGTTTTCACATATATGTCATTACATGTTACTTGTCCCCTCCCGATGCCCCTCTCTGTGTCACCTGCTTTCCCTTGCTGATCTCCTTTCCCCAGATGGTGGTCGTCCCTCCTGCTTCTGTCTTACCTGTATCCCATTACTCTTTCTAGCTCCTCTCTCCTCTCTTAATGTCTCCTCTTTTCTCCCAGTCTCCAATGTGTCCCTCACACACATGGGACGGGGTTTCAAGCTATATTCAACATTAGAGACAAAACACAGGATTCAACTTTCTGAGTCTGGCTTGTTTCACTTAATGTAATTTAGTTCTTCAGGTCCTATCCATTCTCCCATGACATGATTTCATTCTTCTTCATGTCCGAATAAAAT
The DNA here is from genome assembly GCF_903995425.1 of Onychomys torridus. Lineage (NCBI taxonomy): Eukaryota > Metazoa > Chordata > Mammalia > Rodentia > Cricetidae > Onychomys > Onychomys torridus. Next base: position 28,505,662 of record NC_050466.1, on the reverse strand, counting down.
TCTACTATGTTGCCAGGTAGTGGTGACACACGCCTTTAATCCCAGCACTCGGGAGGCAGAGGCAGGAGGATCTCTGAGTCTGAGGCCAGCCTGGGCTACAGAATGAGTTCCAGGACAGCCAGGGCTACACAGAGAGATCCTGTCTTGGAAAAAAATCCACCATGTATATGTACTATGCTTTCTTTTTCCATTCATTTGTTGATGGGAATTTAGACTATTCTATCTTCTGGCTATTGTGATTGTGAATTTTGCTGCAATAAACATGGTTGTTTAAGTGTTTCAAGGATAATCACTGAGAATCCTTTGGGCACATACCCAGGAGTGGGCTGGTGTAGATGTATCCGCCTTGTTAAATAAGAAACACAGAACCGATTGCAGAGTTAAAAACCACGAGGTCAGAGCAAGAGCTGAAAACCTTATCCTTCACTGCTTCTGCGGTTCTTCCTCTCTGCAAGAGAGCTACTTCTCTGCGTCCTGTCTATTTAAAGACTTTCTGTTCTGTTTTCTCATTGGTTGTAAACCCAGCCACATGACCTCCTCGTCACTGCCTGTCTGTACAGACCTCCAGGTCTTCATGGTTGGTATTGAGATTAAAGGCGTGTGTCTGCCATGCTGGCTGTGTCCTTGAACACACAGAGATCCGCCTAGCTCTGCCTCCCAAGTGCTGGGATTAAAGGCGTGCCCCACTACTGCTCAGCTTCTGCTCTGGCTTGCTCTGACCTCAAGGGAACTTTATTGACATACAAATAAAATCACATTTCAATACAAATAAAATATCACTATAGGCTGGATCATTTAGTAGTCTTATTTTCAGCACACTGGGGAACCTCCATATTCACACCAGCTCACCCCCTCCATATAAAGGTTCTTCTCTCCCCATATCCTTGCTGATATTTCAAAATTGTTATTTGATGTGTATGAATGTTTACCTGCCTGTAAGTATGTGCACTGCGTGCATGTCTAGTACCCGTGGAGGCTAGAAGAGGGTGCCACACCCCCTGAATCTGGAGTTGCATGTGGATGTGAGCTGCCATGTGGATACCTGGTCTTCTGCAAGAGCAGCCCATGTTCTTACCACTGAGCCGTATCTCTAGCCCCAGTACTTGTGTTGTGATAGCCACGCTAACTGGGTTGAGTTGGAATCTTGAAGCAATTTTGGCTTGCACTTTCTTGATGGCTAAGGATGTTGGATACTTGTTAAAAATATTTATTGGTCACTTGAGAACTGACTATTCAGTCTTGAGAACTGACTATTCAGCTCATTAGCACATGTATTAATTGGGGAATTTGAGGCTTTGGTGTTTAATTTTTGCATTTCTTTGTACATTCTAGATATTGATCCCTTGTCTGATGTAGAGTTGGCAAAGATGTTTTCCCAGCCTGTAGGTTGTCTTTTCAGACTCTGGGGATTGTTTTTTAATTTCATGCAACCCGATTTCTCAGTTCTCAGTATTACATCCTGTGCTATTGGCTTCCTTTTACGAAAGTCGATGCCTAACTGTGTCTTGAGGTGTTTTATCTTTGCTTTCCCACAGCAGTTTCAAGGCTTCAGGCCTTGCGTTCAGGCCTTTGATCCACTTTGAATTGCTGTTTGTGTTAGGGTGAAAGAGAGGGATCGAGTTTCATTCTTCTACGTGTGCATCTAGTTTCCCCAGCACGAGTGCTGAAGGAGCGGACATTTTCTTTTTGGTGTATGTTTTTGACACCCTTGTCAAAGATCTGGTAGCTGTAGGTGCTTTGGTTTATTTCTGTTCAAGTCCTTTGATCCATATGTCTTTTTGTGTGTGTACCAGTGGTGGTTGTTTCTGGATGAACGAATTGGAGTTCTTCAGGTGGCTGGACACAATGGGTATATGTATTTGAAAAAGCAGAGAAACACGTTTAGGGGAGTACAGGGTGTTTGGTATGTTGGGGCATAATGCAGGTTCAGGGTACCAGAAGGAGATGAAGATGAGGGCTGGTAGGCGTTCAGGCAGAGATAGTCTTGTGTGTCACATGAAAAGCTTGGACTTGATCCCTGGATGAGAAGGGGTTATTGACGGCTTTGAGTAGGGAGTGACATGACCATATCTGAATGTCTGGAAGTTTGTTTGGGCTGTTTTGTATGGGATGCAGGGCTGGGAAGCTCTTGGGCTGGTTGCTAGGATTAGAAACAAAACAAAAGGAAGAAAAAAAGAAACAAACAAAATGAAACACAGATGGTCCAGTTAAATTTGAACTTCATATAGAGAACACTTTCTTTAAGCGTAAGTATGACCCAAATGTAGTACAAGACAGACGGAAAGTGATTCTATTTATTGGAGATGCAAATTCAACTGATGGCTGATAGTCTGTCTGCCACTGGTGTCTTAGAATCACCACAGAGAGTGCTGGAGAGATGGCTCAGAGGTTAAGAACACTGACTGCTCTTCCAGAGGTCCTGAGTTCAATTCCCAGCAACCACATGGTGGCTCACAACCATCTGTAACGAGGTCTGGTGCCCTCTTCTGGCCTGCTGTATACATAATAAATAAATTAATTTAAAAAAAGAATCACCACAGAGATATGGTGATGGTTAGTGGCTTGGACTACAATGGAGATGGAGTTTGGTAGAAATGGGAAAGAACTTGGGATGCTAAGGATGTGCGAGCATGAAAGAGAGGGAGGTGTTAACCATGCCAGTGTCCAGTTTGGTCATTTGACCACACCCTCAGCCTACCCACCACATGCCCTGTCGTCAGGTGTCCCTCAAAGGCATGCTCTAGAACTGTGGAAGCCGGGAACACAGCCATCTCCACAGCCCTGGCATTCCCAGTTCAGTTCTGCCTCCTGCTTCATTTTACATCATAATCCTCACCCTTACTCGACTCAGGTTGTCTTCTAGGGGCTGGTGCCTGGGAAGAAGCTAGGATCTCTCTGCATTCCCCGTGGCTTGCCTTTCTGCACTAGTCTTGGCAATGCGAGCAGGGGCCACTCAGACTAGGCCTCACTTGGGACCAGGACAGATTCTTGCCACTATGGAGGGAAATCATGGTGTTTTAGTATTCTCCAGTTTTCTTTGAGGCTTTATCACCTAATGAAAGCTCAGAACCAAATGGCACTCTGATTTTGTCAGGCTGCTTGTGGCGCAGAAGTGCCTCTGAGTGGTCATGGAACAGTGCAGGCCAAGGTGACTTGGGACTGGTTTCTAGACCAGTGAAAGCTTTACATTGGGAATCAGAGACCCCACTCCTTCAGCATCAGGAGTGCTGTGCAGGCTCCTTGCTCTTAAGGTTCTGGGTCATACATTTGCTTGGCAGCCTGCCAGTAAAGAGCCCAAGATAACAACCAGTGAATCAGCCATGCCCTGAGGTCTCCACGCTAGGCCAGACTTGGGAAGATGCTCCAGGCTAAACTGTTCAGGCTCTTCAGAATCACTAGCCTTCTCCTGTCTCACAGATAAAGCTACCTGTAAACACTTCCACCCAGAAAACTAATGTGAGTATGAGAAGGGCATCTCACAAATGTCACAACGCAGTTCCTCATGATGGACATGCAGGCAGGCAGGGCGTCTAGGCTGGCCGCCACAGCAGGTGACTGCTCCATTCTTCATGTACCACTCTCCCTTCTGGAGTCACAAGAATAAAAAAGAATCGTATTATCTCCTCCACAGAGGAGACTAGGAGCGTACAACAAGAGGCAATATTCCGGACTCAAAGAACGGGTGGTGAGAGAAAACCAGGCCCCGTGTGGCTTTTCGGGCTGCCTCTCCAAGCTGCTCTTGCCACCAGAGTTGTTAGGATCAGAGCCTAATGAGCCAGGTGCAGCAATTTGTCTTCAGTAGGCCAACTAAGCAAATAAGCAATAGCGAAAATTTGCAGGGAAAGGAGTTTTAAATATTTATCCAATGCTGTCACGTTAGGAAAAGGGACAAAAAAGAGCCAGTGACTCTGCCCACTGTGTCCATCTTCTGGGTCCTGTCACATAGATTTAAATAGAGGGCCAGAGATATGCATAACTAAGTAGCTCCAGTCAAGATATGGTCTTGCTCATCAGGGACTGGTCATTGTCTGCATGGCTCCACCTCTCTCTCCTGTAAGTGGTCTGAAAAGGTGTCAGAACTGTGTGGAATCTCCGGGAGACAAATTCCTCTCTTGGCTGGCACCATGGTCTCCAATTTTCCTTCTACTAGCGTGAATCTTCCATGGGAAAGATTTTTAGGGATCCATTGTTTCAATATGCCTCTACCCAAAGGGAGGGTTCCAACCATCACTTTAGATAGACTACCTTCATTCCTGGCAAGATGGCCACACTCCAAAGCACTGAGAATGACTTCAAAAGGAGCCTGACTCTGGAAGCTCAGCACCTTCCCTTTGCCCTCGGACTTCAGGAGGTACTCAGGCGTTTGATGTAGAGGCTGAGGTAATCACCGAGCCCCTGTGTCACCCCCTCCCATTTCAGGTGTTACCCAGCTGAGAGGAGCAACATGCTCTCTGCTTTCAATCAGGTTTCAAATTTGGGTTAGTGTCTTACTGTCCTGAGCCAAGACATGAGTTCAACACAAAATTCATCATGCGGTGTAACTTTAAACTCTGAGTAATAACAACTCACAAAGTATCTGTACAAGCTAAAGGAAGTCAACTACTTAAAGTGTTTTAAAAAGGACTTCTAACACTTTTTCAGACTGTAAGATTTGAGTCGCTACAAGGATCATCTGCTGGCTTTGCTCTCACGTTCCCATCTCTCTCCCCTGTCCACAGGGTCTCTGGTTGTCTACTTGAAAAATGAAGCAGGGATCACTTCATCCTTTCTGGGATTACCTCAGATCCTGGAGCAGCTCCACAGCATGCGAGTTTTCCAGAATGTGAGCCTCTGGGGGTTTGGTGAATCAGGGGTGGGCGGTACTGTAGTCATGACCCCTGAGTTGTGCAACACCCTAGCTTCATTGCAGCAACTGATGAAGGATGTTTGCTCAGCACCCTGGCTGGGGGGCTGGTGCTCTTCTTGTGTCATCGAGCCACTGACCTGCTCTGCTCCCTCTGACAATGTCAGCCTTAGCCCTGCTTCCTGGACAAACCCAACACATACACATTGTGTATAGACACACTGTTGGCTCAAAGTGAAGCGCCTGGACCAAGGTCTTTCCAGCTAAGGGGTCTGCCTGTTGTAGACTAGCTCCATCAAACCCCAACCCCCTGGTCCCCACAAGACATTTGCCTGTCTTCTGTGTCTCTAACTTAGTCATCCTTCCAGGGATCCCATAGGCAGAGGAAACCCCTCAGGCTGCGCTGGTGGGAATTTATCTTGTTCTCAGTGTATGGTATGGCTCCAACTCTGGATTCTTCCAGATGGCTATCCAGTTGTCCCAGCACTGTTGATTGCGTGCAGACATGAGAACCAGTTTAGCACAATGAGAAGCGTGAACAGTGAGACTCTCACAGGGACTGAGAAAGATGTGGGAACAGCAGGTGCACCCATTCCCATCCACTCCATGCTCACTCGGGATGTGAGTGATCGGGGTGAAATGGTTGCCCCGAGCCATATCTGCTATCTTTCTGTTGGTCTTCAGAGCATTTATATATGGATTCTTTTGAGTTAAATGTTGGATGGCATAGAATTACTACCAAAGCCTGTGCTTAAGGGCCCAGGTTTCACTGGTGGGGCTCAGAGCAGAACAGTCTAGATTACAATATTTAGGAAAATTTCGGTAAAGGGCCAGGCAGTAAATGATTTTGTTTGTGGGTCTCTGTGGCAACTGCTAAAATCTCTTATTGTAGTAAAACACAGTTATAGATAACATGAAAAAATAGCATTGCTACACTCCAATCAGACTTCATTTACAGAGTCAGACGGTATGTTGGATTTGGCCCATGGCTTACCCACTCGAGAGCCACTAGAACAGAATTCTAAGGATTTTTTTCAGAGGCAAATTACACATCATCATACTGTGCAGTATAACACTAATAACACTGTCACCAAGAGTCATTGTGGCTAGGCAGGTGGGCAAGGCTGCTGGCTAAGGTTCCTCAGTAAGCATGTCCTGTGTCTACTCTCATAAAGTAGCCTGTTTTGGCTTTCTGGGTTTCTCAGGCTGTCCTTGAGCACCCCACCTAGGGCCATTACACGGAGGTATGTTCACTCCCATCAACCCTCACCACCTACACCAGACTATTTCCGTTGGTAGGACTGTACTGCCATTCACCGAGGGCACAGAAGACTCAGGGAAAGGTGGGTTTACGATGGTATGATGTGCTCAGTACTAGGTTGATGTAGAGCATCTGAGTGGAGCTCTCTAGCATTCACTGAATCTCAACTCAACCCAATTTATGTCTTCATAGAAAGAGAAAATGGGGCTGGAGAGAGGGCTCAAAGGTCAAGAGCACTGGCTGTTCTTCCAGAGGTCCTGAGTTCAATTCCCAGCAACTACATGGTGGCTCACAACCATCTACAATGACATCTGTTGCCCTCTTCTGGCCTGCAGGCTAAGCACTCACTGTATACATAATAAATAAATAAATCTTAAAAAAAAGAGAGAGAGAGAAAATGCTGGTAGAAAGTATTCTGAACTATGCTTGGACACAGCAAATGTGTTCTGGAACCAATACGAGATGTCACTCTGTTGTCCTTTTAGCAGGTATGTTTTGTGGGATGATCACCTCCCTGGATTGAGCATCATTCCTATATTTAAAGAGAGCAGCATGTGCCAGGTGTGGTGGTGCACACCTTTGATCCCCGCACTTGGAGGCAGAGGCTGGTGGATCTCTGTGATTCGAGGCCAGCCTGGTCTACAAAGTGAGATCCAGGACAGCTAGAGCTACACAGAGAAACCCTGTCTTGAAAAACAAGAGAAAGAGAGAGAGAGAGGGAACATTATTTCACATTGGGAATAGTCAAAGGGACCCCCCCCATCATTCAATTTTTCCTTAAGTAGCTGACTTTAGAACATAAACCGAGTAGGTCATGACACCACTGGAAAATGGGTCTGATGTGGAGGAGGCAGGGATGGACACTGCTTCAGATGGAGGTGTGGGACTTGTTAGCACACCGCTGGTAACTGCAGGCAAGAGAATGAGCTAGGTTAATGGGGAGTGCAGTGTAAGAAGAGATGTGATTTAACCCCAGCACGTGCTACCAGTGAGTGGTGAACCAAGACTCAAAGGGATCCTGCAACATCATCTCCGTGTGAGTGAGGTTGGAGGAAAGCTAGAGAAAGCGTTTTCCCCAGTAGGTCACATTCATGGGTACTGGGGGTTCAGACTTGAACATATGAATTTGGAAGGCTCTATTGCAACTCAAACAACCTCGTCCACCTTCAGCCTCCTCTGTCCCTTGTGTTCCTTCTCTAGTTACATAGCTAGGGATCATTCTTTTTCTTCCCAGTTCTCATTTGCGGTTACCGCCCCCCCCCCCATCCTCCAGCTGTTCCAGTCTACACAAGATCTAAGTCATTAGCTTTAGGCAGCAATATTACCTTCCAACCGTGGTTGGCGCTTTCAGAATAACTGACAAAGGAAAATGTTATTTGATTTGGCGTGGTGTTTTATGGAATACAGGGTTGAAATCTCCACTGCCTTTAGACAGTTTCAATTTAGTCTTGGGTAAAAAAGGCTTTGTTTATTTTGGCCTTTTGAGCCACAGTAGAAAAGAAATGATGCCAAAATAAGAAAGAAAGAAAGAAACAAAAAAACCCAAAAACCAAAAAACTCCAGTTTTAAATGCTTTTAACCAGAGAACAGTCATCCTCTGCTGCCACCTACTGGTCATAACTGCACTATGCATGTGATCCTTGTTCTTCAAAGCCAGAGTCACTGTTAGAAGCTGTTAGATGCTGCTCATTGTCAGAAAGTGGGTGGAGAGTGCGTGTGTGTTGGGGCTGTCTTAGAGATTTATATGCCATAGAGCTCTTTCTAGATAAGATGGGACATCAATGATCTTCTTTGTCAAAGTTGGAGGAGAGACACCCTTCAGTGTGAGGGTGAGGACATGGGGCTGACCAGGCCTTGTTCAGTCACCTCCGTGCTTGAACTAGACACTGTGTTCATTCATTCTCACACACAGACATTTCTTTCTTTCATGAAATAATGTTTTCCTTAATCTTTTTCTGAGCAAAAAGGGCAACACAGGCTCATTGTAAAAACTTCTAGAAACCCAGAGAAATAGCAAAGTTAACTAAAATCGTTGAGGTTGGCATCAAAGAGTGGTTAGGGGGTGTACTTTGTCATACATAATTACCAGCAGCACTCCTAAAGTCACTGTGGATGCACATGTAATTTAAAGCAAAATTCTGCTTTCCGTATAAAGGCAATGTGCAGCATCAAGACAAACCTTCCAGTTTCCCTCATAATGACCTAAAACTTCCCTCCATGCACGTTCTGAAGTCATAACAGTGCCATGGTCCAAACTGACTGCTGTCAACAGTTGGTTTTTATTCACATGTATTAATTGAGCAACATAGGAGGTTTTCATATATGCATGCAATGTACTTCACTCACAGTTAACCTAATCACCCTCTCTTTTTCCCTTCTCCCCCTTCTTTGGTCTCTCCTCCCCGCAAGTAGTCCCCATTCTACTTTTTTGGATTTTTTTTAACTTTAGTTTTCACATAGTAGAAAGCATGTGACATTTTTCCTTCATGAGACTGTCTTATTTGGTTCAACATGATCATCTCCAGCTCTGTCCAATTTGCCCGTGAATACCATGGTTTGGGTTTTCTCTATGGCTGAATACAATTTCATTGGGCATCCTTATCTCATTTTCTTTATCCATTCAACTGTTGATGGCCCATCTAGGCTGGTTTCATTTTCAAGCTATTGTGAATGATGTAGCAATAAACATGGTTGTCCATAGCTCTGAGGTATGTTGACTTAGAGTCCTTCAGTATAGCCAAGAGTGGTATATCTGTGTCATGTGGTTGTTGTATTTTCAGGTTTTTTTGAGGAACGACCAATCAATTTCTATAGTCACTGTACCAGTTTACGTTTTCACCAGCACTGTGTAAGGTTCCTCTTTCTCCAAATACTCACCAGCATTTGTGTTCTTCATAAAAGCCACTCCAGGCTAGATGGAATCTCAAAATAGTTTTCTGTTTGTTTTGGTAGTTTTTCGAGACAGGGTTTCTCTGTGTAGCTCTGGCTATCTTGGAACTCACTCTGTAGCCCAGGCTGGCCTCAAACTCAGAGATCCACCTGCCTCTGCCTCCCAAGTGCTGGGATTAAAGGTGTGTGTCACCACCGCCCTGCTGTTTTTTTTTTTTTTTTTTTGTGTGTGTGTGTTTTGTTTTTTTATATAGCAGAGAAAATGTGGATTTATTAAGGAAAAGTGAGAACTACAGAGAGTGAGATGTTCCTTTCACTGATGACTAAAAACACTGAACATTTTCCTATGCTTACTGAATATTTGTGCTTCCTTTGAGAATTGTTGTTCAATTCACTTGCACATTCATAGGTTGGATTATTTGTTCTTTGAAAAACATTTTATTTATTGTTTCACAATATTTTTCTTTTCTTCTCTTTTCTTTCTTATATTTTTGGTTGTGAGCCTAGCCTTTAACGGCTGAGCCATCTCTCCAGCCCTCTTTTCTTTTCTTTTTTCTTTTCTTTTCTTTTCTTTTCTTTTCTTCTTTCTCTCTCTCTCTCTCTCTCTCTCTCTCTCTCTCTCTCCCTCCCTCCCTCCCTCCCTTCCTTCCTTCCTTTCTTTATGTTTTGAGACAAGGTATCTTGACATATACCTGGCTGACCTGGAATTCTCTATGTAGACCAGGCTGGCCTTGAACTCACCAGAATCTGCCTGCCTCTGCCCACTGAGTGCTGGGATTAAAGGTGTGTGCCACCACATCTGGCTTAATATTTGTTTTTTTTGATGCTTAATTTTGAGTGTTTTATATATTCTAGATGGTATTAATTTCTTTGTCAGAGGAATACATAGCAAAGATTTTCCATTATTCTGTCGGCTCTCTCTTCACTCTACTGTTTCCTTTCCTGCATATCCACTATTTTTGTGTATACATATTATTTTAAAATTTAAGTTTTGAAAATTAGGAACATTTACTGAACTACATCTAGCCTGTTTTTCCCACTTAATGTTACATCTTACCAGTTTTTCAATGACATAATTTTTCAAAAATATTATTTGATGAAGGATGAGAGCTGTATTTATCTAGAGGTATAAGGATAAATATTGGCAATGCAGGAATTATGCTGGCTTAGTAAAGAGGCGGTTGTAGGGTCTCCTCCAATAGCATGACTTCACTTGCTTTGGGTAGTTGGCAAGGTTTTCAGTACTAGGCATGATTTCCCTCTTGTTGAGCAGGCTTTAATTCCAACTAGAGGAGAGTATAGTTGATTGTTTCTTGGCCTTTTTGGAGGCCCACCACCCAGCTCTCAAATAAATACACACGTGGAGGTGTAGATGGAAGTTTATGTTCTGCCCGGTCCTGCAGCCCTTCAGTGCCAAATAAACACACAGAGGCTTATATGAATTATAAAGTGTTTGGCTTATTGCTCAGGCTTGTAACTAACTAGCTTTACACTTAAATTAACCTATAATTCTTGTCTATGTTTAGCCACATAGCTTGGTACCTTTTCTCAGTCCAACATTCTCATCTTACTTCCTCTGTGTCTGGCTGGCAACTGTGTCTCCCCTTTCCTCTTCCCAGAATTCCCCTAGTCTGCTCACCCCACCTATACTTCCTACCTGGCTATTGGCCAATCAGAATTTTATTTATCAGCCGATCAGAGCAACACATATTCACAGCATACAGAAAGACATCCACAGTACATACTATTTATTCTTCCCTTTACAGATGGATAATACAGTTGCTTCTGCCTTCTGTCTATTCTGAATAATATTGTTATAAACATGAATGAGCAAACATGTCTTCAAGAACTTTCTTTAAATTATTTTAGATATATATCCATAAGTCTGTTTTCTGGATTATATGGTAGTTCCATTTTTAATTTCTTGAGGAATTTTGAGAATTATCTTTAAGAAAAGGAAATTCAAGGGCTAGTGAGATGGCTTAGCAGGTAAAAGTGCTTGCTACCAAGTCTAACAACCTGAGTTTGATGCCTGGGACTTACATGGTCCTTTGAACTTCACATTTGTGCCATGGTATGTATGTATGTATGTATGCCTCTCTCTCTCACACACACATACACTCAAATAAATAAAATTGTGCAGTTAAAAAAAAAAGCAAATTCAGGGCTGGAGAGATGGCTCAGTGGTTAAGAACACCCTGCTCTGCCAGGCGGTGGTGGTACATGCCTTTAATCCCAGCACTTGGGAGGCAGAGGCAGGGGGATCTCTGTGAGTTGGAGGCCAGCCTGGTCTACAGAGTTCCAGGACAGGCTCCAAAGCTACAGAGAGAAACTCTGTCTCAAGAGAAAAGAAAAAGAAAAAAGAACACCCTGCACTTCCAGAGGATCTGGGTTTGATTTTCAGCACCCACATGCAGCTCACACCTGCCTGTAATTCCAGCCCCTTCTGAGCAATCTGGGCACTAGGCATGCATGTGGTGCATGAACATGCACGCAGACAAAACCCCATACTCATTAAAAACCAACCCAAATTCAACAAGACTGATTTTCTTGCCTGTAAACCAAGAGAAATGATAGTACCACATGGCCTTTAAAAACTATTATTATCTTAAGGAGGGTGGCGGCAGTGGCGGCAGTGGCGGCACACCTTTTAGTCCCAGCACTTGGGAGGCAGAGACAGGCAAATCTCTGAGTTCAAGGCCAGCTTGGTCTACAGAGTGAGTTCCAGGACAGCCAGTGCCACACAGAGAAACCCTGTCTCGAAATACTAAAAACCAAACCAAACCAAACCAAACCAAAACTGTTTTCTTCTTGTACCACATTAATCCACTAATCCCCCATCTGCTCACATACATACACGAAAGTTTCTCTGAAGTTAGCAGAACTCAGAATGAATAATTAATTGTATATACATTTAGTAACACATATTGCACACAGACTTGAATCTTCATGTATTTTCAGGAATAATTTTTGTTAATCAAATATTATGGGGTATTTGTTCTTTGCAAGGCACTATGGGAAACTACAAATATTCTCAGTTTCGGCCCCTCTCTCTTGGGACTTCCAGTCCTGAGGGGCAGCAACACTCTTTGACAGGTGGTGTTCTAAAAGAGTGGCCTAGAGGGAAAGTTCAAGGAAGGCAGGAGGCAGGAGGAAGCTTTTTTGGAGGACATGACAGTAGATTTGCTTGAGCCTGAACAGATGGAGCTAGACCCGTGGTTCTCAACCCATGGGTCACAACCCTTTCATGGGGATTGCAGAGCAGATATTTACGATTCATAACAGTAGCAAAATCACAGTTGGGGGGCAGCACAACATGAAGAACTATATTAAAAGGTCACGGCATTTAGAAGGTTGAGAACCACTGAGCTAGAGGGATCCAGGGGACTGATACAGACTGGGTAGTAGAATATAGGTGGGTTTATGTTAGAGGAGTGCATAGGAAGGTTGAGAGTGGGAGATTCACCCATAAAAGTGGGCAGAAAAGACTGAGGAGGGCTTTGAAGCCCAGGTGGAAAAACTGGAGCTTCAGTTGTGAGTGAGAGTCAAAGGGTCCCAAGAGACAGGGCATCACCAGAGAGGCAGGGCATCACCAGAGAGGCAGGGCATCACCAGAGAGGCAGGGCATCAAACCAAGAAGAGGCAGGGCATCACCAGAGAGGCAGGGCATCACCAGAGAGGCAGGGCATCACCAGAGAGGCAGGGCATCACCAGAGAGGCAGGGCATCACCAGAGAGGCAGGGCATCACCAGAGAGGCAGGGCATTCAAACAGAAGAGGCAGGGCATCGACCGAGAGGCAGGGCATCATACAGAGAGGCAGGGCATCAACAACAAGAGAGACAGGGCATCAACAAGCAGAGAGGCAGGGCATCAAACAACCAGAGAGGCAGGGCAATCAAGAGGAGGCAGGCATCAACAGAGAGGCAGGGCATCAACAAACAGAGAGGGCAGGGCATCAAGCCAACAGAGAGGCGGGCATGCAAACAAACAGCAGAGGCAGGGCATCAACAGAGAGACAGGGCAATCAAAGCAGAGAGGCAGGGCATCAAACAACAGAGGGCAGGGCATCAAACAACAGAGAGGCCAAGGGCCAATCAACAGAGAGGCAGGGCATCAACAGAGAGGCAGGGCAACAACAGAGAGACAGGGCATCAACAGAGAGGCAGGGATCAACAGAGAGGCCCAGGGCATCAACAGAGAGGCAGGGCATCAACAACAGAGAGGCAGGGCATCAACAACAGAGAGGCAGGGCATCAACAGAGAGGCAGGGCATCAACAGAGAGGCAGGGCATCAACAACAGAGAGGCAGGGCATCAACAACAGAGAGGCAGGGCATCAACAGAGAGGCAGGGCATCAACAGAGAGGCAGGGCATCAACAGAGAGGCAGGGCATCAACAGAGAGGCAGGGCATCAACAGAGAGGCAGGGCATCAACAGAGAGGCAGGGCATCAACAACAGAGAGGCAGGGCATCAACAGAGAGGCAGGGCATCAACAACAGAGAGGCAGGGCATCAACAACAGAGAGGCAGGGCATCAACAACAGAGAGGCAGGGCATCAACAGAGAGGCAGGGCATCAACAGAGAGGCAGGGCATCAACAGAGAGGCAGGGCATCAACAGAGAGG